>NW_004443945.1:22681581-22708952 GCF_000243295.1 Trichechus manatus latirostris | reverse complement strand
GAAAAAAAAAAAAAAAAAAGAGTGTCAGAATGACACAAGGAAAAGAAGGGAGGTGCAAAAAGCCATTTGGTTTGGGCTCTGTTAATTCAGGCCAGGGAAGAGGTAATGCTGAGCCCGAGGGGGTGAGCTAAGGACAGGGTTTCTGCCTTAACTCTCAATGTGCTTGCTTTTATTAGTTTAGGCCAGGCGACTGCTGACATTATTTTAGTATCTATTTTGTGAGTGATTATGTTGTATGCATGGGCAGGAGGTCAGGCAGGTCAAGCCTTTCTGCTCCAGACCATCTCGGCATGAGCCTTTCGCCTTTAGATCTTGCTGAAACTTGCCACCTGTAAAAGCAGACAACCTAATGGGAAAAAGAGCAGCACTTAAAATGCTGTTTTTTCTCCACCACTCTCTAGTGTAAAGAACGTTGTAAAAATATTTCAAACTGGATTTTTTGTTTGGGTTGTGTTAACCCTTTGTTTGACTGTCGTCACCATTTTCTCACCAATTCACTTTTAGTAACCAGAGATGTTTTGGAGAAACGGAATGTTATGTCTGCAAACGGAGGGAAGCAGTCCGAGAAACCCAAGGCAGACTTGCTAGTGCTCTGATCGCTTAAGCTCATCTGCTGTATCACACACGATGACCACAACTTTGGAAAGGTCGCAAACTAGTCTATTTTGGGGGACTCCCTTTCATTTGAAGGAGCCCTGGTGATGCAGTGGTTAAGTGCTTGGCTGCTAACAGAAAGGTCTGTGGTTCGAACCCACCAGTCATTCCATGGGAGAAAGATGTGGCAGTCTGCTTCCCTAAAGATTTTCAGCCTCGGAAACCCTATGGGGCAGTTCTACTCTGTCCTATAGGGTTGCCGTGAGTTAGAATTGACTTGACAGCAATGGATTGGGGTTTGGTTTGATCTTTTTCATTTGGGTTTGAACAAAATGTCCGTGAAACTTGGACCAGCTCCAAGCACAATGTTTTTGATAGCCAACACCCTAAAGAAAAAGGGATGTGGTCTAGATTTTAATCCTAATTTCTTGCCCAACTGCCTTTATGACCTTGGAATCATTATTATGCCTTAGTGCCTCAGTTTATCTTTAAAAAAGATTACCTGCCTTACTGTTTGGGAGATTTAATTCATTTATTCTCTACTACTGAGAGTTGTTAGATTATTACGCAGGAATCTTGGGCTCATGGTGAGGTGAAGGGTCGGTGGTATAGCTGGAGACACTCTGTTGGCCAATTGTTGCTTTTGTCCAACAAAAACTTCATTTTAACCAGGAGAGGCTCAGACCTTGTGCACAACAGCAGTCTGGGGATGTACTTTCAGTAAGAAATCAAGTGGTCTCACTTCTTTCTAGGTCAGATCTGGACCTTGGTGCTCTGTAACTATTCCAGCCTTCCGTCTAATCTTCCTGGAAAGCTATCTGGACATTTGTTCCTTTTTTGATTCAACAAATATTTATTGAACACGTCCTCTGCTCCAGTCACTGTGCGGAGGCTCCCTAGTACCCAACACCAAATCCCTGCACTCATGAGCCTTCTGCTCAATGAAGATATAACACATGCTTAATAAGAGAATAAATAAATATACAGTACAAAGTGTCAGAGGGTAATGAGTGTCATGAAGGAAAGTTTAGCAGAATAAAGGAATGGAAAGGATGGCAGGGACAGGAGGAACATGTCACCTTAGACAGGTGGTCATGTAAGGTCTCTCTAACGGTTGACATTTGAGCAGAGACTTGGATTACCTGAAGGATTGAGCAATGCAGATATCTAGGGAAGAGCATTCCAGGAAGATGGAAGAACAAACACAAAGACCCTTAGGTGGAAGGTTTTTGGAATGTTTGTGGAGAGCAAGGGGCCTGTGTGGTAGAGCAGAGTGAGTGATGGGATGGAGGTAGGGGATGAGGTTAGGGAGGTAAAGAAAGGCCAGCTTGTGTAGTGCCTATGGGCCAAGTTAAGCACTATGAACTTTATTCTGAGTGAGATGGGGGAACTAATAAACTTTTAATCAGAGATATGTCATGATCTGACTTGGTCATAAAAAGGATCACCTGCTGCTCTGTAGAGTGGATTGAACAAAGTTAAGAGTGGAAGCTGTGGGACTAGTTAGGAGTCTATTGCAGTGGAACAGGTGAGTGATAAAAGTGACTTGGATTAGGGTAATAACGACAAAAGTGGTGTAATTCAAGGCTTTGAACCAGTTTGTTCTGGTTTGAACTTTTGCTGAGAATTTGCATTTCCACCCCAGATATACTGAATCAGAATCTACAGTTTAACAAGATCCCCAGGTGATTCTTATGTATAATACGTTTTTGAGAACCACTGCTCTACTAGTGGTTCTCAGGATTGGTCCCTAACCAGCAGCATTAGCATCACCTGGAAACTTGTTAGACATGCATATTATCAGCAGGATTTGAATCAGAATGAACTGGTTCGAAGCCCTGGTGCAAAGTGGCCTGATTTGGCATGCATTTCAAATGTAAAGATGAAAGGATTATGATGGTCTGGATATGGGATATAAGAAAAAGAGCTTAGTCAAGAGTGACACCTGAGCAACTCGGTGAATGGAGGTGTCATCACAAAGAAAGAACCTACTGGAGGAAATAACATGGAGGGCAACTAGCATGGGGCTCTAGAGGCTGAAGGGAAAATGTGAGATTGTGGTTATAGTGTGACTTACATGGGCCTGTCTAAAGAGCACAGTGCTTGCTTTTCAAGGCAAATTCACAGTGGATAAAGGGTTAAGAATGATCTCATATGGACTAGAGGTGAAATAACCTATTTTATATGGAGGAAGCCACATCCAGGCTGTAAGTCTTGGATAGAGCAATGTCACTATCAGGCAGATATCTCCTTTTGGCCATGTAGCCAATACTGACCATTACACCTAATGGCTATTGGGTCTGGATGGAGGTGGGTAGGGCCTCTAGATAGGACCCTTAATATCTGGGGTTCCAGATGCTGTTCTAACAGCAGCTTGATCAGGAATGAGAGAGCTCAAAACTGAAAGAGACCAGAACCTGGAGCCCCTGCCTCCTACCATCTGTTCCACCCCTGACTCGTCCTTTAATCCTTCCTTCCCAGAAAAGAGGCATTGAACAGTAGAAGGTCTCAGGTGCAAACAAGGTGGAAAGAAGGGGCAGAAAAGCCCAGAGTAGGAAACGCTCAGGAGATTGACAGTCCATAATAGATAGAGGTTCAAGCAGGTAAATTTGCAGAAGCAGAGAGGAAGTACAATAGGTAAAGAGAACACATCACGGGACAGAAGAATGGCAGGAGATTAAAGGACATCTGTTTATTTCTTCCTTCCCTTCCCTCTCTTTCTTTCTCCACCATTCTCTCCCCCCCCCCTTTTATGTTCCCTCTTCCATTCCTTACATTTAAGCATTCGTGAACATTGGTTCAATGCCTGTTCTGTACCAGCCACTATTCTAGGTCTTGGGGACATCTAGAAATGACATAGGCTCGACCTTCCTGAAGCTAACAATTTAATGGGGGGAATTCCCCAAATTCCCTCCTGGGTCAGTACAGACAAAAGAGTTGGGGGTAGGGGCTTGGAGATAGTCTGGCCACATGCATTTGGTAGTCTGTTTTCAATGTGAAACTACCCTGCTCTAGGCTTTCTTTATTCCTGTTTATGTTTCTGTTCGCTGGGTGGTAGGATTTCCTTCCTATAGGTTTATTCAAAATCTCATCCTGCACAACACCCTGGTGCTCCATTTTCACAGCAGAAGTTGATCTGTTATATGAAAAGACATTATTATTGGCTTGATGCCTTACAAGAAAGTCTTTAGTTTGTTTTAGTTGAAAAAGTGTATTTATTGACATCCTAAGCAGGACAGCACTGTGGTTAAAAGAATGGGTTTTAGAATCAGACAGATCTGGGTTGAATCTAGGCTCTGGAATTTAATAGCTGTGTGACCTTGGACAATTAGACTTTCTCAGTCTCAATATACTCATCTGGCAAATAGAGTCACTTAAAGATAGAAGTCCACACACACACACAAAAAAGTTTTGCATTGCATATTTTGACATTGTCAACCAACAAATGCTTTACTAATTTTGCAATAGCAAACAGATATCTTGGCATGTGCCAATTTCCTCTGATTGGTGGTGACTGCTGAGAGAGCTGTGATGAAGGACTATGAGGCTTCATACTATAACTAATAGCAACATCTTTCATAAGCATAAAAAACAAAACAAAAAACAGTTGCCGTCAGGTCAATTCCTACTCATGGTGACCCAGTGTGTGTCGGAGTAGAACTGTGCTCCATAGGGTTTTCAATCGCTGATTTTTAGGAATCAGATCTCCAGACCTTTCTTTCAAGGTACCTCTGGGAACTGCCAATCTTTTGGTTAGTAGCTGAGCCCATAACAGTTTCACCATACAGGGACTCTCATAGGCATAGGCATGGGGAATGTTGTTGATATGAGTATTCTGTAGTTGCCATCCCTACTGTTGTGGTTGTTATTTGTTGGTAGGTGCCATTGATTGGCTCCGACTCATAGAAACCCTGTGTATAACAGAACAAAACACTGCCTGGTCCTGTGCCATCCTCACAATCATTGCTATATTTGAGCCCATTGTTGCAGCCACTATGTCAATTCATCTTGTCAAGGGTCTTCCTCTTTTTCCCTGACCCTCTACTTTACCAAGCATGATGTCCTTCTCCAGGGACGGGTCCCTCCTGATAACATATCCAAAGTATGTGAGACGAAGTCTTGCCATCCTCGCTTCTAAGAAGCATTCTGCCTATATGTCTTCCAAGACAGATTTGTTTCTTCTTCTGGCAGTCCATGATGTATTCAATATTCTTCTCCAAAACCATAATTCAAAGGCATAAATTCTTCTTCAGTCTTCCTTACTCATTGTTCAGCTTTCGCATGCATGTGTGGCAATTGAAAATAACCATGGCTTGGATCAGGCACACCTCAGTCCTCAAAGTGATGTCTTTGCTTTTTAACACTTTAAAGAGGACTTTTACAGCAGATTTGCCCAATGCAATATGTCATTTGATTTCTTGACTGCTGCTTCCATGGGTGTTGATTGTAGATCCAAGTAAAATGAAATCCTTGACAACTCATACAGAAATTTATTTCTTCTTGTATCCTGCTTCTCTCTGCGGTAGAAGAATTGAGTCAACCCTCAGTTTTGTTGCTATTTTATCTCCTCAAACAGTGCTAGATATGCAAATTTACAAAGTTGCTGTACAATATCTCTAAGGTCCCTTTGTGACTCCCTGACATAACTAGGAGTCATGGTGTCATAGATTATATTGTGTCCCCAGAAAATATGTGTTGAAATCCTAACCCCTATACCTGTAAATGGAGCCTTCCTGGTGCAGTGGTTAAGAGCTCAGCTGTTAACCAAAAGGTTGGCAGTTCAAGTCCACCAGCCACTTCTTGGAAACTCTATGGGGCAGTTCTACTCTGTCCTATAGGGTGGCCACTATGAGTTGGAATCGACTCACTGGCAATGGGTTTGGTTTTGGTTTTTTTGGTACCTGTAAATATGACCCTGTTTGGAAATAAAGATTTTCATTTGTTAGGTTAATGAGGTCATACCTAAGTAGGGTGAGTCCTAAACTAATCACTTCCAAGTTGTAAAAAGAGCAGAATAAACACAGATACACACACACAGGGGGAAGACAGATGCCAAGGAATTCCAAGGACTGCCATTGGAAGCTGACATAAACAAAGTACTTCCCCTTATAGCCACACTCTAATTTAGAACTTCCAGCCTCCAGAACTGTGAGTTTAACCCAAAGGGGAGTCCTCCTAGCTTTGCTCTGCTCTACTAGGCCTGAAAGGAGTGTCAGGGTTTCCAGTGGTCACACATGCCATTGTTGAAAGTTATATTTTCCTAAAAGGCAGGTCAGGCAATCCTGGGTAGCAGAAATGGTTAAGCGCTCCAATACTAGCCTAGAGGTTGGTGGTTTGAATGCACCAGAGATGATCTGTTTCCAGAAATGTGGAGGCTGATACTCCCTGTTGACTTATCTAGGGGAAAGTATCCTAGCTGCCCTCCATCTTAGATATTAGGCTGTCCTCCACCATAGCTCCTGGGCTATCCCCCATCTTTGACGCTGGGCTGCCCTCTATCTTAGGGGCTAGGTTGCCCTCCATCTTATCTTCTGGGTTGCCTTCCATTTTACATGCTAGGCTGCCCTCCATCTTAGCTCCTGGGCTGCCTTCCATGTTACATGGTGGGCTGCCATCCATCTTGGATGCTAGCCTGCCCTCCCTGTTAGATCTTGGGCTGCCCTCCATCTTCGATGCTGGGGTGTCCTCCATCTTAGATTCAACTGCCCTTCATTTTATATGCTAGGGTGCCCTCCGTCTCAGCTCCTAGGCTGCTGTTCTCCATTTTAGCTCTTGGGCTGCCCTCTATCTTATATCCTGGGTTTTCCTCCATCTTAGCTCCTGGGCTGCCCTCCATCTTAGCTTCTAGTTGCCCTCAATCTTAGCTCCTGGGCTGCCCTCCATCTTAGTTCCTGGGCTGCCCTCTATCTTATATGTTAGTTGCAGTATAATATCTCTGTTTGACCTTGTGATTTACACATTCATATAAACTTACATCTTCAGTACCAGGTACAGCAGTACTTTTAGTTGTTAGAAAATGTAGCTCAATAAAATTCAGTAACAACTTATATGGGGAATTTTTTATTTTTAAATTGTGTTGATTGGGGAAGCAAAAGAGACTGGTAAATACTTTTATATAGAGTTTTAATAATGTTCAACTTTCTGTAATTAATCCCCTTCCCACCTTGATTTCACAGTCGTTTTGGAAAGAATTTAAATCTGATATCAAATCACAGTATTAAATTTCCAAAGTCCCCAAATTCACCTTTAAATTCCTTTCATCTTTCTCCACTGGATTATGACTTTCATCCAAGAGTTCTCCCACAGCTTTGTGGTCCCGGAATCAAGAACATTCCTCTTTACATTGGACTGCTCTTTTGGCCAGTAAAATAAAAGTTGCCTGGATATTCTTCTCCAATCATACTATTATTATTAGTTTGAAGTGGAAAGGACCACCCTTAATTTGGACTATGAGAGAAACATTCTCCTCTTCAAAAATGAAAACGAGCAAAATGTAAGTGAATAACAAAGACTCCTTCCCCAGGCCTGTGTTTATAGGACACAGACAAACACCAAAAGTTGGGGGTGATTAGTCCATCAGTTTTGCTTAAGCATTGCCAAAGAATTTAATAATATTTTAATGTAGCTTTGGCTTTGTACAGACACAGTTATGGTGATAAGATATTTTCTGAGTGCATGAAACATTTCATTAGGGCTAACTGAGTATCATGTCAGGAGTCTACATAAATCATTCACTCGTCATTCATTCTACAAGTATTTATTGACCTCCTACTTTGTATCAGAAGGACAGTATGCTAAGCCCTAGGGAATATCTTTGATGAAGACAGACTCACTCTAAACTCTCAGGGGCACTTACATGGTATTTCTAAATAGGTCACCATGTTATGCTTTTTAGAGGAGGGGGGAGGTTTTTTTTTCATAAATGGCCATAGTAAGTTATGATAAATAACTTATTTAATAAATAAGTTATACAGTGTCAGATATACCTGGTTTATAGCAAGGAGGTGGCTAGTATCATGGTGGACTCTGATGCTAAAATACCAAACTTCTGGAGAATAAATGGTTAAAAGACAAAGGTCATCTCCAACATGCTCTTCAAAATACAAGCCACTCCCGCTGATTTGCATAAAAGGAGAGAAGCTGAGATGGGGCCAATAAGATGGCAAATCACAAAATACGTGTTGTTTTGGTTTTCTGCTTGCATTTATATATGAGCTTTTTTATTTCAGGGGAAGTCATCCCAAATGGCGTCATGCAGTCAAACTGTGAAGACGTGACTCAGGAGGAGACTGGCACTGGTGCAGTTTTCTACTCCTGCCCCTGCTCAGCAGCACCTTCAACCATATTCACCCTGGGGACAAGTCCATCCTCTCTCTGATTAAGACCAAGTGTCCTTTTACAAATCTTTCCTGAAGTAGGAAGTTGCTTAAAAGTCTGGTTTTCAAAGAGTTTGCTGTGCAAGCAAAGTAAACAGGGAAGTTTATTGGATTAGTAAGGTTGAAATTAAGCAAATTAGTTCCCAATTCTTAATAGTAGCTACCCAGGATGTCAACAAAGCAAAGGGCAGTGTCAATAATATTAAAAGCAAGGTTAGTAGTACTCACTACAGCATAAATAATCCAATGACAGAGTCAAGAGTTGACTTTATCTCAATTGCTTCTAAGATCCTGGATTTTAAAGGTCTCCCTGAAAGACAACAATTTTTTTTTCCCCTCTTTTTTTCTTCCTCTGGATATTGGAAACTGGGAAAAGTAACTCTGTTAAATAATATTGATAAGAATAAAGATAATGAGAATAATGATTTCGCTATCAGGTCCAGTGCCAAATGGAGAAATACACAAAGTGTTTACTTTGCTTACTTCACCAGTCTCATTTGGTTTCCTTGCACCATATTTTTGCTTTCAGCTCACAGGTATTCTCTTCAAGAAATTCTTCTGACTCACGAAGTGTGTAATTCCATCCATAAAGAAGTCCGGCTCCCTGCAGTAGACTGGGTTCACCGCTGGTTGAGATGCACTGATGACGCCTCAGATTGTACCCTTGCTCTTGATTGAAAGCAGAAGGACCTCCCCTCCTGCTTGGCCTCCTTACTTATGAACAGTGTCGATCCATTTCCTGTTCCCGTCTGTTAATTCATACCAGGACAGACACAAGATCAGAATGAGGGACCCTGCATTTCGGCACCTCCTTGGAGCAGTGTTGATGGGAATAAGTGTTTGCAGACTGCAGGTTCCTGTTCAGGCTACTAGAGGATGACTTTTCCATGCTGCATTAACCAGTTCCAGCCCAGAAAATAGCGACTGTACATGAGGACTGTTCAATATTTTTTTTTTCCTCCCCTTGAAGTATTGACCACCCAACCATTATCACTCCCAATTTAAAATGAAATATGGACAGCCTCATCTGGGTTTCAAATGAAATGCAACTGTCCCTTTGTTATGCTGAAATCAATCAGAATCTGGCCCAAATGGGAGGTTTCATATTACCACAAGGAATGTGTTTCCAGGGGTGTTTTCTCTGAAATAAAAAATGTGACAATCATTACATGGAGAGCCAATAATTATAAGCATTTCCTCTTGGAATCACAGAGAAAAAAATTTAAGGAACATATCAAACTAAAAAAAAAAAAGTATCATTGAATTTCTGTCTGGTCTATTAAGGCACCTGGCTGGGGCTATAGCCACACTTCCTTTGAATGCTGCTGCATTTTAACATCATTGTAACCTTGATTGAATCTGCCACACTGTTTTGCTAAAAGTAGTGCTGAATGTGTCGACTTTTGTTTTTTCCTTAAAGTGAAACACCCTTTAATAGAAACATAGCTGGATTTGTTGAAACTGCAACATTATATTTTGCTTACCAAGTATTGTATCCTGTAAGTGACAATTGATTTTAGTTCTAGGGAAGGGCCATTCAATGGAAATGAGATCTCCATGAGATGCCATCTCCACGGCACCATTGAAAGTCATATTGTATGCATATCATATTGCATGATCTGTGCTTACAGGGGGCACGGCTGGTACTTCGGAGACACATGCTTCAAAACTTAGTAAGCATTTTCCATTGCATATTCTTGTCTTTTTCATTAAGTAAAAGAAAATGCAGGTCAGGCAAGTACCACCTGCTCAACTCAAGAAAGACTTGCCTTCTTAGTTTTTGCTTCCTCTGCTTTACGCCCATGAGTTCAAGTATATTGTTTTTAAAACCAAGTGCAAATTCCAAAATAAAGGCTATTTGCATGTCAAGTTGGGATGCTCTGAAACTACTAGAATCTACCTTCAGGTTCCACTCCCTGAATCTGTGCCCCCCTTCAAAACCAAAAGGATACATCAAGCAAAATGGATTAGGCTGATAGCTCTGAGTTGCCCTGGCTGAAATGGTAGCGGAATGGCCTCAGACTGTCCATAGAGCAATTAACTTCCACAGCTGTCACCTGGCTGTTTTCACCAGGGGCTCAAGCAAGACTTTTGAATTAAACCTTCAAAACCCAACATAATTCTGTTCTAGAGAAACACAGGGCATTGCTTTAGACCCTCAGATTAAAAGTTACACCTATTCTACTCTTCTTTTCCTTACTTTTACCCTCATCCTTGCTACACAGAGATGACTCCTACGTAGGATAACTGGTAAACCCTGCTAGACTATCCAGACATGTAAAAACCAAACTTATGGACTATAAAAGAGAAGGAAAGGAAGATAGTGAACATCTACCGAACACTTACTATGTGTGCTTGGCCCTTCATAGACTATCTCATTATATCGTCAGGACAAACTCAAAAGGTGTGTACTTTTATCCCCACTTCCAAGATGTAAAAACCAAGCTTAGAGAAGCAAAGCAACTTTTCCCAAGCCGTTATGGCACAGCTGGGATTCAAATTTATCTCTGTCCTACTTCAAAGACCCATTCTTTTTCCTAAACCTGGCAGAGGGGGCCTAGATAACAGTTAGTAGAGCTTGTCATTTTACAGCTGAGGAATCCACTCATCAAAGGCCAGCACAAGTAAGGACAGACAGAGCTGACTTCTCTGTGGTCACTAAGCAGATAGTACCACTTAAGAACAAACACAGTTTTAAAAAAATGTGTCCTGCTAACCCCAAATGTGCCCACTTAACACATTTTTCTGAGTTTTGCTGCTGCCAAAATTTCTAAACTGCTTTATAGATACAGGTTTATTTTTCCTTCAAGAATGTACTTGGTACTTTATGTTCTATAAGAATTCCCATAAAGCTCCATAGTTACGAACTGGGCTTTTGAGAGAGAAGACTGTACCTATGATAACATTCTCCTTAGAAATACTGTCACGATGATGATGATTTATATGGTATTTATGTAATAACCCACTGGACTTTATGTAGAGTCTATAAAGCTACTTTCCCTGTCTCCCCCTAAAACTCTTTCATGTACATTATCTCATTTAATTCCCTAAAATAATCCATGAGAAAAAAAAATTGGAACAAGACAAACTTTGGAATTTCATATTTTTGTAGTTTTTTAATTTCATAAAATAACGTGGAACCTGGTAAAAGGAAGAGAGGGAATGAAAATATGCTTAGGATTGGAAGTAGGTGGGGTGGAATGGACATTAAATCTGTATAGATATTTGCATGAGAATTTGAATATAGGAAAATGGATCCCAGATTAATTCCTGATAAATATCAGAATTTAGTAAATCCATGGAAGGAGGACCGAGGGCCAAATGGAGATGATATATGGCTCAGTAGGCAAGAGGCAAGCAGGTGGAACAGATAGAATCTTTATAGCAACATATCATAAAAACTCTAGCTCCAGAGAAACTATGCACTGTGATAGCTCGTGCCAAGGGTCTCTGGGGATCCTTTATATGCACACATGCCAAGAGTGCCCTCTGTTGTCTACCCAGAATACTATTAGCTTCAGGAAACCCATCCCTGCTATAGTTTATGCTTCTTTGCCCGTCAAGGTTTCTCCATACCTGATAAAGGGCCTGAAATATGGTTTATGCCCTAGACATGGTTTATTGACTCTGTTGCAGAGTATTAGAGTTTGAAGAAGTCTTAAAAATCATCTGATAAAAATTCTCCTTTTACAGCTGGGAAGTGGGAGAAGAATCTCATATAAGAGCATATGAAGTTAATGACAGATCTTGGTTTTGAACCCAGGACTCCAAATCTAGTCCCACCTCTGATGCAGCCTCCTAACACCTATCTTGCCTCATTGATCCCCTTTAAGGATGGATAATAACCCCGTGAAACAGAATACTTATTGAATAGATTCATAGCATACTTGAATGGAAGGTATCTCAGAGATAGTATCTCAAACCTCCATATTTTACCAATAAGAAACTGAGGTCTATGACTTACAAGACCACTTAAGGGGGAGGGTAGACTCAGGACTCCCAAGTTCAATCTCCTTTCTATGACACCATTAAGGGAAAATAAGAGGGGTAAAACATGTTCATTCTCATTTACAAGATGTGGTTCTCTACTTTTGTGTGCTGTACACATCCCCACCCCACCCTTTCCATTTATAGTTTATTTTAGGCTCATTAGGCTCAGGCCATTAAACTAAATATGGCCAAATCATTGAAAGCCAAATGGGCAGAGCTAAAATGGGAATGATGTAGGCTGAAACAAAAGGATGATGACCTGGAACACTGGGGTGAGCAGCTGGTGGGGTAGGAAGTGGGTTGTTCAGGATGCCATAGCAGCAGTTGGCTGGGTGAGGCTACTATGTTTGAGGTTGGAGGCCAGGCAGGTACCATGTCAGACTCCTGCCCAAGGTGAGTATCAGAATACCTCTCTCTGTTCTTACACAAAGTAGTGGTAGGGATGCAAAATAATCAGTCCTGGTTGCACCCAAATTTATTCCCAGTCAACAGTGTTCCCTGGTTGGCAGGAACAGGGAAGTGGGGAGCTCCTCAAGTGGCTGTTGCTCAGAACTGCCTCCATTTTGGTGGGCATCACTCCTTGTGTCAGAATTCCTCGGCCCAACCTCCTGTTACCTATTTTCTTATACTAGGCTTTTGGACCAATGTCACCATACAGCTCGTTCTCACTGAAGAAGATGAAAAGAGAAGTGAAGAGACATAAAATTTCTGAGGGTGTGTTTCAAGCACTGTGCTCCAGGTACTGGGCTAGGTGTTACCTATGCATTATTATTTTAATCTGCACTTTTCCTCCATCGGGTGGTGCCATTATCCTGAATATACAGATGATGAAACTAGCACTCGGTGGGGTAGTAGGGTGAATCACCTTGCCCCTAGTCTCACAGTTACATTTGAGGCAGAGCTGTTTTGAATTCAGACCTTCCCAAACCTAAGTCATCTCTTACGTTTACTGTAAAGACAGCTAGAGCTTGGATAGGAAACTGGCTTGGTTACTCTATTTAGCTAGTAAGCACAATTGGTTTAGCTAGTAGCATAAAGTCTCTGCCTCCTACTCTTCTCCTTATCCCTAACTTTTTACCACTTACCCTGGTGAAAAGCCCTCCGGTTACCTGGTGCAAGGGTATCATGCTTATCTGCTTCTAAACTGTGTATTTGGGCCTTGGTCTATGGTTTTTCCAATTGTGCAGCTTAGATTGACCTTTCTCTTTCTAATTTCCCACCATTTTCTGTCCTTCCTTACCTGGCTAACACCTAGAGCCAGCCTTTTTTACTATATGTACTACATTTACTACTACATTTATTCTACAAAAAAATCCAGAGATTCCTCTGCCCTGCAGAGGTCAGTTCAACCACTGAGGAACTGTCAAAGGGTCGGTGGCTGGGTGGTCCTGGACTATGAATTTAAGAGGGAAGCCAGAGTCTGGCATCACCCTGGTGGACAGGCCTGATACAATGGACACAGCGAGTCCAAATGTCACTGTTAACATTTACTAGCTAAATGTCTTGGGTAAGAAACAGTTCTCTTTCCCTCCAGTGACATCTATGACATAGGGATAACGATATCTGCCTTTCAGGCTTGTCCTAGGATGAAATACCATAATGGCTGCACACTGCAAAGCACACATAGTAGGAACTCAAAGAATGTTAGCGTCTTCTCCTTTGTGTTCCGTGGGAGGCAGAGCCAATTCCTCCATCAATTCACAAAAATAACTGCGCTTCCTAGGTCATAAAAGAGTATCCAAATCTATTTTCTCCATAGTTCTGTTTTCTCCACGCATCTCTTTAGAGACATTTATAACTGGCAGATATTAGGTACACAAGTCCTTTTTGTTCCAGAAGGACTTTGAAATTTACTGTTTAAGTAGATCCCAGACCAGGGGTTTCTCATGTGGTCTTCAGAGTACCCATATCACAATAGAAAATGCACTTGAGAAATCGGAGCTGACGAAGTCTCGAGCTGGTTCCCCCACTAATTTCCATCCCTGTGCCGTTTACTAAAAGGTGGGTGTAAATCGGGCAAAGCCTGCCTCTCAGAAGTAACCAAAGATGCCTGCACACCTCAGTGTATCACTTGGTCTATTCTTCCTGGGAATTCTGAATGCAGTCAGGTGTGGGGCCTGGGCTTGTAGGGATACCCAAATATTTTCTTGGAAAGTAATCTCAGTTTATTAGAGTTCCTTGTCTCAATTCAGAGTATAGATTTTTGAATGCGTTTGCTGACAGATTGACCTGGACTATGTTTTCCTCTTATTCAGGGAGCGATCGATCTTTATCAAAAGGATTTGTTGACTGACGGGCTTTCACGGTTCTAATGTGCTGTTTGATACTTTTAAGAGACATATGCCCCTTTGTATAACGAAATTATCTGATAAAAGCAGGAATGAAGCTCGGGCTTTCAGAAGCATCTCAGTTCCTGGCTGCTTTGGTGCCTGCCAGAGAATTTTGTTTTTATTTGCCTGGATGGAAACCTTACAATCCTTGGTGAAGTTGTTTTCCCATATTCAGGTTTCTAGACCATATACTGTGTTTCTAGGCCTAAGGGTCTGAACTAACCAAGATTGTGTTTCCCTCAGGTAAGTACTTCCAGACACTCTATCCTCTCTGTCTTTACAACCCGCTTCTCCTCGTTACTGTACTATGTAACATTAGATGCGCATTATATTCCACATAAAAAGCCATTTCTGCAGCATCTTGTCATCGTTTCATGGACGCTGCTTTGAAGCCGTGTTGAGTTCTGAACCCAGAGCCTAACAGCAACGGCTCAAGTGCACCGCACCGTATTATTTACCCAGATGGGGTTAATTGTTGAATAAAAGAATGGTCCCTTTCAGTTTACCTTTTTGCAAGCTCTCTCACACTGGTTATGGAAGACAGGGAAGTCTATGATAAATATCAAACTTTCTAATCAGAAACGAGTCCAGTTGTATTTGAAATCTTGAACTTAATCCAGAATCAGGAAATGTAGCCACTTGTGTTACTGTTGCTGAAAGAAGAAAATGACCTTTTTATTGTAGCTTACATTCACTATTGTCCTTGGGAGCTATGGGGAATGGAGTAAGTAAATGTAAAGCCTTAAGTAGAGTTTTCCTTTTAACAGAAGGGTACAACCTGATGTGCTGGAACCATCAGCTCCATATGATTTCAAGGGATTTTTACCTAGAGTGAAGCCTGCACTGAATCCTTAAAAATATTTCTGCTGGAAATTTTCTACCAAATCCCTTCAGATTTCTGATTTTAGTGTGGCTGACTACTGTTGGCTTCATTTATTTATTCATTGAGGGATAACTTGCAGGCAGTACATTTCACCAGTCTTAAGTATATAGCTTAAGTATATAGCTGGATAATTTTGTATGTATGTATATAGCCATATAATCACTGCCCAGATCAAGAACATTTCCAGTATCCAGAAGGTTCTCTCAGGCCTCTCCTTGTCAATACCCTCAAAGGTAGCTACTATTCCAATTTCTATCACCATGCTTCAGTTTTGTCCATTTTTAAATTTTATATCAATAAACCCTTGCCATTGAGTCAATCTCAACTCACAATAACCCTATAGAACAGAGTAGAACCGCCCAATAGAGTTTCCAAGGAGTGGCTGGTGGATTCGAATTGCTGACCTTTTGGTTAGCAGCCGAGCTTTTAACCACCGTGCCACCAGGGCTCCTTTATATCAATAAAACCAAAAAACCAAACTCTTTGCTGTTGAGCTGATTCCAAATCATAGTGACCCTATAGGACAGAGTAGAACTGCCCCATATGGTTTCCAAGGAGCAAGCTGGTAAATTCAAACTGCCGACCTCTTGGTTAGCAGCCAAGCTCTTAATCACTATGCCACCAGGGCTCCTTCATATCAATAGAATCATATAACACATGCTCTTTTCTGAATCGCTTCTTTTGCTCAAGATGATGCTTTTGAGTTTCATCCACCTTGTTCTGTGTATCGTACCACTAGCTTCTCAGACATCTTATTATTTTGGAGAATAATTATTGAAATTCAATAGATTTCTTGAAGAAGAGTTTTCAAGGCAGCATCAACATAAAGAGTGAAGAAAATTTTACTTTTTTTTTTTTATTGTACTTTAGGTGAAGGTTTACAGAACGAATAGTTTCTCATTAAATAGTCAGTACATTTATTGTTTTATGACATTGGTTAACAACCCCACAACATGTCAACCCTCTCCCTTCTCGACCTTTTTTTTTTTTGGTGGAAATATACATAGCCAAAGATACACCATTTCAAAAATTTCTACAGGCATAGTTCAGTGACATCGATTACGTTCCTCCAGTTGTGCTGCTATTCTCACTTTAGATGAAGGTTTACAGAACAAAATAGTTTCTCATTAAACAGTTAGTACACATGTTGCCCTATGACAATGGTTAACAACCCCACTACATGTCAACACTGTCCTTACTCAGCCTTGGGTTTTCTATCACCAGCTTTCCTGTCCCCTTCTGCCTTCTAGTCCTTGTCCCTGGACTGCTGTGCCTCATTAGTCCCATTTTGTTTTATGGGGCTGTCCAGTCCCCGGCTGAACAGTGAACCTGTGGTCCATTAGTCTTTTGGACTAATCTTTTCCTTGTATCCTGTTCTCTTCATTCTCCATTGCTCCCGAAAGGGTGAGACCAGCGGAGTATCTTAGATGGCTGCTCACAGGCTTTTAAGACCCCAGACACTACTTACCAAGGTAGAATGTAGAACATTGTCTTTATAAACTGTGTTATGCAAATTGAGCTAGATGTTCCCTGAGACCATGGTACCCAGAAAATTTTACTTCTTATACTCCAATCTATGTTGCTCTTACTATGGTAATATCATAAAGAGGTCCAGAGGAGATTTTACATATATGCATATACATATATATCCCTAGGTGGTGCAAGCAGGTTGTGCTTGACTAACTTAAAGGTTGATGGTTCAAACCCACTCTGTGGTACATCTGAAGAAAAGCCCTGATGATGTGCTTCCATTGAGATTACAGCCAAGAAAACCCTGTGGAGCAGTTTCTACTCTAACACGTGGGGTCACCATGAGTTGGAATCAACTTGACGGCAACTAACAAGAACAATCTATATTTATTTCTATATACACATACAAAAAGATATTCACGTTACAATGAAATATTATCCACAGACAAGTAATTTGCCACTATCATCAATCAAGGATTAAGCAGCAGATTTTATAGGGCATGTGGAAAAATTCCTTCCAGAGCTAAGATAGATGATAGGATAATCAGGACCTGAGCTACCCAGACTCCCAAGAAGCATAGCTGGATGTAATCTTGGAATTATTTAGGGGTACATTTATCATAGGCAAAGGTGTTACAAACTATTTTGCTACTGATTTATTACCTTGTTTTGTTGGAATTGACAAAATAGCACAGGCTAGAACTCCCATTAATTATTTCAATCATTAACTTCTTAAATATTCATCCATTTAATAAATATTTGTTGAATATCTACTGTGGGCCAAGGATTATTCTAGGTACTTGGGATTCAGCAGTAAATAAGACAGATAAGTTCCTCTTCTCATGGAGCATTCTAGCTGGGAGGAATAGACAACAAGTAAATTAGTAAATAAAAATTATTTCTGGTAGTAATTAGTGCTAAGGAGTGAATAAAAGTAAGGCAATGGAAAAAGAGTCATGGTGGAGGTGGGGCTATTTTGGGTAAGGTGCTGGGGGAAACCACTCTGATGACATGATCTATGAGTAGAGAATGGAGAGAAGGAGCTGGATATGCAAAGATCTGGGGACAAGAATGTTCTAGGCTAAGGGATAACAAGTGCACAGGCCCCACGACAGAAAGAAGGTAGACTAATGCAGGTGACAGAAAGAAGATCAGTGTGGCCTGAGCCTAGTGGAAGAGGGAGACAGTGCTGGGAGATCAGGTAAGGGAGGTAGGCAGGATCTATCCTGTAGACTCTTGTAGAGACTATGGCATCTTTTAGTTTTAAATGTAATGGGATGCCATTTGGAGGATTTTAGCAGGGGGAATGGCATGATCTTATTTTGTTATTAAAAGTTCACTCTGGCTGTTGCATGGCAAATGGAGGGTAGAGGACCAAGGATGGAAATGGGGAGACCAGTTAGGAACTTATTATTGAAAGATGATTTTGGCTTAGACTTGGATAATAGCAGTGGTGAAGGAGAGAAATGACAGTGTATGGTATTTATTATTATTATTTTGGAAGTGAAGCCAACAGGACAAGCTAATGAATGTAGGGTATGAAAGAATTGGAGGTTAACTGTAGTTGCTGACCTGAGCAACTGGGTAAAAGACAGAGCCATTAAATGCAATGGAGAAGCTGTAAGAGTAGCAGTTTAGGAGGGAAATAATAGTTCTGTTTTGGCAATGTTAGGGTTGAGATGCCTATTACATTTATGAGTGGAGGCACTAAGGAAGCAATTGGATGTATTCATCTGGAGCTCAAGAGAAAAGTCAGGCCTGGAGACAAAAATGTTGCAGTCATCAATATAAAGCCATAAGATTGGACAGGATTACTTAGGAAAAACTCCTGGAAAGACAAGATTAAGTCCTGGGGCAAGCTTCTTCCTGTTGACTATATCATCATCATCTTTGTGTCTGTCATCATCATCATCATAATCCTTATGATCTCCATCATCTTTTATTGAGCACATACTGTGCACCAGGAATCATGCGAGGCAGCAGAGAAACAGAAAAAAATTCAATCCCTGTTGTAAGGAGGAGAGGAGACAATGACAAGCTGGACTAATAAGCGCCATGATAGCGGTTAGCTCAGGAGATAGTGGAAGCAACTGACTCAGAGGACTGGGCAGACTTTGAAGATGAGGCGACATTTGAATTGAATGTTTGCATCCAGAATAGAATGATCCATGGAGAAAGACCTCACCAGGTAAAGAATGGCATTAACAAAAGCAAGAGACAAAAAAGGGCAGGGAGAGATCTTGAAACTGAAAGTAGCTCCCATGCATATGGGAACTCAGTCAGAGCTGGATGGGACCTTACAGAACATCTCATTGAACTACCAGCTCCCTTATGTGTAAGGTGAGGAAACTGAGTCCCAGAGAGGGCAAGAAGTTCAATCAGTTGAAATGTTAACTGAACATAATTAAAGAACTCTCTTAAGTGCTTCTACCCAGCAATGCTGCTGCTCCAAGTTTTTTGGTGATAATGGCTTGAGGTGAAAACTCTCCCTGGAGTATTAACATCTAGCCCAGGACTCAACTCCTGACAAGCTCAAATCTAATGGTGGCAGTCTAGATACCAGCAGCAAAGAATGGGAGAGAAAGACGAGAGTTTCTCCAAACAAATATACTGTTAAAATCAAAACTGGAAGACACCTCCATGAACAGGAAGTACACGGAGGGTAATTATGATTTGCTAGGATCATCCTAGAGGAAAATGGCCTTGTAAAAGCCCTGGATAGGATGTTGGGGAAGAGAAAGGAAAGCAATGTGTGATTTTTGTTGCCTCTGATATTCAAGTAATCAGAGGAGGTTGTCCCATCCTTCCATGATAAAGTGTCATAGCATTAAAGACTTTCCTACTGTTTTATCCAGAAAAATAAGGCTGGGTGTTGGGCCAGGGATGGGGTGATGACCTAAATTACCTGGCAGAATAATAGAACTACTTTAAGACTCATTCATTAATTTTTATGGCAGGGATGTCTAGTTGCTTACCTCACATTCATTCTTCCCTTCCTCCTTAGAAATAGGACCCTGGGTTGCAGCTGGATATAGTCCCACATGGATAAATGACTCCAATTCCCAGGCTCACAATGAGAATAAATAGAAGTAAAGTCTTCTTAAAAGGAAAGACATCCATTTTCTTTTCTGCTTTATCCATGTAACTGCCCTCATCATGAGTGTGCCAGCCCTAATTCAGCAGATACCTTGGCCCATGAAAATGAGCACCGCAAAAAAGCGAATATACCAGCTCTGCAGCGCTCACCTCTGGGCTTCTCTTACATGAGAGGAAATAAACTTCTATCATGTATAAGCCACGTTGTTTTTTCTATCAATGCATCCTAACTTAATCCTTACTGATGAACTTCTTTTCTTTTGGGTGTTTTGATCACTTACTGGAGTAAAAGCCATTGGTGGTTCTAATTTAAAGAATATGCCTAAGAAGTAATATTTAGCATAATTAATTATGAGTTTGCTACATAAGAAAGAGTATCTTAAATTCAGAGAGTTTTACATTTTACAAAACATTTTTCTTATTTTATCTTAAAGCAATCCTTTACTTTCAAGATGAAACGCTTAAAATTGGGCTTTTTAAAATACTTAAAATATACATTCATGTTGTTATGCTGATTTCTAATTTACCTACTTATTACCTGTGTCCTAGATAAAGATTCTTAATCTCTAAGAGACTCATTTTTCTAAACTGCCAATTAGGGATAATGATTTCTTGCCTACAGAATTCAAGCAAATGAAAAGAGGCAATTCAGCATAGTGATTCAGAGTATTACTCCTACTTCCCACATATCTGTGTGACCTCAAACAAATTACTTCTCTATGCCTCAATCTTCTAGTACATAAAGTGGGGACCAACCATCCGTCTGTCACTTTGTTGTACTGTGATGGCTTGCATGTTGCTGTGATGCTGGAAGCTATGCCATCGGTATTTCAAATATCAGCAGGGTCAGCCATGGTGGACAGGTTTCAGTGGAGCTTCCAGACTAAGACAAACTAGAAAGAAAGTCCTGGTGACCTGCTTCCAAAAATTAGCCAATGAAAACCCTATGGATCACAACAGACATTGTCTGACTTGTTTGCTTTGGACATGTCATCAGGAGGGACCAGTCACTGGAAGAAGATCTCATTTTGGCAAAGTAGGGGGCCAGCCAGGGCGAAGGAAACCCTCTGTGAGATGAATTGGCACAATAGCCACAATGATGGACTTGAACATGCCAGTGGCCATGAGGATGATGCAGGACTGGGCAACAATTTGTTCTGTTGTACATAAGGTTGTACATGAGTCGGAGTTGACTCAACAACAGTTATCTGTCAAGTGAGGGTAATAACAGCATATGCTGCTTAAGGGTTTTGTGAAGAGTAAATGAAATAATGGACCTGAAATAGTCAGCAGAGTCCCTGGCACACAGTACAGGCTCAAGAAGTGTTAGTTATTGTTCTCAAACAGCCTAATACAGAGCCTTGATATATCAGAGCCACTTCATAAACTATATTGCTCCTGTCAGGCATCTTCTGCAGCTCTAAGAAATCTGAGAAAAATTCTTGAAGTTATAGCTAGAGTTTGCTTTCTTCCCTTTAAGAATGTTCTCCCATGGGTAAACCACTATTAGATTTCATCTCAGTTAAAACTTTTAATGCTTGGGCTATCCTACCTTCAAATCTTATAAGTTATATACTATGTTTCTGGATTCTTCCTGAAAAAATGGAGGAAAGAGCTCATGGCGAATATTGAGCTCTTAGGTTGGCTTAGTCAAATGGTTTGTGAGAAAAGGAGCAGAGGCCCAAGGCTTGACTTAGAGGAGGAAACCTGGCCACCTGCCACGCCCCTCTTCTGGGCCATGGAGGAGGTCTTGGGTCCTTAGCCAACAAAAAAGCTTTGCGTTAACAGCAGATGAAAAGCCATTTTGCTCTGCCTCCTTCCTGCTCCCCAGGGGTACATCAGAGTCACAGACTCAGACTACTATTTAGGATTAAGTCAGCCTCCAAGATCATTCAGAGAATAATAAAGACCTTTGAGGAGCCTCCAGGAGTAAGTACACAAGCCCTAAAGATGACCTGGCAGATGGGGAAACCAAACACAACCCCATATGGACAAGGGTGACACTGTGAGAGCAGGAGGCAAAGAATCCTTAAAAGAAGCACATGCATGTACCCAGTGGCCGCAAAGAGCCCAGGTCATCTGGTAACTCCAGGAGTGAAATCAGATCAAAAAAATGTTAGGAATGTGGACCCCATGCCTAGCGCAGAAGATAAGATTTGGTGAAAATGGTCAGCTGTGAGGCTTCCAGAGCTATCCCTGAATTCTCAAGGATGCCTCTGCCCAGGAGCCCCACACTGGCCACTCACCAGTGATGTGACCTTGGGTAAGTCACTGAGAGTACAGAATAGAGTTCTGGTTAAGAGCAAGGCTTCTAGAACTGGAGTCAGGTCTGGATGTAATGCACTGGCTCTGTAACCTTCATTCAACAAGTCCCATAAGCAACAGAAGGTTCCATCTTCTCATTTATAATATGGGCATCATAATACCTGCACCTACTTTATAGCGTTTCTGTAGGAAGTCATGATCAATAAAACTTTCAGCAATGATGGTGATGGCCTCCACCTGCATAGTCCAGTACAGTAGCCACTAGCCACACATAGCTGTTGAGCACTGGAAATGTGGCTAATGTGACCGAGAAACTGAAGTTTTTATTTAATTTTAATCAATTCAAATAGCCACATGTGGATAGTGGCTACCTTATTGAACAGCACAGCTCTAGGACAAACTGAGATAATGTCCTTTATCACCATACTTGGCATCTAGTCAGTGCTTTATAAATATAGCTAGTATTGTTATGACATTTTTTATAACCTCAGTTTTCTCATCTGTGAAATGGGGTAAAAATAGTACCTACCTCCTAAGATTGATGGGAGGATTGAAAAAAAAAAATCACTTGTAGAGTAACTAGCACATTTTTTGGAACATTACAGGTGCTTAGCAAATGAACATTTCTTCCTCTTCTGTCTATAGCTCTTTGGCACTATTGATATTACTGCCCAATAATAGACAAGGCCATTGAGAACCTATAGCAGGCAATAGGATTGTTCAGTAGTCACATGCGCATCTCTAATACTGGCTTTAGCTGAAAAAAAAAGTTTGCTTGAGCAAGAAAGAAAAAAAAAATATTGGCAGTGATATGTGCACTACGAGAGTTCCACAAATATGCATTTGGCAGAAGCCTGACTGTCCAGACAGATCACAAACCACTAGGCAACGCACCTGCTAGACGACAGGGAATGTTATTACTGTTATAAAGATATGATTTATGAGTAATCTATACCCCAGGCAAAGACTCGCGTATAGCAGCCCTATTGTCCAGACTAGTCGCCGACCCTGCAGCTGAGGAAATGACAGCACTGACTGAAGAGACAGCAGAGTGGGCCATGGAAATGAGCAAAACACTTGACCTCTTGGTCAGTGGGAGACTGAGGCCTGAGACAGGAAAAGATGCTGCGTTATAGCTACTTATCCAGATGTTGCAGGTGTGTTGGTCTCTGAAGGAGAGGCTGCCTGGGCCTTCTAACAGCAAGGGGGATCTAAGGAATATCTTAAAGGGGTCAGCAAAAGAGAGAAGATATGATCAGAGATAGTCTCCAGAGACGCTGCTTTGCTCACTCCTCCCCACGCCCACATACTTCTAGTGTCTGCTCCCTGGTTCTCGAAGTTGCAGCTAGAGATTGTTTTCTTTTATTTAAGGATGTGTTTTCATGGCTAAAATTCCCTCAGTGGTGCAAATGGTTTGTGCTTGACTACTAACAGAAAAGTTGGTGGTTCAAATTCACTCAGCTGCGTGTTAAAAATCCTATGGAGCACAGTTCTACTCTGAAACACGTGAGGTCGCCATGACTTCGAATCACTCACGGCAACAGGCTTAGTTTTTGGTTTTCTCATGGGTATGCTAATATTAGATTTGATTTCAACTAAAATATTTACCTCTTTAGCAATGGTATCTTCAAATCTTATCAGTTGTTTACTATGTTTTCAGGTTCTTCCTGAAAAGTAGGGGCAAGTGGGGCAATAGCTTAAGTACATGGAGTCTTGGAAGCGATTTGTGTGATGGAGGGATGGCATTGGTTATGCAGATGGCAGAAAAGTGTTGGAAAGAGGTTTCCCATCATGGCTGTATTATAGGAAATACATTTATTTCATGGGAGATGACCACAGAGAAGTTATATGCACACCAAAAGCTTTTGGATGACACAATCTGAATCCCCTTCTCCTTCTTTTCTTCTCTTCCATCATCATCATCTTCTATGCATGAGACAATCAGCTAGGTGTCTTAGAAGAAAAAAAAAAACCAGTTGCCATTAAGTTGATCCCAACTCATGGCAATCCCACATATGTTACAGTAGAACTGTGCTCCGTAGGGTTTTCAATGGCTGATTTTCAGAAGTAGATCACTAGGTCTTTCTCCTAAGATGCCTCTGGGTGGACTCGAACCACCAAATTTTCGGTTAGCAGCTGAGCATTTAACTATCTGCATCTCCCAGGGACTCTGTTAGATGACTTACAAACATATAATTAATAATCCCCAGAGCACTCTTATAATGTAGGTATTGTTAGTCCCTTTTTACAGAGGAGAAAACTGAGGCTCAGAGGGTATAAGTAACTTGAGTAAGTCAAAGTCACATAGCTAGTAAGTATCGGAGCCAGGATTCAAATCTACATCTGTCTCCCACATATGCCAATGGTGTTTTCATTACCAAACTGCCTCTCATAACTAAAAACAAAATATTCTTCCTATCTCTAGCACGTGGCCCCTTGTTCGTAGTAGATGCCTGATAGATGTTCATTGTATGATTGAAGCTACTGAAATTTCATTAAGCTCTGATTTCTAGAATTTGTAGAACACAATCAGTGGACAATTTCATTTTAACCAATCTGCGATTTAAGTCACTCAAGCAAAGCCAGATGATAATAAATTATGCTTCATACTCTGAGTTTTTATTCTCTTGTACTGACTTACTGGTCCTCTTTCCTTGTTTGAATTAGTAACCTATTACACCACCTATTATATTTGAGTGTTAATGGCAAATATATTCTCTTTAAGAAAAAAAAAAAAGAGGTATCAGGCAAGGCGGCTCACTAACCAAAATGTCTAAAAAATTATAGATATTTATAACTAAGTGTTGGCATGATTTATGACTTTATGCTTTCCGATACGTTAAACCATTTAATATCATCCATTACATTCTCTACTCATCCCCATATTCACCAACATGTTTTAAAAGTTTATTTCAATGGTCCCTTCCTATATGTGTGTTTTATTATGAGCCACTTCAGATACCTTAGGAAAAAAGTCAAATTCTAACCACGCAATACCAATAAAAATAGTAAGTATATGAACTTACAAATAAAACGATAAACAGCCTCAATTAAAAAAAAGAAAAGAAAAGGAGAAACAGTAGAATCCAATACTGGAATGAATTCCTCTTAACTTGCTTTGGTAAGAAACACTGAAATGATATTTACTGTAGAGAACAAATTATACAAAGTCTGTGTTGTCCCAGCAGACAAATCGACACAGACAGAGACACTTCTGAGCCAGCCATACACGAGAGGGATTGCTTCCATTGATTCAACTGCCTCAAAACCTGGATGGATCAGTGCCAGAGCTCTGGTTTCCCTGGAAGCTTGTCTGCCAGGGGGATGAAACTGTGGTTCTAAACCCACAGATCACCCAGTTCTTTGTTGTTAACCATACGGCTCCCCTATGCATTGACTGTGCCATAAGATATATATATATATATATATATATATGTATATACATAAGATATATATATATGTATATACATAAGATATATATATATGTATATACATAAGATATATATATATGTATATACATAAGATATATGTATATATATATATATATTTTAAGCCACAAAGAGGCAGAAAATGCTCCTCTTAACTACTTTTCAAATTTTGGTTTTGTCTCTTTACTTGCAGTTTAGATCATCCATTCCAAACTATGTATTCCATTTAATATTATCTATATTATGAGTGCTAAGTGGTCAAGTGAGGGAAACCCTCAATGAGATGAATTGACACAATAGCCAAAGCAATGGACTGAAACATAGCCGCAATCATGAAGATGGAGGAGAACTGGGCAATATTTTGTGCTGTTATCTGTAAGGTCACTGTGAGTCAGAGCCGACTCAATGGCACCTAATAACAAGAAGTGCTCTTAGATGCATTATCCCATTCGGTCCTTCAAAACCCTGTCAAAGATGTGCAATTATTATACATTACTCAAATGAGGAAACTGAGGTAAGAGGTGAAATGAATTTGCATTCATTTATTTAATCAAACACATAACCCATGCCTACTGTGTATCAGGCACCGAACTCTGTGCTTACCCCATATTATCTCTTTTGTTCTTCAGAACCATTTTAGGGTGTGGGTTTTATTCTCTTTATTTAGATACTGAGGCTGAAGGAATTTATATAGCATTTCCAAGGTTATCAATCACAGTAAGCTAGAATTCTAGTAAGATAGCATTAGAACCCACGTCTGTCTAACTCCAAAGGCTATTTATGTTGCCATATATGAGGTGGATGAAATATGAAGTTATTTTTTTCTTTTACTCATTCCTCTACTTAAATAAATATTATGCCTAAAGCTTCCTGTAGTAGAGGAATGGAACTTCTCTCCTACTATCTAGCAACATTTTGATCATATCCTAAAATAATTCTAATATAACCAATTCCATTAAAATTTCTTCAATTCAGTTCAATAATTCAATAAACATTTGATAACTATCTCCAAGGTGGAAACACTGTGAATCAAACTGAGGCTAAGAATGGCCTTAGAGTCCATTATTTCAGACTGCATAGCTCAAAGCAAGCTATGTAAAGATCAACAAGGCCAAACTGTGCCATCTAGAATGCTAAGAGGACCATCCAACTGAGTGATAAAGACCAGAAGTTCATATAAACCTCTCAAGGCAACTAGAGACAGATAACAAACTTGGTCACGTTGTGCTTCAAAATAGCCAGCAGCTTTGCCCTTTCCCAGTCCTTCCCTTTGCCAGCTCCAGCCCTTATCCCATCACCTCTGGACCATTGTAGGAATCCTAGAGGCTATTCTGCCCACCTTGTGGGCCCCCAAGAGCTATGACCCTGATAGTCACCAGTGAAAACCTTTCTCTTAACCTATCAAGAACTTTTCCATCAAGAACAGTAGATAAATGGTAACTTGGGTGAAGGATAAGACAGTACACAATACTGAGGAAGTCAGCACAGCTTGACCAATGCAAGGTCATAGAAGCTTCATAGACACACCGAAACTCTCTAAGAGACCAAGCTACTGGGCTGAGGGCTGGTGGATCATGGTCTCAGGGGACATCTAGCTCAATTGATATAACATACTCTATAAAGAAAATGTTCTACATCCAACCATGGTGAGTAGTGACAGGGGTCTTAAAAGCCTGCAAGTGGCCATCTAAGATACATCTACTGGCCCCATCCCAGCAGGAGCAAAGGAGAATGAAGAAGACCAAAGACACAAGGGAAAAATTAGTCCAAAGGACTAATGGACCACAACTACCACAACCTCCATCAGACTGAGCCCAGAACAACTAGATGGTGCTTAGTTACCACTGCTGGCTTCTCTGGCAGGGATTTCAATAGATGGTCCCGGACAGAGTGGGAGAAAAATGTAGAACAAAATTCAAATTCACAAAAAAAAAAAAAA
>NW_004443945.1:22661091-22681481 GCF_000243295.1 Trichechus manatus latirostris | reverse complement strand
AAAAAAAAAAAAAGACTAGGTTTGCTGGTCTGACAGAGACTGGAGAAACCCCAACAGGATGGCCTCTGGACAGCCTTTTAACTCAGCACTGAAGTCACTCCTGAGGTTCACCCTTCAGTCAAAGATTAGACAGGTCTATAGGGCCAACAATAACACACATGAGGGACGTGCTTCATAGTTTAATCACGCATACAAGACTAATGAGCACACCAGTCCAAAAGCAAAGATAAGAAAGAAAAAAGGGAAAAAAACTGTATGAGTGGAAACAGGGACTCTGGGGTGGAGAAGGGGAGAGTGTTGACACATCGCAGTGTTGGCAACCAATGTCACAAAACAATTTGTGTATTAACTGTTTAATGAGAAACTGATGTGCTATGTAAACTTTCACCTAAATCACAATTAAAAACAAAAACCAAAAAACTCCCAAAGCAAAGTCTTTGAGTAACACAGCTCCAGGGTGTGCCATCCACCTTGCAGAGCAGGGGAAAGGAGGACTCTATGGTCTTTGTCCTTGCATGTACCAGAACAACTCTCCTTTTACTTGCTTTGTGTATTGGGGTTCCCTGTAAGATTTAGTTTGCAAAAATAAATGTTTGAAGGCCTCCAGCCTCCTGCATCACATGTAGACATCTTCATTTGGCCCTCAAAAAACACTCAATCCAAACCCATTGTCACTGAGTCAATTCCAACTCATGGTCACTCATCTGCTACAGAGTAGAACTGCTCCATGGGTTTTTCTTGGCTGTAATCTTTTCATAAGCAGATCACCAGACCTTTCTTCCACAGTGCCGCTGGGTAGATTTGAACCGTCAACCTTCAGGTTGGTAGAGGAGCGAAAATCTTTTGCAGTACCGAGTGAACTGTTATTTGTCCCTCAAGCCCCTTCTTTTCCCCATAGGCTTTTAGTTCTGATGCATAGTAATAAGACTGATACTCCTTCGTGGCTTGTGGAAATTATTTTTAATATTTGGGGCTATGTCTAATCACCTCATTTCCCACTACTCTTAGCCCAGGTGCCATATCCCTGGCAGCCAGCTACCATGGTCAACCTCATATCATAACCTTTGCTTATGTAATTCTCCAACTTACGCATTTGCCAAAGTGCCAACTCCAGCCTCTCTCTTCATGGTTAAGGACCTGCCTCCACTCTGTCTCTCATTTCAAATTCTCTGTAAGAGTTCATTGGTGGTTTAATATCCATTGCATTGGTAGGTCGTAGATCTTGTATCCACTCTGGTCCAACCCTCTGTTGCTAGCAGGTAGTCATGCACTATGAATATGGCACCTAGGCTTGTCCCTTTAGATGAACGGAAAAGGAAAGTTCCCAGAGTAGGACATTACTAGCAAGCTAGATGTTCAAGACATGGATACTACAATACTGTATGAAACTTAATTGCCTATTTACTTGTCTTTGGCACCACTATTCTAGAAATGAATTTATTTTAGAGTCTATATAATTGCTCATGGTTGCATCTCCAGCAACTTGCATGAGCCTGGCATATAGGTATTCAGTATATGTTTGTAGAACAGATGAATAAATGAAGCAGTAGCGAGAGGGATGGCTGGAGGGGTGGATGGAGTATAGAGTGGATGTTGCTGTTGTGTGCTGCCGAGTCAACTGCAACTCATAGCAACCCTATATGACAGAGGAGAACTGTACCATAGAGTTTCCTAGGCTGTAATCTTGATGGAAACAGACTGCCACATCTTTCTCCCTTGAAGTGGCTACTGGGGTCAAACTACTCACCTTTCGGTTAGCAGCCAAGCGCTTAATCATTGTGCCACCAGGGCTCCTCACTAGCTGTGTGCCCTTGGCAAATCACTTAACCTTTCTTGGCTCAGTGACTACATCTTAAGACAAAAATAATAGTACCAACCTCATAAGGTTTCTGTGAGAAATAAATTAATCCACAGAAAGCACAAAGAACAGCACCGGGTACATCAGCCTTTGCTATCAATTTTGCTATCATTCTTTTACTACTATTATGAATGGGTGAGGTATTCAGGGAAAAAAAAAAGATTTGATAAAATGGCTTATGAAAATCATAAACCACCTCAAACTAATGACAGAAAAACAAGACAGAAAACTGTGCCCTGGATAGCAGAAAAAATATAAAACTAAACTGGCAGCCCACACCTCAAACAGAAAGACAGTCATAGTGGAAAGAGTACCTAGGCAGGTATTTGTGTCCAAAATTGAAGTCCCAAGAGCCAGTCATTACTTCACAGAACAAGACAATGCAACTGGAATCGGTGTTATTACCTGTCTGTTCGTCCATTTCATTGTGATGTTCATCAGTATCTCCTAGGGGATTCTGAGCTTACAGCATTTGCTAAACGCAGAGGATTAGGAAGGCTCTGGAGCAGCAAGGGGACTTGGTTAGAAGAACAAGCATTTGCAACTACGGAGACTGGTTAGTGCCTATTTTGTTAGCCACAGAAGAGGTTTTGTAGTCAGGTACAGAGGGGTCCGGCTGAAGGAGTGTGAGTGGGCCTGAAAGTCGGCTGGAGCTCTAACTGCTGAGCTGTGACTTTCTGCATGGGCCTGATTCCCAGAAGGAAGGGGAACCTTCACTAATTGGGTGTGCCCGGAGGGGGCGCTTTTCTGCAATTCTCCCACGCAAAGGGCCTGACTTTTTCTAATTAGCACAGAGGGGCTTGCAGCGGCCCTATTTGCAGTCCTGGGGGATTTTCAAATCAATTCCAAGATAAGTTGGTTTTCAGGAGGAGGAGAGATTAATGGGACCACAGAAAGATGGATGTGAGCTTGGCCCAGCCTCTGCCTCCCTTCACACACGACATGGCTAGCAGTGAGGCCAATGGGAATGACCCTGAGTAGAGTTACATATTTTTCACACCTCCTACTAAAACTCAGCAAATGCTTGACTTGCTGTTCCGAGCACAATTTTTCTTCCTGCAAAACGTGTTGGGATTATCGCTTTTAGCCACATATGGGCTGGAAGTACTTTGTAGGAACCCCATAGGCCGCAACTATTCAAATCTCTATCCCTGGGAGGGGCTTGGAAAAGCAGAGACCCGAAGTGCCTGTTCTAGAGCTCCCACATAGAGGGCTGGTTTCCACTAATTAAATCCAGTTTCCAAGCCTGAATCAAAGCTGCCATCCAAATGATTTTGAAAGTCAGGAGGTAAAATACAAGTTTCAACCCTGACACTTTCCCCTTATCCATCTTCTGGAGCCATTTCAGGACATTTGGTAACACATGACTTTTCTTTTGGTCATTCCTAGATAGTATCTGCTGAAATAGCCCTACTAGTATGGGAAGGGGGCTGAAAAATATGTAACAGATGCACAGCTGCCACCTGAGATGATGCATTATGAATTCAGAACTGTCATCACCTCCCCCACCACCCCTACCCTCACCCCTAAGCACATATTTGTTCATGTGGTTTACACCTGTGGGATTGTGGGATGCAAGACAGGAATCTGATTACTGTTTGGGAGACAACCCAGTCTCTAAACTGATCCATGTATCTTTGTGTTCCTGGAAAAGCTTGAAATACCTTGCCAACTCTTTGTGTGGTTCACGTTTTCTGGATTCTGGTACTAATGATTAAGTCTGAAGCCTTCCTTCAATAAGTCTTTTATTTTCTCACTATCTCAGTCTCTCTGTTTGTACCCCGGCATGAAGGCAGAACAATTTTTCAGTGCATTCATGCTGCTGTGTGTTGTGGTTAAAAAGGAAGTGGAAAACTATCAGCCCACGCCCATCTGCGGCAAAAAAGAGGGTTTCACTGTATTTAGGGGAGGGTCCCTGCCACTGTCTAAAGAGAAACATCTTCTGAATAAGTGCCAGTAAAGAAGAAATAATTTGGAAGAAGAAGAATAAAAGCAGGAGGCTGTTTTAAGAGGTCCGTGTGGGCAGGGAAGAGAGAAAGGTTGGATGTCTGAGCAGAGAAGGCCCTTCTGCAACAATACAAACTGGAAACATTTCTGCTCACCGAGAACTTTTCACAGTTTTAAATTGTAAGTTGATGCGTTACCTTGATTATTGTTGTTTGCTGCTGTAGAGTTGGCCCCCAACTCATGGCGACCCTATGTACAACAGAATGAGATGCTGGCCAGTCCTGTGCCATCCCCGTGATCAGTTGTAGATAGGACTGTTATGATCCACAGGGTTTTCATTGGCTTGTTTTGGAAGTAGATCATTAGGCCTTTCTTTCTAGTCTGTCTTAGTCTGGAAGCTCTACTGAAGCCTGTTCAGCATCATAGCAATATCAAGCCCTATTGACAGATGGGTGGTGGCTGCACATGAGGTTCATTGACTGGGAATCTAACCCAGGTCTCCTGCATGGAAGGTAAGAATTCTACCACTGAACCATCATTACCCTTGTTGACTTGATTGATATGGATTGGGTTATTCCACCAGATTATACATTCGATGAGAGGAAAGAATCTGTTTTGCTCGTCAATGTATCACTCATGCCTAGAAGAGTGCCCAGCACAGAGTAAGCACTCAATACATATTTGTTGAATGCTAGAATGCTCCCTGAGTACAAGCTGCATGTCATATCTGAATAACTGCTCTCTAGGATGAGCTTCCCATTCTTCACATAGGGAACTCAGGCTAGACATGAATGTGGAACCAACTTGACATTCAATCTGAGATCTGTTCCTGCTGCCTCCGTCTCTTCCTCTTGGAGAGGGATCTGATACTGACCTACACCAAAGCTAAATCTCTTCACAAGCTGCTGTCATTCTTCACTCCTGGAGGAGAGGCAGGAATTCTTCTATTCTTGGCTACATAAGCTGGTATTTTCCACCACTGTGTAGATTTGGTGTGCTGGCTGGGTTGGCCAAGGCTCAAGGTATATTGGTTGAGCTCACTGACTGTCCCAATGCATAATGTCATATTCCTGGCCTCCCTGGAGCACCTTTATTTGCATTAGTTCCAGCCCTTGTCAACAGCTCCTACCCTTAATCTGTTTATAAACATAGAATTTGGATCATTGGTCCAGTTTGGATCTGGGTCCCAGTCCCTTTCTCTTTTTCTATGTTAGGACAAGGGAGATTGCTGGCAGGGCCATCTCTGATGAACTCAGGAGACAAGCACGAGAGCATTACAGATTTGACTTCCTCCTTCCCCAGTTAGGGATATCAAACCAGGAGCTTGGCTAGGGATGTCAATAAATAAAAGGGTCTGAAGTCAGGCTAGGATGCTCAGTTATTAAAGCAATGAGGATGAATATCTCAGCATCACAAATGCATCGTACATCCATACACCTACCAGAGGAGGATCCGTCCAGCAATACCATTCTCAGGACAGAGGCTGCATAGAAGAAGGCTTGAAATGGATGTCTTCATCACAAGCCCTGGACAGAGAGATGAGCTTTTAATTGACTGTCTGCCCTTAAGTCTGTGTTAACCTTTGATTCTTTGTTCTGACGGCCTGGTGATGAAGGATCCTTAGTCTGGTGTTGAGAAAATTATCTCATAGTAATTATCAGAACACCAGGATGTGGCACTTCAGAACAGCACCTTGGACTACATTTCTCAGATTTGGGGGCTTTTAGCTGATCAACCCTCTGCTTCTTGGCTTCTAACTTTACAAAAGAGCTGGTAGCCGAAATGAAAAAGCAGAACCTCACCCCCCTTGCTTAGTGAGCACAGTGGGCGATGCACCTTCGTTCTGAATATCTCTGTCTCCCAGCAAAATGCTGGGAGGTGAACACTCGTTGCTAATATCTCCAATGCACAGCAAACATCTCCATCCCTCAGTCGGATGCACACATCAACACAACACACTGCAGATGCCTGAACAGTCTAAACCCTGAAGTATTTGAAAATACTTTTACAAATAAGAAATCCCCTTACAGAGAGTCTAAACTCTCAAGTCTTCTCCCAGTTCCTCTCTCATAGAATGGAGAGGATATGAGGTTAGGTGCAACTGAAAGAGCTAGACTTGGCTCACTGTTTAGTTTTCAAGACACTATTTATTCCTTTTAGACTCAATAGCTGATATTAGCATATATTAGCACTGAGTGCCCTATTGTTGTCTATGTACTCTGAAAAGGTAGGCTCTCCCCAGATTTGATAAAAGATGAAAATGATAGCAAATCTTTTCACTTCCGCTGTCATAGAATTTAAATCTTTTTAAAAATTAAAACAATTGTTTATTAAAAGAACAAAACATAATTATTAATGTCTTTTAATTCAGTTCAAGATAAAGCACAATTTAAAACAAGACTTAAAGAAATTCAAACATCTACGTATAAGCAAGTTCCTTATTCATTAATTCTTATCTGGAATTAATTACCCTGGTTTCTCTTAAACCTGAGTAGAACATTGTTCACCCCAAATAGACCTTCAAAATGTAAGGATGAATGGTTATTGAGTCATAGATATGGAAGACTGAAGAGAAATTTGATATTAAAAGCCTTTGCTCTTAAATTTTCATTGCCTTCCTTCCCTCACCAGCATATGAATAAGTCACCTGCATGATTGGTTTAGGCAATTAAAGAGAAGACCTCACTATTCTTCCTGGAACTGCCACTCTTAACTTTTTGTTACCTCCCTTTCTACACCATTCAAATGGTACCTTCTCTCACCGGCAGCAAGAATGGCCTAGTTGCCTTCTTCCCAGACAGAAGTGGCCTCTCCTCATTTCCTGGGGAAACATCTCTCTTGTTCTCCAGCATTTGGTATAAGCAATGGTCTCTGCAGCAGCAAATTTTACTTCACACTTGAGATGTAAAACTATTTTCTTTTAAAGGGATCAACTCTTCTTCCTTAGAGCAATCTCAAATTTAGCAGAACATGATTTTAACTCATTAACTCTGAACATGACAGGGTGGTTGTTACACTAATCCAAGTGTCTGGCAAAACTGAATCAATTCATATTATTCCATTTTATAAATACACTCTATACACCATATGTATACGTACGCTGATATAATAAGTGTACAAGTCTATGTTTTGAAAAAAATGTAAAATTTTAATAAAAATAATCGGTCCCAGCCATATCTCTTGTCAGGTATCTTTGTAAATGTATGATGCTACCTAGACAATACTGGACCTCAGTTCCCTCATTCACAAAATGAAGGGTTTAAACTAGATTGGTATGCCTGGGTGGTACAAATGGTTAATGTGCTTGGCTGCTAGTCAAAAGGTTGGAAGTTCAAGTCCATGTAGAGGTGCCTTGGAAGAAAGGCATGGTTATCTACTTCTGAAAAATCAAGCACCGAAAGCTCTAAGGAGCACAGTTCTATTCTGACACACACATGGGGTCACCATAAGTTGGAATCAACTCGACAGCAACTGGTTGGGCTAAATCAGTGGTTTTCCGACAATCTTCCAAGAGTTACAGGATTTCAGAAGGGCATCTTCATTGACCACAGAGAAGGGTATGTAAACTTTGGGAGCTGAGTGGGTACAAGTCACAATTCCACACCCTTATTCATCTGGAGGAAATCTACTTTTACATATGAAGCTTCTGGGTAAAATTTAGTAAAACAAAGCGTTTCATAGTTCAAACATTTCTTTGAAAACTACTAGCTACATTATTTCTAAATTTTGTCATTCTTGTCCTAAATTTTCAATAGATTCTGATTAAAATTATGCCCTTGTCATGGGCCCCATGAGGTCAAGGTGAATTGGGGTGATGGAGAATCGGGCAACATTACAGAACTGTGTTTTAAACAGCAAGGTTTTAGAATCCACAACTAAATCTGGCCCATAAAATTGCCTGTGATGCTTACCTACTAAATATTTTTAGTTGTTAAAAAATAAAAATGTATATAAATATATATATATATATATATATATACACACACACACACATAGTTGCTGGCCAAGAAGTACCCCCAAACCTCCTGGGTGAATATTTCATTGTTATTGTTGGTAAACCTGGAAAGCAAGCATTTCAAAAATTTTCAAGTGGGGATGTTTAAATTTATTCTGGAGCTTGAAGCATTCTTCCACCAAAAGGAAATAAAGTGAAATGTTTGTTGTGCTTCAGACAAAATGCTATGGTCAATTAAAATAATTAATACTTTCTGATGTTTGAGATCGGTTGTCCATGTGCTGATGCAACAGCCTGTTCCCTTGGGTAGCTCAGCATTTTCATCCCGTCTCAATTTAAGCATACAGTCCACTGCACCCCAGACAGGCCCATACCTCTGGGGTCCTTCTGATCACTAATTGGTCCTTCACACTTGCTCAGCCCTCTGTAGTACTAACTGAACCCTGACCTCTAGTGGTGGGAAAGAATGAGCAAGGAGAACAATGGGGTGGGGTCAGTGAATTCCTAACCATGGGAGGTCCTTTGTGGGCCATAGGTCCTGTGTGCCCAGGTTGCAGAGGCAAATATTTCAGGACACCAGTAATGCACAAGTGGATACCCTGTGAGAACCCCAATCTAAAAGGAACTTCAGGTGTTATTAATCCCTAGCTCCATTGAGAGGGTGAAAGAATAACCCTAGCATGGGAAAATTTTTTTCCCATCTAGTAGAGTAGCACTAACCTACATGGGACTAGGGGATGGGAGCTGGGGATGAATGGGGAGAAAAAAATCCATCATGAACCAAACTTATGACAAGGCAACTTAATTTGGTTGACAGTGTTTAGAAGGAAAAATGTTATTCCTTCTTAGACATAAAACTTTATTAAAAAAAAATAGTGCCTGCTGCACACAGCAACACAGAGGAATCCCACAGATACAACGTTGAACAAAAAGAGTCAGATACAGAAGAATACATGCAGGATTCTAATCATATGCGGTCCAGTACTAACCTATGGTGAGAGAGGTCAGAATATCAGTGAACTCCAAAGGCAATGTTGAGAGGGAGGGGGCAGGAGAGAGCCTGCAGGGGGAGGGATTGAGGGATGAGGGCTGGAAAGGTCTTCTGTCTTAACCTCATGGCAGTTTTATAGATGTTTGCATATGTGACACATTATGTTTGTGTACTTTAGTGTACATAAATCATATTGTCAAAACATCTAACGAAAGTCATGATAATAAATATGTGCCTGGCACAGTGTAAGCTTATTAAACATTTGTTAAAGGAACCAATCAATGAATTAATATTTCAGTTCTGTATTATCACCAAAAGAAAAGAGACTGGGTTAAAGTGGCAACAGGGAAAGGAAAGAGAACAAGCTAAAAAAAAAAAAAAAGGGGGGGGGTGGAGATATGAGCATGTCATGGGAAGAGGATAAATAAAGTGGAGAAAACATGGAAGGAAAAAAGAGCAAAGTTGGAGCAGATTGGAGAGTGAGAGAGACACAAGGAGGAAAATGCATTTCTCACTCTTTCTTTTCCCTCAGAATATGAGCTTAATAAAAAATCATCACCCTACTATTGCCCCTGAAAAGCATTCTCCATTTATTTACAAATAGCCCTTTTAGGCCATAGGAAATATCTAGTGTTATTTTATTTTTTAATTTAAAATTTTTTTAAAAAATATTTCTTCATGAAACTGTCAAGTTTTGCATTTTTAAGGAATAACTGAAGTTGTAGATTTATTCTTTGAACCTTAAATTGTCTCAGTTGTCTGTAAACTTTATGACCCATTCCCTGAAAGACCATCCATTTAACAAATATTTATTGAATGCCCACCATGTATACAACCCTGCTCTGGCCATCAGGATAAAAACCAAAAAACTGTTGTCACTGAGTTGATTCCAACTCACAGCACCCCTATAGGACAGAGTAGAACTGCCCTATAGAGTTTCCAAGGAGCGGATGGTGGATTGCAACTGCTGACCTTTTGGTTAGCAGCTGTACGCTTAACTACTGCACCACCAGGACTTTGGCCACCAAGACACAGCTGTGAATAAAGCAAATAAAGACTCTGCCTACGTTGGGCCAAAATTCTTATTTTCTTGTCTTTATTCTTTAGGAACTTAGGAATGTCTAATAGTACACTGTCTAACAGTCATCTTAGAAGCCACCATATTGCTGTTAGTTATTTTATGTCGTTGTTTGTTTTTAATTAAAGACTGGTGCTGTTATTTTGTTTCTTTGGTTGGGTATACAGGGAATAAAAGAAACAAAGCAAATCCCTTGGAATAAATGATCTAACTGTTTTTTTGGTTTTGTGGGGTTTTGTGAGTGTGTGTGTGTGTGTGTGTGTGTCTGTGTGTCTGTGTATGTGTGTGTGCTTTACCCAGATATTAAGACATCCTTATCCGGACTTCTTACTGTTGCTCTTCTCTGACTGAGGTAACCAGGGTAGGTCAACAGGAGTGAAGTTATGGTTCAAGAACCTGTGGCCTGAACAATCACCTCTTATACTGAAAACAGGATGACACAAAGCAATAAGCCAGATACTGGGTGTGGGCTAGAAGTTCTCCACGCCTGCTCTAAATTGTCCATAATTAACAGCTATCTAAAGTTTTCTTCCATCATCCATCTGTCACCTTGCCATACTATCATGGCTTGTGTGTTGTTGTGACGCTGGAAGCTATGCTATTGGTGTTTCAAATGCCAGCAGGTTCTCCCATGGCGAATAGTTTCAACAGAGCTTCCAGACTAAGACAGACTAGAAAGAAAGGCCTGGTGGTCTACTTCCAAAAATTAGTCAGTGGAAATCCTATAGATCACAACAGAATATTGTCCAATAAAGTGCTAGAAGATGAATCATCTACATCGGAAGGCACTCAAAGTACACGGTGGCTGCAACAATGGACCCAAGCCTGCAAAGGATTGTGAAGATGGTGCAAGAACCAGCAATGTTTTGTTCTGTTGTACATGGGGTCGCCGTGAGTCAGAGCCAACTCAACAGCAACTAACAGCAATGACAAAGTCTTCTTGAAGGCCTTAAGTGAGATTTTCCTCACTAGTGTAATGCAAGTAATAAAAATAACAGTAGCAAACACTTGTTTACCATATGCTAAGCATTATTCTAAGTATATGTATCAAGTTATTTAATCCACAACAGTCCTGTGACGTGGATAGTAAATGGCAGAGCTAGGATTCGAACCAAGCAGTCTGGAACCAGCATCTGCTTTCTTTGAATTTTTTATGATTTTATAAAATCATAGTGAGAGCAGGACAAAGAACACAGGATTGCATTGGTTTTAGCTTTTGCTCTCTCGACGATAACTCTGCAACCTCAATCACTTGACCTCTTTGGATCTTGGTTTCCACATTTTAAAATTGAAGGTCATGGTCACTTCCAGGCTTTAATCCCCTCTAACCTATGGATCATAGATTTGGAAGATGCCGTAAATGTCATCTAGTCCAACATTTATCTTACCTGGATGATAGAACTATCTGGAGATCTTTTAAAAGACATAAAATCCCAAGGCTCATCCCAGATCTATTCATTCAAAATTTCAAGGGACAGGGCCTTGGATTCTTCATAATTTAAATCTACCCAGAGGAGTCTAATACGTTTGGGAACTACTGATTCAGTTCAGTTTCCCTGAGTGCTGAAATCCTCTCCACATCAGCTTTTTTTCCTTCTTTTTATTAGGGAAAATGTCAAACATATACAAAAGTAGATAGAATAATATAAAACCCATCACTCAGCTTCAAAAATTAGCAACTCATGGTCAATCTTATTTCATTTTTACCCCCACTCATTTCCTAGCATTCTTGGTAGGTTATGGTGACCTTGTTCCTCCCTAAACACCTCAATCTCTCCTGAGATAGCTGGAACTAGTTAGAATCATTAGAACTACAAGTGACAAAAACCCAACTCTAATTTAAGGAAGAGAGGCAGCCCTCTGGAATGATTCACAAGATCCAAGAAAGAGTTGGGCGACCATGATGTGGGGAAGGATATAGTGAGCCTCAGGTTATCTGGAATCAAGGGCTCAAGCACCATTTATTCTCTCTCTCTCTTTCTCTCCTCTGAGTGCCAGTTTTCTTTTTCTTTCTTTTTTTCATTTTTTTTTAAATTGTGGTGAAAATATACATATCAAAACATATGCCAGCTCACCAATTTCTACATGCACAATTCCATGACATTGATTACTTTCTTCAAATTGTACAACCATTCTTGCTATTCTTTTCCAAATCCTTCCACCACCATTAACATAAACTCAGTGCCCCCTAGGCGAAACTTTCCCTTCTCCCCCTCCCTCCCACCCCTGCTAACCACTGATAATCTGTGGTTTCTATATACTCACTTGTTTCATATTAGTGAGATCATGCAGTATTTGTTCTTCTGTGTCTGACACGTCACTCAGCATAATGTTTTCAAGGTTCACCATGTTGTGACATGCATCAGGACTTCATTTCTCTTTATGGTTGAGTAGTATTCCATTTTGTTTGTCCATTCATCTGTTGATGGGCATTTTGGGTTGTTTTATTTTTCTTTCTTGATGTACATCGATCTTCCCACATGATAGGAAACTCTTGCCTAGTGTGATCTTGTAGAGCTTCAGCCACAGGCAGCCTGGCTCTTTCTCATTCCCAAGTCCCAAAACCCCAGGGAAAAGAGTCATTGTCCTGGCTTGGGTTAGGGGCAACCTCCATTGTGTTCCTCTGATAACCATGAGGGGTGGGAAGCAATTCCTCAGAAGTGGGAGTGGGGAGGTAAGCTGCTAAAACACTTTCTGGCACCCACAATGTGTTCAGCCTATAGATTTTTCAGACACCACTGCTTGTTGGAAGTGTTCTTCTTGTAGAAACTGACCTTTCCGTCTCGTAACTTCCACCGCTAGATCTCTTTCTCCCCTCTGGAAACACACAGACTGTCCTATTTCTGCCTTCAAAGGATTTGAAAATAACAATCACATTTCCCCACGCTCCTTAATCCTTTTTTCCCCAGGCTAAACAGCCCTGGTTCCTCCAACACTTCCCAGACTGACATGATTTTCAGCGCTTTCTTCGTCCTGGTCACTTTCCGCTGGATGGGCTCCAGTTTGTCGCTTAAAAACTGGCACTCCGAACTGAAGGCAATAAATGTTCCAGATGTGGACAGACCTGCAGAGGCGAGAGAGGGACTCAGCGAGCACCACACACCACACACACGTGCACACATGCACTGCAGACACAGCACAGCCTTGGAGCAGCCCAGGCTAGACCTCTGGGTTGTGCAGCTCACCTCTGGCTTGCCATTGGCCAAACCCAGCTCTCTTCACAGAATGGCTATTAATCCAACTCTTCTCTCCTCCATTCTTTTTAGTGAGCCCAAAATGTTGATCCCAGGTTAAAATGCACCTCGTTAGTTTGGCCTGGTCATTCCATGCTGTTAGAATCTTCTAGTATCTTTACTATTTCAAATATTAGATCTCCCTCTCAACTGGCAGCTGCAAGTGTGGTAAGCAGGTCTTCTTTTTCTTCATACCACTGATAAAATGTTGAAGAGACTAAGTCAGAACCTGGGATGCAGGGACACACTGCTGGAGACCTCCTTTCTGGTTGATGGACTCCATTGATCAGCTAACTGCCTTCTTTTGACTGCTTAGTCACCTTACTGAACAGTTGCTGTTTTGGGGTGGCCTCAAGTAGATTTTGACTCATAGCAACCCCATGTGACAAAGTAGAACTGCCCCATAGGGGTTTCTAAACCGTAATCTTTATGCGAGCAGATTGCCAAGTGTTTCTCCTGCAGAGCCGCTGAGTGAGTTCGAATCACCAACCTTTGGATTAGCAGCCAAGAGCTTAATAATTATGTCACCAGAGCTCCTCCTTACTGAACTAACCTGTTGCGGCAGAGTCAATTCCAACTCATAGTGACCTTATAGGACTATAGACTAAAACTGCCCCATGGAGTTTCCAAGGCTGTAATCTTTACAGGAGCAGACTGCCACATCTTTCTCCCTCGGAGCGGCTGGTGGGTTAAAACTGCTGACCTTCTGATTAGCAGCGGAGCACTTTAATCACTGTGCCACCTGGGCTCCTACTGGTTCACAATTCCTTGCTCACAGCTCCAAAACAAAAACAAAAACTTCTGAATAACAAATGTTTTGTTGTTAATCGTTATTTTTGTTTCTTTTTGGAAATTTGAAGCCAACTCATTTGGTGGCAAAACCTGACATGAACCGCCATGAAGTCATAGTTTTTGTTTATTCCACTTGGTGTGTAGAGTAGTATATATATTTTTTTGCAGAAATGTTAATACATTTGATTAGAAGGTGTTGTTCTAGGCCCTGCTGGGGAGTTAGATAATATATATGTCTATGCCCTAGTGGCACAGTGGTTAAGCACTCAGCTGCTAACCAAAAGGTCAGCAGTTCAAATCCACCAGCCGCTCCTCAGAAACCATTTGAGGCAGTTTTACTCCGTTCTGTAGGGTCACTAAGAATCAGAATTGACTTGACGGCAACGGGTTTATATACATTTTCTTTCAAAAACCTAAAACATTCTGATTTCTCAAAAGCTTTTAGGCTCAGGGTGTTTGAATAAGGGATTAGGGACCTGTACTGTCTAGCATCCAAATCTCCTCAGGATCTACAAGGTTGAAAGGGAGTTCTTTGGCAAATGCCTGTATGAGACATCGGGGAGGCTTTAGAGTACATGGGACAATCAGAGCAGCAATTCTTCTTCTAGGTATTTAAACAGTTTTAAAAAAGGAAAAAACTATCGAGACGATTCTGACTCATGGCAACCCCGTGTATATTGGAGTAGAACTGTGCTCTACAGGGTTTTCAGTGGCTGATTTTTTGGAAGAAGATCACCAGGACTTTCTTCAGAGGTGCATCTGGGTGCACTTGAACCTCCAACCATTCAGTGTGTTAACTGTTTGCACCACCCAGGGACTCCTCCTGGCTTATAGTCGAGTTATACTTGTAAAAACTTTTCAGACATTTACTTGTAAATGTGCACATTTTTCTTTGACGCTATCCTTTGCCCCATTTTAATCCATACACATTAATTTAATATGTAAAATTCAATGTCACAAGACAAGGCCCTAGGAAGGGAACCAGTGACTGACATGGTCACATACAATGGATAGAAGAAGAGAGATTTTCTTTAGTTCCATTTAAGAGACGTAATGGTAGAAAAGGGAGGCACACATTTGGGGAGGGGGGATCGGAAAAACTACATTTCCTACAATTATATATAAGAAAAATTACAGTTTACAAAGCTATAAGGAAACTAACTCCCAGAGAAGTTAAGTGATTTGCCTAAGATCACACAGCTAGAAATGAGGGAGAAATTAGAGTTCAAGTCCCATGTTGTTTTCATTATCTCATGAGTTCTTAACGAAGGCTTTGTTGACCTCAGGTGAACCCACTGAAATTTGCATTTCTGGGAAGGACAGGGTCTGTTGCTTTCAGTAGATTAATAAAGATCTCCATGAGAAAGAAAGAGAAGGAAGGAAGGAAGATAAATAAATTCTGTGCCTTTGTAAAATAGAAAAATCAGAATCTAAACATGCAGAAACTTTAACTTCCAAGATCTTCTGGTGTTCATTTTTAGGAGAAATGGCAAATACTAGGCAAACAAACTCATTCCAAGGATTTATTCTAAAAAGAACACACTCTACTCTGTTTCCTGTACCTTCCGTGCCGACATCTATAACCGGGACCATGACAAAAGAGACTTGACTCTCAGCTGGAGCAACCAAGACCCCCTCCTCAAGTGTTTCAGGTGATTGGGGTTTTACCAGCTAAGTAGTGGCGTCACTAGAGGGGTGCAGGGTGTGTGGACTGTACCAGGTGACACTGTCAGAGGATGTAACACCAAAATGACTGTCCATACAATTTTTGTGCAGTGTTTCAGTAGAAATTTATTATTTTTTTTACAAAAATATCCCTGTAGTTGGTTATAACAACAAAAAATATTGTTTGTAAGCCCAGCTCATATGTATCAATACACTGACAAGGCTAAAATTCTGTGCTAATTTCCTTTTTGTGCCTTCTAATGTGCTCCAGTCAGGGCTGTCATTATTACCCAATTACAAGCATGCGTCAAATCAATCACGTGGTTTCGTCTGCACGCACTACAAGTACACGCTGTTGTTTTCATTGCTGCTGATGTTTTTATAGTTGCTGATTGTGTCACATTTTGCGGCGTTTTAGCTACGATATTATGGTAATTAGTATGGGGGGGGGTGACACCATGAGTTACCACACTGCGTGACACCAACTCGTGACATCACTGTGTCTAGTTAATATTTAAGGGAATCAAACTTATTTTTTAAAGAGTAAGTGAGGCACATGTGAATGCTGGTTGGTAAGCTTTCTCTGCAAAGAGTAATTGGATATTCATAAATTTCAAACTTCTGGGAGTCATGGGGGACAACAGCTGAGGAAAGGTAACGTTCAAAGGAATGTAGACCCTTCATTTACAAGGGATAATGAGGTTTACATAGCTTTTGGCTCTATACACCCCCATTTTAATGTACTTGAGTATGGGATATTCCCAAGTTTCTTGTGCTGATGAAATAAGTGTACTGAAGCCTGTTGTATATTCATTGCTTGTCTTGAGTGATCGTGTCTCTGGATCTACTAGATACCTGTGCAGTGAGAGAAAGACTCAGGGGATTCTAATTCGTTTTCCCAAGCTCTGTAGTAATATGCTTTACAAATAGTCCTCTTAGGCATAGCTGAGTACATAAAATAGCTTTTTCTATCCTATTGACTATAACTTGAGGCTATGGGAGTTATTCTTTTACGACATGAAGAGAACAGTTGGTTATAACTTATACAAACACTCAAGCAAGGCCAAAATAGGAATAAAAATTCAGGTTCAATTTTAATGTCACAAATAATAATAAGCAAAATATTCCCTACCCTCTTGCTTCCAAGAAAAGACAATCAAACCAAGGGTGGCATCCTTACTGGAGTGTCACTGATGTTGGAAGAAGTAGGACTATCTGTATTACATATCTGGTCCTCCATAGTCTTTTTTTTGTTGTCAGCCCTGACTCATGGTGAAACCATGCACAATGGGATCATACCATTGTGATCCGTAGGGTTTTCATTGGCTGATTTTCAGAAATAGATCGCCAGACCTTTCTTTTTAGCTCATCCTAATCTGGAAGCTCCACTGAAACCTGTTCGGCATCAGAGCATCACATAAGCCTCCACTGACAGATGAGTGGCAGCCGTCTTGTGGTACATTGGCCAGGAATCGAACCCACTTCTTCCACATGGAAGGCAAGGATTCTACCAGTGAACTCTGACTGTCCTCTCAGAGTCTTGACTAAGCCTCATTAAAAGATAGTCGGGATTATGAGGTTGTCCAACAAATTTTAAGAAATATTTTTTCACTCATGTATAATAAAGTGATTTTACTCTTATTCGTGATTTTTCACGACTTAATTACAAGTGGTTGATGAACAAAAGTTCATTATTCTCCAGAATAATCCAAACATGCACGCTCTGGATTTATTGCTGAGATACTACTAAGCAAAATTAAAAGTCTTCCTTGATCTCCACCAGTTATCACTGACAGCACCTTCTTGCCTCTTGTGGGTGCCTCAAGGCCTTGCCAGCAGGCAGAACTTCTGGGCGTCAATTAGCTAATGATAATATACTGGCTAACACAGACTTATTAGGGATTGTCAGAAACTAGAAAAATGACCACACTCATATCCAAATCATCTGGTGTATAACAGAGTATGTCCTTCCATAGATTTTATCTTGTTCTGCAGTAATAAATTATTTAATCACAGTCCCAATAAGGCACTGGAGAGGGAAGTTCAGGTGACCCTGAAGTTTCTGATTTAATTCAAGATTCAGTCTCTGGAGCTCCACATTTTATCACCAGTTCCAAAGCAGAGAGGCATTCTTTTCTTTTTCTACTGACCTGACAACCAGGAATGCTACTAGCTGAGTTATAGGAACCTTGAAGCATTAGTTAAGCCCTGTTCATATGGGCAAGTGCCAGGAAGGAGGGAAGAGGGTGTAGACAGTCTAGAACAGTGGTGCCCAAGCCTGATTGATTATCAGAAAAACATGAAGAACTTTCTAAAAATACAGATTCCTGAGACTCGGAGTATGTACTTCAGTTGGCTTGGGGTGGATTTGGTGTATTGGTCAGCTTTTGCTAAGGTAACCACCCAACATCTCAGCGGCTTACAACAAATATTGGTCCTTGTGTTTCATGAGGGCTGTGAGTCTTCTGTAGCTCTGTTTGGCTTTGCTGTACTTGGCTTAGGGTATGTATATTCTCATTCCAGAACCAGGCTCTTTCAGAGTATCCACTAACTAGGGAAGGCTGTTCTCACAGCTGAGGGCAGAAGCTCGAAGAGGTGCAAGCCAAACCAAGCCAGCGCATCTAAGGTTTCTGCATTGATGTGCCATGCATCATATCCCCTTATCATTCATTAACTAAGGCAAATCTCATGGTCAAGCTCAATGTTTATGGGGTGAGCACTCAAGTCCACCTATAGGAAAGCTTGGCATATATGGAAGGAGTGGGGATGTTGAGGGAGACTAATAATTGTAAACAAATCATACAATTTACCATGCTGAGGAATATATGGGAGTCCCTGGGTGGTGCAAACAGTTAACGCACTCAGTTGGTAACCCAAAGGTTGGAGGTTCAAGTCCACCCAGAAGTACCTCAGAAGAAAGGCCTGGTGATCTATTTCTGAAAAATCAGCCATTGAAAACCCTATGGAGCACATTTCTACTGTGACACACATGGGGTCACCATAACTTGGATTTGATTCCATGGCAACTGGTTTTAGGAATATATATTTTTAAAAGCTCCCCAGCCAGTGAGTCTAATGAACCCCTGATCCCTGCTGTTTCATGAGAAAGGCATCTTTCTTTATGCACCTGCTATGACTGAGCATTCACCTGCCTCTGAAGCAGAGAATTTAAACTAACAGGTTGTTGTTGTTGTTAGGTGCCATCGAGTGAGTTCTGACTCATATGCATCCCAGTCCTGCACCATCCTCACAATCATTGCTATGCTGGAGCCCATCATTGCAGCCACTGTGCCAATGCATCTTATCGAGAGTCTTCCTTTCTTTCGCTGATCCTCTACTTTACCAAGCATGATGTCCTTTGCCAGGGACTGGTCCCTCCTGATACCATGTCCAGAGTCTCACCATCCTCTCTTCTAAGAAGCAATCTGGCTGTACTTCTTCTAAGACAGATTTGTTTGTTCTTCTTGCAGTCCGTGGTATATTCAATATTCTTTGCCAGCACCATAATTCAAAGGCATCAATTCTTCTTCAGTCTTCCTTATTCACTGCCCAGCTTTTGCACGCATGTGAGTAACAGATTAGTGCAACCCTTACTCATTCCATCACCAGACATGCGTACCTAACACATAAAAAAGTCTGATGACTCTGTGAGCCTTAGCAGTTTTTGCAAAGTATATTTATATCCTTTATATCATGTAACTTTGTAACTATCTTATTAAGTGGCTATTATTATTCCTGTTTTGCAAATACCGAAACAGGCTCAGGGAGATTAAATGCCTTATTACAACAAGGCTAGAAAAGAGTGGATCTGGGTTTAATACTATTTCTGTCTAAATATAGACTTCTTTCTTCTATAGTGGATGTCCTGGTTGTCATGCCCTGCTAGTGGCATCACTTTCTCTTTAAGATGTGTTTGCACAGATACAAAGATCCATCATGTACATTTTAATTAACTCATTTATTTGACAAACATTTATTAAGCACTTACTACATTCCAAGCACTATTCCAGGCACTGGGGAAGCAGCGTCAACAAAACTGACAAAAATCCCTGCTTACCATCTAGTCAGGGAGATGGATGTTAAACATTTACACACATAAAGTCATGTCAAATAGCAACAATTGAAATACATGCCAGGTGAAGGCAATTGCCATGAGGAAAACTAATGGGTATATGCAGGGACAGATTACCCAACAAGCAAGGTATCCATGGGCCAACTTGTGCTTACTTATTAATCTGTAGTGCACAATTTTACCTGTTTTTCACCACATAAAAGAGATTTAACAAAGAGAAATTTCTTCTGTCATGGTTTAGGAGGCTAGAAGTCTGAATTCAGGGTGCCAGCTCCAAGCGAAGGCTTTCTCTCTCCGTAGGCTCTGGGGAAAAGTCCTGGTCGAGGAGCATCTTCCCCTGGTCTAGGAGCATCTCAGCACAGGAACCCCAGGTCCAAAGGACTCACTCTGCTCCCAGGTCTGGTTTCTTGGTGGTAGGAGGTCCTCCTGTCTCTCTGCTCACTTCTCTATTTTATATCTCAAAAGAGATTGACTCAAGATACAACCTAATCCTGTAGATTGAATCCTGCCTCATTAACGCCTTTAATCCTGCCTCATTGACATCATAGAGGTAGGATCTACAACACATAGGAAAATCACATCAGATGACAAAATGGTGGACAGTCACACAATACTGGGATTCATGGCCTTGCCAAGTGTAATGGATTGAATTGTGTCCCCCCAAAATATCTGTCAACTTGGCTGGGTCATGATTCCAGTATTGTATGATTGTGTAATCTGATGTGATTTCCTTATGTGTTATAAACTCTATCACTATGATGAGGTTATATGTGATCTCCTTATGTGTTGTAAATTCTAT
>NW_004443945.1:22617325-22660991 GCF_000243295.1 Trichechus manatus latirostris | reverse complement strand
GCCGGGAGCAGAGCGCGTCCTTTGGACCTGAAGTTCCTGTGTTGAGGTGCTCCTAGACCAAGGAAAGACTGATGACAAGGACCTTCCTCCAGAGCTGATGGAGAGAGAGAGCCTTTTCCTGGAGCTGATGCCCTGAATTTGGACTTGTAGCCTACTGGACTGTGAAGAGAATAAATTTCTCTTTATTAAAACCATCCACTTGTAGTATTTCTGTTACAGCAGCACTAGATGACTAAGACACCAAGCTGACAAATATTTTTGGGGGACACAATTAATCCATTACAGGATCTTTCCTCCCTTGAGGAAAACTAAGGAAAGACATTAGTGTTAGATAATCCTTTTATTCATTCATTCAACAAATATAAATTGAGTACCGATTATATATCAGGCACACATCTAGGAGCTGGGCATACAGCAATAAACAAAACAGATAAAATCCCTGTCCTTACATAGTTTATATTCCAGAGAGATAGAGACAGACAATTAACAAAATCGTTTGCCTGTTTGATGGAGGTGTATGTGATCTCAGGAAGAAAAGTCTAGAGTTCAGACTTTCGGTTGCTCTAAAGCTCTGAGTTCGTCAGTGAGCAGGAAACGGCTGAGTGTTTCAGCAATATGCCCTGTTACCACTGACAGTTGTTAGGTGTGGGCCCCAGACACGTACTACACTGGCAAGTAGGTTGGGAGATGTTGCACTTTAAACCTTCTGGCCCCAAAGTGGGTAATCTGTCAAGCCGTAATTCTATCTAGCTCTCAGATGTAGTTATGGGCCATCTAAAGGGAGTGGGACATGATCCATTGTTTCAGAATAATTTGTTTGATGAGGCATCATGGGCCACAGCTGGAAACGAACACAGTAAGAGTGACAGGATTTTGGCAGTCACAGAGGCTGAGACTTTGAGTCTTGCTTTTCCACCAAATGAAGTGCGATGGCTGGGCATTCATTCATTAGGAAGGAACAACCTTCCTCAAACCATGGCTCTAACATTGCATCATCCCCCCAAGGACTGAAGAGAGTGGCCCTAGGTGCCACTTGATCAATATATCAGAATTGAGTTGGTCAACTTTCACTTCAGAAGTAGAATTTATTTTGAAAGTCTGAAAATTATATCATAAAATCATTAATAATTCTGGAGAGTGTTCACCTTTTTATGAGTAGCTTCAATCTTTCAGTGGTGAATACACACCCAGAACAAAATGCTTATGGACAACTTGTGTTAAAAAATCAAACTTTAAGCGAGTGTTTATAAACTCTATGCCTCAATTTCAGTCGTTAATTTGGTGAAAAAAAAAAAGTGTGAATATTGGGGAATTTTCTCAGCAGCTGGTAATTTTACACTGCAAACAGGAGGATCCTAATATCTGGAACATCTGTGATATTCAATTGGACACATTCATTAAGTGTCTACTTTGTGCCATGGACTGTGCTGAGAGCTTTACACACATAACATTTAAGTCTATATGTAACCTTATGAATTAGTGCTATTGTCACCATTTTACATGTAAGAAACTAAAATGCAGAGAATTTAAGTACCTTGCCCAAGGTCAGAACTGAGATCAAGACCAGGTCTGTCTGGATCCAAAATCTGTGTGCTCTTCTCACTATTTCAAACTGATCAAAATCCTGTTTTAGTCTTGCAGAGACCAAGGACCTAGAAAACCACTGGAACCAGGAAAAGGTTGAGAGAACTGAGATGTTCACCACCAGAAGTAATGTCAATTTGGCTGATTAGTGTTCCCAGATGGGCATCTCTTCTTGCTTTACTGGTTCACAAACATCTATCTCAAGGAGACTGGCTTTCCAAAGACAGAGGAACATCCTTTGGTCAACAGTGTCAGAAGTGCACTCTCCTCACAAGCAGATGTTTCCATGGCCACTTACAGGAAGCAAATCCAGGGAGGCCAATGAATGAGAGCCGTCTTTAACACTAAAAACATCTGTTCCTCTGACTGGCTTCCTTTCCTTACTACATTTCCTCTTTAGGCAGTCTTTGTTAAAGACCAAGAGCTAATGGTAATCATCTGAGGGTGAGATCTCAGGGAAATTTTACTTTCTTCATCATACAACAATATTTTACTTTTTAAAATAAGGAGCATATAGCACTTTTGTAATAGTAAGAATATAACTTGTATGTCATAGCTAGAGAACAAGGCTTCAGTGTTCTGAAATCTACTCAGTGTATCTCCTGTGCCTTAACCTTCCCCTCTGTGATGCCATCTTATCTGGGTCCAGAAAAACTCATATACTATTGTGCATAGGACTCGTGGTTGGATCACTAAAGAACCAGTGACCTAAGGAAGACTTGGATTGCAAATGAGAATTTATGTTCAAAATCTCCAGAGGACCGCTGCTGAAGCGGGTCACTCTGAGAGCTTATGAATTTTCTCTACCTGGAGGCTTTAAGAGGGAAAAGGACAAAGATCTATTCCAGTAATTCAGACATTCTTCCAGGGGGCTGGACCAAATGATCTTGTGTCTGTAAAATGGAGTTAATACTTCAAATCACAGAAGTGTGGTGAGGGTTAAATGAAATAACGTATAGGAATAATCAGTGCAATGTCTGGCACAAAGTAGGAGCTCAACTAATGCTGCTTCTTCCATATTATTGACCAATGGATTATGATGTGTGAAAAGTCGTCTCAAAGGAAAGGAATCTGGTTTATGTAAAGTCCTCCATCTTTACACATGTGCGTGGCTCAAAACTGCATCAAACTAATTTCAATTCAAACTTAATCTTGTGAGTTAACAGTTCACACAAACTAAAAGAGGACAAAGACCGAGTAGAGCTTGATGTCGTTGTTAGCTGCCATTGAGTTGGCCCCCTAATCATGGTGACCCCATGCACAACCGAATGAAATACTCCAGTCCTTCACCATCCCCAAAACGGACTGAGGATTGGAACATTGTGATTCATAGGGTTTTTATTGGCTGATTTTTGGAAGTAGATCACCAGGTCTTTCTTCCTCCTCTGTCTTAGTCTAGTAGCTCTGCTGAAATCTGTTCAGCATCATAGCAACATGCAAGCTTCCACTGACAGATGAATGGTGGCTGTGCATGAGATGCATTGGCTGGGAATCAAACCTGGGTCTCCTGTATTGAAGGCAATAATTCGACCACTGAACCACCAATGCCTCTAGTAAATTCTAGTTATCATTAGCGTTTTGCTGGTCTGACGAGAGATGTCAGCCGTTAATGTAAGTTAAAACCCAACCTTCTCTCCATGGACTTGCAAGATCTGGTCCTTGCCTAAATCTCCAACCCTCACCCCAGCTCACGTCACCCAGAGAAGGGGCATTTTATTATCTTCTCGTGCCTGCCCTTTGGATGGTCTCTGAAATTGCTTGGTTTCCATACTCCTTCCTGTTTTCCATGGCTTTGTCACTTACTAACAACGCAGAAATTTCACTGGAGCAAGATTATTTGTGTTTGTAAAACCTTAAAGCAAGGACATATTTCCTAATAGGGACCCCACTATTAGTCAAAACAACACTTGGCATCATTCCAATTAGTTATTTACTTAAAGTTTCACATCTTCTTTCTATGACTATAGATGGTCCCTGAGGAGCATGACTTGTTTTTTCCTTATGGCCGTTATTATATTAAGTTACTCCAGTTAACGTACTACATCAGGAATGTTCCACTTGCTAAATTTTTGAGGGTTTCTTCAATTCACTAACATATTCATCAGCTAAATGCAAAGTCCTCTAAAGAGCTTTTGTCTTTCCCTTTCACGTTTCTCCCTTGGCTCTGAAGTGGAACTATATGCTCGATTAATAATATCTTTGTAAGGTTCTCTGGGGACACCTATAACTCTGTCAGAGAGGTGCTTCCTGAGGACTAGCGGAGTTCAGCTTGACTTCTCATTTAAAATGTTTGAAAAACTCACAAAGTTGCATCTGTGTACCTTTTTTTCTCTTCAGAGAGGAAAAGAAAAGGGTCATGAGATTTGAAAGAAGAGAAGATGGGGGCCATTTAGAGGGGATAGAGAAGAGAGAAAGGAAGAAATAGAGACAGGATAGACAGATAATCAGAGGATCTCAAGTCCCTAAAACCCCTTCTGGTGTGATGCTGAATGGAATCGCTTCAGGCTTTACCTTGCAAACCATTTCCTTCCTGAGCCCATGACTAAGGTGCCAGGGATCCACATGACTGTGAGGAGCAGGCTTACAAAATTACTCACGCAGCACTCATATAGGCAAAGAAAATTAGCTATTTTTTGAATAACTTATCTAATTTTCCTCATGAGCTGTCCACCTGCTTGGGTAACAAGAAAAAAACTGCATTTAGTCCAATCTGGTTTAAAGTTAGTTCTGCCCGGTCATTTAAGCAGAGTTTGTAGATTCACCAGTTGTTCTGCTCGGTTTTTCAGAATTTTCTTCTCCCTTTATTGCACCTTTCTCAGGGAACCATGACCTACTGGGGAAAGGAAGCCCCTTGATTTGCACTTGTGCTTGAGTGTGAGGTGCCTGATGTCTGCTGAGGAATGCTTGGCACCACCCTATGGCTGGCGTCCACAGCTGGCACCCGCAGTTGACATCTGTGGCTGATGTACTCGTGGTCTATTTGTTTGACTTGCTTAGAGTCTGGGGCCCCCTCCCTGAAGACTTGACCCTTCCACCCTGATTTTGCTGGTGAAGACTGCTTTGAGTATCTGCCATATTTGCCATCCAACTTCCGGCCCCAGCTGTCAACCCTGGTACCGAGGCTGCAAGTTCAGGCGAGCCTCCACCCCAGCAGCCTAAGGCAGGCTTGTGGCTTCTCAAACCAGCACCCATGCCATGTGAGAACAAGGGGAAACTCTAGCCCACAAACTAGTCCCTTTCTCAACCTAGACATTCCATGCCACGCTCTGAATTAAGTAGGGGCCCCATGTAGTTTCAGGGCCCATTGTCTCTATCCAGGGCCTAAAGCAAGGGTGGGTCAAGAGTTCTTGTGTTCTCCAGGTGGTCCCAACCTGTGCACTGCCCCTCCACACTCCATGGGACTTTGAAGACCCAGAGAGACGGGTTTCTTCTTCACCTCTTTGCTCCATAATTCTCTCTCTACAATCCCTTAGACATAGGGGGGTAGGTTTTTCTATGTCCCTCTTCTTTCTACCTTCTACTCTGCACACATGGGGTCACCAAGATTCGAAATAGATTTGACAGCAACTAACAACAACAACTTTTCTATCTTACATAAAACAGTATAACGTGTTCCACCAGGACTAATATGTTAAATGGACACCAGAGTAACCTAGAAACTTCTCTCTCAATAATGCTGGCTTTCAAGACTATTGACTTGCTGCAAACTCCTATTTTGGATGTCCAAATTTCAATAGTGATTTTTGCCATTATTTTTTATTAACCTTAAGTTGTATTGATTTGAAAGCTGATCATGAATACAGAAAATCTAAAGAAAAACTATTAATATTATTCAAAATATTGTGCTCATTTTATGTGTTCTCAGGAAGAGACTGATCCACTAGGAGTGGGATAGCGTGAGAGGATAAAGAGATGGCCTGAGTTCCTTCATCAGTGGATTTTGCCTCAGAATGGTCTTATGTCTCTGATAGGTGTTGGGATAAACAGCATAGCAACTCCCATTCCATCCCCCAGAAATTTTCTGTTACTGCCTGGGTTGTAGACTATTGGGGCCAACTTCTCCTGGGACACCACCAAGAACCTTTAACTGAAAATGAAATCTCTTATTTTCCCATCCATTCATCAACCATTTCTTAAGCATCTACAAGGTGGTATGTACTGATAGAAATGCTGTAAGGCACAGAAATGAAGCAGATGGTTTAAAATAAATCTGCCAGAAAATACTTTAGATAAGAATTTGAGTCTTGCTGCCAGTACCATTGACCTAGAGCAGCTCTAAGTGGTGAAATTTGTTGATTTCAGTTTCATCCTCCCGGATTTCTGAAGACCATTCATTCATTTATCCTTTCAGCAAATGCTTATTGATTATTCATTATATTCCAGGCACTTGGCTAGGTTCTGGGGAAACTGAGATGATTAAGATATATTTTCTGCCTGAAAAGTTTATAGTTTATAAGGAACAGAGACATTCAAATAGCAAGAGAAATCCAATGTTACTGGTGTTGATTCTACACAAGGTTCAGTAAACCGCCTGGAGTGAACACAGAAAAGCGTGGTCCTTCGTTAGTTGAGGGGAAGGATGATCAGGAAAGGCTACAAAAAGAAGGTAATGACTTAATTGAAACTTAAAATATTCACAGTTGTTTGTCTGACTATTTTCTTATAAGAAGGAAATGTTTTCAGGCAGAGGAAGCTGCAAGATCAAAGGCCTGAAGGTGGTCAGCAGCATGAAGTGTCCAGGCAGCTTCAAGCAGATGGAATGAGTATAGAAGGAGCCTATGAAGCAGAAATGAGGCATTGGTGATTCAGTGGTAGAATTCTCACCTTTCAGGTAGGAGACCGGGTTCAAGTCCCAGCCAACGTACCTCATGCGCAGCCACCACCCATGTGTCAGTGGAGGCTTGTGTGTTATCATGATGCTGAACAGGTTTCAGCAGAGCTTCTGGACTAGGAAGAAAGGCCTGGTGACCTACTTCCAGAAATCAGCCTATGAATACCCCATGGATCACAATGATCCAATCCAAAACCAATTATGGGGATGGCGCAGGACCAGGCAGTGTTTTATTCCACTGTGTATGGACTTGCCATGAGTTGAGGGTCACCTGGAATCGAGGGCTGACTTAATGGCAGCTAACAACAACACAGGGAGCAGAAGGATGCAGAGATTAGCTCCTTCATGCACATGTCAGCCAGTGGGAAGTGGGGCCATTCCTGTGTGGATGCTTCCTGGTTCTTTTCACCTCCTAGCCTGTAGGCAAACACCAGCTCGTAAGGTCAATCACTAACAAGCACCTCAAGGGAAGGCCACTTTCAGGGGACCAGAGAGAATGAGAACTGGTCTTCCTGTCATAGACAATCAAGCCTCAGATAATCTGGAAATATCTGACTGTGGCATTTGCTCCTTTTGTCACTAATTCTATCTCCCCAACCCCCAGAAACTTCAAAGAAACCATCTCCTTAGAGTGGAAGGCAACAGTTTGTTTTCATTTACACAGGAATTTCCCCGATTGTTTTTGAAGTCAATTTTAATCATAGTAACTTTTATGTTATTTACCTACTTTTATTTTTCACTTCAAATCAGTTTCATACACGATCTTCATAAGCTGCTAGTGCCTGCACATAGACCCTCTGCAACTGCCTAACTCCTTTACAACAACCCTGCAAGGTAGATGCGCATATATTGCTTTTACTGTTTTTACACATAAGATGAAAAAACAGAGGCAGGGATTTGTTAAGAAAGAATAATAGCTAATGATTATTGAGCCCTTGTATGTGCCTAGCAATATTCTAAGCAGTTATGTGAATCAACTTTTCAAATCCTCACAATTTTATGAAGTATATACTATTATTATTATTATACCTGTTTTACAGATGGGAGTCCTGGATGGTGCAAACAGTTAACACACTTGGCTGTTAACCAAAAGGTCAGAGATTCGAGTCCACCTAGAGGTGCCTTGGAAGAAAGACCTGCCTATCTACTTCTGAAAAATCAGTCATTGAAAGCCCCGTGGAGCCCAGTTCTGCTCTGACACACGAGTCAAGGTCGACTCATCAGCAGCTAGTAGTTTGTTTTACAGACGAGGAAACCAAGTCACAGAGAGTTTAAGTGACTCTCCCAAGATTACACGGCTAGAAAATGACAAAGTAAGGATTGAAACATAGGCAGTCTGCTCCAGAGTCCAAACTCTTATGGACCACCCCCTCTTAGATAAGCGTTATGTCCATGAGCAGAGAACTGGGCAGTGGCAGAACAGGAAAACCCAAGATTAACACGTGTTAGATCTAGACCAAAACCATTCATCAGAGTCATCAGAAATATTGTGAGCAAAGAGGGGATTGGAATTAACATTTGTTAAGTGTCTTCCATGAACTGAGCCCTGTGCTAGATGCTATAGAGAAGAGACCTCACTGCATCCTCACAACAGGCTGCAATTTGGTATGGAGAGGTGAAGTCACTGGCCAAGCCCACACAGTTCACCTCGTGTCCTCAACCCCCAGCATGCCCTACTTCCAACACTGCATTCTGCTTGCATATAATGCTGAGTCCAGAAAGATGCCAAATATTCTGCAGAGTCCCTATCTGATTTAAGGTAAACAAGGGAGAAACAAGAAGGAGAAAGAAGGGGAAGGGGGACCAAGAGGAAAAATCAAAGGGGGACAATAAGAAGGAAAAAAGGGAAGATTCCCTCCGAAATAATTTGAGTTTTATAATGGATGGGATCCAGCCAAATGCCAAGTCCCAGCTCTGTGTTTCTTTATTTCTGTGGATTGAATAACCCACAGGCAGCCTGCCAGGTCCCTGTCCTCTTTGAGCCCAGCTCGCTTCAGAGGAATGCCACACATGGAAGGAAGGCCTAGGGAGTGTCAAGGAATGACAACTTGGTTACATATGCCTGGGGGACAATATAAAGTAACCACTGAAAGATGTGGCGCTCCATTACTTCAGGGAAGGAACTGTCTCACCCTGCATCACTCTCACTGTGATTGTCCTGGTGAGTTGAGAAAGGCAGAAGCTGTTTCTGCAGCTAATTTCTGCAGAGCCCAGACATCCTTAAATGTCAGCTTGCTTCTGTCACTCAAATGTGACCCATGTCTGTACAAAGCGGGCGGGAACCACTTGATCCCTACCCTCTTTGACCTCCTTATTCAAAACAAGCAGGAATCATAAGAGAGTCCGCAACAAACCAGAATCAATGGCCAGTGGTTTCTGTGATCTTAGGCACATCACCTACACGTGTCTGTCAATGTCTCCTGCTGTATGTAGAAGGTAAACTAGATAAACCCTGGGGTGCTTTCCAGCTTGAGAAATCAATGATTCTAGGTACATGAGAAGAGGCAAAAGAGTGGCATTTTTAAGAGGCCAGAGAATCAGATCTGGTTGAACCCCAGTATTCCACTTATGAGTCACTTACATCCCTAAATCTCCCATTCCTCATCCGCAGTATGGACATGATAATAGTGTTCACCTCATAGCAGTATTGTCTAGTTTAAGAGAGATAATATATTAAAAACGCTAAGCCCTAGATCCATGCTAGAAATAAGGGATTTGTAATTATTCACTTTTTTATTGTGGTAAATATATATGTAACAAAACATTTGCCATTTCAACAATCTTCACGTGTACCGTTCGGTGACATTATTTATGTTCCTCATGCTGTTCAACCATCACTCTTATCTGTTCCCAAATTCTACCATCACCTTTAACAGAAGCTCAGTGTCCCCTAAGCACTGAGTCCTTCAAAAGTGTGGAATGCTTCACAAATTTACATGTCGTCCTTACACAGGACCCATGCTAATCTTCATACCATTCCAGTTTTAGTATACATGTTGTCAAACAAGAATAAATAAGCATTCACTCTTACAATGAAATAAGTCATCTTGGAGCCCTGGTGGCGCAGTGGTTAAGTGCTTGGCTGCTAACCAAAATGTCGGCAGTTCAAATCCACCAGCTGCTCCTTTGGAAACCCTATGGGGCAGTTCTACCCTGTCCTATAGGGTCACTATGAGTCAGAATTGACTTGACAGCAGTGAGTTTTGGGATTTTTTGGTTATTCTCTGTAAGTATTAGCAAAGAACTTTTGTTTAAATAAGACACATTAAAGGAAATATGCAAGGCGGATTACTAGACTACATTAAACGGAACGCCTGGCATTGAAAGGAAACAAACACACTCACACAAACCTGAAGAAAAAAACAAAACACTTTTATTGACATTTGAAAGGGTCATTATTTTAAGAGAAAAACAACACCCAAATTGGGTGATCTCCCAAAGCAAATGACTAACGAGCGTAATGGGCAAGGAAATAAAAAACATGGTTTGGATGTGCAGCTGAGAACTGCTGTGCCAAGGTGGGAGGTGAAGGAAGGGACGTCAAGAGCTGAAGAGAACTGAAAAGCACAGAGTGTTGCAGAAGGTACGTAAGCTGATTGAAAGCCTTTGATTGGGGTTTGCTTTATCAACCAGCCCTGGGCTATTACCAGGTGACTTCTGTTTTCAAATAAAAAAGCGTTTACTGGGAACCTATTATGTACCAAAATAAATGTCTTGCAGAGTTCATATGAAATTTGTACACAACCAACTCAAGCAGAAAGGATGCTGTGATAAATGCTTTGATAAAGACACAGCCAAATCACCCTTGGAGCACAGTGGAGAGAGTGGGATTGGGTACAGTCAAGGATGTAGAAAGAGCACACACCAGCCTGTGGCCTCTAAGGGCTTACAAGCTGGCTAGAGAAACAAGACAAAAAGGCTAAACAACTCAAAGCCAAGTTATAGCTAGAATGTTCCAAACGGTCCCTAAGTACATACTTGACTCTCAACATGCTCTTTAACCGGCTTGCCAATATATGTATGTATACCATTTTGTATTGACTAACAATGGTATTTCATGCATTAATTATTGCATCAGAAGAAAATATCATTTGCCTACCCATTGCTTTCATAGACATATTATTAAAAAAACAACGAAAAAAAAGTCAGACCAGGACAGGACTAAGCTACAAGTGGAGGTGGTAGGTCTCTGTATGGAGAGGTGATGGTGTGTGCTGGTCAAGGGTATAGGCTCTAGAGTCAGGCTGTCTGGGTATAAAGTTATGCTCCTACTCGCTAATTCTGTGACTTTGAGCAAGTAAATCACTCCAGGCCTCTGTGGCATATTCAGTAAAATGAACATAATAACAGAAACTACTTCATAAAATTGTTTTGAGGCGTAAATAAGGCAATGTATTTAAAGCTTTTAGTAATAATATGATTACAGCACTATTAATACTATTACAATGTTCATAGTCTGTTCTCTTCTGTACACACACAAAAATTGATAATTTTTAAACTATTGCAGAACTATGGCTTAGAAAACCTCTTCATCTTTTTCTCCATTTAACCAGACAATCTCCAATTGATCCTTTGGGAGCCTTCCAAGACCTCTTCAAAACTAGACTGAGTGCCCCTTCTGTGTGTCCCTATGGCATGGTACTCTTAGTCTTGCCATAGCACTATGGTTACAAAATGTGATTTTCTATTTACTTATCTGTCTCTGCCTCACTCACCACCCATCCCACCCCCTAAGAGGGGCAGTTGCCTGAGGGCAGGAACTGTGTTTTGTTTACCATTATATCTCCAGGACAGCCTAACATGGCGCCTGACATAATATTGAATATGTGTTTGTTAATTGGAAGGAAACAAGGAAGGCAGAAAAGGGTGAAGGAAGCAAAGAAGGAAGGATAGAAAGGAGGAAGGGAGGAAGGGAGAAAGGAAGGAAGGAAGGGAGGAAAGAAGGAAGGAAGGTTGGGTAGAGGTGCTCAGGTCCTGGCAATGTATCTGTCTGAGTCTGCACTCTCTTTTCCCTCTCCCTCCCCTGTCCCTCCTGCCCTATAAAGTGGAGGGAAGTTTGAGCAATGAGAATATTTTACTTACCCCAAATCACCACTGGAGAAATCCACTGCATTACTGAGCACTGGTAATGGATTGGCCCTGTTTCAGAATATAGGGTTTTGCTGCCCCTGCCAGCAGACTTATGCACGTGGAGCTCAGATGGTGCCTTGCCCACACCTGTCTGGCTCAGGGAACTTGTTGGGCTGTCAAGGGGAGAGCTGGGCATTGAGAAAGGCTGATGAGCTTTGACGAAAGAGAGAACCGGGCACACAGGTCTCATTTATAATCCATTCCAGCTGCTCCTCTGCTGGGGGAAACTGGCATTCTGTTTTGTTGGCCCCTTTTCCATCAGGACAGCTGTGAAACTCTACTCAGTGAAGTAATCGCAATAACAACCACCACTTTGCATGTTGATGCCTTTCTTCCAAGGAACTTAAAGTTCTTTGGAGACATAACCTCATTAATCCATCCTGCATGAAGTGGTGGCTGGTGGGGAGGGGTAGGAGTACTTACTCATATTTCCAGGGCCGGGGGGTTTAGGGCGGGAGAAAGATGTGGCAGTCTGCTTCCGTAAAGATTTGCAGCCTTGGAAACCCTATGGGGCACTTCTACTCTGTCCTATAGGGTCACTATGAGTTGGAATTGACTTGATGGCAGTGGGTTTGGGGGGATTTAGGAGGGGAGAGTAAACAAGAAAGAGAAGGAGGTTTCAGAGCCAGGGAAGATAAGGGATGGTATCTCTTTTCCCCGAACCCCACTCTGGCACAAAAAATAACCTTTTGCAGGACAATACTCAGGAAAATGTGTGGTAAAAGACACTCACTGTATACTCACCATTCCCCAAAAGGAAGAGAATTCTAGATGAGGAGCTAGGAAATCTGATTTCTACCCTGATATTGACACGAAATAGCTGTGTGACCATGAGCTAGCCCTGTTCTTGGAGCCGTATTTTCATATTAGAGAGTGTGACCTTGTGGAAATGTCCAAAACACATAGAACCAGAAGTCGGGAGACTGACACCTGTTTCTACAGCTGCATGCTTTTAGGGGTATGACTTCAGCTTCTGGGTCTCAACTTTATTATCTGAAATGAGGAAATCAGACTAGATTACCTCTAAGTTCTTTTCAATTCCAATAAAACCAGTGATTCTAGAACTGTAGAGCTGGGGAACATGACGTCTGATTAGAGATTAGACTTTAAGAAAATCAGTAACTATCTGTATCAATTATCTATTACTACCACCCCGAAACTTGACAGCCTCTAGAAAATAACAATATATGATTTCTTACTGTTTTGTGAGTTGCGTGGGCAGTTCTGTGGCTTCTCCTGGGCTCACTCATGTGACTAAAGTCAGCCTGAGCGTTGGCTGGACGGAGACATCTTCGAAAGCTGGGCCTCTCTTGCCTTGTGGTCTTTAATCCTCAAAAAGGCTACACCAGGTGTCCTCATGTAGTCATGGCAGCACTCCAAGATGGCAAGGTCACATTTATTGATGTCTGTTATGGATTGAATTGTGTCCCCAAAAAATATGTGCCAACTTGGTTAAGTGATGATTCCCAGTATTATGTGGTTGTCCTCCATTTTGTGATTTTCCTATGTGTTATAAATCATAATCTCTGCCTGCGGTTAAAGAGGACTAGTGTGGGATGTAACACCCTTCCTCAGGTCCACATCTCTGAGCCAATGTAAAGGGAGTTTCCCTGGGGTGTGGCCTGTACCACCTTTTGTCTTACAAGAGATAAAAGGAAAGGGTGGCAAGCAGAGAGTTGGGGACCTCGTCCCACCAAGAAAGCAGTGCTGGGAGCAGAGTGCGTCCTTCGAACCCGAGGTTCCTGCGCTGAGATGCTCCGAGACCAAGGGAAGATTGATGACAAGGACCTTCCTCCAGAGCCAACAGAGAGAGAAAGTCTTCCCCTGGAACTGACGCCCTGAATTTGGAGTGTAGCCTACTAGACAGTAAGAGAATACATTTCTCTTTGTTACAGTCATTCACTTGTGGTATTTCTGTTTTAGCAGCACTAGATGACCAAGACAATGTTCCATTGGCCACGGTCAGTCACATGGCCCAGAATCAATGAGCAAGAGAATTACACAAAAGCGTGACTACCAGGAGGCTTGGTTCACTGGACCCATTAGTGTAACAATCTACCACATCATCTGTTTTATTGGCATAATTACACAAATAATATGTGATTATTATCCAAAATATGAGAAAACACAGATGGTATAATCATCCCAAGTTTTTGTTGTTGTTGTTAGCTGCTGTCAAATTGACCTCCGACTCATTGTGGCCCCATGGACAAGAGAATTAACACTGCCTGGTCTTGTGCCATCCCCATGATCAGTTGTAGATCTGACAGTTGTGATCCATAGGATTTTCATAGGCTAATTTTTGGAAGTAGATCACCAGGTCTTTCTTCCTAGTCTGTCTTAGTCTGGAAGCTCTGCTGAAACCTGTTTAGCATCATAGTAATACCCAAGCCTCCCCTGACAGATGGTTGGTGGCTGCACATGAAGTGCATTGGCAGGGAATGGAATCCAGGTCTCCCACATAGAAGGCAAGAATTCTACCACTGAACCATCAATGCCTCATTCCAATTCTTTACCCTTCCCTAAATCCATGCCCTTTGCCGTATGACTTTACCTACCCCCCACTACATCCTCCCACTAAAGAAGTGGAGCATAGTTCCCTGCCCCTTGGCTTTGTGATAGCCGCATGACTTGCTTTAGCAAACCAAAAAAAAAAAAGAGGAAATGTCCATATGCCAGTTTCTTAAGGGGCTTTTCATGTATCTGCAACCCATGGACTGTTGTCACTGCTCCTTGTGGCCGGGCTGCCCTACCCAGGATTCTGTCTCCTGATGCTCCCAGAGCTGTCCCTCCTTACATATAAACACAACACCCCCACTTCCATCCACCTCTGTGTTTCAGAGCCATGTGTTACCTTTGGTTGGAACTGGAGAGAATGCTCCCATTTCTATAGGGATCAAACCTCTACAGAGGCTTGCTGAAGTCTTCTCTCCTGCTTTCTCCTTTTTCTCCCCTGGGCACCAGTGTCACTAACATTTCTCTCTGGTGCCCTTTTCTCCCATGCTAAACACTCATGCCAACAGATGTAGAATTCAGTTTTCCCACTCTGGTTACATAAATGCATATGCCTCTTTACCGAAATAGGATCACACTACACCAATTTCTTGGCAACCTGCCATTTTCACTTAACATTGTGTTATCAATGTTCTTCTATTTCTGTAAATACAGAATTAAGTTGTCATTTTTAATAGGTGCATATTTTAAATAGCTTCATATGTGAACCCTGTTTTATTTAAACAGTTCCCTATTATTGAACATTTTGTTTCAATTTTTGTTTACAAATAATGCTGCAACAAACACCCTTTTACATTAATCTTTGTGTATTTGTCAAGTTATTTTTGGCAGATAAACTCATAGAGATAGAATTGTACTCCGGAAACATTTTTTAAAGGCTTTTGATCCACATTTACAAATTACCTTCCAGAAATACCATGTCAATTTATACCCACCAATATGAGTGCTTATTTTTTTACTCCCGTGTGGACACCATCTGTTGCTCTTTTTAACTTTTGTCAATTGATAGAAGAAAAAGTTGGTGCTTCAGGGTGTATTCTTCAGTTAATTTTTTTATTTCCTTCAGTCCCCTTTTAAACAACTGAGTTGCTTCAAACTGCATTTCGGAAATTCAGTAGAATGGAGACAGCAAGAATAGAGGATGCTAACAAAATCAGAAATGAGCTCACAGAAAGAAACAGAGAGTGAGGAAGGAACAGATGCAGCATTGGGGGCACAGTTGGAATGGTGGTGCCTCATGAATTTTATTTGGCACGCGAATTTGAAGAGGCTCAGATGTGAGTGAATTCAAACACTGACTCAGGCACTGTAAGTCAATGCGCAAAGAAGTTGGAAATGCAGGATGGAAATACAAATGAGTAGATCTGGGAAAAATGTAACATAATATATTAGGGATGAAAATAATCCCAGCAACATGATATTACATCAACAAAAAACAACCAGTTGCCATTGAGTTGATTCTGACTCATGGCGACCCCATGTGTGCAAAGTAGAGCTGCTCCATAGGGTTTTCAAGGCTGTGACCTTTCAGAAGTAGATCGCCAGGCCTTTCCTCTGAGACCCTTCTGGTTGGGTTGGAACCGCCAACCTTTTGGTTAAGAATCAAGTGCTTAACCATTTATGCCATCCAGGGACTTCAGAAGGGAAATAAAATACTAAAAAATATATACGTATACCCGGGAGTAGTCATGTTAGATACGGGCTTGCAGAGTGAAGAGAAATGAGACCAGCTGATGCTAATGATTTACTCACAGAGTGGTGCCTGCCATATTGGTCTAAGGTGGAACTGGGTACTGCAAACCATGGGCAGGTCCACCTCCATGTTATCTGCAGTGGGTGGTAGTTTTAAGAAAGGGAAGAAATGCTCTCTCTGGGATGTCAGTTAGATGTTAAAATAGTTAAAGGAATAACATTTTGTCTGTCACTTTCTTTACATGCTGGTAAAAGTATAAATTTGTTCAATCTCTGTAGAGGACAAACGGTACATACCCTCCAAAAAAAAAAAAAACAAAAACCTGTTGCCATCGAGCCGATTCCGACTCACAGTGACCCTACATATCACAGGTCTTAAAAATAAGCATGCCATCTGAACCACAATCGCACTTCTAGGAATTCATTCTAATGCAATGATTTAGCATATACTCCAAAACTTTGCTACAAGGATGTTCACTGGATCACTGTTTATAAATAAATTATGGTAAAATCCATTTGCTGAAACAATTTCAAGTGATAATATTACAGGAACATATTTACTGACATGGATAGATGAGCATTATAGAGTATGACAGAGAATTTATGTGAGTGTGTGTGTTTACAGTCTGTGGAGGTTCCATTAAGGACCCGAACCAAAACCAAACCCATTGCCGTCAAGTTGATTCCAACTCATAGTGACACTGTAGGACAGAGTAGAACTGCCCCATTGGGTTTCCTAGGCTATAATCTTTACAGGAGCAGATCTCCAGGTCTTTCCTCCTGTGGAGCAGCTGATGGGTTCCAACCACTGACCTTTCAGTTAGCAACCTAGCACTTAACCGCTGACCACCAGGGCTCCTTTCATTAAGGACAACTTTTCACTAATTCCTGAGTTTTACTAGCTCCTTAGTTCTCTCTTTTTATGCTCAGTTAAAGGGGTCCTACTACAAGGTTATTTGAAATCCTAGATTTTGAACTCTTACTTTTGCTTGCTCAGTATCTTCTTCTCCAGAGTGCAGTTAACCTAGGAGCCTGGGGGATTGATAGCTGGAGGGGGGATGGAAATTATAGCTACACCTTCAATCCAGAATCATTACTTTCTCTTTCAATCCCTCTTGCTGAGTTTGACCCAATGAACTTAACTCTTAGGATGAATTCTTTCTCAGGGACTCCATAGATCCTCCTTGACATTTGGCTTCTTTTAAGGGAACACCACCGTGAACATACACAGGCACATGCAGTTTGCCAGACATAACAGTGTAAGTCTGAACCCCAATTCTGGACATGTTTTTGCATTCCTTTTTCATAAAGCTTCTCGACACCATGTGAATCATGTGGAAGGAAACAGATATTTGGGAGGAGCTGGAGGCAGGTGGAGGTACACCTAACAGCACATACCCAACATATCTAACTCTTATCTCTGGCCTACTCAAGGCATTCTGTTACATGTGTTTGTGTATATCACTGTGAAATATATTAATATGAAGTTCAAAAATGTCGATAGTCTTATCTAGTCCAATAGTGAGGTTATGATTTTTATCATCTTTTTTCTTATCTTTGTATTCTAATTTTTCTATAATGATCATACATTTCTTGTGGACCATTAAACAACTGAGGTAACTCTTAAAAATAAAAAAGAATAACATTTTGAACAACTGCTTGAAGGTTTCTATTAGTTCACCTCCATTCATTCTATTGTGACAGCTATCACTTTGGTTCTTTATCCCAGTGCTACCAGCTCCAAGGGGTTTTGCGTCATATAGTAAGCTTTAGTCTTTTTTTTTGAGATCCAATAATTTATTTATTGTCTATTTACTTGAGATTGATATTCTGACGAGTAATGTGGAGAGACTAGGTAAGGGATCTAGGTTTGAAAATACAAGAGAAAGCCTTCCCGGGAGACTTCATGAAGCATTTGGTAAAGCAATTGGGTGCCACTGGCACATTATAAGGGGGCTGTACAAATACGCAGGTTTGTAGTGTTATGGAAGTGGCCAGATTTATGATCAAAGTCAGGGAGGTAGACATCAATATGATTCCGTGCAGAGAACAAAGACAAATTCCATGCAAACACTGAAGGATGGTGTAAAAGAGCTAAGGGCAGATTCCAATTTACCGTAGAAGAAGAGGAGAAACTTGGCAGCAACCTTGGGTTGACTCCTTCAGTTTCTGTTCATCTTTCCCCATCTGGGAAGAGCCAACATTCAGCTCCTCCCCCTGTATGTGGTGCCTGGTGGGCTGCCACATCCTTCAGATCCACCCAGTCTTAATCTCAGGAGCAACTCCATGTCCACGAAGGCATTCTGCCACCAAGGCATTCTGCCACCACTTGGTCCAATCTCAACCCCACCAGCCTCCTCAGAGATGGGGGATGCCAAAGTTCTTTTGCAAGGATGTAGTGAGAGTTTGAGTCATACTCTTGCTTAAGAGGATACTCTATGCATTTTCAGACATATGACTAACTGGGAAGAAGTTTAAAAAATATAATTCAGAATAACAGTGTTCAGCAGGAGAGTTGTTCTTTGCTTTTCATGTTGTTTGTAGGGACTTGGGAGGAGGGAGGAATGGGAATGGCCTGAAATATGGAACACCATAAAGAGACAGATAGAAAATCTAAGTCTCTGAATGGTATTTAATTCCGTGTTGCTGTTTTTCCTGGTCTGGTTTCAGAAATCCTCTGACAGTTGGACTATTTGCTACTTAGTCATTTTACTGTACTCATTTCTCTGACAAAGTCATTGCCTAATTTCACACTCAGATTAGTAAAAAAGGCCAAAGTAGACTACAATGTCAAATATAAATTTAATCTGATGAGATTTTTTTTTTAACATTTTCAAAATAACACATAAGTAATAAGAGTGGCAAATACACAGTGTTGGAAGACATTTAAGTAATACAATTTAGGTTTAGCCAAAACAGCTTGCAATAACTAGATTTAAAAAAAAAAAAAAGAAGCCTAATTGGAGGCTTTCACATTAGGTTCTGAAACACATTTTTTGGTCCCCTTGTGCCTTGTTTCCAAGATGGTAGCACCTGGAAAAACATGCAGCTTGATTTTCCTAATAGATATGAGCTCAGATAGTAAGGACTGCATTACAGCAGCTCCTTTGAAAAGGGTGGCAGTTATTGCTGGAGTCCAAGTGGCTGAATGGTATGCTTGGAACTAGGAGCATATTCATCTGTTTGTGAAAATCACCAGGCATAGACCGTTTCCACACAACACACCGTAGAAACTTGCAAGCTTCCTGTTACCAGCAAGCATTGAAGCCAAAACTCAGCAAGAGCATGCCAGATAATTGCTGCTGTTTTCCTAGAGCCTTTATTTTGAATGCTGGACCTTGCATTACTATACATTCTTTCCTGAGTGAGAACCTTCTGCTACACCAAAGAGAGTGTCTTTCGTGAGGCAGTGACGATTTCCACCAAACCCTTGACCCCAGAAAAAGTGTTCAGTATGTGCTTGCTTTTCATCACGACTTGATGAATTACCCCAGGAAACTTCATTTCACTCTGCTTGCTAAAATAAGAGTAATTAGAACAGCCTTTGACCCTTTTGTCTCTGTCCCTCTTGGTCTACAGTGAGCTGTGAAACGTGATAAGTTAATTCTTATATATATACTTTTATGCCAAGAACAAGTATCTCCTATTTGATTTGCTGTTCCCTCACAGGAACTTGGTGTTGTTTATTTAAGAATTTGACATCCAGCCTTTTTGTCAGATGAAATTGAGAAGAAATGTCCTCCAGATGACACAACTGCCCTGTCAATAGAGAGTTCATGAACTTGTCCCTTATCTGAATATCTGTAATAATAACTGGACTCTTTTGCTCCATGTGGAAGGTACCGTTTTCATTACTAGTTTGAACTAGGAGCGCAACAGGACTAGAGAACATGGTCAGCTTCATTATAATAAAATACACAAGCATGTTAAGGATTACATTTGAAAGTCAGGTACTCAATTGTTCTGGTGTTTGGAAACACAATCTTTGAGCATTTTGGGGTGGATAGTGGGCTGAACATCTGTGGCTAAATGAAGCCACCTTGAATTTACCCAAATGTATGAATTTTTCAACGCTTTTATCAATATACTTTTTTCTGGATTATATGGGTAGTTTACGTATACTGTAGAAAGTCCAGGAAATGAAAAGTATAAAGAAGAAAATTAAAATTATTTTTAATCCTACCTACAGAGATAACCACTTCTAAAATTCCAATATATCTTTCCAGTCTACATTTTGTGCATATTTCCCTTAAAAATGAACCCTGTATTATAAAGAGTTTTGGTTTAATTTTTTTTTTTTTTACTTTTTATCATGAGCATTTTCCCGTGCCATTAAACATGTGTCAAGAATATGATTTTTTAGTAGCTGCAAAGATTTCATAACACAGGCATTGTTTCCTACGGTATCCAGGGTTGCGTGCATTTTCACTGAAATGCAGTCACCAAATAGCACCATGTATTTGCCAGGACTCTATCAGTTGCAAGAGATACAAACACAAATAATTGTGAATTCATTTGTTCCCATAACTCAGAGCTCCCTTTATGCACCAGTGGCTCCAGGGTTTCAGATACTGTCTTAAGGTCTCTCCTTCCTTCCTTTCCTTGCCCCCGCCTCCCTCCATCTTTCAGCTCTATGTGCCTCTTTGTACCCAAGTGGACTCTCTCTATGTGGGATGCAAGACAACCTGGAACTGACATCCCAAGCCTACACCTGCCTCACAGGTTGAGATCAGAGAGAAAGAGCAAGGGCCTTTCTGAATGGTCCCAGCAAGCCCCATAGAGGTCTGTGATTGGCCTGGCAAGGGTCACATGCTCATCTCTGAACCAAACCTTACAGCCTGGAGGATGGAGTGCTCTGATTGGCTAAGTCTAGACCACATCAGGGTCACATGCAGGTTCAGCTCCATGGGATGGAGTACTGGATGGCGATGTTGGAAAAAGAATCTACATCCTCTTCTCACTGCTTTTCCTTCCTTTTCTTAACATATATCCTTACCAAGTATCAGTACTAGTTCAGCAGAGTAATTCAAGTCTTACTTCTCATATCATATCTTCAGATAAATGCTTCTCAAAGCACAATTGTGAACAGTGCAGTAAAAATCTCAAAATTGTTTTCCCTGAACTCAGAAGAAACATTAATCTAGAGTCATTTCATGAGAAAACTATTTATCTTGGTATTTTCAAAATTTGGGACTATCATTAGGATTGTCAGCCAATTTGGTAGATATCAAGTGAAGATAGCTCGAGTCTAGGATGTTGAATGGACTACAATAGCTTGAAGAAGAGTTGACACCTGGAATTACAAGCTCACTTCACTGAGTGCTGCCACCAGCTTCATTGATTCACTATAGTACCATTCTTCTCAGAAAGAAAAGTTAATATATAGTTTTCCATGGCTTCCTAGCCAGACAAAAGTGCACAGTCGTAGGCTCTCAGATATTGGAAGGGTGACGATACAGCTTTCTCCAGTCTTAGTGGTGCTGGACAATGTTTTAAATCCTCCTGGGGTAGTTCTTTCTGTATTTTGACCTATGGTGACTGACAAAATATATGCATGTGATGGTTTTGAAGATGCTAGATGGTATCTCATTGCAAGTTAAAATGCAAATTCTACACCAGGTTGAGGCACCTTCAATGAAATGGTCAAGGACACAGGAAATCAAGCTCAGCAGGGCTTGAAGGAAGTCATTTGACATTGTAAAGCTCATATATATAATGCAGTCTGGGAAGATTGGCCAGTAATTGTAAGAATGCCAGCTGGAGGACATCAGAGCTGGTAAGTATGCCATGACTTCAAGGACTTCAAAGAAAACAGAAGAGCAATTGCCAATGTGCTAAGCCAGGAACACATGTCCACAGGGACTGATCCTGCTATACTAACCCCAGTTAGCTCTGATCTATTGGCACTTCTATTTCCAGGGAGTGAATGCTCTGGTTTAAGCTCCATGTATCTGAATGACTAAGAAGCTCGTTATTAACTAGTGAAGATAAGAGAGCCCAGCAGTGATTATTCTTCTCTGGATCAATTTCCTGAAGTATTCTGGGCAACTGGTAAGTAGTCTTCCAGAACCACCCAAGTAGATGCATTTATGATCTTCTGGACTGGTGGAAGTAACCTCAACTGTGTTAACTTTTAATATGCAGGTCTCATAGTCTCATACCCTCTACTTTAATTGTCTACTTCTCTGTCCTTCTCTCTGGACTGAGAACCACTTGAAGGACCAGGGTAGAGTCTTACTTTAGATTCCTATGACCTAACAGACTGCCCTGCATATAGCAAATGTTCAATAAATATTTGTTGAATGAATGAATACATGCTCAAGACAGAAATCTGGAAGTCATCCTTGACTCTTCCTTCTTCCTCAACCTTGTCCTCATATTCAATCCACCACTACACTCTCTTGAGAGAAAAGTAGCTCTTGAATCTGTCCACTTTCCCCTTCCCCACTGACACCCCAGTCCAAGCTGCCAACATTCCTTCCCTGGATTACTGCAACTACCTCCTGCTTCCCTACTCCCCCTACTGTAGAACACATATGTATTCATCATAAAAGCCAACGACATCTTTCAAAAATGTTGTAATACCTCTACTGGCTTTTTATGCCACCCAGCATAAAATCCAAAACCCCTCTGCCTATTTCTCCAGGTGTATCTAACTCCACTTCCACTCTCCCTTTCCCTCACTCTGCAGAGTAATATGGGGTTCTTTCCATTTCTATAGCTCACCAAGATCTTCTCTGCCTCTGGTTTTTGCAAAACCTGTTCTCTCTGCAATGCCCTTTCCCACCCCTGTCTCTTGGCCAACTCTTACTCATTCTGCAGTTCTCACCCTGAATGTCACTCCCCAGAGAAGCCTCCTTCACCTCTTGATTTAAGGTAGGCTTGCCTATTAGTCTCTCATCTGGCACGTGTCTTTACCTTCACGGTGCTAATCAAAATTGTAATTATGTAGTTTGTTAATTTATTTCATATGCATTCTCTTACTAAACTGTGGGCTTTTCTTTGAAAGCAAGGACCAGATCCATTTAGTTCACTGCATCAGAGACCTTTCTCATCACATCACATCCTCTCAGCCTCAGCTCACAACTATGGCAGAATTCCTTCAACTTCAAACCGTTTTCCATTGACAGTGCACAACTCAAGCCTGCACCACACTCCTCTGCTTCCTTCCTTGGGACTTCTCTGACTTCCTTTGATGGAATACCCACAGAAGCCTGCTTGACATCCACCCATGTGCAACCCAGAAGGGGACAAGTGTTTGCTCTGTGGCGTTATTTTCAGTCAAAGCAAGACGGGAGAAAATGGATAAATGCTCTTCCCTCTGATCCCTTCTATACACCCTTCCGATGATGCTCACAGGATTGAGCACCAGCCACCTTCAGAGACGGTCAGCTCTATGATGTGCCCTTATGTTGACTTTCCCTCATCTCTGTTTCAGAGTCCCTGGATGGTGCAAACGGTTAATGTGCTTGGCTGCTAACCAAAAGGTTGGCGGTTCAAGTCCACCCAGAGCCACCTCGGAAGAAAGGCCTAAGTGATCTACTTCTGAAAAATCAGCCACTGAAAACCCTAAGTAGCACAGTTCTACTCTGACACACATGGGGTTGACATGAGTAGGAGCCCACTGCATGGCAACTGGTTATCCCTGTTTCCCTCTCCCTGGTCCCTCAGTCCCATTCTCTGAGATCACTTCCCAAATAAACCACCTGCATGCAAGCCTTAGTCACAGATTTAGCTTTGGGGGAAACTTGGGCTAAGGCAGCCACTGCACACCAATTGCCTAGTATAATACCTGGGATAAAGTAGTTATCCAATAAACATTTTTAAATGAACAAATGAGTCATGTATAAATGAATGAAAATAATTGCCAAACCAAGAAGTGAGTGCAGAGGCAAGAAATAAAGAAGCCATTTCCCCATTTGTTACAATAAAATTCAGTGTTGCTTAAATTTACCAACTCAGCAGAGGCTCTTCCCTTGCCATGCTGGTGACCTCAGAAATGTGATTTCTTTTTAAACAGATGAATTGCCACCAAGACCTGTGAATTTAGTCCTCCCTACACACATACCACCCTCTTGAGATGTTGTGGGCTAGTGGAACATGAATGAGCTTTGGAATCAGATCAAACTGGGCCTGAATCGCCACATCACCACCACTTTCTATCTGTTTGACATTACCAAGTTCTCTAAGGTACAGTTTGCCTCTTTGTAAAATTGGAACACGAACATTGCTTTACAGTGTTTTTATCAAGATTTAAAATTAGCTTTAGAGCCAATACCTGGCACAATAAAAAAACACAAACCTGCTGCCATTGAGTCAATTCCGACTCATAAAGACTCTATAGGACAGAGTAGAATTGTCCCATAGTGTTTTCCGATAGGGTTTCCAAGGCTGTAAATCTTTACGGAAGCAGACTGCCACATCTTTCTGCCATGGAGCAGCTGGTGGGTTTGAACCAATGATCTTTTAGTTGTCAGCTTAACCACTGTGCTACCAGGGTTCCTTCTGGCACACTAGGCCCTCAAAACTATTGGTTTCCTTTCCTCAAAATGTATTCTCTCTGTCATGGATTGAATTGTGTCCTCCCACAATATCTGTCAACTTGGCTATGCCATGATTCCCAGTGTTGTGTGATTGTCCACCATTTTGTCATCTGATGTCATTTTCCTATGTGTTATAAATTCTGTCTCTATGATGTTAATGAGATAGGATTAGAGATAGTTTTGTTAATGAGGCAGAACTCAATCTACAAGATCAGATTGTGTTTTAAGTCAATCTCTTTTGAGATATAAAAGAAAGAAGCAAGTAGAGAGATGTGGGGACCTCATACCACCAAGAAACAAGAGCCAGGAGAATAGCACACCTTTTGGACCTGGGGTCCCTGTGCTGAGAAGCTCCTCAACTGGGGAAGGTTGATGACAAGGACTTTCCCCCAGAGCCAACAGAGAGAGAAAACCTTGTCCTGGAGCTGGAACCCTGAATTAGAACTTCTAGCCTCCTAAACTGTGAGAGAATAAATTTCTCTTTGTTAAAGCCATCCACTTGTGGTATTTCTGTTATAGCAGCACTAGGTGAATAAGACACTCTCCTTTCCTCCCCTCTCCAACCAACCATACACATTACATTTGGGAATTTGCTTCTAAACTTGTGATCCATGACTCTGAGCTGAATGCTTGGTGCAAGAATCTTATAACTGAATTCATTCATCTTCACAGCTCTGGACTTACAACACGCCAACTGGGGGTTCCATTTACTTTAAAGAAGATCTTCTTCAGATCAAGACCTTTATAAGTACACAAAAGAACCTTGCAAAGGCATCATGGTCCTAGGGAACTTTGCCCCCTAGAGACAGCACAGTGTGTCATGGTCCCTGATGAGAGGTGAGTGTGTCGATATGGGGTGTCCCGTGAGACTACTACTCTTCACCTGTCTCTGGCCATTTGTGCCTTTTGTCTGCTTGTACTCTCAAAGGTCAGACCCTTGTGAAAAATACTTACTGTATTAATCATCTTGGAAGACTGTTCCAGACACATTTGCAGAAGAGATGCAGTAAGTTTTGTCTGCATAGTGCACCCTGGGAAAAGAGTTTCCCTTCCAAAAAGCAATTTTACCTCCAGGCAAGCTTTTTCTTTTTTCTCTTACTTTTTTTTTTTTTTTTTTTAGCAATGAAGTTATTGCACATTCTGAAGGCATCGTAAGGCACAGCCACCCCTTTGGCATAGGAATGTCTGTGTGCTCAGGACATCCATACCCAATTAGTGGGTTTCACATGACTGCTGGTATTGGCAAAAGATCAACACCCAGCTGGTGCCCAGTATTTTGGGGAACAGTAGAAGATTTAACCATTATTTGTCAAGGTCTCAGAGATGGAATAGTATAACAGAGAGCTGCAACTCCAGAGCTGATGAAAGATGACCCAGTGATTATATTGACTGACAATCTGGATAACAATTTTTAGACTCACATTATATACTCTACTTTGTTGTATATTAGGGGAGTAGAACATATGCTACTCTTCTTTCTCATCAGTACATTATAGTTTTTAGATCTTCAAACATGGCAGAAGTGCTTCCATCTATCTTTTGAATGAAAGCCAGTCTCACCTGCCTGCCTTGGCTGGAGTCCCTGCTTGGGATACCATCCAGTAGGGACTCATTTCATGTGTGCAGTGCAGAAGCAAGCAAAGAAGATAGAAACTCCAGGGCTTGCCTCTGTCTCATATGAAATTTTTATCTTTTGCTTTTTCTACGTGTTTCTTCCAGTTCTCACTTGATCTAATATAATCCTCATAGCCAACTCTTAATAACAACAATGAGAAAACGTCCTGACAAATGTGTCATTCACTCACTAAGAACATCTCATTCTTGTACTGTAAGGGTAAGATTTTTTTTTTTTTACTCAATACAATATCTGCTATATTTCAGATATTATTTTAGCAAATCTGTGTCCTGGATGAAAGTAGGATTTATTTCTAACATTCTGACTTGGAATGAGAAATAAGTGATAAACAATGTCCCAATGGGAAAGGCCCCTCAAAATGGCCATGCCAAGGGACGTAGAAGACCACCACATTCAGCAAAAATATTTAACACTCTGGACTGCTTCCCAGTGGGATGCAGACCAGATGAAAAAAGCAATGCAAGCTGCTCAGGAGACTGTCTGGGGATCTCTATCTCTGCAACAGAGGAATATTTCTTCCCTCTCAGATTCCTCCTCCCATGTATGCACAGGACTTACAACTGAGTCATGTTTTTCAAGAATGAATGTGGGTGTCATAGCCAGTGCTCTGTGGTCTATAATTTCATAAGGAGCTTGCTCCAAAAGTATCTAGGCACAGCTGAGACTAGACGGTGTCTTGAATGGCTTAATTCCAAACCCATTTCAATGTACCTTATTTTATTGTTCATACTCCTATCTACCGCCACTGCCTCGCGTGATCTCCATAATCAGCTAAAAGAGCTTTCAACAAGGAATTATCTTTGAACAATAGAAGTAATGACTGGAAAGTGGTAGCCAACTTGTAACTGAAGTATTTTGAAAACAGTCCTAACACAATGTTCACCAAGCCTAACCACGTACGGTAATTTATTGAGTCAACAACTAACTATTGTGCAACAGGCAGTGAGCACAAGAACTGTATTAGGTTTCAGTCAACAGAAATACCTCTGAGGCGACCTCAGGGACAGAAATATCAGCAAACTTTCTCAATGCAGTGACACTTGAACAACTATCTCAAGGGAGATCTGGAGAAGGTGCCACAGGACAGCTGGTCTTGAAAAAGGAATAGGAATTTGCCTGTTAGGAAAGAAAGAACATGGCCATTCCAAGAAGACAGGCTCTGATGAGCAAAAGCATGGAAGTGTGAAAATTGTAACATGTTCAGAGGACTGTAGAGCTTGTTGTGTCTGGAGAATGATTCATGGGCAGACCATGGCAGAAAATGAGTATCTTCAGGCAACTTCAAAAATCTGATATTTTTGGAGCTAGATAAATTAGAGATGCTTTATTACAAGGAGGTAGGGATAGTTCACTGAACTCAAGGGCAAGAGGCACATTTAGGCTTAGGAACAGGAACACTATCAGGAATTGAGGCCGGAGTCATCCCCTGTACCTCTCTGTCCTTCTGGGCTGTGAAATCACTTATTTCTGATGAAGCTCTGCTCTGTGCTACTCTCCCTGCAACCCAGCATCTCTACCCACTTGATCATTGAACATGGCCCTATTGTGATCTCCCCAAATGATGGCCTGAGCTTTCAGGCTCACAGTCTGTATGGTCTTCCAGCTTAGCTCCCACACAGCTTAACGTTCTCACCTAAATCCACTTTTCAGAGAGATTAAACTTTATTGACCCAGCCTACATCCTACAGCTTGTGCCTGAGTGATTTGAACTCATGGTCTTAAGAAATGCTACTTCTAGGCTGTGGGCAAGTGAGTAATTTAAGAGAGCGTGGGGTTGCATGAAGAACTGGTATATACAGTGCAAGGAGCTGGAGAAGTAAGCTGGGGTCATTTTAGGAAGTGGCTGCTTGTTTCTCAGCACTCAGGAAGTTCTGGGTTTTATGAATCACTAACAAAAATATCAGATAGATTTTCATGGCTTCCTTATACCATCCCACTTCCAGTTTTCTCTTTCTGGAGAAACTGATAATCAGAATTTTAGTTGGGAAGTAATCAATCCAACACTTCTAAAGATCTTACTCCAATTCTTATACATGTGATTCAGAATAACATAATCATAACAATAGCTTACATTTATCAAGTGTTTAATATGTGTCAGGTACTGTGCTAAGTATTTACATGCATAATGCCATTAAATCTTCACATCACCCTATGAGGGGAGTATCATTATCCCTCTTTTACAGGTATAGAGAGTAAAGAAGTAACTTACCAAAGGAGACACAACTCATATGCTATAGATCCAAGATTGAAACTAGAGACATCTAACTTCAGAACTTGTGCTCTTAAACTCTTCCTAACATATTCAGCCTCCATAGGAGGGCAGTTTCTTCCTCAGAGGCAGCCCAGTCTATTGTTAGACAGCTCTGAATTGTTCATTCATCCATTCATTTAACAAGAATGCCTGTGCTCCTCTGTTGTGCTCAGTGAACTCTTTATTAGCTCCATTATGGTAGGTGGTGCAAAAGTTAACTTGCTCAGCTGCTAACCAAAAGATTAGCAGTTCAAGTCTACCCAGAGACACCTTGGAAGAAAGATCTGGGAATCTACTTTTGAAAAATCAGCCATTGAAACCCCTGTGTATCAGAGTTCTACTTTGACATGCATGGGGTCTCCATGAGTCAGAGGCAACTCAACTGCAACTAGTTTTATAGTACGACCTAGAAAAGGGCTAACTTCATAGAATCTTTGCAGTCACAAATGGCCCTGTGCTCGAAGGCTTCCACATTTGGTTTAATGCTCTGCTGTCACTGTCTTGCAATTCTCAATAATTTTATCTTGAACTTGTGTTTTGTAAGTGAAGACCCATGAGGCAATGGAGCATGCATGTGAGCAGAGAGGTCTGCATTTTTTTGCCTACCCATTTGCATATGGCATTTGCGATAATCCATGAGCACAGAATTCAGGAGACCCACGATGTATTCAGGAAACTTAAAGTGACTACCACTTAAGTATGTTCCATCTACAACTAAGTAAGGTGGATAGATGATCCTACAGCCTGAGAGGGTTCGCTTTTTGTTTGAACCAGAACTTGCTTTGAACGCAGAAAGCAAGCAATGGAGTTCTAAGAAACACCATCACATCTGTTCTTATTCATGTTACTTCCCTGTATCCACCAATCGTTTAACACTGAAATGATGACATAGAAAGAAGGAGTATAGGGCAACCCATAGTTCCTTTCCTTTCAGACCTTCCTTACTCATTAGTAAGCTGAAGGTGGAGAGTGTTGGTAGAACGTATCAAGAAGTGGAATAAAAACTGTTGAGTTCATTTTGCACAGTATTTCCACTTTTCTGTTAAGAATGAAATGCACATGTATGTATGAGCTACAAAACATGAATTAAGTTTTTCTGGTGATTTCATATATAAGTGCTCTTACATTTTCATTTAAAACTTGCCGTTGCACAATATAAAGATGAAGAGTAAAATCCATGCTAATAATTTACAATGTCAATTTTTCTTTACTTAGAATGCCATTAAATAGCCAATAAAAAATGCAATGGCAAATTGAGAAGGACCAAAGAACAAAGGAAAATGTTTTATATCTTAGTAACTTACAACTTTAGCAGCACTCCTGCTTTTTGAACAAGACACTTGACTTTTTTATTTTGCACTGGATCCCACAAATTCTGCAGCAGGCCTGGACCTGGAGATGTGCAGGGAAACAAAATAGACAGAGTCCCTGTCTTCATGGAGCTTACTTTCCACTGGGGAGAACAATACTAAAGAATCAATAAATAAACAAAGAACTCTGACTGTCATAACTACTTAGGTAATAAGTAGGGTGACATGGTCAAGGGTAACAAGAGGAGGCACTCTATATGAGCCTAGGTGGCAAAGAAAGCCTCTCCAAGGACTGATCTTTGAGTTGAGACCCGAAGTAGGAGCAGTAATCACTAAGTTGAAGTGAATATTCCTCTTAATACTTACACCCTCTATTCTACTCTCTGATGTCAACTACAACAAGCCTGTATTACCTCTCACAGTTTTGAATATGGCAGCCAGTTCTTCCCCAGGCTTCCCACTTCCTTCCATGGTGCTTCAGCCCCTGGTGACCCTCCTCTGGCCTCCCTGTCAAAGAAAGTTCCAGAGACTTTTCTCATCAAAGCTATCAGTAGACTAGGACAGGTTTGGAGTAACAACATGAGATGTCCTTCTTTCTGCCCAAGAGTCCTGAGGAGCCCAGAAACAGAGTCCTTGGAGGAAAAATTCTCTTTCCCAACAAGTTTTGGGAAAAGCCACCTGACAAAACCTCCTGCTTTGTTAGTCACAGTGAAGACAGTCACATCAAAAGAAAGGGGAATTTGAATGAGCCCAGATGTTTCACTTAAAAACACAAGCAGGCATAGCATTTGAGCTATTTTTATTTTGCAGTCATTTCTTTTCATGTCATGCAAATGCTTAAAAGTGGTCTCGGGAGACAGCATGTCTTAAAAGGTGACAATTGCAAATGGCAGCAAATAGCAAATATGGTAATAACTTGTCATATTTAACACAAAGTTACAGCGAAGGCAAGCTGCTTAGCAGCAAGCAGATGTGGACTTAAAGGTGGAGAGCAGATAGCTAAATGCAGGCAGGTCATCAAGCATTTTGGCAAAGGATTATAAAAAGATTCTACCTGTGGTAGAACATTTACAATAAATAAAACATTTCAAGAAGGATTTAGAGATGTACAAGATTTACTATTTGAGAGTTTTTTAAAAAGTACAACTGATGCCTCCATCAAAGGAGTTAAGAGTTTTGCCAAGTGAAGGAGAACATGATTATGTACAGGATTCTAAACGAGGATTTATTTTATTTATTTACAGAAAGAATGCTGCCCCTTGGCAGCTCTCTCAATTCTAGCGCACATAAGTTAGTAAACTGAAGAAACAGCAGGGGATTCTTCTAGAAAGTCTAATTGTTACATCAATTTCTGCCAAGATCATTTGAAAATAAATCCCTTTTTCCTATTTGTGGTGTCCCCGGGTGGCACAATTTGCTAACATGCTTGGCTGCTAAGCAAAAGGTTAGAGCTTTGAGTCACCCAGAGGCACCTTAGAAAAAAGGCCTGGGGATCTGCTTCCGAGAAGTCAGCCATTGAAAACCCTATGAAGTACAGGTCTACTCTAACATATATCGGGTCACCATGAGTTGGGATCAACTCAACAGCAACTGGTAGACTGGTCCGACTTGTGCTGTTACTGAAAACAGACTGGGTTTGACAATTAAAATTTAAATAAGCGAAAGGTAAATTTAGGCATTTAGGCCTAGTATGATCTCACTAAATATTTGTTGAATAAATGAAAGGATAAAAAAAGCCAAGAAGTGTAAGTTAGAGGACAGTCTTCTGGACTGGGCTAAGGGGAATGCTAAGCACTTTTCAAGGTCATGGGTGTATGTTCTTACATAAGCATATACATAAGCAGTTGTCAAATCAGCTCCAACTCATGGTGACCTCATGTGTGTCAGAGTAGAACTGTGTTCCTCAGGGTTTTCAATGGCTGATTTTTCAGAAGTAGATCACCAGGCCTTTCTTCTGAGGTGCCTGTAGGTGGACTTAAACCTTGAACCTTTTGGTTAGAAGCAAGTGTGTTAACCATTTGCACCACCCATGGACTCTAAGCATATACGTACATTTAGCACACATGAGCCAGTAAGTCCTAACTACGTTCCAGTAATACATTTGAGAAGTTTGGTGTAAGTGTGGAAAGGCTGAGCTCACTTGGCACAGATGAGGCACCTGTGGTAAAAAGGGAAAAAGTCAGCTTTTACCGTGTATTCCAGTCAGTAGCCAAGGCTGGCGTGTGGCTGCCACCACCTCAGCCTGTGAAGGTTTAGGGCTGTGACCTCTGCCGGCAGGCTCCTCTTGGGATGTAAAACAGGAAGTGACCCCAATTGTGACTGTTCTTCCAGCTAGTCCCCACAGCCATCACCAGCGCATTCGGTATTTGGCAGCAGTGAAAGCAGAGTGGGCTGATTCTATTTATTTTTAAGCCGTCCGAAGGGGAAGGTCGATGACGAGATTTACCGAGCTGCTTCCTCAGATCAAGGACTTTCGGGAATGGCAGGCCTAAGAAACTCAACTTGTTGGAGTGTTTGTTTTTCACACGACGATGTTCTCTTATGGTTGTGACAAAACACCCGAATACATGGAACTGGAAACTTGATGAGGGAAAAAAAGTAAAGAGAATTTCAGAAATGCAGTTATTTATATTAAAACTGGACGGATGCCTTGTAAAGAAGGCAACCATCATGCAATAAAATATTTTGAAGAATTAGAGAACTATTGATGAAAATAGAGTTGCAATTTCAGAAGCAAATTCTGGGCCTGTTGAATTAGAATCACAATTTTCAGGAATGAACAAGCACTTACTCTGAAAGGGTAGCACAGTTTAAGAGCCTCTTATTGACCTCAAGCAAGCAGTTCCCACCAGCAATTTTGTTGATAAGTATGTAGATCCAAGAACTAAGATTTCCATGAAGTCTCAAACATTGACTAATGTCTGGATTTCCCTGGGTCCGTTAAAATGCATCGTGCTTCTTCATGCTTCTAAAAATCTGTCACTATGAATGCTACAAACCTGGATCTTGCATTGCGTTGTGTGTCCTGATTGAATATAGAAAATGATTCAATTTCATTAAAATATCAGCATTCTCATCAACATGTCTAAAATTGATCAAAGATATCATTGGACATGTACTGTATACACATGCAGAAATAAAACTGATTGAAGTGTTATTATTTGGAGGGATTAAAAAAATATATTATTATGGCTTTAATCTCCCATAATTTTGATTAGGCAATTATCTTGACTATTAGCATTCTTACCTCTGCCCCTTGGGATTTCTAATCACATGGCTTCCTGCCAAAAATACAGTGAGTTTTCCAGCACTAGGGCCTGACATGTGCTGAGAGTGAATGGTGCCTCAGAATTTATTCCTTCCCCTCAGAGGCCACTTTGTGGTCCCTCTGGACTGGGAGTAAGATCCATTTGTTTATCTTTAGCCTTGTCTTCACTGGTAGGCTCACTTGCACACTGGCAAAGCAATGTCTGTCACTTTGTATTTCATAGAGGACTTCACCCCTCCCGAGTCCCATGACCTTCGTGACTCAGACATTTATGCTCTATTCTCCTCCGTGTTCTCTGGATCCAGGAGACTGAGGAGTGACATAAATGACCAGCCATCAGCTGGTTCTGAGAAGACTTCCAAGAATAACTGCTACAAACACTTTAACAAAACTATGAGTTTTAAAGATCTAGAATACTGTCCATCACCCAGTCTAGAATGGAGACCATAAACTGGGGCCCAAATCATCCCACAGGCATGTTTTCTTTGGCCAGGCTAGTGTTGGCCTGCAGAGTGTTTAAAAAATATTTAATTAGTTCCCAATGTTTAAAAATCAGGAGATTTCATGCAAAAAAGTCCAGATTTCTGGTATTGCTGGATTTGGTAGCACAGAGCGTGCATTCCCACCTGGCAACAATCGCTGCAGCTTTAGAGCAATTGTCCCATCCCAGGCAGAGGGAAGATCAAGAACAAAGGGTTGAGACAGGAACTACTTGGACATGTTTGGGAAATAGAAAAAGGTCTGTGTGGCTGAAGAATAATGAAAAACAGGGCAAATGGAATGAGCAAGGATGTTGGAGAACTGGGCAGGAGCCTGGTCGTGTTGGGTACGTAGGCAACAGTAGGAGTTTTGAGCACGTCAGGGAGAAGACTGTCTTCTATCTCCACAGATAGATAGAGTTCCATAAGGTTAGTATGAACTCTGAAGGCTTGTGGCCACAGCTATAAAAAGACATGGATTTTCATCATACTGCAAATGCAACACTTTGAATGTGCATACACTGAAGAGACTTCATGGATTATCATGAGAAACTAAGCTGCTGTAGTTGTGTGCCACTGAGTCAATTCAGACTCATAGCAACCTTCTATGACAGAGTAGAACTGTCCCACAGTGTTTCCTAGGCTGCAATCTTTACTAAAGCAGATTACCAGGTTTTTTCTCCTGAGGAACAGCTAGTGGGTTGGAACCACCAAACCACCAACCTTCGATTAGCAGCCAAGTGCTTAACCATCGTGCAACCAGGGCTCCTTCTAGAAACTAAGTACTGCGCAAATATTCACAAACCTAACCTGTCGCCATCAAGTCAACTCATGGCGACCCCACGTGTTACAGAGTAGAACTGCTCCTTAGGGTTTTTGTGGATGGTGCAAATGATTAAGTGCTCCGCTACTAGCTGAAAGGTTGGTGGTTGAACCCACTTAGAGATGCCTCAGAAGACAGCCCTAGAAAACTGTTTCTGAAAGGTTACAGCCTGGAAAACCCTATGGAGCAGTTCTACTCTGCACATATGGAGTCACCATGAGTCTGAATTCACCCAACGGCAGCTAGTAAGGGCAACAATCTTTATGGAAGAAGATTACCACGTCTTTCTTTTAAGGTGCAGCTGCGGGGTTTTGAGCCTCTAGCTTTTAGGTTAGTACTCAAGTGCAAACCATTTGTGCCACCTAAAAACCAAAAAACCAAACCCATTGCCATCGAGTTGATTCCGACTCATAGTAACACTGTAGGGCAGAGCAGAACTGCCCGATAGGGTTTCTAAGGCTGTAAATCTTTATGGAAGCAGACTGCTACACCTTTCTCCCTCAGAGGGGCTGGTGAGTTCGAACCACAGATCTTTCGGTTAGCAGCCGAGTGATTAACTACTGCACCACCAGGGCTCCCTTTGGGCCATCTAGGGACCTAGAAATGTTACTTCTGTACAAAATGCAGCGCTCTGGCTGTAAATTTATTACCACGTTTTTGTTGGTGCATGTGGAAAAGCAGCCAGTTTGTAACCTGAGCATTACCCCTACAAGCTCTCAGAGTTGAGAGAAGGAAGAGAGGACTGTGAGCTGGAGTAAATCCAACAGAACTTCTTGGAGGAACAGGAAGTTATCTTATCAAAATCATTCTGCCTGTTAGAAAAACTAGATAGTTTCTTCTGCTGAAGTCAGCTGAGTTAACAACACGCATTGCAAATACACCTCCACTTCGCCTGACTCTTCCCTCCTGCACTGGCCATTAGCAAGGCTGTGGGAGCCGCTGAAGAGATTCAAAATAGAATGAAATTTGAAGAGAGACCTTGGTGCCGAGGTCTAGAGCGCAGACATGCAGCTTCTTTGGAGAACAGCTTGAGATTTCATCCCTGGCATATGGCTACTGCTCTTCGAGTACAGGTTCCTGGGATTATGCTTCTTGCCAGCCTGTTGTTCACATCCACCCCTGCCTCTGCCCAAAGCACAGTTTGAGTCCTAAGAAGCTGTCCCTTTTCACTTTGCCTTCCAGCCCTTCAGCGGAGGGCACTAATAAAACAGATCTGTGACAGCTCACCAGGCCTTTCCTTTGGAGAGTCGTCAGGCAGCTGCAGTTTCCTGGACTGGAATTATATTACCTGAGGCCTAGAGAGGGTACTGAGAAAGCTCACTTAGCTATGGGGAAACTGATAAAATGCTTGAATGGTTTCTGAGCATTGTCTTCGGAGCTCAAGTTCCCTAAATAGGCCCTGAAATTGAAAGGAGCCCTGGCAGCACGGTGGGTTAAAGAGCTCGGCTGCGAAACTAAAGGTTGGCAATTTGAACCCACCAGCCACTCCACAGGAGAAAGATGTAGCAGTCCGTGAAGATTACTAGCCTGTCCTATAGGGTCACTATGAGTCGAAATCAACTGGTTATCAATGGGTAAGGCTGGGGCAGCGTCCCTGGGTGGTGTAAACCGTTAAAGCAGTATGCCGCTAGCTGAAAGGCTGAAGGTTTGAGCCTACCCAGAGGTGCCTTGGAAGAAGGCTGAAAAATCAGCCTTGATATTTTTTTCTGAAATAAAAAACCTGTTGGCATCGAGTTCATTCTGACTTATAGCAACCCTGTAGGATAGAGTAGAACTGCCCCATAGGGTTTCCAAGGAGTGGCTGGTGGTTTGGAACTGCCGACCTTTTGGTTAGCAGCTGAGCTCTTAACCACTGCTCCACCAGGGCTCCTTTTTCTGAAATATCAACTTTGAAAACCCTATGGAGCAGTTCTACTCTGACACAAATATGGTCATCATGAGTCAAAATCAACTCGAAAGCAATTTGTAAGGCTGGGTCAATGTGATGGCAAATTACCTTAGCATTGAAGAATCCAATCTGTTATCTCATGAGAAGTGACTGCTACATGAAATACAAGTCAGATTTTTTAAATTTCCATCTGATTTTTTAAATAAGGCAAAAGTCACATAATAAAAAACTAATCATTTTAAAGTGTACAATTCAGTGACAGTGCAGTTACAATGTTCTGCAACCATCACCTCAATCTAGTTCCAAAACCTTTCATCGACCCAAAAGGAAATTTTGTACCAGTTAAACAGTCACTCCTCAATACGCTCCTTCCAGCCCCTGGCAACCACTAGTCTGCTTTCTGCCTCTATGGATTTACCTATTCGGGATATTTCATATAAATAGATTCACACAATATGTGACCTTTTGTTTCTAGCTATTTCACTTAGCATAAAGTTTTTAAGATGCATCTACATAGTAGCCTGTATCAGTACTTCACTCCTTTTTATAGGTGAATAACACTTTGTTGTATAGATATATCACATTTTGCTTATTCATTCATCCATTGATTGGCTATTGTGAATAGTGCTTCTATGAACATTTGTGCACAATTATTTGTTTAAATACCTGTTTTCAGTTCTTTGGGCAGATTTGTAATAGTGGAATTGCTGGGTCATATGGTAATGCAGTGGTCAAGAGCTATGGCTGCTAGCCAAAAGGTCAGCAGTTTGAATCCACCAGCCGCCCCTGGAAACCCTATAGGGCAGTTCTACTGTGGCCTATAGAGTTATTATGAGTCTGAATCCACTCGATGGCAACTTTTTTTTTTTTTTTTAAATAGTAATTCTATGTTCAACTTTCTGAGGAACTGCCACCGGTTTTCCACAGCAGCTGCAACATTTTACATTCTACCAGCAATATATAAGGGTTTCAGTTTCTCCACATGCTCACCAACATTTGTAGTTTTCTGGTTTTTGTTTTTGTTGTGGTATATCACTTGTAGTTTTTCAAGGTGGTATCTCACTGTAGATTTGATTTTCTTTTCTCTAATGACTAATGATGTTGATACTTTTTCATGTGCTTGGCCATGAAAGCTTTTAAATTAACTTTATAATGATACATAATAAACAAACAGAAAATTGCACGTATTGTAAGTTAACAACTCGATACATTTTCAAAAACTGAGTATAGCCAGTGCCACGTAACTAGCACAAGATCAAGAACTAGAACATTACCAGCCCTACAGAAGCCACGCTTTTGCTCCCCTCCTGCAGGACGTAACCACTAACACACTATAGGTTAATATTGCCTGTTTTATATTTTATATAAATGAAATCATATCGTATGTACTCCTGATGTCAAGGAGGAAGTTTTCAGCATTTCACCATATGTAGGCAGTTGCTCTCAGTCAGCATTGACTCATAGCAACCCCAAGTGTGTCAGAATAGAACTGTGCTTCTTAGAGTTTTCAATAGCTGACCTTTTGGAGATAGCTCGCTAGGGCTTTCTTCCGAGGCACCTCTGGGTGGACTTGAACCGCCAACTTTTTGGTTAGCAGCTGAGTAATTAACCGTTTGTGTCATCCAGGGATGTCCTTTTTATAAGTTTTCTTTTTTTCTAATCAAATTAAGAAAGTTCCCTTCTATCTCTAGTTTTTCGTGGGATTTGGAATGGAAACTATTTGATTGGCTATTACCTTCCCAGTCTTGAAATGAGGGCATGTGGTGTTGCTTCCACGTCTTCAGTAGGAAACCTACAGCATGAGAAAGCTCTGTGGTTGCCACGGCAATGCCGAAACCCAGCTAGGATTCAACTCCCAGTCCGCTAATTTACAGAGCTCCAATTTCACTGAGCTTGGCTAACCCATTTCCTCCATCAAATTGAATATTATTATTATATCAAGAAAAGAAATAATTATCTTTCTTTTACCCACAACAGAATGAATATTTATACCCATTTTCGTGTTTGGCACTCAATGCATCACGATGTTCTACAACAGTTTCTTGTGTGTTGGCCTAGTCTTCCTAACTATGTCTTGGCGTTGCACGTCTCAACTTTTTGAAATGCTAGTTTATTTTTCACTTCCTTTCATTCATTGATAGAGCGCTGTTCTAGGAATTGGAGAAACTGCAATGAATGAAACAGAGTGTTATTTTGTTATGGAACTTATATTCAAATAAGGACAGAGAGATAACAAACAAATTAATAAATAAGCAGTATATCAGATGATGATAATTTGCTTTGGGTAAAAATACAATGGAGAAAGGGAAATGGGGAGTTCTGGGGGAAGGTTGCTATTTTTTCAGGAATGGTCAGGGAAAGAGACATATGAGAGACCTGAAGGACTTTACGTAGAGAGTCATGTGACTGTGTAGGGAAGAAGCACTTCAGGCACAGGGGATAACAAGTGTAAAAACCGACGGAGCTGTGTTCACAGTGTGTTTGAGGAATTGTAAGGAGGCCAGTGCGTACAGCGTGAAATGGAAGAATGAGAAGTCAGATTATGTAAAACTTTAGAGTCTTACATAAATCCGTTGTAAGGACTCAGCTACTATTTTCATCAAAATGGGAAACCGTCAGAGAGTTTTCATCAGAAGGGTAATGTGATCGTTAAGGTTGTATGTCAACTTGACTGGGCCATGATTCTCAGTGGTTTGGAAGTTATGATATAGTTTGGCAGTCATAAAATGATGTGATCACCTCCATGATGAGATTTGATATAATGTGATCACCTCTATGATGGCATCTACTGTGAGTAGCCAATCAGTTGAAAGGGAGTTTCGTTGGGGGTGTGGCCTGCATCCCATTTAGGTGGACTTTCTGGCAAGGCTGGCTGGTTTTTGTTCACTCTGGATCCTGCCACTTGTTTCTGTTCATCTGACCTCCGGTTCTTGGGACTTGAGTTAGCAGCTTACTTGCTATCTTGCCTGCCAATCTTGGGATTCATCAGTCTTTGCAGCCTGTGAGCCAGAGCCCTGCTCTCTAACCTGCCAATCTTGGGTACTCCAGCCCCTGTGGCTACATGAATCAGGAGAAGCCTCCAGCCTGACCCACAGACTTGGGACTTTCCAGCCTCTACAACTGCGTGAGCCATTTCCTTGATATAAATCTCTCTCTATATTTATACAATTCACTGTTTTTGCTTCTCTAGAGAACCCAGCCTAAGACAGGTAACATGACTTGATATGTGTTTTAAAAAGATCATACTATCTATTATGTTGAGATTAATGTGAGAAGGAACAGTAGCCCCCAAGACAATCTTTTATAAAGCTTGGGGATGTCTGCAAGATGGAAAGACTGACATCTTGTTTCCCAATTGGGTGTCTGCTCAGCCCTAGCTATTTAGCTTGTTGACCTTCCTGGCATGAGTACAGTCAGGAAAAAAAAAAACTAGAGCAGGGTCTATGGGGGGACAAGATGGAGAGAAGAAACCAGTGCCCATTAGTGTCCAAAGGGGACTTCTAAACATTAATCCTGGTTTTAAAGTTTTAGCTGGTTCTTCTTTGATGAAGACCAAAAAAATATTTTTTATATGTCTCAAACAGGCTTTATTTTAGTGAGAGATGGAGTGGTGGGATGGCCAAGTAGAGAGGAGAAAAATATCGTCCCTTGGGCTTCCGGCTCAAAAAAAAGTACTAAAGAAAGACACTGCACATGCCTGCAGATAGTGGTGTGCTGGAGCTGATTTACACTAGCTGGTGGGGGTGGTAGAGGTGGTAGGGGTGGAGGACATTATGTCCATCTTTTTCCAACTCTGCTTTCAGTGATTTCCTGCAGGTAGTGGGAGTATTTTACCCCACGGTAATTGGCATTCACTATAAATCATGTGTTATAGATTGAACTGTGTCCTCCAAAAATATGTGTTGTAAATCCTAATCTCTATTCCTATGGTTATAATCCCTTTGGGGAATGGATTGCATTTGTTATGTTAATGAGATAGGATTAGTGTAGGGTGTGCATTAAGTCAATCTCTTTTGAGATATAAAAGACATTAAACAAGCAAGTGAGGGAAGCAGAGATGGGGGAAGACTGATGCCAAGCCACATGGAAATCTCCAAGGAATAAGGAAACAGAAGCTGAAGAGACAAAGATCTCCCCCAGAGTGAGAAAGCCTTCCTGTGGTGGTTAAGATTGTATGTCAACTTGGCTGGGCCATGATTCTCAGTGTTTATATGTGATCACTTCCACGGTTGAGTCTGATGTGAATAGCCAATCAGTTGCAAGGGAATTCCCTTGGGAGTGTGGCCTGCATGTGAATATAAGTAGATGTTCTGTCTTTTTGCTCACTCTGGATCCTGCAGCTGCCTCCTGTTCATCTGGCCTCCAGTTCTTGGGAGTTGAGCTATCAGTTTATCTTCCAATCCTGGGATTTGCTGATCTTCACAGCCTGTGAGCAGAGTCCTGCTTTCTGACCTGCTGATCTTGGGTTCGCCAGCCTCTGTTGCTATGTGAATTGGGTTAAGGCTGTATCTCAATCCATGGACTTGGGACGTTCCAGCCTCTACAATCACGTGAGCTGTTTCTTTGATATAAATCTCTCTTTATATATATTTATACGCTTTACTGGTTTTGCTTCTCTAGAGAACCCAACCTAAGACACTTCCCTTAGAGCCCAAAAAACCCAAACTCTTTGCCATCGAATTGATTCTGACTCATAGGACAGAGTAGAACTGCCCCATAGGGCTTCCAAGGAGTGGCTGGTGGTTTAAACTGCCAACCTTTTAGTTAGCAGCTCAGCGCTTAACCACTCTGCCACCAGGGTGACTCCCCTAGAGGTGGTGCCCTGAATTAAGACTTTTAGCCTCCTAAACTGTGAGGAAATAAACTTCTGTTTGTTAAAGGCATCCACCTAAGGTATTTCTGTTATAGCAGCACTAGATAGCTAAGACATCATGGTTTTTTTTTTTTTTTTTTTCCTTCTGGAAAGCCAGTTGTTAAATATTTACCAGCACATCACTGCCTGCAGGCACCAGAGTTGGGACCACAGAGGATGGGAGGTTGCAGTTTTGTTAAGGACCATGACAGTATACAGAGGTCTGTGCATTCTGGAATATCATGAAGCCTCCAATAAGTCTCCTAAATGACCTAAAGGACCATCAATGGCTTGGGCAGTTGCTTGGGACTAAATCCTTAGGCCCAGCAATTTTGCTCAGTCAGGGATGTTAAGAGTTGCTTTTGTTGTTTTTGTTTTTAATTCTTCTACTTCCCAACCTAACATCAGAAGAATAATTACCCTAAAGACAGGGGGTAGGTGTGAGAGAACAACCATTCCCTAATTGTACAAAGTCCAAACTGATAGAGCCAAATGCCTAAGCTGCACTCAAAGCATGGGGAACACTGACATTTTTAAATGAATGGACTCTAGGTATTTGCTTATTTCATGTAAGTGGGACCATAGGCAATTGTATAAAGACCAAAGCTTATTAGCAATTATCAGGGATAGGAGGAAGAGGGAAATGGAGCATTGTTGTTTAGGGGGCACTGAGTTTCTCTTAATGGTGGTGGAACAATCTGGAAAAGGATAGTGGTGATGGTTGCATAACATGATGAAGGTAACTAATGTCACTGAATTATACATGACAAAAATTATTGGATTGACAGATGTTTTGTTATGCATATTTTTACCACAATAAAAAAAATAAATGAATTTAAGGCTCAATGCCAGAATTAGGCTGCTTTATCAACTAAAAATGATAGAAAAGTTCATCTGACTAAGATTTAGTTTGGTAGCAGTTATTGAGTGTCTCGGTTACCTAGTGCTGCTATAATGAAACATGCCACAAGTGGGCATCTTTAAAGAACAGAAATTTATTTTCTTACGGTTCTGAAGGCTAAAAGTCCAAATCAGAGTCTTGGCTGTGTCGCTTCCTTTCTTCCCGGTAGCCCCAGGCATTCTTTAGTTCCTTGGTATCCCTTGGCTTGTAGAAGATTCTCACATGGTATCTGTCTTCTCCTGTATGTGTGTGTGTCTGTGTCTATTCTGGTCTTGTTATAACTCAAAAGTGATTAGGTTTAGGATCCACCCTACACCCATATGACATCATTAGCATAACAAAAGAAAAAAAGCTTATTTCCAATCAGGATCATGTCCAAAGGAACAAGGACCAGGAATTCAACACATATTTTCTCAGGGTGGAGGGGGAGGGGCATAATTTAATCCGTAAAATCATGCTAACTGTATCCTGCCTTATCATCAATCACTCATAGTAGCAGAAAACTAGTGGGAAACATAATCACAGTGATGAAATGTATTTTGTAGCTTCCGCATGCTGATGGTTTCTCATTTTGTCAAATCTTGGCAAGTGCCCAGTTGAGGGAGGTATGGATACCCCTATACTACATTTGAGGAAACTGAAGTTCAGAAAGATACTGTGACTTGAACAAGGTCATAGAGAAAATGGCAGAATCAATTTTAAACCTAGGTGCTTTGATCTCAAGTCCAGTGGTTTTCCCACTACACCAGAGCTGCCTTGATACTCTAACTTGGTTTCATATTAATTGTACTATTGGTCATGGTGAGAATATTAATGAATACAATTACCAACGATTTAGTAAGGGAACAATTTTAAAAGCTTAACTTTTATTAGAAACAGCCAATTTAGTTTTATAAGGGATAGGTCATACTGAAATAAGTGACTGGATTTTTCTAGGATATATTTTCCATAATGACCATGAAAAGACTGATATTATATACTTGGAATTTCAAAAAGGTTTTGGTAACATCTCAGAGATCATTAGCTCAGATCTTGGACTAAGGGTAAAGTACGTTATTAGATAGAAACTAGGCTCAAAAAGGCAACTGAAAGGATGGATTTTTCTAGCTGAAAGAAAGGCAGAAGTAGAGACCCCCATGGTCAGATTGAATATTCTTATTTGTTATTTATAGGAATATTTAGAATAAGAACTAGTAAGTTCTGGATAGGATGACAATATGTAAATTAGAAAAAAATATTCTAGCCAAATTCAAATGAATATATTCATTTTAACATACCCCAAATAATCATCACAATTAATCTAATTCATTTAGCAAGAGATAATGGGCCCCTGAATGTTGCCTGATCCATCAAATGATAAAGTTGGGTGTGCACAACAGCACTCCATCATCAAGAGGAAGGGACCTATATGAAACTGGTCTCAAGTAGGACCTGAGGTAGAAGTAAGTCACTTGAACAAGATTCTCATGACTCCTACTCCTACTACATTACCTCTTGTGTCTCAATCTGCACCTGTGTCTTCCTGGGGAATTCCCTGTGACTAGTTGACTGAGGAAGAGCCTGTCTGGGCTATTTTATACATGGTTCTGCACAATATGCTGGCATCACACACAAGTGGACAATTGTAGCACTACAGTCCCATTTAGTGATGGTTCTGAAGGACAATGGATAAGGGAAATTCTCCCAGGGTGAAGAGCTTTGAACAGTTAATCTGGATGTTCATCCTTCCTGGAAAGAGAGTTATAGGTCTACATTGATCTGTATCTCGAATAACTTAAAAGCTGAAACTGCTTCCTGGACACTTTGGGCTCCTCATGTCAGTGAACCAATAGCCAATGAAGGTGATTATTGTTCTGGTGGGAGTGATTGATTCTGGCTGTCAAAAGGGATATGGGGTTACTATGCGAGTAGTTTGTATGGACTGCAAGAAGTCCAGGGGCTGTTTCTTTTTTTTTTTTTTTTTT
>NW_004443945.1:22615521-22616985 GCF_000243295.1 Trichechus manatus latirostris | reverse complement strand
GGCCTTGTCACTGGACTCCTGTACCTCGTTACTCTCATGGTTTTACTGGACTGTCCACTCGCAGGCTGATCAGTGAACATCGAAGGTAACTTTACCACTGAGCTAAAAGGGTGTCTGGGGGCCATACTCTCGGGGTTTCTCCAGTCTCCTTTAGGCCAGTAAATCTGGTCCAGGGGCTGTTTCTTAATGTTCCAATACTCTACGGTAATTGTATTTTTTTTTAAAAAAAAGTATAAGAACTCAATATAGGCTAAAATGACATAGACCTTCATGGAGTGAAGGTTTGGGTCTCCTCATCAGGGAAGGAAGCATGACAAGTTGAGGTGTTTGCTGAGGGCAGAGAGAATATGGCATGGGTAGTAGAAGAAAGAAACTACAGTCATGAAGCCAGTCATACAAACGGGGGCTGTATTAATTCTTCTATAATTTGATATAAATACATTTGTATTCTGTAAAGTGCTTGATATCAAAAGCTGTGAGTGGGATCTCAACAACAAATACATGCTGCTGTGGACACATGGAACCCTGGGCCGGGAGGACTTCCTGCGGTGGAGGATGGAGGGGTGTAAACTGTAACAGCAGTCACTAAGTGGGGTTCATCTCAAGAGGATATCGATCACCTTCATGGCCTTCAAAAGCACTGCCTCCAAAATAACCAAGCAGCTTAAATTTTAAAAGGGTTCCAGGAGTCACCAGAGAGATAGGAGGCGGGACCTGCTGAATCTAGCTACCGGCCTGCCACTCTGCCTAGAGAGAAGTGCCCCAAGGGAAACACATCAGTACAGTCTCTGCAGTCTCATCCACTAGGACAGTGGACACTGGATCTAGGGGGTTTTCTGGGTGAATGGCTCAGGACTAGAACAACCTTGGGTCAGAGTGGTTGAGGTCTCTGTTAATTACTATACCTCCAAAATAGCAAAATAATTTATGAAGCTATTTGAAATGTTTTAAAATGATCAATGACATAGAATGATTTCCATTATTAAATGGGAATAAAAGCAGATACCTAAATAAAAAAGAGAGAAAGGGAGAGAGATAACAGCCCCTAGGCCAGAGAAATGTCTGTATGTAGACACCAGCTCAGAATAAGCTCAAGAGAAAAAAAAGTACAGAAAGCACTGAGCCTTCTTGTTACCAGGTGGAGACCCCAGGTTTTGCTTGGCATGGCTCGTATTGGCCAATAAACAAGAGACCAAGATGGGAGAGTGCAAAGGTGTCTTTATTTCGTTGTGCAAGGAAAGGAAGCAATCAGGGCTGTTGCTGCTGAGACTACTCTGAGAGGGCGAGGGAAAAAAGTTATTTTTTAAGGGGTTTACAAGTAGGGAGTTCATACAAGTTACATCACCAACATTCTTTTCTTTTTTAATTTTTTATTGTACTTTAGATGAAGGTTTACAGAACAAATAGTTTCTCATTAAACAGTCAGTACACATATTGTTTTATGACATTGGTTAACAAGCCCAC
>NW_004443945.1:22607055-22615421 GCF_000243295.1 Trichechus manatus latirostris | reverse complement strand
AGTTTCTCATTAAACAGTCAGTACACATATTGTTTTATGACATTGGTTAACAAGCCCACGACATGTCAACACTCTCCCTTCTCGACCTTGAGGACTTTTTTTTTTGGTGAAAATATGCATAGCCAAAGTTACACCATTTTGAAAGTTTCTACATGTACAATTCAGTGACACATATTGCCCTATGATAATGGTTAACAACCCCATGACATGGCAACACTGTCCCTTCTCAACCTTGTGTTCCCTATCACCAGCTTTCCTGTCCCCTCCTGCCTTCTAGTCCTTGTCCCTGGACTGCTGTGCCTCATTAGTCCTGTTTTGTTTTATGAGGCTGTCCAATCCCTGGCTGAACGGTGAACTTCGGGAGGGACTTCACCACTGAGCCAAAAGGGTGTCCGGGGCCATGCTCTCAGGGTTTCTCCAGTCTGTCAGGCAATTAAATCTGGTCAATTTTTGTGAGTTAGAATTTTGTTCTACATCCTTTTCCAGCTCTGTCCAGGACCCTCTATTGTGAGCCCAGGCAGAGCAGTCGGCAGTGGCAGCCGGTCACCATCCAGCTGCACTGGACTCAGTCTGGTGGAGGCCATGGTAGTTGTGGTCCATTAGTCCTTCGGACTAATCTTCTCCTTGTATCTTGTTCTCTTCATTCTCGCTTGCTCCCAAAGGGGCGAGACCAGTGGAGTATCCTAGGTGGCTGCTCACAGGCTTTTAAGACCCCAGACGCTACTCACCAAGGTAGAATGTAGAACATTGTCTTTATAAACTGTGTTATGCCAGCTGAGCTAGATGTTCCCTGAGACCATGGTCCCCACAGCCCTCTGCCCAGCAATTCAGTCCCTCAGGGAGTTTGGAAGTGTCTATGGAGCTTCCATGACCTTTCCTCGTACAAGTTGTGCTGGCTTCCCCAGTATTGTGTACTGTCTTACCCTTCACCAAAGTTACACTTATCTATACATCACCAACATTCTTAATCATACCACGCGGGTGCCAGGACTTTCACGGGGCAAGCCAAGCAAAGGCACTGCAATTTTAATGCAAAAATGGTGAGGCCAGTCAAACAACCTGCAGTGGAATTTTCTGCAGCCTGGGGACCTCTGTATTACTGTCAAGTCCATGGTTAAGTAGGAGAGGTATAAATAATAAATATATAAAATAGAATTGAATTGGAATATATACAACTCAAAGTCAAAGGAAACACCTAAACTGTCCTCTAATTTTCAATCCATGGTTAACAATTCTGCATTGACCTTCACTCATCTATCATTCCCATATTCTATTCTCTCCTTTGAGTCCCTGGGTGACACAAATGCTTAAAGTGCTGGACTACTAATCAAAAGGCTGGTGATTCAAATTCAGCCAGGAATGCCTCAGAAGAAAGGCCTGGTGATCTTCTTCTGAAAGGTAACGACCTTGAAAACCCTATGGAGAGCAGGTCTATTCTGACACACACAAGTTTGTCACGAGTAAAATCAACTCAGCAGCAACTGGTTTGGTTTTTGGCTTATATCATCTCCTTTACACCTATTCTCCTCATGCAAGCTTTTATTCTTTCCTCCATACCTTTTTGTACATATAAATGGAATCATAAATGCCTCTGCTGTCTGTCATTTGCAATCCTTCCCTTAATTGATGTTGGAATTCAAAGACTAATTGCATAATCAAATAAATGATAGAATAAACAAATAAACTAATTAATCTATTTCTTCCAGAATTCAGGGATCAACCATACCTTTCTGAATAATCTTTTTATGTCTCTCCTCCCTCAGCATTTCTCTGCCCCATTTGCAGTGTTTTAATTTCCATTTATTTATATCAGTAGGTGCAATGGTTAAGAGCCCAGCTGCTAACCAAAAGGTCGACAGTTCGAGTCCACCAGCCACTCCTTGGAAACTCTATGGGGCAGTTTTACTCTGTCCTGTAGGGTCTCTGTGAGTCAGAATCGATTCAACAACAATAAGTTTGGGTTTGGTTTTATAGCTATTTACTTTTATGAGTGTTACTAAACATCTCTGTAGGGCTAAAAAGTCTTAGAGAACTGGGATGATGTCTCCTGTTTCCTTTACATCTTGCACAGTATCTGGAAGGAAAGTAGGCAAATTATGACCCATGAGCCAAATTTGGCCCTCCACCATTTTTTTGTTTTGTTTTTTACATGAATTCTTTTTATTTTAATTGAGGTGAAATTCACACAACATAAAATTAACTATTTTAAAATGTACGCTCAGTGGCCTTTAATACATTCACAATGTCGTGCAACCACCAACTCTATCAAGTTCCAAAACATTTTTATCACCCCAAAACAAAAGCTCATATCCCTTAAGCAGTCACTCCCTATTTTCTCCTCCCTCAACCCCTGGCAATCACCAATCTGCTGTCTATGGATTTATCTGTTCTGGATATTTCATATAAATGGAATCATACAATATGTGACCTCTTGTGTCTAGATCTTTCATATAGCATAATGTTTTTGAGGTTCATCCACATTTTAACGTGTATCAGTTCTTTTTTCCTGCTGACAGCTGAATATTTCCACAGTATGTATATACCACATTTTGTTTAGCCAACCATACGTTGATGGGCATTTGAGTTGTAAAGAACTAAAATATACGTAATTTCCATAAGTACTAAAGATCACACACGATCCTTTCATATGGTATTACTCTTAATCCTGACAAGAGTGCTCTCTGTCAGTTAAGTATTATTTACTTTACATACAAGGAAACAGTGACACAGAGAGTCTGGTAACTTGCTTATCTCACTTGCACAGGTGGTAAAGGGTAGTTGGAAGTTTGACCAGGGCTGCCTGATTCCAAAGCAGATATTTCTTTATACCATGCTGTTTCGCAAAGGGCATTATTTAAGGACCTCACTTCTGTTCAGACCTCCTTTTTTCATCCTTGATACCTTAAAGATATGAACAAATCCTAAATACATGGAATACCTGATATCAAGAAAGTTACCATGATTCTTAGATTTGTTGCCTAAAGTTGGAATTAATACAGCATCAATTCTACTCCAAGTAACTATTCTATTGAGGGGTCATCCACAGCTTATCAACACCCTGCAGGCTCCAAGAAATTGAAACTTTCCAGAGAAGCAGAACTTTTTTTCACAGACCTGTATAATCTGTTGCAAAAGACCTCTTTAAAGTGTTAAAGAGTGAAGATGTCCCTTTGAGGACTAAAGTGTGCCTGACCCAAGCCATGGTATTTTCAATCACCTCATATTCATGTGAAAGTTGGACAATGAATAAGGAAGACCTAAGAATTGATGCCTTTGAATTGTGGTGTTGGCAAAGAATATTGAATATACAATGCGCTGCCGAAAGAACAAACAAATCTGTCTTGGAAGAGGTACAGCAAGAACCCTCCTTAGAAGCAAAGACAGTGAGACTTCATCTCACATACTTTGGACATGTTATCAGGAGGGACCATTCCCTGGAGAAAGATGTCATGCTGGTAAAGTAGAGGGTCAGCGAAAAAGAGGAAGGCCCTCAATGAGATGGATTGACACAATGGCTGCAACAATGAACTCAAACATAGCAACAGTTGTGAGGATGGTGCAAGAACAGCCAGTGCTTCATTCTGTTGTACATAGGGTCACTAAGATTTGGAACCGACTTGACAGCACCTAACAACAACAACATATAATAATGAGAATCCCTAAAAACTCCAAGATACTAACGTACCTCTTTATCCCTCAGACAAAGACTAAATTATACTCAGTCCTAATTCCAGTGTCAGGGTTTGTGTGTGTGTGTTTTTTTCCAATTGTATGTTACTATAATGTTAATACATATAGCATATGTTGTTGTTAGGTGCATCAAGACGGTTCCAACCCATAGCAACCCCATGAACAACAGAACGAAACATTGCCCGGTCCTGTGCCATCCTCACAACTGTTACTATGTTTAAGCCCATTGTTGTAGCCACCGTGTTAATCCATCTCATTGAGGGCCTTCCTCTTTTCCACTGATGCTCTACTTTACCAAGCATGATGTCCTTCTCCAGGGAATGATCCCTCCTGACAGCATGTCCTAAGTATGTGAGATGAAGCCTTGCTGTCCTTGCTTCTAAGGAGCACTCTGGCTGGACTTCTTCCAAGAGAGACTTGTTCATTCTTCTGGTAGTCCATAATTCACCAACACCATAATTCAAATGCATCAATTCTTCTTCAGTCTTCCTTATTCATTGTCCAGATTTCGCATGCATATGAGGTGATTGAAAATATCATGGCTTGGGTCAGGCACACCTTAGTCCTCAAAGTGACATCTTTGCTTTTTAACACTTTAAAGAGGTCTTTTGCAGCAGATTTGCCCAATGTAATATGTTGTCTGATTTCTTGATACCTGCTTCTGGGACACTGACTGTGGATCCAAGCACAATGAAATCCTTGACAACGTCAGTCTTTTCTCCATTTATCATTATGTTGCTTATTGGTCTAGTCGCGAAGATTTTTGTTTTCTTTATATATATGTATATCACTGGTTCTGTTTTTCTGGAGAACGCTAAGACACAGGTGAGGTCAGGGAGTTTAGGGCTTGTTAGGCCAAGGTCTGGACTTTGACTTTAACTCTAAATGAGATGGAAAACTCTTGGAGGGTTTTAAGCAGGGCTGTGGTGGGATTTGCTTCACATGTTAAAAACATCCTGATGGGACTTCCAGGCAACATAACACTATAGACAGAAGCACCACCCTGTCCCTCCACAGCAAAGATCTGAAAAACTAAGCCAAACAGAGACACATGTCAGTTCTGAAACCTGAAGCATCAAATGAAGAGATAAAGAACTCAGTCAAGCACCAAATGGAATAAGAAACTGACAGAGAAGAGAGAGCGAGGAGAGATACATGCAGAAGTCCCCTATCAGATAACACAGCACAGATCCACCATCTTGAACTCCTATCAGAGATTGGCAAATGAGGGTACGAGAAAGCAGCTTCATGGAGCTTCCAGCAGGAGACAGAACAATTGGTAACTAGCAATATACACTTTCCCACCCTCTACCCTTCTTCACACCCACTCAGCCTCCTCTGCTTCCTGCAGCCACAGTCTCTTGGCTGGGAAGCACTGGCTTCACCCCGGTGCTGCTTGGATTCCACCCGCCCACACTGGTCAGCTCCCTGAGTGCCATTAGTTGCCAGCTGGTGTTGCTTTTCTCCACTTCTTTAGATTTCTTCCTTACCCCTCGCCACCTCCGCCTCCTTTCTCTCACATACGTGGCTCCATGTGCCATCTTTGCTTTTTCCTGAAAGGCTGTGAAACATAGCTCGACTGTGAAACTGCTTCCCGGCCCATGCTGCCACACTGGTGGGACCACCGGGGCTTTTTGTTTGTTTGCTCTGATTTATTTGTTTGTTTTCTTTTTATTTTCTTGGTTTGGGAGACCCTTCTAGCCGGGCAGTACTACGTGGCTTGGGAGCAACTCCCTAACTCTGCACAGACCCGCAGTGGGATCCCTGGGGGAATTTCTGTTCTCTTCTTTTTTCAATTTTGTTATGTGTTTGTTTTTGTTTTCTTTTCTTCTCTCTCTTTTTCCCTTTTTGTATTTCTTCATTTCTCAGTTTCTCATCTCTCTATACTTACCTTCTCTTCCTGTCTCCTGAATACCTGGCTCTGTGTGACACCTCTACTGCTTCTAACCAGGCTGTACTTCACGGCCTTGGAGCAACTTTCACGGTCTTTGCAGCCACACCAGTGGGATCCCTGGAGGCTTTTTTTCTTTTTTCTAATTTTTATTTATTCACTTTTTTCTTTTATCCTTTTTATTTTTCTCCCTTTTTCAGTTTCTCATCTCTCCACTCCAACAGCAAGCTCCCTTAGCACTCTTTTTCGTTTGTTTGTTTGTTTGCATGTTTTTGGCTCCTATTCCTCTCTCCTCTCTCTCCTCTTTCTATATCCATCTTAGCTCCACTCATCACAATCTCCCCACTCCTTCCTGCCTACCTACACCATGTGCTGAACATCAAACCCTCAAGCAGCACAGGCATGACCTACCAGAACCTTCCCTGAACTGATTCACAGCCCGCCCTGTCGGTCCTAGTATTTGCCACAAACAACCCATCCCAGCCCCTCCACTTCAGATGGACCTGCCCTGCTGTACCATACCTGAGCGACTGACCATGCCCATTGGAGAAGGAGGTGGAGCAAATAACAAAGAATGCACAGCCACCCTGCTCAGATATTACAAAATAAAACAAAAAGCAATACAAAACAAACAAATCCACAATCAATAAATGAGTAAAATAACTACTGAATGTCCCAAAGACAGCAGAAAATATCAAAACATATACAAAAACAGGACAGGATGGTTCTAGTAGGTGTCCAAAATAAAACACCAGAAGACTTTCCAGGAGAAGAAAAGGCACTAGAACTACCTGATAGGGAATTCAAATCTATAATATTCAGAGCTATCCAAGAGCTGAAGCAAAAAAGCAGACAAAAATGAGGACAATATAGACAAATTCAAGGAAAGGCAGAAAAATTATTGGAAAATACAGACAAAAAAAATGGAACATTCAGGAAAATAATACAGGAATAAAATGTCAAAATAAATTCACAGCTACAAATCATACAAAAACAACAATTAGAAATCCAAAAGTAAAACAACAAGATTTCAGAAATGGACAGTGTCATAGAAGGGCTGAGGAGCAAGTTTGAAATGATGGAAGACAGGACCAGCGAAATTGAAGACAAACACTTGGATACAACCCTGTCTGAGGAAAAATCAGAAAAAAGAAAAAAGAAAAATGAAGAAACCTTGAGATTTATGTGGGATACGATTAAAAGCCAAAATTTTCGAGTGATCGGAGTTCCAGAACAGGGGGAGAAAACACAAAACACAAAGAGGATAACTGAAGAACTGCTGACAGAAAACTGCCCCAATATCATGAAAGATGAAAAACTGACCATCCAAGAAACTCAAGGAACACCATATGGGATAGACCCCAAACAAAATCACCACAGCATATCATAATCACACTCGCTAAAACCAAAGACAAACAAAGCATCCTGAGAGCAGCTCGAGAAAAACAAAAAGTCACGTACAGAGGAGAAACAATAAGACTAAGCTCGGATTATTCAGCAGAAACCATGCAAGCAAGAAGGCAATGGGATGACATATATAAAACATTGAAAGAAAAGAAAATGCCAGCCAAGAATAATATATCCTGCAAAACTCTTATTCAAATATAATGGTGAAATTAGGACATTTCCAGACAAACAGAAATTAAGGGACTATTGAAAAACCAAACCAAACTCACAAGACTTATTAAAGGGAGTCCTTCGATCTGAGAACAAACAACATCAGACCACAGGCTGACTCTAGGATGCAGGGTCGTACCAGCCAGATACCGACCTAGGAAATTAACTCTCTAGGACTATCCAAAACCAAAAGAATTACAACAGGGAACCAGAGATGTTAATCTGTAAAAGACAACAACATCAGAACAATAAAAGAGGGAATAAATGGTGTAAGTATAGAACCTTCTAAAGGAGAGGAACACAAGGCAATAGCAAGTAATAATAAAATGGTTCAAACGCAGGAAGATAAGGGTAAATTTCAGGGTAACCACAAAGAAAGTTAACAAACCTACTCATGAAAATAAAAAAGAAAAACATAAAGTCTCAGTAAAAACAAAACCTATAAAAACAAAAGAAATGAAAAAAAAATATCCACTAACAAAAGGAATTCAGCACAGGAGAGTAAAAAGAACAAAGAAAATGTCAGCACCACAAAAAAAAAAAAGCACTACAAAATGACAGCAATAAACTCACACTTATCAATAATTACACTGAATGTAAATGGCCTAAATGCACCCATAAAGAGATGCAGAGTGACAGAATGGATAAAAATCAGGATCCATCAATATGCTGTCTACAAGAGACACACCTTAGAAACACAGACATAAATTTATTAAAATTCAAAGGATGGAAAAAATATATCAAGTAAACAGCGGCGAAAAAAGAGCAGGAGCAGCAATACTAATCTCAGATGAAATAGACTTAAAAACAAAATCCACCATAAAAAACAAAGAAGAACACTATATAATGATTATTGGGATGATCCATCATGAAGACATAACCATAATAAACATCTATGCACTAAATGATAGGGCTCCAAAATACATAAAACAAACTCTAACAGCACTGAAAAGAGAAATTGACAGTTCCACAATAATAGTCGGAGACTTCACAATGCTCTCGGTAAAGGACAGAACATCTAGAAAGAAACTCAACAAAGATACAGAAGACCTAAAAGGCACAATCAGCCAACCTGACCTCATAGACATGTATAGAACTCTGGACCCAACAGTTTCAAAGTGCACATTCTTTTCCAATGCACATGGAACTTTCTCCAGAATAGACCACA
>NW_004443945.1:22591244-22606955 GCF_000243295.1 Trichechus manatus latirostris | reverse complement strand
ATCAAAAACACTGGAAATAACAAATGTTGGAGGGGCTGCAGAGAGATCAGAACTCTTATGCACTGCTGGTGGGAATATAAAATGATACAACCATTTTGGAAAATGATATGGTGCTTCCTTAGAAAGCTAGAAATAGAAATACCATATGAACCAGCAATCCCACTCCTAGGAATATATCCTAGAGAAATAAGGGCTGTCACACCAACAGACATATGCACAGCCAGTTCATTGCAACATTGTTCACAATAGCAAAGAGATGGAAACAACCTAGACACCCATCAACAGATGAATGGATAAACAAACTATGGTACATACACACAATGGAGTATTATGCAATGATAAAGAACAATAATGTATCTGTGAAGCATCTCATAACATGGATGAAACTGGAGGACATTATGCTGAGTGAGATAAGTCAATCACAAAAGGTCAAATATTGTATGAGACCTCTACTGTAAAAACTCATGAGAAAGTTTACACACAAAAAGAAACAATCTTTGTTGGTTGCGAGGGATGGGAGGGGTGGGGGTGGGGAACTAAATAGACAATAGATAAGTGGTAATTTTGGTGAAGGGTAAGACAGAACACAAGACTGGGGAAGCCAGCACAACTTGTACAAGCAAAGGTCATGGAAGCTGCATAGACACATCCAAATTCCCGGAGAGACTGAATTCCTGGGTGGAGGGCTGTGGGGACCATGGTCTTGGGGACCATCTAGCTCAATTGCCATATCACAGCTCACTTGGCTACCTTGGTGAGTAGCGTCTGGGTCTTAAAAGCCTGTGAGCAGCCATCTAAGATACTCCACTGGTCTCAACCCTTTGGGAGCAAGGGAGAATGAAGAGAACAAGAAATAAGGAAAAGATTAGTCCAAAAGACTAATGGACCACAACTACCATGGCCTCCACCAGACTGAGTCCAGTACAACTAGATGGTGCCCAGCTACCACCACTGACAGCTCTGACCGGCATGTCCACAGAGGGTCCCGGACAGAGCTGGAGAAAAATGTAGCACAAAATTCTAACTCACAAAAAGAGACCAGACTTACTGGCCTGACAGAGACTGAAGAAACCCCAAGAGTATGGCCACCTGACAACCTTTTAGCTCAGTAATGAAGTCACTCCTGAGGTTTACCATTCAGCCAAAGATTAGACAGCCCCATAAAACAAAACAAGACTAATGGGGCACAACAGTCCAGGGACAAGGACTATAAGGCAGGAAAAGAAAAGGAAAACCGGTAATAGGGAACCCAAGGTTGAGAAGGGACAGTGTTGATATGTTGTGGGGTTGTTAACCATTGTCATAAAACATTATGTGTACTAACTGTTTAATGAGAAACTATTTGTTCTATAAACCTTCATCTAACATACAATAAAAAATTAAAAAATAATAAAAAATATCCTGATGACTGCTGTGCTGTGTTGTAGACAATGAATATAAGGAGTCAAGGGCAGAGGTAAGGGGACCAGCAGGTATAACGCAGCATCTGACGCCTCTAAAGTTTAATGCCTGTACTGTTTTCAGACGGTGGAAAATAGCTGGGTTGGGTTTGCCACGTAGAAAATACAGGTCTAGATGTACAAGGACTTACTCTTCTACAGGATGCCCTGGAACAGTCCTCAGAATCTTTCCTGCACAATGTTTCTCCAAACTGCACTATGTAAAGAGGAGAGGCACTGGCTTTAAAGTAAGATGGGCTTGCTGTGGCATCTCAGATCTGTCATATCATCTCTGCAGCCTCGTGTTCTTCCTTTGTGAAGTAGGACTAAGGTTCTATCCTTTCAGGAGAGCTGTGGGGATTAAACAAAGTAAGTAAGGCACCCAGAAGCACTCAGTAAATATTACCTTCTCCACTTCCTGAGGTTGGTACATTTCAGAAAGGTGGTACAATGAACTGGTATTGTCCTACGAATCCTAGACTCTGGAAGGATTATGTTTAGAAATTACCCTTGTGTTTATCACTCTTCCATAAGAAGCATGCAATTAATGTGACTAGAATACTGGAAGGTTGGTTTCAACCAACTTTATTCAATCAAGAAGAAACTAGAATTGAGGGCAAAAAGGAAATGTCAAGAAAAGCAGTCATGGAAAAGGTTTGCCCAACTCCAAGCCAAACCAAACCACTGCATCACACCTACTCTGAGACAAAGCCATGAGGACTAACTTTTGCACAGTTGCAAACTGTTTCGAAGTGCAGTCCTTTCTGTAACATGCTCTGGGAATGTGATTTGGATGGGGAAGCAGATTTGGAGAGTTTGGATCTGCATGTAAAGAAAGGGCCAGAATGAAGGTTGGAGTAATAACTTTAACCTGACAGCCAGTGGAGAGGTTTACTTGAGTAAATGGTTTTCTAATTGACAGTTTTAGGCTCTGGCAACTGCAATCAAAGTCGAGTCCAAATCCTTCTGAGGGACTGTAACTCTGAAAGCTGTGTTAATGCGATAGATTAAATGTACCAAAGCTGAGCGGCCCAGCAGCAGACCCCTGTGCTGGTGATTGCCTTTTCCTAGTTTTGCAACTGTTTATTTTGATTGCTTTGAATGTTGCAAAGCCCCGTTGCCTTTCTTCAAATTTCTGACCCACCTCTCCCCATATTGCTGGTTTATTTGAGCTTCTTTCCAACTTTTGTTTCCTCACAAAGCCTCTGCTAACCATGTGGTCAAAGACGGGGGTGGGGTGGTAAAGTTTAGTAACCCTAACAACAATATCTTCTAGGAATCTCCTTTTTCATGCATTTGCAGAACTTTTTCACACGCATTACTTTGCAGTAGTCAGTTTTTGCTGCGTACAACCTTCAAATTGCAGGATCTCAAGGTTTGGTAGGGTGACAATGGCTCAACTAATTTAATGTGGGATCAATCAATCTTAGAATACAACCAGAATGCTCCTTAGAAGTGGGGATGGCTACACTTCAGCTCGCTTACTTTGGGCACGTCATCAAGAAAGACTAATCTCTAGAAAAGGATATCATGGCTGGAAAGTAGAGGGTCAGTGAAAATGAAGGAAACCCTCCATGAGATTGATTGACACAGTGACTGTAACAATGGGCTTAAACATTCCAAAGCTTATGAGGATGATGCAAGAACTGGCAATGTTTCCCTCTGTTATACATAAAGTCATCATGAGTTAGAGCTGACTTGATGGTAACTAACAGCAACAGCAACAGCTGAGTGGCTATGCTTCAGAGTGTGGGTTTGTTAGGCTTGTCTCTAGGCTGTGGGTTGGGTTCAGATGTGCGCCATGTATCCTTCATCATACTAGGACCAGCAGCTACCTGGGGTCTGTCCTCATGGCAAATGGAATAAGCTCAAGAGGGCAAACTAAGTAGCTCAAACATATTGCAAGCCACTGCCCTCATCACTTCCTCTAACATCCCATTGGATGGACAAACCCAAAGTTAACGCGCAGGAGAATATACTTCACCTTTAGTGGAAAGAAGGAAAGTCATGTGGCAAAAGGCATGGAATATAATCCTAACATAAGGAGGTGTGAAGTGTTGGGAAGCAATTAACCAATCTCCTACAACTTTCTCCAAGTCCTGGTGGTGATCCTGATCTTGGATAGCAGTGAGAAGAGAAGAGAAGCAGAATATGGAGTCCATCATAGGCTTTATATTCATTTTTTCACCTTTCATTCCATTTACTCTCATATTTGGAGTTCTCCAGGGTCTTACTAGCCTATATGAACTGATGCAATCACATAAATGATAGCAACTCTAACTTTACTGGCTGTCCTTCCACTGGTGTAATATAAGGTCCACTTCCCCAATTAAACCTGGACTCCCAAGAGTGTCTGACATGATATCACAAAGATCTTCTTTCATGTTCTTCTTTCCTGGCACCTGGCTGCCATTGGGAATACTGATGCTGATGCGGGTGAATCACCCAAGAGAGGGAGCCTCATCAGCACCAGTATTACCAGGTCCTATGACAACTTCCCACAGCTCACATTGTTTATGTTTATGATGTTGTTACACCATTACCTTTATTCATTTCCACATTTTCCTACCACCCTTAACAGAAGCTCAGTGTCCTCTAAGCAGTGAGCACCCCTTTTTCCCTCACTCCCCCTGCCCCTAGTAACTACTAATAAAGCTTGTTCTCTATACCCTTGCCTATCCACTGATATTTCCAATCAGTGGAATCAGAAGTCGTCATACATGTACAATATGGATGAACCTTGAAAACATCATGCTGAATGAAATAAGTCGAGCTACTTTTAAGTGACCTTGGGAAACTTTTAGTATTTAAATACATCAATTGAACACATAAATACATACATAGATAAACAGTTATTGAAAAAACAAGGACTCCTTCCTGTAGCCCTAACTACTTTGGAGAAGCACTGCCCTGAGGGTGGCAACACATCTGCATTTGGACAGATGACCTGCAGAGGAGTCCCGGAAGTACTGGGCTTTGAGCTAGCTGAGCAATAGAAAGGGAGCACCTTGTGGGTACCCAGCTGGCAGCCGCTGCATTGAGGCTGGAACACAGAGCAGTGCACAGAGAAGGTGAGAGCGACTCCTCTAAGCTGGCGCTGGCATCCACAATAATTGTTAACAGACCTCATTTCCATTCACTTCTTTTCACCCCTCCCCAAATTCCTAGCATGCTAACAGCACCATATTTCTGAGTTATTGAAAATTACGTCTTTCTTACATTGATTCTTGACAGTTTCCAGCTGACCTCAGGGTTTCAAAGAGGCAGTGTATTCCCTGTAGTTTCTACCATGAGGTCACAGAAACTGAGCTACACGTTCCCACCCCCACTCTATCGCCCTCCTTGTCACGTTTGTACTGAAGAAGAGCCGCTCATTGCCCCCACACCAAACTAAGTCCAGCAGGTGCTATGCACGTCCCCACTATGTCTCTCAGATCTCTCACGACGCTCCAACTGACATGCAGCTGCCAATACTTACATCTCTGTGATTAAGGATTTTTTTCTTCCCGAGACCTTAAAGAGGCCACTCTGCCCGCATGTGCAGTAGGCCAGAGCTGCCAGTGAATTAACAATGACTCTCAAGAGTTGATATGACCCTCACCTCCCATGTGGGATAATCCTGTGGCTTGAGTTTTACACTGTTGCCCCAAATTTCCCTGCAAGATTGAGTCCAAGTCACCCACTATGGTAGTAGCTTAATAACCCCGCTTTACTGACGCCTTTCCTCGTCTGTATCGGTTCCTCACTCCCCAGGTGGCTCTAACTTCACCCCTTACATAAACTACTTGCACTTAAATCTCAGGGTCAGCTTCTGGGGAAACCAAACCGAGGCACTCAGTCCCTTCGAGAATCAGTTCCTTCAACTTTTGCCACAAGCCTCTATGCCCATATTTGGAAAACTTCCATTATGATGTCTTCCACATACCCCTACCCCACCCCTCGTGCCGGAATGAAGCCACCTCCTTACAAACCCCTTTGACCCATGTAAATTGCCAGAAGACTGGTCTTATAGACCCACCAGATAGACTTGTCCAAATTAATGTCTAGAACTAGCAGTGTGCCCAACTCTGGCTCAAACAGACAAATGCATTATACTGTCATTTGACATTCACTGTATTTGCTAACATTTCTTGAATACCTTGTACGTGCAAGGAGCTGTGATAGGTGCTAGGGATGCCAAGTCATATGAGAAATATTCCATTACCTTAAGAGATGTATGGTCTGAGGGAAGAGTTCTTACTGAGGCAAATGAATTATCTCTGGACTTTCTTTACATCCTTCTCTTGATATTTTGAGAAGAGAATATATTAGCTTCTGTAATTAATGAAAAACAAACAAAAAACCTGTTAAACTTGGTTGACCCAGCAGGGTGAACGAGTGTTTATGAGACAACGTAAAGCATGGACTATGTCCTGCTTTCCCCTATTTGTCTGTGCCTAACACTGGGCCTTGCACAAGGATCTCTCAGCGAATGTTTGTTCCAGGGATAAAGTGCTTTGGGAGCACTCCCTGCAGCCTAGAACTCCCTTGGGGAAATCATTTCACTTCTGAAGGTTCTGATGCAGTGCTACAAAATTAAAGCATTGAACATGGCGAACTCTAAGCCCCTTTCTATTCTCAAACATTCTATGGATCTGTATATTCAGAATATGCATTCGTGGAGGGAGGTTTTTGTGACATCATTTCTAAGAATTTATTCTTGGGCTCGAGAGGGAAACTGCTAAATGTGCGCTGAGTGGGGGCAGTCACTGGGGAGAAGTGTGGAGGCTTCCTGTTAGATTTTATTTACTAAATTTGCCTCAAACTCTGACTGCTGGTCAGGATCATCAAGAGGAAGAAGAAACCCCTTATTTCATTCATCAAATATTTATTCAGTGCCTACTATGAGCCATGAGCTGTTCCAGGCCATGAGGAGAGAACGGTAAACAAATAGACTAGTTCTTGCCTTTATGGAGCTTACTGCCGTCTCCAATCTCATAGTTTGCCTGAACTGGTTCACTTAGCCTCATATGGATCCCAATTCCATCTCTCTCAAGTTGCTCAGAATGAATTCATTGCATTCATACATTTCTGTAATTTATCATTGTATCCTATAACCTGTTTGCGGTTCCGGGCTAAGTTCTTAATATTGTCCAATCATCACATGAGACAGAGTCCCTGGGTGGTACAAATAGTTAACTCCCTTGGCTGCTAATCAAAAGGTTGGCGATTTGAGTCTACCCAGAGACACCTCGAAGATCTACTTCCAAAACATCAGCCATTGAAAACATGGAGCACAGTTCTTCTCTGACACACATGGGTCTTCATGAGTAGCAGTCGACTTGTGGCAACTGGTTTATTCCCTGAGAATAAGAGAGGAAGAGCTATACCCACAGATGTTTTAGGGAGAAGGGGTGTGTCCAGAGGAGGAGGCTGGGGACAGTTATGTCCTGGAGGGGTTCACAGTTCTGTTACTCTTGTTGTTAACAACAATTGTTCAAAGCCATCAGAGAAATGTAGAGAATGCTATGTACACCCACCTGGTTGGCCATTTTCCTACTGCAAAGAAATACTTAACGAGAAAAGTAGAGCTATAGTCCTGATAGCTGCTTTAAGAAATTCTGAAGCCAAGGCAAATCAGCAGGGGAAGGAACAAGCAGGGGATTGAACAACGATTAAAACATCAAAAAGGAAATCAGTAAATTTGAAACCCCAGACCTGGAAACAATTACAGGTCAGCTGGCAACTGTCAAGAAGCAATATAAGAAAGATGTAATTTTTAATAACTCAGAAATAAAGTGCCGTCAGCATGCTAGGAATTGGGGGAGGGGTGAAAAGAAGTGAGTGGAAATGAGGTCTGTTAACAATTATTGCGGATGCCAGCGCCAGTTTAGAGGAGTCGCTCTCACCTTCTCAGTGTACCGCTCCGTGTTCCAGCCTCAATGCAGTGCCCGCCAGCTGGGCACCCAAGAGGCACTCCCTTTCTATTGCTCAGCAAGTTCAAAGCCCAGTACTTCCAGGACTCCGCTGCAGGTCATCTGTCCAAACACAGCGCAGTGCTTCTCCAAAGCAGTTAGAGCTATGAGAAACTTTTTATTAAGGAGTCCTTATTTTTTCAATAACTGTTTACTTGGAGCTCTGGTGGCACAGTGGTTAAGAGCTCAGCTGCTAAGTAAAAGTTTGAGAGTCTGAATCTACCACCCGCTCGTTATGCATTTATTTACGTGTTCAATGGATGTATTTAAATACTAAATGTTTCCCAAGGCAACTCAAAAGTAGCTTGACTTATTTCACCCAGCATATTGTTTTCACGGTTCATCCATGTCGTAGCATGTATGAGGACTTCTGTTGCACTGATAGGAAATATTTAGGATAGGCAAGGGTTTAGAGACCAAGGTTTATTAGTGGTTACCAGGGGTAGGGAGAGGGAGCAGAAAAGGGATACTTACTGTTTAGGGAACATAGAGCTTCTGTTGAGAGTCATAGGAAAATGTAGAAAAAAATAATGGTAATGGTTGAACGACGTGATAAACACAACTAATGTCACTGAATTGTACACGTGAAGAATGTTGAAATGGCGGATGATTTGTTACGTATCTATTTAACCACAATAGAAGAAAAACTAATTTTATCCCCCAAAATAAACAAATAAAAGTAGCTTGAGCCAGGACTTTCACATTTGGAAGTTTTCATAGATCTCACTAACATAGGAATGTGGAGCCAAATTGAAAAACATTTTTTCCTGAGGAATTGAGAATGAGCACAATTTGAAGATCACTTTAGAGAAGGACACTTATCTAAGGAAGAAAGAAAGAATGAAAACTGTCTTAAAGACCACAACACACAAGCAGACAGGAGAATCCCTGGAAAGGTTAGATGGCATTTTCCAAAGTGTGCTCTGTGGACTAAATAAATTGTGAGGGATTTTAGTAGGCATGACATGAAAAAAAACAAAAAAGGCAACAGGGTCCCTCCAAAAATTGCAAACTAAATTTGCAATATGCTAGGTTAAACGAAGTTAAATGGATTCCTTTATTGCTTTTCATGTACTTTAATGTACAGACGGGCATAGTGAATCTGAGTTTGTGTGTGAGGTGGGATGTACTATCGTCCCATTGTGACACTGTACCACCATGGGACCATTTACTTCTTGAACATTTTGCCAAATTAGGGTCCTAGTTGGCTTAGGTTTTTCTCTTTAACTCACCAGGTGTCAATATCTTAAATACACAGAAATTCAAATGGATCATTATAAGGAAACACTTCTGGCACCTTTTCCAAATATTCTTTTAATAAGATCTCTGGGATAAAAGAGAACTCTAATGTTGCTTGGAGTTCCTAGGTGGTATAAAGGGTTAACGTGCTCAGCTGCTAACCAGACGTGCCATGGAAGAAAGGCCTGGTGACCTACTTCCAAAAAATCAGCCATTGAAAACCCTATGAGCTCACTTCTACCCTGACTCTCATGTAGTCACCAGGAGTCAATGAGTTTTTAATGTTGCTTGTTTCTGAATCTCTCTGATCTTCAAAAATGAATGCGTTTAATTTTAGCCTAGTCAGTGTGGCCCCATTCTGGATCTCAATGGAGCACCAGTCTCATTTGAGCTTGGAGTTCGAGTAATTGTTCCCTGCTATGTTCCCTGTACCTGAAAGTTATTAGAGCTGTAATGGGCCTAAGAGATCACCTTTCCTGGCAACTCCAGTTCACAACTGAGGAAACTCAGACCCAGAGATGGGAAAGAGCTGGCCTAAAAGCCTCGCAGCTACTTATTCTAGGAGCCTAGTGACTTACTTCCAAAGCCCACCCAGACCACTGAGTCAGGCACCCCTTCCCTGTACCTCTCTGGCATAGAGAAGCTTATGTTTTCTCCAGCTTCACATCCCGCTCAGCTCTTCGGGAGGCTGAAGCCATTTGAACGCGCCTCCCTGTGCCCTGTCACAGACTGGAGCACATTAAGGGCAGGAAATTAGGTAGGGCCATGTTTGTAGATGCAGTGCCGATTACCCTTCCACTCAGATTGTGCATCCCCCAACGTGGAATGGATTTCTCCCTAATTTATTAAAGGTCAGTCAGCATGGATTGATAAAGGAAAGGCCATGTCTGATAAATTCACCTAAATTGAATTCTTGGGCCACATTACCAAATCAGCAGACATAATTTAGCTGGATTTCAGGAAAGCATTTAGGGCTGTACCATGTAACAGATGCATTTACTAAGGCCAAGCATTGTGTGACGATGAAGTGTCAGGTGGCAATTCTGGAAACAGGTTTAAAATGGCCCAGAACCCAGCGCTCGGTGCACTGACAGGAAATACTTAAGAGCACAGACAGAGGGGTCATTCTGGGGGTCATTATTTCAAAGTCCTTGACCCTAATTATAATTTAATTTCCACAATGGCCATATCTCTTGAGAGCAAAATTGGGATGAAGGGGACAGTTTTAAAAGGAGCAGACTGAAAACAAGTTCTGAATTTCTTTTATCAATCAGACTGCCTCAGCAAAGGATGAATGAGTTATTCTTCCACCAAATGAACACAAATAAACAAAAGAACGAAGGAAGCCAAAGGTTTCTGTCCAACAAAAAATGCAATGAAGAACTCTGAACAGGAAAGCGGTGCGAGGCAGTGGGTGTTACTACTCCTTCAAAATTAAAAAGTTCGAGTTGATACCACAAGAGCATGAGAAAACGGAACTTGGGGTTCTTGAGATATACATAGGCTCAAATAATTATGTAACTGTGAGTCATTAATATCGTTGCTACGGCCTCAAAAGGCATGAGCTCCTAACTCTGGTTTGAATTTACCTCTTCTTAAAGTCAAGATTTATGCATCAGCCTTACATCTTTATCCAGGCAATGTGGAATGGATTTCTCTCTAATTCATTAAAGGTCAGTCAGCATGGATTGATAAAGGGAAACCCATGTCTGATACATTTGTTTAAATTGAATATTTCCTCTGGGCTACTGCAAAGGTGACCTGAGGTGACCGTCATCATGAATTCACCCAAGCAATCTTAAACTGAGGTCTTCCAAATGCCCTCACCAACTCTTTGGGAATCCAAGAACAGAGCAGTAGCTGAATGCTGGCTCTTTCTCTTACTCGGGAACAAGCTGTGGTGTTAGGGGCTTGGCCTCAATGTTGAGTTTCCAGTTCTGTCCTCAAGGTGGAAGTTGAAGATGTCCACAGATATTGAGGATCTCACAGTGACATTGAACATATGCACACCCACACACACTGTTCTGTGTCTATGTCTCACTCTCCCACTCCACCGTGGATATTAATCAAAGCCAGCCAGGCACTAGAGCTGTCTCTGGCTAACATTTCTCTCTGGTAGCTCTCTTCCTGTTTGGAACCATGGAAACCAGGTGCTGTCATGTTGACCCTTACTCATAGTGACCCCGTGTGTGTCAGAGGAGAACCGTGCTCCATAGACTTTTCAATGGCTGATTTTTTCAGAAGTAGAATGCCAGGTTTTTCTTTCGTGGTGTCTCTTGGTGAACTCGAACCTCCAACCTTTTGGTTAGCAGTGGAGTACATTAACCATTTGCACCAACCACTAATTATGAAGGGACATGAATAATTATACTTTCAACCAAATTTCTGAAGCCTCCACACTTCATATGAGCTCCCAGTTTGCATTATGATTCTCTGTTTTCTAGAAAATTCTCTAGAGCTAGAAAAAAAATTAGGCATGAAACAGTAGTGTCATAGGCTGGAACTAGACAATAGTTCTAGTCTAAGAATTAAGGGAAACTTTAAGATCTTGGAGCAGGAGTACTACCTCAAAAGAAAGTTTCCAAGAAGGATATAGTAGAATCCTTACACTATCGTTGTATCTATCATTGCAGACTTCCGCTAGCCTCAACATGTCTTTGATCTCATGGAATTTGGTAGCACAAGAAAGAATTAAGGTGATCGACTCCGACACATTTTTCTCCCTTCAAATTGTGCCCCCAATTGAATCTGAATGGTACAGTTGTCAGTTTTCACTGCCTTTCAAGGAAAAACCTCAGTGTGTTTAAATAGAACTTTTAACTTCTCAGGGCACCATCATTCTATCTCTAAGGGTCAGAGGCAGCTCAAGTCTCCTTTCTTTGGTCAAAAGGCTTAATTTCAGTCTCAGAGCCTTTTTCGCCATTTCTCCCATGGTATCTCCATGAGTCAGAATTGCTTGAAAGGCAGCTAACAACAACGGCCCCGTGGTATCTAGAGTCAAGTGTTGCCCCAGGGAGAGGGCCAGGAGTGTGACTGAGTTAATCATTTTCCAGGGATATCATTGAGAACCAAGGGGGCATCTGGCCCATAGAAAAGGGACAGCATGCAATTTTTGAAAGAGCAGATTGGAGTCATTATTAGTGTCAAGTACACTGCCAATTTATCCCTGGAATTCTATCTGAAGCAAGGCAAGGAAGAGCAGAACTCGCTCAGATTGGGTGAAGACAAGAATGCCTCCCCTCACCTGCCTAGTGACATAGAAACCCCAGGTACCCAAGAGACCTGGGTAGAAGCAGGGCAGGCAGAACCTGGCACTTCCTCTCTAGGATATGAAGAGAAGGGAATGACTGCATCTTATGGGCATCATGGGAGGTTGAGGCAACTCTACGCTTAGCTTGACTCAAAACCCTATGATTTATGGGTTGAGGAAGCTTACAAGGTATAGGCCTTTCATTGACTGAAGAAATAAAATGGACAGTCTCTGACATAGATGCTCCTTCTTCAAAGCTGAATGGGCTAGAGCAGGGCTGATTCATCGACCCTTATGAAAGTAGGATTTCTGGGAATTTGCCTGATAATCTCAAGGTGGTGTTTCAAGGTATATTTGTAAAAAAAAAAAAAAAAAAAAAAAAATAGTGAAGACTCCTTCCTTTCTGTAAGTTCTCCAAAGTTATAAGTAGGGTTTTTTTGGTTTGTTTGTTTGTATTCTTATAAATCCATGCATGAAAGACTCAGGGCTCTATGAACAAATATAAATCTGAAGGATTTTCAACCAAACCACCCCTCTCTTTCTTTTTTATTTTTTTACTAGCAGTAACATTGAGTAATAACAGTATTTGACCACACTGGCTTCTCAGTTCTCCAGTGGTAAGAGTTCTCTCCTAACTGTTGAACTCTGAAATGTTTCCAGGCTCTGAGCAGAGATGTGAGACTTGCTCTCTCAGACCCCACAATGCCTCCCAACATTACTTGGACCTGGCAGACAGACAGAACTTTGTCTACAACACAGTCTGGTCATTCCTTCTCCCATTTTAGTGGCCTGCCTCCCTCTTTTACACCCAAGATGATTGACAGTGATGACATTCAATTACAGTATTTCCTTTCGAATGTATCTGGAACACTGGGAAGCAAGTTTCTTCAATTCTCTAATAGAAGATGTTACAAAAAAGCATGCTTGCAGAATGTCTCACGACAAAATGCATGGCATAAAAGCTGGAGACCATCCTGTGCTCTGCTTGCTTTCCTTGTCATAATTACATCAATTATCTCCTGGGGCTGGAACCACCAATTCTATTTCTCAATGATAATTTTCCAAATCCATAGGGAGACAGATTAAGAAAACACACTCAGTGGGAAAATTGTCAGAACAGCCATCAACTCACTTCCGCAGGACTGTCCAAGGTCCCTGGCCCATGTGGGTGTGCCCAACCTAGACTACACTCACATACACCAGTAAAATGGGCCACTAGGTGCCATTGTGCCCACTGTTATTGTTAGGTGCCTTCTAGTCAGTTCCGACTCATAGTGACCCTATGTACAATAGAATGAAACACTGTCCAGTCCTGCGCCATTCTCACAGTCGTTATGCTTTAGTCCGTTGTTGCAGCTACTGCATCAATCCATCTTGTTGGGGGTCTTCCTCTCTTTTGCTGACCCTCTACTTTACCAAGTGTGATGTCCTTCTCCAGGGAATGATCCCTCCTGATAACGTGTCCAAATTATGTGAGACAAAGTCTCACCATCCTCGCTGCTAAGGAGCATTCTGGCTGTACTTCTTATAAGACAGATTTGTTTGTTTTTCTGGCACTCCATGGTATATTCAAAATTCTTCACCAACATCATAATTTAAAGGCATCAATTCTTCTTCAGTCTTCTTTATTCATTGTCCAGATTTCACATGTATATGAAGCAATTGAAAACACCAAGGCTTGGGTCAGGCTCACCTTAGTCCTTAAAGTGACATCTTTGCTTTTTAACACCGTAAGGAGGTCTTTTGCAGCAGATTTGCCCAGTGAAACTCGTCTTTTGATTTCCTGACTGCTGTTCCCACGGACATTGATTGTGGATCCAAGTAAAACTAAACCCTTGACAACTTCAGTATTTTCGCCATTTATCATGATGTTACTTATTGGTCCAGTTGTAAGGATTTTTGTTTTCTTTATGTTATGGTGTAATCCATACTGAAGACTGTAGTCTTTGATCTTCATCAATAAGTGCTTCAAGTCTTCTTCACTTTTAGCAATGAAAGTTGTGTCTTCTGCATAATGCAAGTTGTTAATGAGTCTTCCTCCAATCTTGATGCCGTGTTCTTCATATAGTCCAGATTCTCGGATTATTGGCTCAGCATACAGATTGAATAAATATGGTGAAAAGATATAACCCTGACACACACCTTTCCTGATTTAAAACTAGGTAGTATCCCCTTGTTCTGTTGGAACAACTGCCTCTTGGTCTATGTATAGGTCCCCCATGAGCACAATTAAGAGTTCTGGAATTCCCATTCTTTGCAATGTTACCATAATTTGTTATGATCCACATAGTCGAATGCCTTTGCAGAGTCAATAAAACACAGGTAAAAATCTTTACTGAAACTGAGGGCTAAGAAAGTGAAATCCGATATCAAAGTTCATACAAGCTATTTAGAAATGGAGCTGGGGAGACCTAGTCCTCAGCTATATCCTCATTAGCCAAGTGGACTATTGGATAAGATCAGTAACCGGCCTTCCTCTAGAGGAATGCTACTATTGAGAAAATCTTGAACTTGATTTTGAATAGAGCCTCCTGAACCTTGACTACCATCTAGAAGAACAAACAAGGAGAAAGGCATGAGGAATTTTATGTCTTCTTGTCTTCTGGTCCTTCTTGATTCAGTCACAATCTTCAGGCTTATATGTAATGCTTTTTTTGTCTTGGTAGATTCATGATTTCTTGAGCTGTTAATGCAATTTTTTTTTTAACTTAACCTGGGAGGCAAGGAAGAAAGGGCATTTACTGTAAATGATTCAGTAGAGATTGTTGGGTAAGGCCACATTTGTAATACTGTAAACTGGCTTCCCAGTGCCATTTGAAACACTGCCAAATCACTTATCACTAACATTTTTCATAAGAACAGAGCCTCTCCTCTCTTCTCTCCTGTCACCTTGCCAAAAAGCATTATATTGCCATATCCAGCTAGCTACAAGATGGGATGGGATGGGATAGAAGCGTGTATTAATTGTATTCTGAAGCCTGCCATAAATTCACTGCAGTGAATCTGAATGGAGAGATTAAATATCATTTAAGAACATTTTCCAAAAAATTACTTGAGTATAAAATAATGGTTTGTGTAGGACAGAAAGAAGATGGCCGGGATGCGTTGGATTTATGTATGTTTCATGCCGGGTCACTGCCCCTCAAGGGAAGGAATGGAATCTTCGTTCTCTATAATTTTCCATAAAAACGCATTGAATTGGACCATTTTGTGGACTGGACTATTTTAAGGGCATGCAAGGAGCTTCGTAAATTACTCAGGGTTTGAAAAAAGAAGTGACAAGTGCTTGACAAGGAAGATATTGAGAATATAAGAGAAAATTACAAATATTGGGGCCAAGAATTAAACAAAATTAGGATGACTATGCAATTTAGTGCCCAAACTGGGATATTTTTGAGTTAGAGGGAGGCACTATTAACCTTATGCCAGGAAAACAGGCATAAGGTGAAATTATTTTGGCAAATTAGGATGTGTCATCACCCTAAACTGAATTTTCTTTGACAAAGGGACTTATTACTGCCGAGAAAGGAAAGTTAATCTATTAGTGACATGAATTTATGGCAATGTCAGAATGTGGTATTGATTCCTAAACAAAGACCAAAGTTTTGTAAAGGCAGTTCATATAACCAAGAACCCTTCCAAAGATCAAGAACTCCAAGATTCTGACTTCTGGGCAACATGGCGCTATGGTCAGAAGCACCACACCATTCCTCTGCAGCAAAGATCAGAAAAACTAAGTCAAACAGAGTCACACGTCAATCCTGAAACCCTAAGCATCAAATGAAGAGATAAAGAACTCAGCCAAACACCAAATGGAATAAGAAACTGA
>NW_004443945.1:22536722-22590148 GCF_000243295.1 Trichechus manatus latirostris | reverse complement strand
AAGACAGCAGACAATATCAAAACATTTACAAAAACATGACAGGATGATTCCAGTAAGCATCCAAAATAAAACACCAGATGACCTTCCACTAGAAGAAAAGGCACTAGACCTAACTGATAGGGAATTCAAATCTCTAATATTCAGAATTATCCAAGAGTTGAAGCAAAAAGCAGACAAAAATGGGAAAAAATAGACAAATTCATGGAAAAAGCAGACAAATTCATGGAAAATACAGACAAAAAAGTGGAAGAATTCAAGAAAATAATACAGGAACAAAATGGTAAAATAAATTCACAACTAGAAATCATACAAAAACAACAATTAGAAATCCAAAAGATAAACAACACAATTTCAGAAATGGATAGTGTCGTAGAAGGGCTGAGGAGCAGGTTTGAAACAATGGAAGATAGGATCAGCGAAATTGAAGACAAACACTTGGATACAACTCTGAGGAAAAATCAGAAAAAAGAATGAACAAACCCTGAGAATTATGTGGGATACAATCAAAAGCAAAAATCTGTGAGTGATTGGAGTTCCAGAACGGGGGGAGAAAACAAAACACAGAGAGGATCTTTGAAGAATTGCTGACAGAAAACTTCCCCAATATCATGAAAGATGAAAAGCTGACCATCCAAGAAGCTCAATGAACCCCATATAGGATAGACCCCAAAGGAAAATCACCACAGCATATCATAATCACACTCGCTAAAACCAAAGACAAACAAAGAATCCTGAGAGTAGCTTGAGAAAAACAAAAAGTCACATACAGAGAAGAAACAATAAGACTAAGCTCAGATTATTTGGCAGAAACCATGCAGGCGAGAGGCAATGGGATGACATATATAAAACCTTGAAAGAAAAAAATTGCCAGCCAAGAATAATATATCCTGCAAAACTCTCATTCAGATATGTTGGTGAAATTAGGTCATTTCCCGATAACAGAAATTAAGGGACTATGTAAAAACCAAACGAAACTTACAAGACTTATTAAAGGGAGTCCTTTGATCTGAGAACAAACAACATCAGACCACAGGCTGAATCTAGGACACAGGATCGCAGCAACCAGATACCAACCTAGGAAATGAACTGTCAAGGACTATCCAAAACCAAAAGAATTACAATAGGGAACCAGAGAGGTTAATCTGTAAACTATGACAGCTTCAAAACAATAAAAGAGGGAATAAACAATGTAGGTATAGAACCTTCTAATGGACAGCAAGGCAAGACGATACCAAGTAATAATAGAATGGTTCAAACCTAGGAAGATAAGGGTAAACTTCAAGGTAACCACAAAGAAAGTTAACCTACTCATCAAAATAAAGAAGAAAAACATAAAGTCTCAGTAAAAATAAAACCTACAAAAACAAAAGAAACTCCACAAACAAAAGGAACTCAGCACAGGAAAGTAAGAGGAACAAAGAAAACATCAGCACCACAAAAAAAAAAAAAAAGGCACTACAGAATGCAATCCCACTCCTAGGAATATGTCCTAGAGAAAAAAAAGGCATCACATGAATAGACATACACACACCCATATTCACTGCAGCACTGTTCACAATAGCAAAAAGATGGAAACAACCTAGATGCCCATCAACAGATGAATGGATAAACAAACTATGGTGCATGCACACAATGGAGTATTATGCAAAGATAAAGAACAATGATGAATCTGTGAAGTATCTCATAACATGGATGAAACTGGAGGACATTATGCTGAGTGAAATAAGTCAATCACAAAAAGACAAATATTGTATGAGACCTCTACTGTAAAAACTCATGAAAAAGTTTACACAGAAAAAGAAACAATCTTTATTGGTTATGAGGGATGGGAGGAGTGGGGAGGGAACTAAATACACAATAGATAAGTGGTAACTTTGGTGAAGGATAAGACAGTACACAAGACTGGGGACGCCAGCATAACTTGTACAAAGAAAGGTCATGGAAGCTCCATAAACACTTCCAAATTCCCTGAGGGACTGAATTGCTGGGTGGAGGGCTGTGGGGACCATGATCGTGGGGAACGTCTAGCTCATTTGGCGTAACACAGTTTATAAAGACATTGTTCTACATTCTACCTTGGTGAGTAGCATCTGGGCTCTTAAAAAACTATGAGCAGCCATCTAAGATACTCCACTGGTCTCAACACTTCGGGAACAAGGGAGAATGAAGAGAACAAGATATAACAAAAAGGTTAGTCCAAAGGACTAACGGACCGCAGCTACCATGGCCTCCACCAGACTGAGTCCAGTACAGCTAGATGGTGTCCAGTACCACTGACTACTCTGACTGGGATCACAGTAGAGGGTCCTGGACAGAGCTGGAAAAGGATGTAGAACAAAATTCTATCTCACAAAAAAAAGACCAGATTTACTGACCTGACAGATTGGAGAAACCTCAAGAATATGGCCCCCGGACACCCTTTTAGCTCAGTGGTGAAGTCACTCCCGAAGTTCACCGTTCAGCCAGGGATTGGACAGCCTCATAAAACAAAACGGGACTAATGGACTAATGAGGCACAGTAGTCCAGGGACAAGGACTAGAAGGCAGGAGGGGACAGGAAAGCTGGTGATAGGGAACCCAAGGTTGAGAAGGGACGGTGTTGACATGCCGTGGGGTTGTTAACCATTACCATAGGGCAATATGTGTACTGACTGTTTAATGAGAAACTATTTGTTCTGTAAACCTTCATCTAAAGTACAATAAAAAAAATTTTTTTAAATAAAAAAAGAACTTCAAGATTCTAAGAGTCTCAGAGAAGCCAGATAGTGGTCACTGCAGACTGTGGTTATATGCCAGTGTATAAATGAAGTAAAGTTTCCTAATAAGAGTAGGGGTGATATTAAAATATTTAACAACTGATATGCTATGGACACTGACAAATAAGAACAAATATCAGCCGTAGAACTGGAGCAGGTCCAGGAGACTGTGTCTGGGGTTAACCTTCAGCTGAAGGATCGTGGGGAAGGCTTGTTGATGGGGTTAGTCCCCAAGGCAAACGCCAGAGGAATTATGTCAGCAGGAGCTACTCAGGAGCTTGAGGAAACAGCTATTTACTAACTATGAAACTATTTCAATATTTTATCAACAACTGCAGCTATACCTGTACATATCAGCTGGATATCAGCCCATTGTTCAAAGAAGGGATACTTATGTCTATTAACTTCATCTCTTTGGCCTTAAATTTTCTAATCTATGTGGAAGCTGCATGTCCACCAGGCTCAGGTTCAAGATATTGTCATGTGACCAGTTTTTCTTTAAGTTTACTGCCACAGAAGCCCTACCTTCCAGGGGGCAGGATGGTATCAATTTCCTTTCCCTTTCTGCCTTCCCCTTCCTGCTGCTCAGTGATTATCTAGAAAGAGGTCTCTCTCACTTAATCGGAGCCACTACTTTTAGCTTGATACTATGAGGTTAGCTTTTGAAAGTGACCAGTTGACAGTTTGATATCTAAGAATAAAAATTCAGAAAGGTTTCAATGGACAATGGAGGGCTTTCAATCTCAGTCAAGAGACAAGATCCACTTACCTGGGTGATTGGAAACTCTTAATCCAGTTGCTGTCAAGTCAACTCTAACTCATGGTGACCCCGTGTGTGTCAGAGTAGAACTGTGCCCTATAAGGTTTCAGTGGCTGATTTATTGGAAGTAGATCATCAGGCCTTTCTTCTGAGATGTCTCTGGGTGGACTTGAACTTCCAACATTTTGGATAGCAGCCAAGTGCATTAACCATTTGCACCACCCAGAGACTCCTTAGAACTCTTAGTAAGCAACAAATTGTGCACTAACAATTTCACATGTATTTAGCTGTAACTGTTTGACTCCCTGGGTTTCTCCCTCTTGTGATCTTGGCACTGAATTTTCCAAATTTACAAAGAAACAATAATAGGTAAGGAACAAAAAAAAAAAAATCAGTTGCTGTGAAGTTGATTCCGACTCATGGTAATCCCATGTGTCAGAGTAGAACTGTGCTCTACAGGGTTTTCAAGGGCTGATTTTTCAGAAGTAAATCATTAGGCATTTGTTCTGAGGTGACTCTGGGTAGACTTGAACCACCAACCTTTTGGTTAGCAGCAAGCACATTAACCATTTGCACCCTGGGACTCGTAGGCAAAGTAAGGGACATAGAATTAAAGGCTACTAGAATGGTCTGGGCTATGGTAAACTGCCAGCAACACCCCAGCTTGGAAGGAGCTCATCTAGAAAATACTTGCATCACTTCAAGTTGTGTTATCCATAATATAATGATAGTCTGTCCTCCATTTGTATTATAATACAAAATAATAAGACATAGGCATAAGAAACAATTATAAGAAAGTATTCCTGATGTACCAGGGATCCCGGGTCAAACAGAAGAATTTTGTGCTTTGAAAATGTTTAATATCAAAGTAGAATCTCCTCCTTGGAGACAGGAGGATGAACAGATGACTTTTAAAAGTTCAATCCAGATTTGGATGATGAGGATTAAAGCACTCAAAGACAGTAAAAGCCAAGAATTCTGTGTGAGGCTTTGTGGGCAATAAATAGATGTCAGTCCTTTAGGAAAAAAACAAAACAAAACTCGGATTTTCTTTCCTGGATTTAGCATAAAACCATTTGCAGAGGAGTCTTGGGTAAAACCCGGGAACAGGAGATCATTTCATGCAGTAAATCACTCCAGCCACAGGCCAGCCATGCCTCTCACCCAGCCTGACGGAGGGATTGGGAAACCCACCAAACAAAAAGAGGATTAGACTGTACTGGAGCTAAACCTCCGAAGGAAATATGGCCAGGAGGATCTTCATATTTTGTCTCTAGTATGGAGAATGCAAAGAGGGGAAGATAATGACCACCAACAGCGGATAGGAAAATGTAACTAAATATGGCAGCTCCAAGAAGATGTATGGGATGCAGAATCCCAAAGCACTCAGATTCACTTTAGAGTTTATAGGTGATGATTCCCTTTGATTCATGGCTGCAGTTCTTGGGGGCAAAAGAACTTAGTAGGAGAGGGATGCAAATGGAAAGAAAGGCTTCTCCAGCTGGGAAAACAAAAGATGTTTGGGATGATGTTGATGAAAGCTTTTTTAAAGTGAGAGGTACAGAGAGAGTGTAAGAGGAAGGCAGCTGGAGCTTTTCCAGGTCGGCTAATGATGCATGGAGCTGCTGACACAGCAGTTCGTCCAGGCAGGTCAGCAGAGAGCTGCCTTGGGGACGTGCCCTTTCTCTTAGGGTTGGACCCTAAGAGTCCAGAGCAGGGGAGGGTTCACCATTTGGTGTATAAGAATTCTTTCCTCTCACTCTTATTTAAATGCTTACCACTGGGACATACTTCCCTAAAACTCAGTTTAATTTTTCCCTTTTCAGACTTCATCCCCCTTAGCAGGTATTTGGTTTCTAAGATCAGAAATCAACAGGGAGTGGACTTTTGTCTGGGTTATAAAATGAAATGAAACGCCTCCACTTTTTCATCCCCTTTTACTAAAACGCCTGATGCTTTGCTCAGGAGGCTGAGAAACACTCAGCCTAGGATGTAAAATATTTACCGGCATGGTGATCACTTACCCATCTCAGGGATCCAAGCAACTGTGGAGCTTGGTAAATTATGTCTTCTGTCCAAGTTGTGAGGTTGTTCCAGTGTGATCTGAAATTTCAAATCTTGTGCAGGAAGACATAGCTCATTTTAATCTCTTTTTCTCATGTTGTTTAACCAATTGGGGCAAGGTGGTATGCACTAAAAAGTCAGCATGTGAGATGGTCTTAGAATTCACAAATTCCGAGAAAATGAGAGTTGGGGAGGGCTTATTGGTCAAGTCGTACTTCCCACATGACCCTCTCATCGTTATCACCAAGTCACTTTCTAACTCCTTCTGACGTAATTCCAGTATGGGGAGTTCACTGCCTCTGGAAGTAGTTCATTCCACGTTCACACTTCAGTGTAAGCTGGACTCTATCTTTGACAAAGTTCTTTCCAGTGGCAGAAATAAGAGTGATATGTCGTTGTCTGAAGCCTTTTCTTACCTAAACCCATACTGCAGAAACTGCCCTCCTATTCATTATCTGGAGTCCCTGAGTGGTGCAAAAGGTTAACATGCTTGGCTGCTAACCAAAAGGTTGGGGGTACAAGTTCACCCAAAGGTGCCTCGAAAGAAAGACCTGGTGATCTACTTCTGAAAAAATTGTCATTGAAGACCCTATGGAGCACAGTTCTACTCTGACATACATGGGGTCACCGTGAGTCAGAATCAACTGGTTTGGTTTTTGTTTGTTATCCGTACCTACAGCTAGCCATCTAGCTCTATAGAGGAACAACTCAGATACACTAGTGTTTGGAGTTTGGCCTCATTTTGGTGATAAAGCCTTACCTGTAGCACAAGGGATTGAGTTTAGACATTAGGAAAATTTTCCTCATACGCAGGAAATTCCTTCGTAGTGGAAGTTACTATGAGGAGGAGTGGAGTGCAGACAATGTTCTTCTCTAAGTGGCCTTTGATATTTTACCAATTCTAATGCCTCTGTGAGAGTGATACATATGGTTCTGTTTGAGATAAACAATGTACTAGGTGCCCTCTACTCCATGCAGGCAGGTACTTCTCAAGCAGTGGCAAGGTGGTCCTAGAGATTAGTCCATGTTAGGGGTAAGCAAACTATAGCCCACGGGCCAAATTCATTCCACTGACTGTTTTGTAAGGTCCTGAGAGCTAAGAATGGTTGTTACATTTTTCAACAGCTGCAAAAAAAAAAAAGAAAAATAATAATTTGTGACATGTGAAAATTATATGAAATTCAAATTTTGATGTCCACAAACAAAGTCTTCTGGAAAATGGCCATGCTTATCCATTTACATGTTCTCTGTGGCTGATTTCACATTACAAGGGCAAGAGTTGAACAGCTGTGATGAGACCAATGGCCCACAAATCCCAAAATATTTATTATTTGGCCATTTACAGAAAAGGTTTGTCGACCCCTGGTCTTTGTCCTTCCCAAGTCCTCCTGATCGTATTGTCATAAACTCAAGCCTAGTCCTTTTGTTTGTCTGTATCTGTATCCTCAGCTCATTGTTGACAAAGCTTTCTATACAAGGACTTTGAATCGGTTCTTCCCAGTTCAGTCATGGCTGAGGAAGCAAAGCGGAAGAGACCCGAATTTTTAAAATTTGGCTGAGCCGGAACAGTAACCAGAAAGGGAAAAATTAGAGGTTGAAGCCCTGCTAGAAAACTAACCTCCCCCTTAGAGAACAAGGGCAGTGTACACGTTGCATAGCAACCAAATCTCTTGCCAGTTGGATTTTGAGCAGAGGTGGAAACAGCTGAGCCTGGCTCAAAGATGGTGGCCAACCACACAGCTTTGAATGTGTGTCACTCTCCACAGTCCTGCCAATAATCTAATCTCACACATCAGGTTCCTGAAAGGGCTTACTACGCCTCTTCCAAGGCTCCCATTCCAGGACTTTCACCCGTAATTTTTCCTGTTCTGGTTACTGTCCCAGAGGACCCAAATTCTAAAAATTCCTCTGTTTTCACTTCATTGGCCATGACTGAACCAGTTCAAACTGGTCCAAATCCCTGTTCGTACACTGCCTGCCACGTACTTTTTTTCTTCAGTTCCTTCAAGTTGATTCCAATTTATGATGATCCCATGAGTGTCAGAGTAGAACTGTGCACCGTAGGGTTTTCAATGGCTGATTTTTTCAGAAGTAGATCACCAGGCCTTTCTTCCTAGGTGCCTCTGGGTGAACTCAAACCTCCAGCAACCGAGCGGGTTAACCATATGCACCCAGGGACTCCAACACATAGTCAGTGCTCAATAAATGCTTAATGAATGAACGTAACCAATAATCTCATTGTAAGACAAATGAAATAAACTAACAGAAGCTCCAAAGTTGAAAAGCCAATGGTATTTCTTGTCACAAACACTACGGCACAAAAAAATGCTCTTCTTGATGAATATGCATGGTTTACGCTAAAGTGCCTGCCGTTCTCTCTGTATGATGTCTGAAACTCGACAGCCTGTGCAGTTGTTCTAGACTCCCCGCCTTGTAATTACAAAGCAAAATCTTCTAATGCCAATAATAAGAACCACCTCTATACCTTTTAAGCACAGTCTTCCTGATGACAAGCAGCCACTGACCAAAGACACCAATTAAAGAGGGAGCTTTCTTAAGCCCTGGGGCAAGAGTTTAGTTAAAAGCTGTTTGGAAAGTGGTTTAACTTCTTGACTATCACCCCACCCCCAGCATGCAGATTTCAAAGCAAACCCATTATTTCCCAGAGCATGGAAGAAAAGAACCACTCTGTGTTTGGGATTCTTGTTGCGGGGCTTCTCTTTTCTAAACACCACCACCCTGTTTAAAACTGATACGAAGGAAGTGCAGGCAAGGGGGACAGATTTCAGTTTGCTTGTTCTTGTCTCATTGTCCTACTTCAAAATATCTAGTCCCGGTTTCACAGCATTTTGGGGGTTTCAAATCCCGGTGGAAGATCGTGGACATAAATTGAAGCTATGCCTGTCCACCAGGGACTTCAGGGGACCCACATCATACACCATATCTCACGAAGAGCCAAGCACTTCTGCACAGGAGCCAGCAGTCTGTTGAGAAGCAGAATGGCAAGGAGAAGCTAGGGAACTTCCAGAAAGAGAACCCAGAAATGTCCCATCCCCCAAATAAAAATATGAAGCCTATACCAAAAACAAACACTGCCATCGAGTCAGTTTGACTCAGCCACTCTATAGGACAGAGTAGAACCGTCCCATAGGTTTCCAAGGGCAGCTGGTGAATTTGAACTGCTGACCTTTTGCTTAGCAGCCAAGCGCTTAACCACTGTGCCACCAGCACTCATTGCAACCTACAGTGTATGTGTATTTTTAAGCATTCAGAATGAGAAAATTTGTGCAATCAAGTATAGAGAAACTCAAGCAATGCAGCCTTCATATGTTCATTCTCTCATTATTCATTCTTTCTGCCACCTTCTCCATGAAACCTTTTTTGACTTATTGGGTCAGACCCAGTCACTGCCTCCTCATTATTCCCATAGTTCTTCACGCTTGGCTTCAACCCTTACAGCATTAGAGTGTGCCGCACTTCAGCCTCTAGAGGGAGCTCAAAACCCCAGTCCCTGAGAAGGAAGAGTTCTATTCTGATGTATGGGTCAGGAAACAAATTGCACCAAGGTGTCTGAGATGGAGCATTCAATGAGAGGGGCAAAGAGGTTTAAAGTTCTTGCTCCTGCCTGGCGTGCTCACTGAGGGCTCCTTCTCCTTTCAGGTCTCCCTGGTCCTCTTATCTTTCTCAGAACAACTCCCCACCCCCACCTTTTAAAAAAAAAAAAAAAAATTTCTTCACTTTTTTCTTTCTCTTCCTGTCTATGTGTCTGCTGTGGTGTCAAGTTGCTGTCAAGTCAATTCCAACTCATGACCACCCCGTGTGTATCACAGTAGAACTGTGCTCCATAGGGTTTAAAATGGCTGAGGGTTTTTCCGGAAACAGACGTGCAAGCCTTTCTTCCAAGGCAGCTCTGGATAGACCTGAACCTCCAACCTTTTGTTCAGCAAATCCTGCACACATCAGCTGTTTATACCACCCAGGGACTCTTGCTGCTGTGGTAATCTAGGCAAAATAAATCCCCCCAAAACAAGTGTGGTCTAATCAAGCTAATGAGGAAAGGGGACCAGATTGGTATTTTGTAAAAAGTTCCAATTAGTAATAAATGTGACAATATAAAAAAAAAAAAAAAAAAAAACGTTGAGATAGCAGTGGTCAGGGACTCCACCTCACCACCAGAAAAAAATCTTCTATTTGCCAGTTCAATTTCCAAAGCCTCCTCCCTACTCTTTAAGAGGGAGGGATCTTTCTTCACGGGCGCAGGGCTAAGGTGATCTACATAACAAGGCCTGGTGAAGGGAGGTGAAGGAGCAGAAGCAAGAAGAAAAGAAAGCTATGTAAGCTGTGGGGAGAGGCTCTGGAGCAGCTCAGGTATAAGGAAAATGCATGGGAAAGGGAAGGGGGCACTAATAAGAGTTTCTGTGGATCCCCTTTAATGTTTGTTGGATCATAAAGACTGGAATTATTTATTCAGTCATGGCTTTGAATTTGTTTCTGACACACAACAATCTTCTGAGACGGAACTATATGGGTCTCCAGGTTAATCTGAACTACACCAAAGATGTTCATTTTTTTAACCAGTTCCCTTTGCACACTTCCTTCGAAACCCATAGAAGGTGGCTGGCTGAGAACTTACAGGTTTTGGAGGTTTGCTCCACTCATCAGAAATCGATGGTAGATTTGGGCGTAATTAACGAGTTGAGATATTATGTTAGATAAATTCTCAGGAGTGGGATTATTAAGACAAAAGTATAAAATTATTATATGGTTCTTAATAAATATTGCCATATTATTTCCCACAATGGCTATACCAATATATACTGCCACTTGACAATTATTTCACTGCGGTCTAGTTAGCACTGGTTGCTTTGCTACCACCAAAAAAAAAAAAAAAAGAAAAGAAAAAAAAAAATTCTCACATATTTAATAGGTATAAAACTAGACCTTGTTTTAATTTTTTTATGCCTTTGATTTTTAATGAGATTTCACAATTTTCCCATGTGTTTATTAATTATATTCTTCTTGGGAAAATTGTCTATTTATGTTTCTTTCCAGTTACCTATTAAATTTTATTATATTGAAGAGCTTCCAAATTATGATTTTTACTGTTCGATTTTAAAATTTTTAAGTAGTCATAAAATTTTTATGTATGTTAATTTATCTTATTGCTGTAATCTGATATAATTATATGATGCCTCTACAAACATAATATATATATTTTCTACTATTTGGGGGGATGATATTTTTGTAATTTAGTAATCAGTATGAGTTTATATTGTGCTGTAGGGCATGAATTTAAATGATTTACCCCAATTTGATATCAAATTATGCCAATGGCAGTTATTAAGCCATCTTGACTTTCCATATATTCCAAGGGAAAACTAGTAAAGTAGCAACAAAATGTTATAGTTCTATACCTAACCTCTCACATTAACTGGTAGTGTGACCTTAGACAAGTCCTTTTCCTTTGAAAGACTTGAGTTTATGTATCTCTAAAATGAGTGTATTAGAATAAGGTCTTTTCCAGAACTAGCATTCTATGGTTCTCTGAAAAAAATTATGACCCTTGAGATGGGATAAGAGATGTGCTCCATGAGCACCCATCTGGAACGTGGTAATCCAGCACTTGGGCTGTTGCTGTTTGCATTTCCCAGATAACTTACTAAAGTCCATGGCCACACAGCCATGCAGAAAGCCTGGGACCCTGGCATATTTACTTGATTTTGGGAAGTTGCACAGAATATGCCTGGCTGACATGAATGGTGCCTAATGGGCTGTAAATAACTTTTTGACCACTTGACCTTGGTCATGTTGATATGACCCCCATCAGTTCTCCTCGACTGTGGGATCACGCGGATGCCCATGCACCATTTCAGAAATGAAAAGGGTATTTACCCTAATTGGGAAGAGGAAGCATGGTAATGCAGAGCAGCAGTAGTCATGCATTTCATGAATGCTCAGCTTGATTGGATGCCATAGTAAATCACCCACAACCTAGCCCTGTCACTTTCTCCTTTTGAGCTGAAAGACCCTACAGTCACAGCTTTGAATTATTTGCCTAGGCATCAACTTAGCCTGACATTCTACCCCCTACTCACCCACCCTCATCCCAGCAATATTTTCTACCATGCTTGCATGCTCCTCTGCTATGTTGTACCTGCTTTCTAGTCAAGCCATTTTTCCTATCACCCTATATATGCCAATGTTTTTCTTTCTTTGATGTCTTTGCTCAAAACCCAGATTCCCCGAGAAAATTTCCCTGTGTGATGATAATGATAGCAATAGCTGCTAACTATACTATTACTACTCCTATACTACCACCACCACACACCGCCATGAACTGAGACCCTGCTATATGACTGGAACTATACTATATGCTTTATAAATCTCATCTTGCAGTCAGATGACCTGAGTCTGAATCTCAGCTCTGCCACTTACTAACTGTGTGACCTTGCTGAAGTCATTTCACTCTCAGTTATTTTGTCTGGAAATTGGGAATATTAATAGTACCTATTACACGGGGATGTTGTGAGAATAAAATAAGGCAGATTAAAAGTGAAGTGCTTAGAATACGGATGTAGTGAGCACAACACAAACAAAGTAAAAATTCATGTTTGAGTACATATGGATGGGTATAGACACAGTTAAAGAGACTGTTAACTAAAAAAAAAAAAAAAGTGAAGTGTTTAGGACAATGACTGGCACACCTAAGCTTCCAATAAAGGTTAAGCAAAGAGATGATGATGATGATGGTGGTGTCTCTCTCTATTAGATGGTTGAGAACTCTGAGCCACAAAGAAATTATTATCCTAGTGTTCCAGTTTTTTATTGTTGCATAGCTACTATCCAAATTTTAGTTCTTTTAAAGAAGAGCTATTTTACTCTATCTCACAATTTTATGTTTCTGGAGTTTGGGCAGGGGATTTTTCTGTTCCACCTAACATTGACTGGGGTCACAGAAGCTGTCTGGGCTGGGCTAGAGGGGCTAACATGACTTCATTCACACATCTGGCACTTTGGTAGGAACGTCTGGAGGCTGGGATCAGCTGTCCCCTATCCATCTCCATGTAGTCTCAGGAGCTTTCACTTTTTATAGGGCAATTCAGGGCCCCAAGAGACCAAACTGAACATTACTAGTCCCCTTAAAAGCTAGGCCTGAACTGGGATAGTCACTTCTGTACCTTACTGGTCAAAGTAGTCAAAGCCAGTCCTTAGTGAAGAGAAGAGAATATAGGCTCTACCTCATGTTGGGAGGAGCAACTTAATATACCACAATAAAATCTCATGCTAATTAGTGAAGTTTAAATCAGATATCAGCTTAGAAGTGTTAAGCATGATACCTGGTACATATTGAGCATTCCAAAACCAATAGCTATTAATAATGGAAAGAGAAATGGACATCTTTGTCTATCTGACTCCAAATGCTGTGCTCTCAGCCCTATGCTCTCGCTATGTCACGGAGATAAGACCCCTGGTTAATTCACAACCTGGGTTTCAGCAGACTTTACCACAAACTGCCCATGGATATGTCTTATTTCCTTACTCAGGCTTAAATATTTCTGAGCAAGGATCTAACTATTTTTTCTTGGATCTCTCACAGTGCCTAAAATAATACAGTGCATTCAATAATAATTCAACAAAATCATTCATTCCTCAAATGTTCAATAGAACACTAGAAGTAAATAAATTTATGTGCTGATTTGTAAGCATATTGTTCATTCGTTCATTCACTCCTTCAATAAATGTTTGTTAAGTAGATAAAATTTGTATTCTATGCATTGAGCCTAAGTTCATAGGTGCAGAGAATATTTGAGCTAGAATGTTCGAGGCGCATAGTGATCATCATGTTCAACCCACTCATTTACACAGAGGAAAATCAAAGTCCAAGGACCTTAACTGACTATCTTAGCTGAAACTTTGCTAAGTCAGAGCAGAAAGTTAGGTCTCATGACTCTCAGGTCACTATCTTTTCCACTATGTTCTCTGACTCTTACCAACACATAGTAGGCATTCTAATCCTCTCCTAAAAATTAGTTGTTTGTCTAGGTTAATACTTTAGAAGTTACAGTATTAAATTTGAATTGCAAATGTTAAAATAACCTCATGATTTTGTCTCTTTAAAAAAACACATATTTCTTAGTGTTGTCCATTGAAAAGTCTCAGAAACAGTGACAACCCAGTAGCAACAAGCATCCTTAACACCCAGATTAAACGGCCTGTAATGCCATTTTCCACAAAACGGAACAAGAGAGCTTTGAAGAAATAGATGATTTTAGGTTTGAGGCATTGCTTTGTGCAAGAAAGCTGTCAAAGACTAACTGGGTCATGTAAAAAGGACAGCTTGATGGGGAAATTCCTAGTAGATTTCCTCTTACTTCTCATTGGCTGGATCTGGAGGGAGACTGGAAATGTGGGTCAGGATTGTCATGGCTGGCTTAGACCTATCATGATCCATCAACTGGAGATGGGCACAGAGTGGCTCTGAACAAAATTAGGATTCTGTTAGCAATAAGGAAGGGAGAGATGGATATTTACTCACGTAATTAACACATATGCAACAACCATCCAGATTAATATTACTAAAACATCAATTTCATCTGTTCCTTTATTTTACTCCTGCTCAAAAATCTTCAGTGTTCCTTGCCTAGAGCAGCCTTCTCAAGAGGGTTCTTGGAAATGCTAGTCTTGGAAGATGATCCTCTCCCCAAAACTGATCTAATTACCGCCATGAATGAATGTCCAACATGCCAAGAACAGAAATTAATGCTGACCTTTGATGTGGTAGCATCCCTTGTGGAGATTAGCAGCCACTTGGTGGCAAGCTGATCATATCAGAACCCCTTCCACCTTTGAAAGGGAAATAAATGTTTCCTTCTGACAAGATGGGCACATAATCTGGGTATGAGTTTGCCTTTCCTGCCTGCACTGCCTCAGCCAGCACCACTGTCCAAAAGCTCACAGGGTATCTGATCTCTTGGCGTGGGATTCCTCATAATATTGCTTCAGTCAAGGCACCCTCTTTATGGCAAAGGAGGCATGGTGGTGGGCGCGTGGTCCCACCACACATGGCACCATCCAGAAGCCACCCATATCAGAATGACCTCTTGAAGGTGCAGCTAAGGCTTCTGCTTAGAGCTGACACCCTAAAAAGATGGGATGTCATCCCTGACGATATGATATACATCTTAAATTTGTAGCCATTATATGATGTTGAAGGAGTCCCTGGGTGGCACAAATGGTTAAGCGCTTGACTACTAACCAAAAGGTTGGTAGTTCGAACTCACCTTGAGGCACCTTGGAAGACAGATCTGGTGATCTGCTTCAGAAAGGTCACAGCCTTGAAAACCTATAGAGCGATTCTACTCTGCAAACATGGGGTCACTAAGAGTCAAAATCGACTTGACAGCAACTAACAACAACAACATATGTTGCTGTAACCCCAGTAAGAAGAAGCCATAAGTCTGAGAACAAGACATGGAAGTGGGACTGGCCCAGCTGACCATCACCCCTAGTGACCTACCTGGGGAATTTGTGCTTCCCATCTTCACAACTTTAGGATATGTGTATCTAGAAGTCCTAGAGGAGAGATGATTCTATCAGGGGACAGGGGACACAGTAAGAGTTCCACTATACTTAAAGCTAAGGCTGTGGCCTGATCCCATTGGGCTATCTGTGCCAGTAAACTAGCAGGTACAGAAAGGAATTACTATAGTATCAGGAGTAATTAACCCTGATCATTATGAGGAGGTAGGACTTCTGCTACCTAACGGAGGCAGGGAGAAGAATGTTGGGCACTTGTAATCCATTGGGTCACTCTGGATACTCCCACACCAGGCTTTCACTGTAAGTGGTCAAGTACAGCAACCAAGGCCTGATAAGGAAATGGTAGCCAGGGACTAAGAACCCCCGTGCAAGCCATTTAGACTAGCAAAAGTTCTAGCCAAAAGGGGAGGCGAATTCAGAAGAGAGGAAGATGATTACGATCAGCGATAGTCTCAGTGGGGCAATGGTGGCTCAGTGATAGAATTCTTCTTGGCCAATGCACCTCAAGTATAGCTACCACCCATCTGTCAGTGGAGGCTTGCGCTTTGCTACGATGCTGAACAGGCTTCAGAGAAGACTGGAAAGAAAGACTTGGCAATCTGCTTCCAAAAATCAGCCCATGAAAACCCTATAGATAACAAAGGTTCAATCCACAACCAATCATGGGGAGGGCTCAGGACCGGGCAGGGTTTCATTCTCTTGTGCATGGGGTCCACTAGAGAGTAACTAACAACAATAACAACAACAGCCTCAGGACCAACTGAAGCAGCCAGGAGCCACTCATCCTCCTCTTGTAAGCTTTACCATAAAATGCGACAACCAGAATCTGGAGCCCATTGTGCTGGATGGAAGGAACTTAATATGAAAGCAAGCAGATCTGAGCAGATCCAGGGGTGAAATGGGTGAATGCTGTTGGTGCCCACCAAAATCCCCTTCCCCAGGCTAATGCCCCACCACCAGCTACTGTGCAGGTTGGCTGCTAACTGCTCACAGCTTCCCCCTTCGCCAGAGAATTGTCTTGGGCCAAATAGGTGTAGTCTTACCTAAGAGGTTAAGTACCACCTTTCCCACGGGGTTGGGGGACTGTAGCCTTGATCACATACTGACAGACACAAGGCTATAAAGTCTGGCCCCTTTGCCTCCAGGTAGACAACTCTGTGGTCCCACTGGTACTCCAGAGCCCCTAGGGGACCAGGCTGAAGCTGGACTCAGTTGAGCCCATTTCCTTGGTTGGCATCCTTCCCCTGCCCTTGCCTTTTCCCTCACTCCTGTCTCCTGGGAACACAAAATCATTTTCTAAATATTTCTCATTTCAGATCTGCTTCTAGGAAACCTAATCTAAAGTAGTGTCTGTGTTAGTCATCTAGTGCTGCTATAACAGAAATACCACAAGTGGATGGCTTTAACTAAGAGAAATTTATTCTCTCACAGTCTAGTAGGTTACAAGTCCAAATTCAGGGCATCAGCTCCAGGGGAAGGCTTGCTCTGTCGGCTCTGGAGGAAGGTCCTTGTCATCAATCTTCCTGTGAACTAGGAGCACCTCAGGCACAGGGACCCCAGGTCCAAAGGACACACTCTGCTCCCGGTGCTTCTTTCTTGGTAGTGTGAGGTACCCCCTCTCTACTAGCTTCACTTTCCTTTTATCTCTTGTAAGATAAAAGGTGGTACAGGCTACACTCCAGGGAAACTCCCTTTACATTGGATCAGGGATGTGACCTTAGTAAGGGTGTTACAATCCCACCCTAATCCTCTTTAACTTAAAATTACAATCACAAAATGGAGGACAACCATACAATACTGGGAATCATGGCCTAACTAAGTTGACACATATTTTTGGGGGACACAATTCAATCCATAACATTGTCCTTGAAGGTCCAACTTAAATTTCAGCTTCTCTGTGAAGCTTCAGCTGGTCAGTCCTGCCCTATTGTACCCACTGTCTCCTCCAATCATCCACAGCACACACTTCCTCCTCCATTCACTGCCACTTGCCATGTGCAGCCTAGTATCACATTTCATTTCCACTTTTCGTGAGTGCTAGACTGTAAGCTCCTGGACAGCTTACAGGGACAGAGACCAGGGATGATACTGATGTTAATCTCCCAGTTTAAGGAGTTCTTTTGGCTAGTATCATCTTTACAATGGAAAACTGGGAAGCATGTTTTATCGTAGATTCTTATTTTAGCCAACACTGTGTATAAGAAATGGAGACAAAATAAAATTGAGAATCACTAAAAATAGAAGATTTTTCTGTCAATACGAAAGATTTTCTTGAGTTGTACCACTTTGGCTTAGAAGAAAAATTAGGACAATGACATAACTTAGGGGATAAACTGGAAAAAAAATTGTGGGCTGGTAAAAATATTGATAGACACAGAGAATACTTAAAGAAGTTGGCATCTATTAATTTCTTTACTCTAAAACACCCTAAGACTATTTGGTTCTCTGAGGTCATCTCATTTTTATAACCCATGCTCTTAAATTCCTCTGGAAGCCAAAGCAGATCTAAAACAAATACAGGTGAGTAGAAAAAGTTATTTATGGATTTAACTGGAAATCAGAAACATGCTGCTCTCTATTTCAAACTCTTTTGATGTTAGTGTCCAAAAACACTTATTAATTAAGAAGACATTCACATTCTGAGCTGGCCATGCTTGTTAGTGTTCTCACTTCACATCTGGAAAGTTTCCTTTGAGAACAAGTGTCCTACAGAATGCCAACAGTCTATCAGGACCATATTTCTGGGGTTGTTCTTTTCTGATTAGACTGTTTCTCAGAGGCTTGGAAGAGAGCCAACAGAGTACTGCTAAGCCCATAGAGCAAGAGATTAATAATATCAATAAAACAATCTCATTCTTGGGAGCTGTGTTGGAAATTGTATTCTAAGCACACATTCTTCAAAAATAATTTGTAGGATTGAACTTCAGAGATAGAATTAACTAGCCAGTGTGGATAACCACAAAACTTTTAAAATGACCAGTTTTGTCTAGTCAACTTAAAAAAAAAAGTCCTTAAAAAAAGCAAATCTAATGAACTCTAGCGTTTTTTTTTTTTCTTCTAAGTCGCCAAAAGAAACGTGGAGATGATTCAACCGTAACCCACTTGAACAACCTTAAATAGAATAAGATGAGTCATTTTAGAGTCAGCCATTGATCTGGAATAAGACATGTGATGAGCAGGATAAAGACAAGATTACTTACTGACATACTTGAGTTTATATACATAATAGAATTAAAAATAAGAGCTCCCTTACTAATTGTTCTGGAAGATTTCGTATTCTCCCCCTTAAGACTTTTTTGTTTTCCCCTCTTTTTTTCCTAAAATGCTTCAAAATGTTAGCAGAATGAGGACTCTGTTCTTCTGCCCTAAATGTCTTATATTCAAAATATTCAAATGTAAAAGTGGATCCAAAAAAGAGCTCCAGCTTTGGAAGGCAAAGAACATGAGACTGTTTAGAGTATCCAGTGTCATTCTACAAAAACCTTTTCTTTCCTCATGAGGGCCTTTGATACCCTGCCCTGGAAAACCAATACACAGTATTGTACAACTTGATAATGTGTGCATACTGCTCTGTGAGAAGTTGGCAGAAAAAGCAAAGGGAAGAAATAATCCTCGTAGTTTTAAAGGAAAATAATAAGGTCACCGAAAGCAGAATTTTTCCCTTTGTCAAGTCTTGGTACCCATCGTCTAAGATTGGATTTCATTTGCACTTCCATACCGGATGAGAAAACTTCACGTTAGTTCTATCAGCTCACCTGCCTGTGACAATCTCAAGATCTTAAGAGCCAGACCACCAAACAGGAAATAGTCTTGCAGATCAAGTTTTTGAAGCTATCAGTCCACAAACCTTGCTTGCCAAGAATATTTCCCAAAGCCTGTCCAGTGTTTACCATCATAATATATAAATTTAACACACACATATTTTGTTTATGTGTCTTTTTATATGCAACAGATAAGAAGATATATCCCTAGGCTAATTAATTAATTTACATTTACCTATTTATTTATTTATTCATTTAATTATCATTCACTTCTTCAATCAACACAAGTGAAGATCCGTGCTGAGTGACAAAAATATGACAATGAATAAGACATTGTATGTTTCTTCAAAGAGCTCTTAGGGAGGTAGGTGAGCAACCGCTAAGATATACTGTGATTTACAAAGAGATGCATCCAACTCCAAATAGGCCAACACAGCTCTACCCAAGTGGAAAGAAACATTTAGGGCCCTCAGAACCTCTGGGACAGTTAGCTCTGATCTCAGATAAGTAGGGAAAGCAAATCCCCACTCAACTGGGAATTTGTTCTGCTGTGTAACTTTCTAAATCCTTGAAAGCCAAGTTCTTCATTTTCTTCCTTGTTCTCATTCCAAGAGCAGGTAACTTTGTGTTTACTCTGCCCAAAAGCCCTCTTCAACGTGTGTTGACATTTCAACTGGTTTTAAGTAGCTCTCAGTGCTTTATTTTTTGGTTTTGAATTTTTTTTTTTTTTTTCCCAGTGAAGATGGGAGGTGGGAGGAGGACAGGGCTACATCTCTTTAAGGAATTTTACCTACTACTGAGTAGGTCACTATGAGTCTGAATTGACTGGATGGCAGCGGGTTTGGTTTTTTTTTTTTAAGTGAGTAGGTCCACTTAACGTCTCCACTTTCCTTACCTAGCCTTCAATATCCATGTGACTCCAGGATCCTTCCACAAGACAAGAGGAGAACAAGGTGGGCGATCAGAGCTGTAACAGCAAACTGTCCCAGCTATCATGTCTCGCTTTTGCTAGCGTGATGTCCTCAGTTGTTCCTGCTCCATTCTTCCCACACTCTCTGACCCCTTGGTTCCTGGCCTTGAACTTCTTTTGCTCATATTAAGGGTCAGTTACACTGCTAATTCTGAGTGTGAATAACTACATACTACAAAGTCTCAGTCTTATTCGGACACTTAGAACTCTCTGACATTTATATTTTACTGCCACTTTCCAGGTACAAGATACCTGCCTTGTTCTCAGGGAGGGAGAATAGTGGAAAGAATGAGACTTTGGAGCTAATCAAACCTGGTTTAACTCTTGGCTATAGCACTTATTTAAAAAGCAAAAATGTCACTTGGATGTCTAAGGTGCATCTAACCCTAGCCATGGTCTTTTCAATCGCCTCATATGCAAGCAGAAGCTAGACAATGAAAAAGGAAGACAAAAGAAGAGTTGGTGCATTCGAATTGTGGTGTTGGTAAAGTATACTGAGTATACCCTGGAAGGCCAGAAGAATGAACAAATCTGTCTTAGAGGAAATAAAACCGGAATGCTTCTTAAAAGAGCGCATGGCAAAACTTCCTCTTGCTTACTTTGGACACATCATCAGGAAAGACCGATAACTAGGAGAGGATATCATGTTTGGTAGAGGGTCAGCAAAAATGAGGGAAAACCTCGCTGAGATGGATTGACACAATAGCCACAACAATGGGCTCAAATATATCAAAGATTATGAAGATGGCTCAGGACCAGGCAACATTTTGTTCTGTTATACGTAAGGTTGCCATGTGTCCAAGCCCACTTAACAGCAACTAACAACAGCATAGCATTTATTAGCTGTGTGACTTTGAGCAAAATAAAACCTCTCCGAGCTTCAATTTCAGGTGTTATTATTGCACAGTTTGTTGTGAGGATAAAATGGGATAACAATTGTAAAGCACCTGGCATATAGTATAATCAGTAACCAGTAGTTATTTCTATCAGTTATCTGTGGACATTCCCTACTTATAACCAGGGAGAATATTCCCACTTACTGTGAAGTGTATCCATTCATTTGCAGTGTGTCCAGAACTCAGCAAAATCCTGAGGCTATCAAGGTGAAATATACAAGGTCTCTGTCCTAGAGAAGCTCACAGCTCTTGCATAAAAGACAACAGTGTACACAATTATTATGGTACTAAGTGATCATACCATAGTATAAATAAAGACAAAATGCTTTGGGAACATAGGGGATAAGAAGACTCTGTAGCATGCAGTTTACCCAGAGAAGAATAAACCCTGTTAAGTCTGAATTCCAAAACCATGCACACATAGTTTTGTCCACTCTCAGCACCATAATCTTGATAGAAGTCCACTCAGCACAAGCATAGTTACCAACAAAGAACTCTAAAAGGTACACAGTAATCTCCATATCTTCCCAAGTGTATCAGTCAGAATTTGGTCAGAAAAACAAATTACTCCAGGTATTTCAAGCAGGAAGATATTAATGCAGGGAACTGGATACTTACAAAACCATTGGAAGAACTACAGAAAGGAAGGTCAGAGAAGACCACTGCTAGATCTTACGGGTACTAATAGATTTTAGGATATCAAGAAATTGCAGGAACTCCAAGAAACTGCCGGCAGTGATCATAGCTGCCTCCAGCACCAAGATTGGTGTTTGGCAGAAATATCTCTGGAGTTGCCACAAAACCTCACAGCTGCCAAAGTCTATGCATCTGCTTACTGCTGCCACAGAACAATACTATGACTTCTGCTCCTGCTCTGCCTTTCAAATCTCATGTAAGTGCCTCTCATTGAAGAAAGCTAATCCAGAATTTGCTGGTAGGGATTTTGGGGATGTAGTTCCTAGGCCTCCATCTCCTATACTAGAAGGAAGAACATGGGAAAAAAAATGATGCTGAGTTACTGAGAGACAATCCAGCATACTGAGTCAGGAAGTGGTGGAAAACCTCAACTAGTGTGGCTAAAGGAATATTCTAGAATGTTCTGAAGTATTCCATCTGAGAGGATTATCTACATCTTACCTTACTACCCTTGTTACTAGTGGTAAAGCGTTTTTAAAGTTATTACTTGCTTGAAGTTGACCTTTCAGTAGCCATTGGTGAGCTCCACAGAAGGCTTTGCTGGTCTCTGTTGTGTCGTGCACACTACTTGCTGCACACTTTTCCTTTGCTAACCAAAATGGCTGGGTAGTGATTCAGCCCCTAATGACCATTATAGACCCTGTTCTTTTTCTTGCCTCATGGGTGTCATCTATGCTATAGCAATGAAAGAGAAATTTAGAAATCCTTTTGGCAGAAAAAGGCACTTCTTGCTTAGAGTATGATCTGAAAATGAATCCCCACTAACACAACAACTGATACTTCTTGTGCTATATCTTTAAACTTTTTCCATCCCAATAGAGCAACTCGGGTTTTAGTGTTTAATCACCTCATATAGCCTGCAGAGGGCTGACCCTGGCATAGAAAACTCAGCAGCTGGAGATATTTTAGCCTCAAAACACTCAGGTTAGCCACGAATCTACAGTGAACTGTGATTATGGAATGATATTTTAAAGCCTGTTTGGGTTGTGCTCGCTTTGGCAGTACATATACTAAAATCGAACGATACTGAGAAGATTAGCATGGCCCCTTCACAAGGACGACACGCAAATTTGTGAAGCATTCTGTATTTTTAATTTTTGTATGAGAAATTAACTTAAACTGTAAACTTTTGCCTAAAGCACAATTAAAAAAAAAAAAAAAAAAACTTGTTTGGGGAGAGGTATGACTTCCACCATGGATTCAGTTAAAATTGGAGTCTCCCCATGGACACCATAACAATACCTGTACAACACTGTTAAGCATCCTGCAGGGAACTGTAGCTCAGAAGCAGCTTAGAGCACTTATTTATGCATTCATTTAAGAAATACTTATTGTTCCTTCTTCTTTCTCTTCTCTTCCTTTCCAGAACAATTCAGTCCTAAAGCCATCCTCACTAGAGTGGAGGCAGCTAGAGGTGCCCAGATGGGAGTCGCAGCCTGACCAGTGAGGAACCTAGCATGATCACTGGGGATTTGGGGGAAGAGTGGGTTGTTGGAGCCTGTGTGGGGTTAGGAAAGCATCAGCAAAGAGGTACAGTCTTGCAAAGGGTTTTAGACCCTAAGTGGAGCAAGGAAATGGTCCTTGTAGAGAAATGGCCTAACAGTGGCACGGAGCTTTAACGCAGGGAGGTGTAGCCTGGTGTGGGGTGTCAGATCCTGACTGAGTGAGCAGGTCATCTATGTGGCAGGCCGTGAGCTGGCATGGATTATCAAAACCTAAGTGTGGGTAAGGAGGGCATCCATGCAGGGGACAAGGAGATGGTGCAATGAGAGATCGGTTTCATCAGGGGGATTGATCAAAATAGTAAACAGATTAAGGAGAATAGGTGTTGGGGTTGTCATTGTTGAAAAGGAATTACAAATATAGAAAAGGAGAAAACTTGACTGAATGCTGAATTTTGGCTTAGAATTGTAAGTCTTAGTGTGAATTCATGGTTTTCAGTCTGGATAGGTAAGTATAGAAATATAAATATAAATGTACATATACACACACGTGTATGTGTGTGTGTGTGTGTATTCTCTATGTCTGTCTACTGAGAGGATCTAGGAGCAAGGACACCCAATAACAGTGAGCACACCTAGAACCAAATCTGAGTTTCTGAATACAATTCTCTGAAAGGAACCGGAAGTTGATGGAGAAACTGCTGATTCTAGAGCTGGGGCAAGGAAAGGCTAGATGAGCCTGGAACATGTTATTGTGTCAGAAAGTACGAATGATGGTGAGGTGTCAAAAGGAAATACAATCCAGATTAAGTGTCCCCACTATGAAAATCTGGGATGATTTAAACATCAAAGAAAAAAATTTTTTTAATGATAGCAGTGGATTATATAACCCATTGAATCCAATAGGAAACTAAGAGGCCAAACTGATATAAATAAATTGATGAGAAAAAGGATATCCACATAGACTCAAAGTAAATCCCCCAAATAACTATTAACCACGAAGGGGAAAAGAGTAACTTTACAGTGGAGGAGACTGGCAGACACCATCTAAATTAAGTGATCAAAGTGAACATCATCATTAATGGGGCAAGTTGCCACCTGATAGGATGCAATGAGAAGAACACCCACCACTTTCTTGATAATCCTGCCAAAGACATATAACTTAAGTCTAATTATGAGGAAACATTATACAAAGCCAGGTTGAGGGACATTATACGTAATAACTGGCCTGTAATCTTCAATAGTTGTCAAGGTCATAAAAATCAAGAAATACTGAGGAAATGTTCCATATTGAAGGATTCTTTTGCTTTAAAAGACATTGTTAGGATAATTGGTGAAGCTTGAGTGATGCCCATGGATTAGATAGAAGTAATGCATCAGTGTCAATTTCCTGATATTGATGCTTGCATTGGAATTATGTGGGAGAATGTTCTTGTTCGTGGAAATTACATGCTCAAGTTTCTGGGGCTGATGGAACATTATGTCAGTAATTTGCTTTCAAGTGGTTTAGGAAATAAAGAGTTCTTTGTACTGTACTTGCAAGATTTCTGTTTAAGTTTGAGATTGTTTTAGGGGTTTTTTTTAATACACATTTAAGTTTAGAATAGTTTTAGATTTACAGAAAAATTGTGAACATAGCACAGAAAGTTTCCATATGCTCCACACAGTTCCCACTATTATTGGCATCTCACATTAGTATGGCGCATTTGTCACAGTGAATGAGTCAGTATTAATACATCGTTATTAATTAAAGTCCATACTTAATCAGGTTTCCTTAGTTTTTGCCTAATGTCTTTTTCTGTTTCAGGATCCCACCCAGGACACCAGATTACGTTTAGCTGTCATGTCTCATCAGGCTCCTCTTGGCTGTGACAGTTTCTCAGACTTTCCCTGTTTTTCATGACCTAGACAATTTTGAGAGTACTGGCCAGGTATTTTGTAGCATTTACCTCAATTTGGATGTTTCTGAATGTTTTCTTCATGATTAGACAGGGGTTATAGGTTTTGGGGAGGAAGACCACAGAGGTAAAGTGCCATTCTCATCAAATCATGGATACTTACTATTAACATGACTTATCACTGAAGATGTTAAACTTATAACCTAGCTGAGGTTGTGTTTGTCTGGTTTCTCTACTGTATAACTTTTTATAACTCTTTGTATAACTTCCCATTTCTTAAGTGTGGGCTGTGAGTAGTGGCTGTACCATTTTGCATTCCCACCAGCAATAAATGAGAATTCCTGTTGCTCCACATCTTTGCCAGAAATTGGTATGGTCATGTTTTGGATTTCTGGCCTTCTAAAAGGTGTGTAGTTACATCTCGTTGTTTGAGTTTGTATCTCCCTAATATTCAACATCATCACACTTGCAGAAGTGATCCAAGCAGAGTTGTGCAGAGCATTGGCTTACAGCATGCCCAAATCTGAATGAAGAGTTTTCTCCAATTCTTCATTCACCCTAAGGTTTAAATAGCTAAGAATAGCTTAGAGAGTCAGCTTTCCTTGGAGTGAAGGGATGATATATTGAGGGTTGTGAGGTCAGACATTATTCAGCCAAGGTACGTGGACTTGACAGAAAGAGGTGGGAGCTTAGAGGCTTTCCTAGATCTCATGGCATCACATCATTGCTTGCTAAGTGGTGGCTCTTCCAGGTTCAGATATAACCAGACAATGGACTTTGTTTTTACTGTGAGTTGACGCTGCTTGCAATTGCTATCTGTTTATAGGTTTGTAGCCAGAAAGACCAATGTGCGACCAGATGCCTTTCCATGCTGGGCACGTGTGAATGCTGATGCGTGCTTGGCAGAGAAACCCACAACTTACACAGCCTGTTGCGATTTCCCTCTTCCGTTCACAATCAGCCTGTGGGTTTTGCTGAAAAATACTTCATTCCTCAGAACTGCATTCCAAGACTACCTCTTTGTCGCTATACTTTTTCTCTTCACCAAAATGATTTCTTAGTCCAAAGCACTTTCATAATCATTGTATTTTATTCAAGCCTCAAAACAGCCCATGAAGTAGGTAAGTCACTTGTAAATATTATTTTCATTTTATGGATGAGAAAGCTGAGGCTCAAAGAAATCAAATGGCTTACTGAAATTCACACAATTAATATATGGAAAAATATATAATAATAGCCAATACTTCTACAATACTTTGGATCTACAATCAACACCCATGGAAGCAGCAGTCAAAAAATCAAAGGATGCATTGCATTGAGCAACTCTGCTGCAAAAGACCTGTCTATAGTGTTAAAAAGCAAAAATGTCACTTTAAGGACTAAGGTGTGCCTGACCCAAGCCAAGGGATTTTCAATGACTCCATATGCATGTGAAAGCTGGAGAATGAATAAGGAAGACCAAAGAAGAATTGACACCTTTAAATTATGGTGTTGGTGAAGAATATTGAATATACCATGGACTGCCAAAAGAACGAACAAATCTATCTTGGAAGAAGTACAGCCAGAAAGCTCATTAGAAATGAGGATGGCAAGACTTCGTCTCACATATTTTGGACATGTTATCAGGAAGGATCAGTCCCTGGAGAAGGACATCATGCTTGGTAAAGTACAGAGTCAGCAAAAAAGAGGAAGACCCTCAACAAGATGGATTGCTGCAGTGGCTGCAACAGTGGACTCAAGCATAACAATGACTGTGAGGATGGCGCAGGACCAGACAGTGTTTCATTCTGTTGTACATAGGGTTGCTATGAGTCAGAACCAGCTCGATGGCACCTAACAACAACAACAACAATACTTTTATTTACAATGCATTAGCTCTGTTCTAAGAGGTTAATATATGTTATAACTCATTTAATTCCCATAAAAGGGAGGTACCATTATTACTCCCATTTACAGATACAGAAACTGAGGCACAGAAAAGGTAAATGACTTGTACAAGCTAATAAGTAGTAGAAGTGGTATCCAAACTCAAGTAGCCTGGTTCCCAACAGAGCTATGCTGTCCTTGAACCTCACTTCCAACTAAACCAAGACGTTTCCCATATTGTGTGGCCTTAGGCCTAATGGGGCAACAAAGTGCTTTCTCCAGTACTGCTGCTTTACCTCATTCCTCAAAAGTCACTTCAAATTCCACTTTTCCATTTCCATATACACTGAGTCCTATGGACATGTAATGAGATAGGCAATGAAGTCTATTTTCTAACACCTACTCTTTTGAGATCGTTTTCCTTCCACCAAATGTTCAGTACTACTCAAAAAAACATAAAGTTGCTTGAGAAGCTGGATTTGAAATTTGAGGTGGTTCCAGAGCTCAGTCATGTAAGAGTTCAGACAGTACCATTTCTATATAATTCTTCAGAAAATCTTATATTTTCTACCTACAAAGAGCCAGAAAAACAATTTGACTCAGGCCCAAATTGGTTCTGCAGTTTAAAACTATGGCAATCTCAGTCTCTCTCTCTCTCTGGCTCTCTCTTGCTCTCTGTCTTCACCTCCCACACACACACACTTCCCTCTTTTCCTCTCCCCCCACCTCTGATTTGTAGCATTTGCTAATTTCCATTGTGTAAATACTCCCACTATGGCTTATTTCAAGATACCAGCATGACATCAGCTGGCTTGCAAAATTCCAATCAAATTTAACAGTCAACTTTCAGGAGCCAGAATAAGCCACTGAATAATATCACATTATCGTGTGCTTTCTTTGTGCCACATTCTGTCCTAAGTACTTTTTGTGTAACTCATTTAAAATCCTGACAACAACCTTGTAAGGAAGATTCTATTTATTAGTCACATTTTACAGAATAGGAAATGGAGGCATAAAGGAGTTAAGCAACTTGCCCACGAAAACACTAGCAAGTGGCGGCATCAGGATTTCGATGCAGGCGTAGGTTTCAGAGCTCCTGCTCTTAACTGTTACACTGTACTGCCAACCTCTCAAACATTGCCTGGGCTGAAATTTTCATCCTTGGTGTCTCTAAAAAATTTTTAAAAACAAATTCGGCAATTGCTTTCAAAGTCCTCAGCCTGGTTGTCCAGCCTATCATCTCTCCATTCCATTATACATTAAAAAACAAAAAACAAAAAAACCAAACCCATTTCCGCTGAGTTGATTCCAACTCATAGCAACACTATCGGACACAGTAGAATTGCTCCACGGGGTTTCCAAGGCTGTAATCTTTCAGGAACCAGATCGCCACACCTTTCTCCCACTTGGTGCCTATTTCATTCAAATCACCGATCCTAAGGTTAGCAGCCAGGTGCTTAATCATTGAGCTGCCAGGGCTCCTTCCATCATACATATTACAGACAGTCCCCGGATTATGAATGAGATGGTTCCTGAGTGTGTCTTTAGGTTGAATTTGTAGGGAAGTCAGAACAAGTGCATGCAGTTCTTATTTAGCCTTACTTTAGTGCAAGAAAAGACTCGAAGCCTTTTCAGTGCTTTAAAAGCTGCACGTGCAGCAAGCGAAGATGACTGTGATGAAGAATTTGTTGCGAGTAGGGGTTGGTTCAATCATTTCAAAGCGAGAGCAAATTTACAGAATTAAAGGACAAGTAGGAGTTGCTCATAAGTCAGACATTCATAACCCGGGGACTGCCTCTACTAAAAATTCTCTTTCTAAAGAAAAAAGCTGATTATATCATTCCCCTATTCAAATGTCTTCAAACAATTTGATCTACATATAAAATAGAAACTTGGTAGTTAGGTTGTCTGTGGTCAACTCTAAATGCCTTATCTAGTCTTGGTTGCAGCTCCCCTGCAAGTTTTGTCTGCTTCCGTTATGCCAAATTCATTGTGATTTCTCTAACAGGCCAGGTGCTCTCCCACCTCTGTGCACAGGCTAATCTTCCCATCTGTCAAAGTCCTACCATCCTTCAAGGTCCTATTCAGATGTGACTTTCTCTGCAAGGTCTTCCCACATGTCCTCAGTTGGAATACATTTATTTTCTCTTTCCCCATTGTCTCCCTACACTTGACTTGTACTACCTCTATTACAGCACTTATGGCGATCTGTTTTTTATTATAGCTATATTCTATAGTGTGGGAGATATGTCTGGCTCCCTGACTACAGAGTGAGTCTGAGGGCAGGGACCATGGTCTATTCCTCTTCATAGCTCTCCCACAGAATCTAGGACAGTGTCTTCCTAATATCAGGGGTTGGATAAATATTCGTGAATTTAATTGCTAAGTGAAAATCTACAGCTTGGTGTAAGCTAGGTATCTATCCTCAGGTCATTTCTTGAGAATAGGAGTGCCAACCCCCTCAGTCAACTGGGAAAGCAGCTGTAGGAATTAATCATAGCACCTAGTACTCTGCCCACAGGGGACACTGTGGTAGGAGACCATCAGCTGACCAGGGGAGGTCCTATACCAGTTCCTGGAAGAATTAGTTGCCATTAAGTCATGATGACCCCAGGTATGTCGTAGTAGAACTGTGCTCCATAGTGTTTTCAATGGCAGAGTTTTCAAAAGTACATTGCCAAGCCTCTCTTACAAGGTGATTCTGGATGGACTCAAACTTTCAACCTTGAGGTTAGCAGTTGAGTGCATTTACTGTTTGCACCACCCAGGGACTCCCCAGTTCCTGGACCTGTCCTTTATCACCTCCACTGACCTGCACTGGGACAACGTCTTCCATAGCAATCCTCCTTTTTGTCATAGGCACAGCCACCTCCAGGGCTGCAAACCCATCCTAGGAGGTGGAGTCTTCCATCTCAAGGACCGACATCCCATACCATTTTCTTCTCTCCCCCTCCCACTCCACCTGCTGTCTCATTTTAAGACCTCCGAGAAGCCACCTGCCCTTCCTCCCAAGGTAAATATCCTGATTATCTTGAAAGTTTATACTCCCTACCCCCATAGCAGGATGAGTGAGAGTTGATTTTTAATGCTTCAAAGGATTCTCAGGGGTGATCAAGGACAGTTTCTGGAACTTCTCTGAATAGAGCAGAGAAAAAAAACAACACTCTTCACTTGAGTGTTCACACACCAATCCAGTCTCCAGGAGGGATCTCCCTGGATTAACATAGGGCAGTGTTTCTCAACAGCGGCAATATTGGCATTTTGGGTTGGATCATTCTTTGTTGTGGGAACTATCCTATGTATTTGTAGGCTAGTTAGCAGTGCTCCTGACCTCTACCCACTAGGTGCCAGTAGCACCTACCTAAAAATGTCTCCAGATATTGCCAAATGTCGACTGGAAGGCAAACCCTCCTTCACTTGAGAACCACTGCTATAGGGCTTTCCTGGCACTAACTGCTGAGATCCCACTGGTCCCAGCTTCAGCCCTCCAAATAGTAGCCCGTGATCAGTTGCATGTCCTCATTGGGGTCAGTGTCTATAGCTCAGCCTCTGGCATGAGGACATTTCTGGATGGCTACCTCCAGGATGGGTGGCCAGAATGACCAGACTCTCATCTGCGACATTGGAAGTGTTGCCCAGACAACCACAGTTTCCACAGAAGGTGAGAGGGGTGTGTCTCCAGTAGATGTTTTGTTTCGGTTGGGTGCTGCTCCTTTGAGAATTCTCTGGCCTCTAGGCCTGACACTCTGAGTTAGGGTCCAGCAACAGGTAAAAATATGGGCAAATGAGGTTGACCACAAGGCTCTTTTTCTCATTAGCCTGCATTTCTTTATAGAGAACACTTTTGGAAGGATTTCATTTTGTGGAAGTTTGCTCTAAACTCAAGCAAGCAAGACTTGTTCCAGAGCTGCTTTAAAAAACGCCATCGAAAGGTCAATAGGCATTTAAATGGGGGAAATATATATATGTTGTCAAATGTCTATTGTCAAATTTCCACCCTTCTTCAACTTCTCTCTTTCTCTTTTTTTCTCTCTCTGTCTCTCTCTCTCACACACACACACACACACACACATTTTTACCCAGCTTCTTCTTTTCTCCTTTTGAAAAAATATATATTTTCTTAAGCGAAGATAAAATAGCTTGTCAACGAACATAAGAAACGGCAGACATCGTTCACAAATCTCCCAAAAACTTGGTTTTCTGTAAAATGCAGCAGGACACATTTATATTATATTGGTGCTCAGAATGTTTCTTTAGGAAGCTTTTTCCTTGGTGTTAAATGGCCTAAACTACCATATGTTCCTTAATAAAAAGCCATGTAAAAACCTACGTTAATAAACTGAACTCAAAGAAAAGCTGCCCCAAGACAGCTCTAACCAATCCTTTTTATGAGCTTGCCAACAATTTCAAGATTGTTTTAATGAAAAAAATTTATGTTCCTGTCTTTGTGGGCCACAGCATGTCGGTTCCCTGCTTGCTGCCCACCCCCCGCCTCCCCGGGGCAGCCAATTCTCCAGTGCCCTATAGAAGAGGTCACTCATACCTTGGCAAGTAGTTCACTGGAAGGGGTTGAGCTGTTCTGGAAGCTCCAGCAAACACACATGTGGCCAAGCAGCCACTTCCAAGCCCTCTGGAGCGCCCCCCTCCCCAGGGGCTTAACATTCCCAGGTACCATGTTCCAGCCCCATGGCCATTCCTACACTGTACTGGAGGAAGCAAAGAAGACGGCAAGGCCCAATGACTTAAAAGAGGATGACTCCTTGGAGTTCAGTATGAGAGGCCATGCGCACATTTCTAGATTTAATGTTTCTCAAAGTGCTGGAGGGGAAAGAACAGGGCCTTTAGATCAACATTTATCATTTTATACTTTAATTGCTTATTTATTTGCTGGTCTTAGTTACTGGATGGTAAATTCCCTGAAGGTGGGGATTGTATTTTGTTGATCAAATATAGTGCTGAGTATAGTGCCTGGTTTAACAATAGACCTTCAAGATTTATACATTGATTAATTTGAAAGCTTTCAAATTCCAGTTTTACCACATACTGGCTATTAGTAATCTAATAAATATTTGTTGATTAAATAAGTGAGAGGGCTAGAGTATGTTAATTAACCGCTATGTGTATCTACTACATGATAGAAATCACTTAACAAATCATAGTCACCTTGCTTATTTTTGGAGTCCCTGGGTGCTACATACAGTTAACATGCTTAGCTGTTAACCGAAGATTGGAAGTTTGAGTCCACCCAGAGACACCTCGGAAGAAATGCCTGGTGAACCCTTTCCAAAAAATCAGTCATTGAAAGCTCCATGGAGCACAGTTCTACTCTGACACACATGGGGTCACTCTGAGTCAGAGTCAACTGGACAACAATTGGTACTGGTTTATAATTATTATTATTATTATTGCTACCTGTTATGGTTTAAATTGTGTCCTCCAAAAATATGTGTTATAAATCCTACTATACCTGAGGTTATAATCCCATTTGGGAATAAGGTTTTCTTTGTTATGTTAACGAGGCAGTATTAGTGTAGGATGTGTCTTAAATCAATCTCTTCTGAGATATAAAAGAGCAGACTAAGCATGCAGCAAAAAAGTAGAGATGGGGGAAGATAGATGCCAGGTCACATGAAGAGCACCAAGGGACTGAGGAACAGAAGCTGAAAAGAGACAAGGACCTTCCTCCACAGCCAACAGAGAGAGAAAGCCTTCTAGAGCCGGCACCCTGAATTCAGATTTCTAGCCTCCTAAACTGTGAGGAAATAAATTTCTGTTAAAGCCATCCACTTGTGGTATTTCTATTATAGGAGCACTAGATAACTAAGCCACTTATGCGCACCTAGAGCAATTTAGCCTCTTCAGACTTCAACTTTTTCATCCGCAAAACAGGTTGCATAATGCCTCCTTATCAGGCTATGGTGAGGATAAAGAGGCCCATAGTAGATGCTCAATGTAGGTTGATTCTTCAACTTCTCCTTTCACAATAGAAGTAATGACTACCTTGCTTTCTACCACCTACATGAACACAAGATCACCACAGTCCCCCTGGCTCAACACATGATATGACATTGCCATAAACCTTCAAAGAGAGATGTGATTCTATTGGAGCCTCCACCTCCCTGCCCTTATAAAAAGCATATAGAAAGAAGCATCCTGGCTTGGAAGAAATATTAGCCAAATCTGGGGTTAAGGTCTGTTGATCCTATGGTTATCATCTTTATTCTTTGGTACTTATTTAATTTTTTTTCCTTCTGGATCTGAATACATTTATTTTTTAGAAAGGCTAGCGTGTCTCCACAGAACTAATGAGTTAAAGAAACCATTAACCATTAAACCATGTTAACTCTTCATGGTTCTGCAAAGACAACAGAATATGACTTATGACTTGGTATAGTAGTATCTGGAAGGGTATCTCGAAGGGTGAACTTTTCTTGGAGTGGGTGAAAATTGAAAGAGAAGTGACACGTTGGACAATTTTTGGGCAGAGCTTGTCTCCCTACCTAGAGTATTTCCCTAATGAGCTCTGGATGGGTTTGTTTGCTTGTTTGCTTTATCTTATCTCTTGGAAGATTTTGTGTTTTAGATACTTTTAAACATTTCCATCTCTTACAGGCAGTCCTGTAGGAAGAGTAGATGTGTTCTTGTGTAGCCACAGAAACAGAATCAGGACAATAGATAGCAGTCCTAAAGATGACATTTCAGGCCTTTATAAGAAAGAATATTCCAGCAATTAGAATGACATAACAGAAGGAAGGAGCTGGCTAGAAGGCTGTGAGCTGACCACCTCTGGATATGTGCAAGCAGAGATTTGAATAACCTGGTCAGAGATTCTATAGAAGAAATTCTTGCTTTGAGTGAAGAATTGAACTAGATGACATGGAATAAAATTGAACATTCTTTGGCCCTGTGATTAATATAAAGCTGCTGTTATTTCTGCCCTCACATGTCTACTCAAGCTGGATGAACTTACATACTTTCTTCTATGATCAGGCCCAATAAGCCTAATATTAGGTTGGTTTGTATATTAGCAGACACCACCTGACTAGGATGGAAGATGCCTTTCAGTTGAGGGCTCATTGTGGCTGAGGTTTTCCTCGCCTCCTTGGCTTGTCTGGTCAAATTTACTTTTTTTTCTTTTCTTTTATCATCAGACTAGTTTTCCCCCTCCTCTGGTTTCCATCTGCATGAAAAGGTTCTGACCCCTGACTTCTCTTGACTCCTGGTCTCTGCACATGCCCTGACTTTTGCCTGTCTGCTTGGTGTCTGAATTTCTGCTTTGCCTTGATCTTAATTTACGTTTGTATCCAACTCCTAAGGACCTGCAAATGTGCTATAATGGTAAAGGGTTAGCCTGGGTTCAAATCCTGGTTCTGTTACTTGCTAACCGGCACATTTGGGGCAAGTTACTTTAGCCTTCTAAGCTTTGTTTTTCTCAGCTGTTAAATGGAAATGAGTATAGTACCTGTGTGATAGGGGAGTTGTCACACAGTCTGTACCCAATAAATGTTACTACAGTTACTATTTCACAAAGACCCTGATTCAGCCTATGCTCTCAGGTTCCAGTCTCCTAACCCTTCCCAATGCTCTGACATCATCAACCACTATCCCAAATACAAACAAAATCTTAATGTAGGCTCTCCTTGCCTGATAGATTGGATATGTTCCAGCTAAATTGACTATAAACCACTTCCATAAAGTTAGTCTTATTTCCCAGTTTGAGTCCCTAGGTGGTGCAAATGATCAACACGCTTGGCTGCTAACCAAAAGGTTAGTGGTTTGAGTCCACCCAGAGGCACCTCAGGAGAAAAACCTGGTGATCTTCTACTTCTGAAAAATCAGCCATTGAAAACCTTCTGAGTCCAGCTAGCTCTGCGCTGACAGACATGGCATTGCCATAAGCTGGAGTCAACTCCACAGCAACTGTTTTTTGTTTTTTTAATTTGCCAGTTAGATTGCATTATACCCAGGGGCAAAGATTAGAAGGTAGAAGGGAACAGGAAAGCTGGTAATAGGGAACCCAAAGTCGAGAAGGGAGAGTGTTGACATGTCGTGGCGTTGTTAACCAATGTCATAAAATGTGTACTGTTTAATGAGAAGCTAATTTGTTCTGTAAATCTTCATCTACAGTACAATAAAAAAAAAAAAAAATAGAAAAAAAAGAAATAAATTGCATTATAAAACTGGGAACCCAATTCCCTCAAAAAACATCACCCATTGCCATTGAGTTGACCCTGAATATAATGAAATTGAACTTCAGAATTCAGAAAATCTTTTAAAATAAAAAATGATGACTTACCAATCCATTGCCATCGAGTTGATTCTGACTCATAGCGACCCTATAGGATAGAGTAGAACTGCCCCATAGGGTTTCCAAAGAGTGGCTGGTGGATTCTAACCGCCCAACCCTTTTGGTTAGCAGCTGAGCTCTTAACCACTGTGCCACCAGGGTTCCGATAACTTACCTGTAAGATATTATTCATATTCAAAATAGCTGTCACAGTCGACTATTTTTTATGCATAGCTACAATAGGGACAAGACAGCAAATACAAAAGCATGGAACCCCCAAATTCCATCCATCTGTGAGATACAATCCTTTAGAATGAGTGTGTGACTGAATTCATGAACTTGTCAGTTTAGAAGTCTGTCCAGCAAAGTGAGATCATCTGTCAGTGTTGCAAAATCACTACTCACTACTATGTTTAGCATTATTATTCCGTCTCAGGACAGCCAACTTAAAGAGAACCAGATATCATGCGGGTCCAGACAAGAGGGCCGTGGAAATGTTTTGGATGAAACAGGCACACTGCATTCTTGTTAGCCACTGGCTGCTTCCTGAACCTGTCCATCAGTCTAAAACTCACCAGACTCCTGGAAGCAGGACTTGAACCAAACCTCACTCCAAACTGAGATTCAAACAGAACCAAACCCAAATGTTAACATTTCACTAACCATGAGCTGACCCAACTTTCCTGGGGGAGGAAAACAAAAACTACTAAAGCAGTTTGATTTGAAGCCAAAACTATATGTTTTATGAAACTATTGAACTGGAACAAAATCAGATTAAAATATTCCCTGAACTGCATCTAAACTAAACAACTAAATTCTTTACTTCTTTCAAACTGAATCCCTGGCTACACATAAAGCTTACTTTAGTGCATATGATATTTAATTCAATACACATATAGTTTATCTTGGGCAAATTGTTTTTCTCAGTGTCAATTTTCTCTTTTATTCAAAGGGGATAATGATATCCACCTACTGCAGTAGAGTTACTTGGAAGATTAAATGAAATAATAAGCACATCCATCATCATCATCACCACTATTATTATTATTTGATCTTCATTGTGTCCAGCATACAAAGGGTCAACTCTGCATTTTAAGTCCTCCAATATGTTCACTGGCCACCAGAGGGCAGCAAAAAGGTAGGAACCCTTGCTGGAACTGACTAGAGCTTGTCCTAGTTATAAGGACAAGCACTGAGCGCTTACTATGTACCAAACCCAACTAAGCACCTTACATATATTAATATATTTAATATTTAAAGCAATGCTATGAGATGTATTCTGTTATTATTCCCATAGAGCAGATGAGGAAACTGAGGCAAAGAGAGGTGAAGAAAGATCACACAATTAGCAGGTGGCAGAGCTAGGACTTGAACAGGAAACCCTCACTTCTAATCTACCACTTTATACTACCATTGGAGGTTCATCTTGGAGAATACTAACCTGGGACAGGTTCAGATCCTGGCCTCGTTCATAGGCATGGGTGGAATTGCAACCCAGGTTGACCTTATAAAGTCTGTCCACAGTTCAGGACCCAGAGTAGCAAGAGTGAAAACCTGAGCCAGATATTTTTGATGTGGTCAACATCAATGTTAGGGAATAATCCAGGGCACACACATTAACCGAATAACAAACAGAGGGAAGTTTCAGTCAGAGGGTAGGAAGTTAGGATTCAGGCATAAATGTAGGAAAATGATCAAGACAATTGCCCTTGACAAAAAAAAAAAAAAAATATATATATATATATATACACAAATTTATATAGTTATTCTAAAGATGGCTGAGTCCAACTGGCCTGCCCTCCTTCTGAGTTGCACAATATCCTGAGGTTTAAAGACCCAATACTAGCATGACAACAGAGAGCTGACTTCGTTCCATTTTCACACCAATTTCCATCTTCAATTTTTTTTGTTTATTTTTAAAAATGAAAAAGAAAAAAACCTGTCATCCTGCTCATCACAGCCAAGCTTCTCAAAATAACAGTTCTTGTTCACTTCCCAACAGCTTTGTTTCCCACACTCTCTTCAACCCACTTGAGTCAGACCTCTGCCTTCGCTGAAACTAAACTCACCAAGGTCACCAAGTACCTGCCAAATGCCAAATCCAATGGCCATTTGTCTATAGTTTCAGATATGCCGGCAGCGTTTGACATTGCTGGCCACTCTTTCCTTCATGAAACTGCCCCTTTTGGTTTGATATTCCTTGTCTGAGCACCCTTAACCCTGGACCTACCGCTGCTCTCTGAACACCATTTTTTTAGTCTGTGTACTGGCTCCTTTTTTTCCTTTTATTTTTTACTCCCCATCTCCCACCCCCCACCCCCCAGTCCCTGGCAACCACTAATCTTTTGTTTTCATGGATTTTCCTATTCTAGATATTTTATATAAGTGGAATCATACAATATTTGTGCTTTTGTTTATTTCCCTTAAAGTGGTATTTTCAGGGCTTATTCATGAGGTGGCATGTATCACAACTTCATTTCTCTTTAGAGATGAACAATACTCAGTTGTATGGATATACCACATTTTGTTTATCCATACATCTGTTGATAGGCACTTGGGTTGTTTTCTCCTTTGTTACTGGCTCCGTTTTTCCACCATCTCTTGCCCAAAATGCTGCAACAAATTCTGTCTGCTTTCCCTGCCTCCAGTCTAGACCTTCTGATTCATCCTTGACATTGCTGACAGAGAAAGCTTCCTAAAATACTCCAATGCTAATCTGATCATGTTTCTTCTCTACCTGAAATCTTTCAATAATTCCTGTTTTCCACATCATGGATATTATTTAGCATGGCATTCAAAATCGTCTTGACTTGCTTTCCATCTACTTCTCCACGTGGTCCTGGCCACTCCCCCGCACGTGCTTTTTGTCCCAGTCTACTCATAGTGCTTAAATTCACTCAACTCCCATAGCTTCTCAAGCCTCTTTTCCTTTGCATCCTTCAAAATTCTGCTCTATCATCTCCTTCCACTTCTATAAAGATTTCCCTGAAATCCTTTCCCCTAGACAAAGATGCTGACTTCTCACCGAGAGCTCCAATGTACATGTGCCGTAGGTCTCTTATGTCAAACTCCTATCTCCTTGGGTGAAGGACTATGTGGGATTTATCCTGGTATCCCCAGCACCTAGCTCAGGGAGACACTTAGTACATCTCTGCAGAATGGATGAATTTTCTGGAGAGAACACCAACCAACCAGAGGAATTGTGGAACTGAGACACAATGCCTGGTACATTAAGTGCTTACAAAGTGGTAGGTGATTTGGAATGGGATCCTGACTTTGAGTATATCCCATTCATTCTTACAGATCTAAAGGACAATGGCGTTTCTAAAAGCAGCAAATCATTAAGTCAAGTGAGAGTCAATATACTGATTTTATTTTTTATCAATGAGAAGGTAATGAGTTTGTTATTAGAAGCAGCAGAGGCAGGCTGCAGTGGGCCTTCTTGCCCAGAGAACAGACTGAAGGGCTGGCTTTTCTCTCCGTGTATCACTCAGCAGAACAAGCCATGCCAGTTGAACATGAGCATAAAATGTGCTCATGGGTAACAAGGCACCTGGCATATATGACTAAAATCATGTGGACTAGATATTTTTATCTGCCTTCTCTTGCCAGAAGGAGTAGAATTTGTTCACCCTGCCTCACTCCCACTCCCTAATTTAGTAGTAATTTAATAGTCTGAGAAAATTCGTATGTACGTCTTCCCCATTTGTTTAGTGGAATTTCAGAGAAACACCACCATTGCTCTACTTTGTTATCCCTGCAGAGAACTGGACCTTAGCTAGGACAGGGAAAGACTGCAGGCCATGCCCCCCTGGCACCTGCTCACTGGCTAGGTGAATTGTTATTTTTTACCTTGATTCTAGGAGCTGTGAAGGCATGATAAACCTGAACTTCCAGTTCTTCTCCAACTCTGACCATGTGGTAAACCTCAAATTTGGGAGTTGAGGAGGTGAAGTGGGATGAAGGGGTAGAAGAGGGCAAGCTTCTATTCTAGCTATAAATAAATTATGCAGGCTATTCCACTCCTTCCCAAAGGATTTGCCTCCAGATTTCAGCATACCATGATGATTACACACATGGACTCTGGGTTTAGACATTGTAGGTTCAAATCCTTGCTCTTCAAATTATTAGTCCTGTGACTTTCAGACAAGTTATTTAACCCCTTGTGTCCTTAGTGCTCTCAATTATAACATGGGAATAATAATACCTTCCTCAGAGAGTTGCTCTAATGAGAAAATGCCTGTAAAACACTTGGCATAGTGCCTGAATCAGCACTTTGTAACTGTGAGCTGTTATGACACTCAGTTTAAATTCTTAGAAATTGGCCTGGCTTTCAAGAAGCTCCAGATTAATCCAAGCTCAATGTGCCTTCACATCTGGCCTAAAAACATTGGGAAACCTCCATGACAACTGCCGTGACAGTAATGGCAGAGAATCATGTCAGCTGACGAGAAAGAGCAGATCTGCTCCCTATGGCTGAAGGTAATCGCTCTCACAATCACAAGCTATTTTGGCTACTGTCAGCATCACTGAGCCAACGTTGATCTGGACATGAAAGCTGGATCACTCTGAGTTTGCTCATATGTAAGCCAATCTATCAACAAAATTCCAAATGCCCCCTCTTCTGAGTGATGAGGTAACAAAGGAGTCGACAGGCCAGGTCATCAGGTCTGGAATCCTGCATCCAAATGCATCCTGCATGCTGAATATCAGATCAAAGTGAAAAAGAAAACATGAGAGAGTTGAGCCAACTTCCCATGTACAAGACTAAACATAATTTGATTTTCAAATTTCAGACCAGGCTTTCAAGACTCACCAAAATTCTTTCTGAATTTTCTTCTCTAAAGTCAGATGTATAAATTACAGAATAAATAAAAATGTTGTTTCCATAGCCACTCTCTTACATGTAATCTTCTTTCCGTAGATATAGAGTAGACTGGTCCATGGACAGACACCAGTGGAGAAGAGAAGCAAGGAGAGGTTCATAAAAGTCTTGAAAACCTTCCCAGATTTCACAACTGTAGCAATCTCTCATGGGAGGTGCTGGGAAACCACTGCAAGGACACTTTCACCAATACAGATCACCCAAATGGAATGAAGGATGCATTTCAGCAACAACAAAAACAGTACGACAAACCCAAGCCTTCAACTCAAGCTTCAATAGCAGTGTGACATGTAGAGTTGGTGTATTAGTCAGGATTTAATCAGAGAAGCAGAACCACAGGTTGGATGGACAGTCCCTGAGTAGCATAAATGGTTAAGCACTCAACTACCAGCTAGAAAGGTTAGTGGTTCGAACCCACCCAGAGGCATCTTGGAAGACAAGCCTGGTGATCTGCTTCCAAAAGGTCACAGCCTTGAAAATCCTATGGAGCTGTTCTACTCTGCACACATGGGGTCACCATGAGTTGGAATCAACTCAGTGGTGACTGGTTAGTTGGTTGGTATGTATATGTATATGTACACATACATAAATAATTAAATTTAATTCAATTATTGTATACATACGTGTGTGTGTGTGCGCGCGTGCACTCACAGGTGGGTAGGGAGCCCTGGTGGCACAGTGGTTAAGAGCTATGGCCAGCTACGGCTGCTAACCAAAAGGCTGGCAATTTGAATCCACCAGCTGCTGCTTGGAAACCCAATGGGACAGTTCTACGCTGTCCTGTAGGGTTGCTATGAGTCAGAATCGACCCGGTGGCAACAGGTTTGGCTTGGTTTTATATACACATATATTTTATATATACGTATTATATATTTTATATATATAAAGTATATATACATATATAATATGTATGTATATGTATATTTGTAGCAGGGATTTGACCTGGAACTTGAAGTCCGCAGGGCACACAATAAGGAAAGGAAGATGGATGTAATGTGGGGGAGAACCCACAGCACAAGCTGGAGCCCCACAAGGATGGACTGAAACCTGTCCTTGTTGCTTCTGACCTTAGTGATATGGGAAGCTGGGTTCCTTTGTCACAGAGCTAAACATATATACCAGGCCCAGAAGTCGGAGGAACTAAAGGAGGATCCAGGTGAAGCAGCTGCAAGCCTAGCTGCTATCTCACACCAGTGAGGCAAGTCAGCAGATCAGCAATATGCAGAGCTGCAAAATGGCTACCGCTTCACTTGCACCCCGCAAATCTTCCAAATCCCTCTTGTGATCCACCCTTACCAGAAATGTGCAGAAACAGGAATTCTAGGAAATGTCAATCAGCCTAGCCACGGTGACATCTCTCAAGGCCACCAGAGAAGACATTAGACCTCTCTGCTCCTGGTTTCTTTGTAACTCTTTCTTGAGGAATGCCTTTTCCAATCCAGAATGGTTGAAAAGTACATAGAATAAAGACAATTTTCTTACTTCATCATATCATGCACAAATTAAAAATAATTATTGTTATTTTCAAACGTAATTTGGATATTCAGAAGTCTCAATTTGTTCTGAAGGTTATAGTCAAAGTTTATTATGTCAAGAATATCCTCTCTGTCCTACACACACACACACACACGCACACACACACAAATGTGTAGTCCATAAACATCATTCTACAAGTTGCAGTTTTGTGTCTTTTCAATATTCAGTGAATGTCAGATCCTGGCAGGAATGCTCAGCGTGAGGGAGATTCTCACAGTTCCTGTCCTCACTGTCCACCCTGAGCACCTATGGCCTTTCGATTGAGAGATCACTTTGCCTGACACCAAGTCATCTGGAAAGCATCAAACTCAGGCTGCTCAGCTGCTCTTTAAAGTTCACGTGTGTCTTTTCGTTTTACAACAACCACAGTTTATTGGGATCTTAGAGGTGAACATTACCATTTTAACTAACTCTTTAAAATAGAAAAAAAATGTAGGGAGCAATCAGATGGCAATATTAAATATTATTTTTTTCATTATATTTTCTAATAACTCTCAAGCACCGGTAACCATAAAAACCTTCATAATGTGTTTATTGAGGCCAGTAATCAATACAGGATGGAATTTTCAATATAACATGGGCAAATTTTCTATGAAAGTGGCATAGGGAACTCTGCCCCTTTGCTGAAATATAAACTTGACTCCCTCTTTAGGGCATTGAGGTAGTAAAACACAAGAGACTTCCTAATGGAAATGAGACCATTCTCATTAAATTAAATGAGACCATTTAATATGGGTGAAAGTGATTTAAAATTCACACACCTCCTGCAAATATGTTCTTGATTTACTTTTTAAAGAGTAAAATGGGTTTACTAAATATTGCCAGGTATCATAAATCATAAAACATTTAACACCGATTTGTCAAATGTAGTTTACATGAACTAGCACTTAGTGTTATTTATGCCAGACTGAATGAAATGGCTGATGTGTTAGGAGGGTTTTCAGCCAGTAAGGAGACATGCAGTGAGAAAAACACTGTGCTAGGTGGTATGTTGGCTGTAGAAAACTACATGACATACATTATCCCCAAAGTGCATACAGTTTGCCTCAGGAGCTCAGTCAACAATACAAGGCATGGTAAGAGAAGGTCCTGTCCATACCAGCTCAGCTTCATTTAAGCCAACCAACCCAAAACACCCCTTGTTATCTAATTCCAACCCATCACCCTGTACTGGCCACCATCCATTAAGAAAGCCCCAGTCCTCTATAACTTTTGATCTGAACCTACCGTCTCAAACCCTGTTTTATTTCATCTTGCAATGCTTCTGTACCTTTCAGGTTTTAAGCTCTTGATGTCTTATCTTGGACAGCTTCATACTGTCTTTTGGAACTAGCTCTTGGTGCCACTCTTCAAATGTGACTGTTACTTGCTGCTTAAAACAAACAAAACCCATTTCCATTGAGTCAATTCCGACTCATAGCAACCCTATAGGACAGAGTAGAACTGCCCCATAGGGTTTCCAAACAGCAGATGGTAGATTTGAACTGCCCACCTTTTGGTTAACAGCCGAGTTCTTAACCACTATACCACCAGGGCACATTGTGTATTATTTGAGCCACTTTGTATAACATCCTGGTGCAATTCAATTCACACTCTGGGACCCTACCCTGATACAGGCTACTTTGGTTAATATCATCACCCAATCTGCCCGTTCTGGTAATCGTGTAGATTCGTGCAGGTACTATAGAGGTTTGCAGCTGCTTCTTCAGAAATTAAGGCAGGACATAGAGGTAAAGGGGACAGTTTAATCACTGGAATTCTATTCCCCTAGCCTACTGATAAACTGAGGCTTTACCAGGAGAATATAACACAGTCTCAACATTCAACTACTTAATAAAATCATCAATAGCATCTTCCTGCTTGGCATAGGCACCTATTTGTCATCTTGAGCAAAGCAGAATTTCAACTATCAATGCCAAAAGGCATAGATATATTTCCTCACCTCATAGTGATTTCATTATGAGTAGACACTGCTTTGTTACTTTAAGGTCAAGCACTCAAAATTGATGACTTTGATCCAGAGAAGGCTTTATGATAAGCTCTTGAATTCTGAGGGAGTGGACTTGAATTGTAAGGAGAGGTCAGGAGTTGTAAAGTTTTGTCTTGGTATGCTACAGTCAGGAGATGCAAGGAAAAAATGTATCACCTTACATGGAAAAATGGAGATTAAAAATTTGGGCAACAGTGGCTTGTTAAATTATTTTTCCTGTGAGTGTTCTGTAGCTTTTTAATAGGCATCAAGTATTTTTAAAAGTATTTTTCAATGATGACAGCAGGTCAGCATCTGGTTTGTGGAGATTAGCTAAATCTGTGGGCTTAATGTTATTTTCCATTGTAGCTATATTTAACAGTGCTGTTTCGTGGGGGCAAAAAGACACCAGAACCCTAGAAGTGGGGAAGAGGAGCAGAACAGGAAATGGTTGAAATAGAGGCTCTAGAATCCGAGCCAAAGGAAGTGTATTTCCCAAGGGAGTCCTAGCCTTCTGTATCAAATGAGTGCTCCACCCACCACCAGAGCTTTGCTCTGCTATATTTTTCATTTGTTTTCCTCTGGTGGCAAATGTGTAAATGACTAAACTTATAACCTTCCCATAGGATCCCTTTATCTCCAAGGTAACGAATTTCAACAGGAAACTATGTGAAGACCAAGCCCTGGTAATAGCGTAGTCATACTTCCTTTCATAGTCTAATCTTGAGGACATATTGTGGTTTGATCCCATGGAAATATTATGCTGTAGCAGACACCTCTGGTGCCTTGGTCCACCTTTGATTTCATCTGTGGCTCTGGTGAACGTTTTTAATTCACCTTGCAATGCCAGCACCCACCTCACAAGTGTGTCTGCTGTCTTTCCACATTCTAATCCCAGGATCTTCTCCGTTGCTAAGAGAGTCTGATTGGTATAGGAGCGAAAACAACCTGGAAGTACAGTAGAGTTAATGGCCCCAGAAAACAACTCAGCTTCCCATCCTTTTTATAGGCAGTTCCATATACTTTTCAGAGGTCACAGCAGAATCAAACTCCATTTTCTACACTTTTCCTCCTGCCCTGTCTCACTCTCCCTACTACCTTGCTTCATGGAATTACTTTCCAAATAAACTACCTGCCCCCAAGTACTAATCTTAGGCTCTGCTTTTGAGAAGTTAGACTAAGGCCCATACTAAGTCAGAAATCCTTCCTTTTCTTTCCCAAGTACACAGGCACATGGATAGACACATGTACACTCATACTCACACATGTACACAACAAAAGAAGCATATACATTTTCTTGAAGTCATCATGATATATCGAAGCAGGACTTCCCTCAAGTTATTAGACTATGAAAATTTATCTTTAAAATAAACAGTGGAGAGTATCCCATTCTTCCTTTGAAGGATCAATTGCTATGGCAATTACACTCCTACTAGAAAACTAGGAGGTCTCTCAGTGGTACAAATAGTTAATACACTTGACTGATAACCGAAAAGTTGGAGGTTCAAGTCCACCCAGAAGTACCTCAGAAGAAAAGCCTGGTGACCAACTTACAAAAAATCAGCCACTGAAAATCCTATGGGGCACAGTTCTACTCTGACACACATGGGATTTCCATGAGTCAGAATCATAGGCGGATTACCCTATAAGCAAGGTAAGCACATGCTTAGGGCACCAACAAAACAGGGGCACCAGCTTTCCAAAGCAAAGACCTATAGATACCAAGCAGACAGGACAGAAGGAAAAGAGAGCGCCACAGTGGAAGGGAGGTAGCGGGGCACTAAATGAAAATGATACTATTTTATAAATTGTGTATACAATAATGGTCATATTTTCATTTTCATTTCAGGCCAATCAGGTATAAACTCACATTCATTTCCCTCGTCGACCGCATAAGAATGCACTATAATCACGTGACTCGTGACATCTCTAGCCCTATCCTGTGCAAAGCGAACCAAAACGCGTCTTCAGATTGAGCACACCCTTGTATTTGTATCATGATATTTTCGATTGCTCTCACTCCCGTCAGATAGCAGGAGTAGTGCGATGAACTGTGAAGATGCAGCATCAAAGGACAGAAAGTGAGTTTGCAAGTTTTTAAGTATTATTTCAAGATGAAAAACACTTGTGGAGATCTGTGAAGGGCCCACCAATGAACACCATATGACAAACAAATGAAATTCTTTCCAAATACCTTGTAAGTTCTATTTCTTTTGCCTGTCTCAGACCTAAACAACAAAATTTTATGTTCCAAATCAATTTTTGTTTTACTTAGTAATATTCAAATATAAGTTTTTGTGTTAACATCCAAATTGAAATGTAAATTGTATGTTATAAATTTAACTTGTTTTATAAATTTTATTTATTTTCATTTATTCAAATTTGTTTGCTATGGTAAAAGCAAATTTAAAAAGTGACATAATTTTATGTCCAGGTAAAATGAAATGGCAACAACTAAGTGGAGCACAAAAATGAAATCTCGCAGAAGATAAAAGCAAAAGGATTTGTGAATCCTTAAAGACAATTCCAAGATTAACTTCCTTTTTAAAATATAATGAATCAGAAGAGATTTCTTCCACTGAACGCTTGAGTTTAATGGCCACAAATCATTGTACTAGTACCACTAGTGCTGAAATTGTTAATAGCAATAAGAATACAACAGAATTTGTTCCAAATTCTGCATCCATTCCTTGCTGTAGTAAAAAAATTACTAACGGTGTAGAAGTGAAACTATTTTAGAACCTGAAATTGTAACATCTGCAGACCTTATAAATAACAGAAATACAGATCCTGCTTCGTGGAATAATTTTTCTATTAATGATGTAAATTATTGGACTAAAAGAGGGCCAAGTGATTGTCAGCATCCCAGTGGACCATTTGAAAATTCATGTTCAAAGTTTCTGAATGGTAAGCAAACAATGTTCTGTAGCCAGAATCTACTTCTAGGGTGCAAAGCTAATGGTGATAATTATAAGAGGGAGTGGCTACTGTATTCTCCATCAGTCAGCTCTGTATATTGCTTTGTCTGCAAACTATTCAGTTCTAAATCATTTAATTCTCCATTTGCTATGGATGGATCTAGTGATTGGTGCAACTCACATATGATTGATAAACACGAAAACAATTCAATTCACCCAGATTGTATGTTGTCATATTTAAACTGAAGATATTGTTTTGGCTTAACTCATACGGGAAATACAAATTAATGAAGAACTTCAGTATTGGAAAGCCATTTTGCAGTGTGTTGCTGCTGTCATTATAACAATCACTGAATGTGGACTATCTTTTCGAGGAAGAAATGAAATGTTTTGGTCCCTGCAAATGGAAATTAGGGGGATTTACTTGAACCTGTTGCTCAATTTGATCCATTTTTAGCAGTTACATCTCAAAATATGGTAACATAGGAAAGGGAAAGCTATCATATGTTGTTGTTATTGTTAGGTGCTGTTGAGTCGGTTCATAGCTTCATAGTGAACCCATGAACAACAGAACAAAACACTACCTGGTCCTGGGCCATCCTCACAATCATTGTTATGCTTGAACCCATTGTTGCAGCCACTGTGTCGGTCCATCTCATTGAGGGTCTTCCTATTTTTTGCTGACCTGGTACTTTACCAAGCATGATGTCCTTCTCCAGGGGCTGATGTCTCCTGACAACATGTCCAAAGTATGTAAGATGTAGTCTCGCCATCCTTGCCTCTAAGGAGCATTCTGGTTGTACTTCTTCCAGGGTGAACCTGTTCATTCTTTTGGCTGTGGACGGTATATTCAATATTCTCCCCCAACACCTCCACTCAAAGGCATCAATTCTTCTTTGGTCTTCCTTATTAACTGTCCAGCTTTCGCGTGCATATGAGGCGACTGAAAACACCATGGCTTGGGTCAGGCACACATTAGTCCTCACGGTGACATCTTTGCTTTTCAACACTTTAAAGAGGACTTTTGCAGCAGATTTGCCCAATGCAATGAGTCTTTTGATTTCTTGACTGCTGCCTCCATGGGTGTTGATTGTGGATCCAAGTAAAATAAAATCCTTGACAACTTCAGTCTTTTCTCCATTTATCATAATGTTGCTCATTGGTCCAGTTGTGAGGATTTCTGTTTTCTTTATGTTGAGGCATAATCCACACTGAAGGCTGTGGTCTTTGATCTTCATCAGTAAGTGCTTCAAGTCCTCTTCACTTTCAGCAAGCAAAGTCATGTCATCTGCATAACGCAGATCATTAATAAGTCTTCATCAAATCCTTATGCCCCATTCTTCTTCATATAGTCTAGCTTCTCTGATTATTTGCTCAGCATACAGATTGAATAGGTATGGTGAAAGGGTACAACCCTGACACACACTTTCCTGACTTTAAACCATGAAATATCCCCTTGTTCTGTAGGAACAACTGCTTTTTGATCTATGTATAGTTTCCTCATGAGCACAATTAAGTGTTCTGTAATTCCCATTCTTCATAATGTTATCCATAATTTGTTATGATCCACAAGTCGAATGCCTTTGCATAGTCAATAAAACACAGGTAAACATCTTTCTGGTATTCTCTGCTTTCAGCCAGGATCCATCTGACACCAGCAATGATATCCCTGGTTCCACATCCTCTTCTGAATCTGGCCTGAATTTTTGGTAGTTCCTTGTCAGTATACTGCTGCAACCGCTTTTGAATGATCTTCAGCAAAATTATACTTGCGTGTGATATTAATGATATTGTTTGATAATTTCCTCATTCAGTTGGGTCACCTTTCTTGGGAATAGGCATAAATATGGTTCTCTTCCAGACAGTTGGCCAGGTAGCTGTCTTCCAAACTTCTTGGCATAGATGAGCGAGTGCTTCTAGTACTGCATCTGTTTGTTGAAACATCTCAATGGATATTCCATCAATTCCTGGAGCCTTGTTTTTCACCAATGCCTTCTTTCTTCCTTCAGTACCATCAGCTCCTGATCATATGCTACCTCTTGAAATGGCTGAACGTTGACCAGTTCTTTTTGGTATAATGACTCCGTGTATTCCTTCCGTCTTCGTTTGATGTTTCCTGCATTGTTTAATATTTTCCCCATAGAATCTTTCACTATTGCAACCTGAGGCTTGAATTTTTTCTTCGGTTCTTTCAGCTTGAGAAATGCTGAGTGTGTTCTTCCCGTTTGGTTTTCCATCTCCAGCTCTTTGCACATGTCATTATAATACTTTACTTTGTCTTCTCGAGTGGCCCTTTGAAATCTTCTGTTCAGTTCTTTTACTTCATCATTTTTTCCTTTTGCTTTAGTTACTCGATGTTCAAGAGCAAGTTTCAGTCTCTTCTGACGTCCATTTAGGCCTTTTATTCTTTCCTGTCTTTTTAACGATCTCTTGCTTTCTTCATATATGATGTCCTTGATGTCATTCTACAACTCATCTGGTCTTCGGTCATTAGTGTTCAGCTGGTCAAATTTATTCTCGATATGGTCTCTAAGTTCAGGTGGGATATACTCAAGCTCGTACTTTGGCTCTCGTGAACTTGTTCTTATTTTCTTCAGTTTCAACCTGAACTGAGCAATTGATGGCCTGTTCGGCAGCCAGCCCCTGGCCTTGTTCTGACTGATGATATTGAGCTTTTCCATTGCTTCTTTCCACAAATGTAGTCGATTTGATTCCCGTGTATTCCATCTGGTGTGGTCCATGTGTATAGTCGTAGTTTATGTTGGTGAAAAAACGTATTTGCAATGAAGAAGTCATTGGTCTTGCAAAATTCTATCATGCGATCTCTGGCATCATTTCTATCACCAAGGCCATATTTTCCAACTACCAATTCGTCTTTTCCAACTTTCAAATTCCAATCACCAGTAATTATCAATGCATTCTGATTGCATGTATGATCAATATCAGACTGCAGAAGTTGGTAAAAACCTTCAGTTTCCTCATCTTTGGCCTTTGTGGTTGGTGCGTAAATTTGAATAATAGTTGTATTAACTGGCCTTTCTCGTGGGCGTATGTATATTATCCTATCAATAATAGCGTTGTACTTTAGGATAGATCTTGAAATGTTCTGTTTGACTATGAATGCAATGCCATTCCTCTTCAAGTTGTCATTCCCGGCATAGCAGATCATACGATTGTCTGATTCAAAATGGCCAATACCAGTTCATTTCAGCTCACTAATGCCTAGGATATCGATGTTTATGTGTTCCATTTCATTTTTTGACAACTTTCAATTTTCCAAGATTCATACTTCATACATTCCACGTTCCAATTAATAATGGATGTTTACAGCTGTTTCTTCTCATTTTGAGTCATGCCACATCAGCAAATGAAGGTCCTGAAAGCTTGACTCCATCCATGTCATTAAGGTCAACTCTACTTTGAGGAGGTAGCTCTTCCCCAGTTGTCTTTTGAGTGCCTTCCAACCTGGGGGGGCTCATCTTCCGGCACCGTATCAGACAATGTTCCGGTGCTATTCATAAGATTTTCACTGGCTAATTCTTTTCAAAAATAGACCATCAGGCCCTTCTTCCTAGTCTGTTTTAGTCTAGAAGCTCAGCTGAAACCTGTCCGCCATGGCTGACCCTGCTGATATCTGAATACTGCTGGCATTCACAGCAACACACAAGCCCCCACAGTAGACAAACTGACAGTCACATGGGGGAACCTATGGTGTGTATCATCGTATATGTCTAAAACAACCTGTGAAGAATTAATGAACTTAATAAGTAATAAAGTTCGAACAACTATTTTCAGTGAAATAAGTATAGTGGGATATTTCAGTTTGTCTGTAGAGTCCACTGCTGATCTTTCTCAAACAGATCAGCTAAGTATTGTTTTATGATATGTATCTCTGACAGATGGAAAACGTGTCAAGCAATTTATCACATTTACTAGCTTAAGAAGTCACTTAAAAAGTGAAGAAATTGAAAATCAAATACTTTCACTATTAATATGATGTTTGAAAAGTTGATTTTTCTAAGTGCAGGGGCCATTCCTATAACAATACAGCCAATATGTCAGGGCGTTAGAAAGGCATGCAGTAGAAAATTTTAGAATGTAATGAATATGCCATTTACATACCAATGTCAGTTTCATACCATGTGCTGCACATTCATTTAATCTTGTAGGATATAGTGCAGTAGATTGCTGTCCGGAATCAGTCAATTTTTTTCTGCTATTCAGTTACTCTACACATTTTTTTTCCCACCTCTACTCACCAATGGGCTGTTCTTAAAACATACTTTGGCAATGATTGAACATTAAAATGTCTTTCTAATATATGTTGGGAAGTACATGCTGTAGCAATGAGTACAATCCCGGAATTGTACACTCAGATTCTGAATGCCTTAGAAAACATTGCTGAAGACTAGACACAAAAAGGAGATACCAAAAGAGAAGCTGAAAACATAGCCAACAAAATGCAAACACTAGAGTATGTATTTATGTTGGCTATGTGGAATAATATATTGCGACATTTTCATTGGACGAGTCAAGCTTTCCAAGATTCAGAAATAAATTTAAAGATATGCACAGATCCCTAGCAGTCATTAACAGAGTATTTACATAATTTAAGAAAAGATTTTGAAAACACAACAAAATAAATACTGCCAAATACTGATTATCAAGAAGTTCACTGTCACAGAAGCATTAGAAAGAAACAAATAAATGATGGATGTGCTCCTGAAGTCACTGAATGCTGGAGATCAATTTTGCATAACCACATACTATACCATCATTGACACACTTGAATCTTGCATGAGAAGAAGGGTGAATGTGTATGAAGTTCTTTCAGATAGATTTTCCTTCTTAAACAGTGTGTATATACCTGATGAAGAACACATGAAGGCATCCAAGAAATTAGTGCAGGCTTATCCTGATGACTTAAATGCAAACCTTTATGGAGAAGTACGACAATTTCATTCTTACATGAGAACTAAATTTACAGATTCAGGAAAGATAAATTTTATTCATGCAGGCATGTATGATTCCATAATAAAAGATACAATACAATGTGCATTTCCAATGTTGAAATTGCTTTATGCATATCCATAACTTCAAAGAAAACAAACTGCACAACAGAACATTAACTTTTGTCCCTAAAGAGACTAAAAAACCCTCAGTGTACAACATGAGTCAAGAAAGACTCAATTCATTATCCTTATTATGTATGGAAGTAGGTACTATGTATGGAAGTAGATATTGTTCAGCAGCTTAATTGTCACAAAATCATTGAAGAATTTGTAAGAGCAAAGAATGGAAATGTTTTTAATTATAACATGTTAGAGATGAAAGATCTATCTAAAAGTAAAATATAGTAATTTGTTGTAATATTTCTTTTTTGATCATTAAATTTTCTTTTATGACATCTTTTTATTTGTTCATGTATAATTATAATATTTATTACAAAACAAACATCAAAATTGAACTATAAGCCATTTAAAACAAAATTGGTGAGACTTCCGGCAAAATGGCACCCTAAGCAGAAGCACCACGCCGTCCCTCCACAGCAAAGATCTGAAGAACTAAGCCAAACAGAGAATACAACAATCCTGAAACCCTAAAACATCAAATGAAAAGATAAAGAACTAAGCCAAGCACCAAATGGAGTGAGAAAACTGAGAAAGAACCGAGAGTGAGGAGAGATTCATGCAGAGGTCCCCTACCAGATAACGCAGAGCGGATCCACCATCTTGGACTCCTATCGGAGACCAGCAAACAGGGGGTATGAGAAAGCAGCTTACAGAGCTTCCAGCAGGAGACAAAACAACCGGTAATTTGCGATATACGCTTTCCCACTCCCCACCCTTCTTCACCCCCACTTGGCCTCCTCTGCTTCCCGCGGCCACAATCTCTTGTCCGGGAAGCACCGGCTGCTTGGATTCCACACGCCTGAACGGGCCGGCTCTCTGAGTGCCATTTGTTGGCTGCTGGTATTGCTTTTTTCCACTTCTTTTGATTTCTTCCTTGCCTCTCCCCACCTCCCCCTCCTTTCGCTCAAATACCTGGTTCCGTGCGCCATTTTTGCTTCTTCCTGAGGAGCTGCAGAGCTCTGGTAATTTCTGATATACACTTTACCACTCCCTACCCTTCTTCACCCACAATTGGCCCCCACTGCTTCTGCGGACACAGTCTCTTGTCCGAGAAACACCGGCTGCTTGGACTCCACCAGCCCGCACTAGGTGGCTCTCTGAGTGCCATTTGTTGGCTGCTGGTGTTGCTTTTTTTTCTGCTTATTTTGATTTCTTCCTTACCTCTCACCACCTCCCCCTCCTTTCGCTCAAATACCTGGCTCTGTGCACCATCATTGCTTCTTCTTGAGGGGCTGTGGAGCTGTGTTCGAGTGTGGAGCTGCTTCCCGGTCTGGGCTGCCACGCTGGTGGGATCACAGGGCTTTTGTTCATTTCTTTGTTTTGAATTGTTTGTTTTCTTTTCCTTTTCTCGAGTGGGGAGCCGTTTCTGGCAAGGCGGTGTTGCGTGGCAAGGAAACTACTCCCTTGGCTTTCACAGATGTGCAGAAGGATCCCTAGGGCATTTCCTTTTTCATTGTTTTTTCTTTTTTTCTGTTTTTTTTGGGTGCTTTTCTTGTTCTTTTTTTTTTATTTGTTTTGTTTTCTTTTCCCTCTTTTTCTCATTTTGTCTTTCTTCATTACTCAGTTTCTTGTCTCTCTATATCTTCCTTCTCTTTCTCTTCCCTAAATACCAGGCATTGTATAGCTCTACACCTTCTAGCTAGGCTGTAGTGCAACACCTGAGAGAGACTTCCCCAGACCTCATAGCTGCACCGTGGGATCCCTGGGAACTTTGTGGTTCTTTAACCTTTCTGATTTTTATTTATTCATTCTTTTCTTTTCTTTTCTTCCTCTTCCCTTTTCTGTTTTTCTCCATTTCAGAGTCTCTCATCTCTCCACTCCAACGGCAAGATCCCCTAGCATTCTTTTTTGTTTGTTTGTATGTTTTTGGCTCCTCTTCCTCTCTCCTCTATCCCATATCCATCTTAGCTCCACACATAACAATCTAGCCGCTACATCCTGCCTGCCTGAACCATGTCCTTAACATCACACCACCAAGCAGCACAGGCACGGCCTACTGGAACCTGCCCTGCACTGATTACTGACCCACCCTGGTGGCTGTAGTAAGTGC
>NW_004443945.1:22521388-22530355 GCF_000243295.1 Trichechus manatus latirostris | reverse complement strand
CACAATTGGAAGAGCGTAGTCAATGTCACTGAACTGTGCATGTAGAAATTTTTGAAATGGTGTATCTTTGGCTATGTGTATTTTCACCAAAAAAAAAAGGTTGAGAAGTTAGAGGGTTGACATGTTGTGGGGTGGTTAACCAATGTCATAAAACAATATGTGTACTACTGTTTCATGAGAAACTATTTGTTCTGTAAGCCTTCACAATAAAAAAGTAAAAAATTGGTGAAAGTCAATTTTTTGTTTCAGGAGATCAGCAGAATTTTACATTGATTGTTGAAACAACAAGTTCACTGACTCATTTGCTTTGTTGTAGAATATGTGGGATATTCTTTTTGTAGACAACGTGGTATATAGTAAGAATCTTAGTACCCTGCATCCACTAAAAATTTTATAATCCATTTCACCTCATTCCACTAAAATGGAGTACACCACATTTGTATTCAATTACTAATATTATAGTGGCATTTAAAAAGAAGTTACATCATGGATCGCTAAGGCACTCCCACATCTATATGTATTTATATAAAACCTGTTGCCATCGAGTCGATTCTGACTCAGAGCGAACCTACAGGACAGAGTAGAACGCAGAACGTCCTCATAGGGTTTCTAAGGAGCAGCTGGTGGATTCAAACTGCCAACCTTTGGTTAGCAGCCAAGCTTTTAACCACTACGCCCCCAGGGCTCATACATATATGTGTGTGTGTGTGTGTGTTTGTGTGTGTATGTATATACGCATATATATATATACATATATATATATATATATATATAAAACTCAAATCCCATTGGAATGCGTGAGTAAGCAGAGGGGAGACCCACAGATTATCAGTGTTTAGGGCCCTAACATGCCTTAGTCTGGCCATAGCCAGAATTGCCATGATTGGTTGCAGGTCAAACTCCATAGGACTTTCACTGGCTGTTTTTTGGAAATAGATTGCCAGGCCTTTCTTTCTAGTCTAGTTTAGTCTGAAAGTTCCACTGAAACCTATTCAGCCTCATAGCAACACACAACCCTCCACTGACAGACACGTGGTGGCTGTGTATGAGGTCTCCCACGTGGAAGGCAAGAAATCTACCCCTGAACCACCACTGCCTTTGTATCTGAGAATATTAATGCAGAATAACCAACATTAAAATATATTATAGTTAAATTACTGGGCTTTAGAGAAAAATAAATATTTCTTCATGCTTTTAGGCAAAACAGTGACTTATAAAGACAAAAAAAAATTATCAGCAGAGTGTTTGACAGCAACACTTAATGCCAGAATAAAATGTAGTAACATATTTAGGATGTCTAAGTAAAGAAAAGTACTAAGTCAAAGACTTTATATTCAGAAAAACTGACTTTCATGTATAAAGTGCACAGCCAACTGTCATCAGTATGCAAGAACTCAGAGAATATTATTCCATGAACACTTCCTTATGAATATAATAGAAAAATTAGCTTTAGACAACCAAAATGAATAGGGAGGCAGCACAAAGATTGGTGGTGAGCATTAAACCTCTAGTTGCTTTATTATAATTCATCATATTATTAGATATAAGGAAAACAATCTTATAGTTATCTCCATAAAATTTGAAAAGAAATTTGGTAAAATTCAACATCTATTCTTGATCTTGAAAAAAAAATTGAAGGAGCTGTTAATTAAATGGGAGAGATGAAAATATTCTCTATCTCTCTCAACACATAAGTCACGTAATGGTTAATGGAAAGGCACTAAAAATATTGTACTTAAAATCTGAAAAAAAGACCATGATGTCTGTTATCACCACTAATCCTTGATTTAATACTGTTTCTTGGTATGAGTCAAAGAAATTTTAACAAGAGAAAGAAATTAAAGTTACAAAAATCAGAAACTAAGAAGTAAAATAATCATATTTTGCGGATGGCTGAGTGCAAAATTAATACATAATCAGTAGATTTCATATAGACAAACAGACAATAGGGAAGATGTAACTTCATTTCCAATAACAGCAAGGAAAAAAATACTAGAAAACACAACACAAAATGTACATGTCCCTATTTGAATAAATATTTCAAAAATGCATAAGGGACAGAAAAGAAGAAATGAACAAACGGCAAGTCATACCTTGTTCTTGTATGGGAAGACTCAACATTATAAAAATGCCAGTTCATGCTAACTTAATCTATAAATACAACATAAGCCCAATAAAAATAGCCACACATTTTTTTTTTTTTCCTGGAACTAAGCAAGCTGATTCTAAAGTTCATAATGAGAAATAAACAAGCAAGGTAGCACCCCCTCCCCCGAAAAAAGAACTCTGGAAGAGAAAAGTAATGATGTCCCTGGCTGATACAAACAGTTATCTCTGATTGGCTTCTAATCAAAAGGTTGAAGGTTCAAGTCCACCAAGAGGTGCCTCAAAAGAAAGGCCTGATGATCTACTTTTGAAAAATCAGCCTTTGAAAACCCAGTGGAACACAGTTCTGCTCTGATATACATGAGTTTGCCATGAATCCGAATGAATTCCACAGCAACTGGTTTGGTTATTTGAAAAAAAAAAAAAAAAAAGGTAATGAAAATGTACTAGAGAGAAAGAAAAACTATTATAATTAATTTTATATTACTATAGGCTCAATAATTAAAATAGTATGGTAGTGGCACTTGGATAGAGAAACATATTATTGCCCCAGAGGGGAAGGCAAAAAAATAAGCACAAATATATAGGATAATTTAGTTTTAATGGAGATGGTATTTCAAATTTGTGGAGAAAATAATTATGAAATAAATGGTGCGGGAGCTAAGAGGTAGGTATCTGCAAAACCAACAAACAAAAACAGTGGATCCGCACTCTATTCAGAATAGATTCCAGAAAGACCAAAGACTGAAATATAAAAATTAAAACCATGAAAGATCTATAAGAGAAAAAAATCTCTTACAATATTTGACTGGGAATGGCTTTTCTAGCTATGACAAAAAACTTCAAAGCTATAAAAGAAAATATTGATAGACCTGGCACCTGAAAAGTTTTAATTGCAAAGCAAAAACTATCATAAGCAGAGTTTTTAAAAAAGACAAATTGGAAAGAAGTACTAGCAACTTATGTCACAAATAAAGAATTAATTTCTCTAATATATAAAGAATGCCAATAAATCAAGAATAAGAAATAAAGTCCAATGTGCCAATAGAAAAATTGGGAAATAGACAATCACAGAAAAAAAAATATGATTTGTTCTTAAACATGAAAGGGAGTTTAACCCTACTCATAATAAGAATTGCAATAAAATTTTTTTAAAGAATAAAAAAGCACACTGCATGTTTTATGTATCAGAGAGTCAAATACCAAAAAGTTTGTTAACATATTCTATTGATATAAATGTGGGGAAACAGGCACACTCATACATTGCTGGTGGGTATATAAATTGCTTCAACCTCTGTAGTGGACAATTAATCAACATATTACAAAGTTAAACATCTACATATGCTTTGATTTTGTAATTTCATTTCCCAGAATTTATCCTAAAAAATAGACTCACACCCAAAAATAGTTGTATATACAAGTTTGCACAGTGTAAATAGTAATAAAGTTTGGAAACAATTTAAATGTCCATCAATAGGGGTCAGGTTAATGTATTTTAACCTATTCAGGAAACTAATAGTATTTTAATATGTGGAGAGAGAGAGATAGTAAAGCTAGAGAATAATGGAAGGAAAAAGATTTGTAAACTCTATACCCTTTTTGAAATTTGAACCATGTGATTGCACTAACTCAAAAATCATATGTGATGGTCATGTGTGTATGTGTGTGTGTGTGTGTGTGCGCACGTGCGTATATATATATATTTAAATATATATAAATTCAAGAATATTTATATTATGAAATATACAGCATATCAATAATAAGTATCCCTGAGTGGTGCGGTTATTGGTGATTTTCACTCCCCTAGATTTTCTACAATAACTTTATATTATAATCCCAGAACTACAAATGTCGTATTTAAAAGATGAGAAACCAGAACCCATTCCCACAGAATCAGTTCCAACTCATAGCCACCCTATAGGACAGAGTAGAATTGCCCTATAGGGTTTCCAAGGAGTGACTGGTGGATTAGAACTGCTGACCTTTTGGTTAGCAGCTGAGCTCTTAACCACTGGGCAACAAGGTCTCCGAAGTATCCTCGTATATTGAAAAAGCTCAGAAATGAGAATCCAAATACCTCAGTCTGGGACAAACACTTAACAGCTGGCTCCCATTTGTCACATCTTTAATCATGTTTGAGTATTAGCTTTCTCCTCCATAAAATGGACTAATACTGCTTACCTTGTATTAGCCCCATTAACACTCTTAATTAGTCGAAGTGTTTTTCTTTAGTTTATTTATATCTTAATTTTCCTGGTTTAGGGGGATAATCAAATGAGAAAATCATTTGAAAGTGCTTATAAATCACGTTGTTGTTGTTAGGTGCCTTGAGTCATAGCGACCCAACGTACAACAGAAGGGAACACTGCCCTCTCCTGTGCCATCCTCAAATCCTTCTTATGCTTGAGCCCACTGTTGCAGTCACTGTGTCCGTCCATCTCGTTGAGGGTCTTCACTCTTTTCGGCTGACCCTCTACTTTACCAAGCGTGATGTCCTTCTCTAGGGACTGGTCCCTCCTAATAACATGTTCAAAGTACAGGAGATGACATCTTGCCCTTCTCACTTCTAAGGAACGTTCTGACTGAACTTCTTCCAAGACAGACTTGTTTCTTCTGGCAGTCCATGGTATATTCAATATTCTTCACCAACACCAGAATTCAAAGGCATCAATTCTTCTTCTGTCTTCCTTATTCCTTGTCCAGCTTTCACATGCATATGAGGCAATTTCAAACACCACGGCTTGGGTCAGGAGCACCTTAGTCTTCAAAGTGACATTTTTGCTTTTTAACGCTTTAAAGGACTTTTGCAGCAGATTTGCCTAATGCATCCTTTGATTTCTTGGCTGCTGCTTCCATGGGCATTGATTATGAATCCAAGGAAAATGAAACCCTTGACAACTTCAATCTTTTCTCTGTTTACTATGATGTTGTTTATTGGTCCAGTTGCGAGAATTACTGTCTTCTTTATGTTAAGGTGTAATCCATACTGAATGCTGTGGTCTTTGATCTTCATCAGTAAGTGCTTCAAGTCCTCTTCACTTTCAGTAGGCAAGGTTGTGTCATCTGCATATCGCAGGTTGTTAATGAGCCTTTCTCAAATCCTGATGCCACATTCTTCTTCATATAGTTCAGCTTCTTGGATTTTTTGCTCAGCATACAGGTTGAATAAGCACAGTGAAAGGATACAACCCTGATGCACACCTTTCTTGACTTTAAACCACACAGTATCCCCTCATTCTGTTCAAATGACTGCCTCTTGGTCTAAGTACAGGTTCCTCATGAGCACGATTAAGTGTTCTGGAATTCCCATTCTTCACAATGTTATCCATAATTTGTTATGATCCACACGGTTGAATGCCTTTGCGTAGTCAATAAAACACAAGTAAACACTTTCTGGTATTCTCTGCTTTCAGCCAGGATCCATCTGACATCAGCAACAACATCCCTTGTTCCATGTCCTGTTCTGAAACCAGCTTGAATTTCTGGCAGTTCCCTGCTGCAACCTCTTTTGAACGACCTTCAGAAAATATTACTTGCGTGTTATATTAATGATACTGTTCGATAATTTCCACATTCTGATGGATCACCTTCCTTTGGAATGGTACAAATATGGATCTCTTCCAGTCAGCTGGCCAGTTAGCTGTCTTCCAAATTTCTTGGCATAGATGAGTGAGTGCTTCCAGCACTGCATTCGTTTGTGTAAACATCTAAGTTGGTATTCCGTCAATTCCTGGAGCCTTGTTTTTTACCAATGCCTTCAGCGCAGCTTGGACTTCTTCCTTGAGTACCATAGGTTTTTTTTCTTAAACTTTTTGTTTGTTGTTGTAGTTTAAATGAAGTTTACATTTCAAGTTAGTATCCCATACAAAAATCCACACACACATTGTTATGTGACCCTAATTGCTCTCCCCATACTGTGACAGTACACTCCTCCTTTCCACCCTTGACTCTCCATGTCCGCTAAACCAGGTCCTAACCCTCTCTGCCTTCCCATCTCACCTCCAGACAGAAGCTGCCTGTTTAGTCTCTTGCATCTACTTGAGCTAAGAAGCACATTCATCATGAGTACCACTTTATGTCCCACAGTCCAGTCCAGTCCCTGTCTGAAGAGTTGGCCTCAGAAATTGTTTTAGTTCTGGGCTGATAGAGAATCCAGAGGCCATGCTTTCCGGGGTTTCTCCACTCTCAGTCAGACCATTAAGTCTGGTCTTCTTACTAGAATTTGAGTTCTGCACCCCATCTTTCTCCTGCTCCATCCGGGACTCTCTGTTGTGTTCTCTGTCAGGGCGGTCATTGGTGGCAGCCAGGCACCAGCTAGTTCTTCTGGTCTCAGGCTGATGAAGTCTCTGGTTTATGTGGCCCTTTCTGTCTCTTGGGCTAATATCTTCATTGTGTCTTTGGTGTTCTTCATTCTCCTTTACTCCAGGTAGTTGGGACCAATTAATGCATCTTAGATGGCCGCTTGCAAGCTTTTAAGACCCCAGACGCCACTCACCAAAGTAGGATGCAGGACATTTTCTTAATAAGTTTTGTTATGCCAATTGACCTGGATGTCCCTGAAAGTATGGTTCCCAGACTCCTACATCTGCTACTCTGTCCCTCAAAGTATTTGATTGTATTCAGGAAACTTCTTACCTTTGGTTTAGTCCAGTTGTGCTGACTTCCCCTGTAGTGTGTGCTGTCCTTCCCTTCACCAAAGTTGATCCTTGTCTCCTACCTAATTAGTAAATAACCCTCACCGTCCCTCCTCACCCTCGTAACCATCAAAGAACGTTTTCTTCTGTGTTTAAACCTTTTCTTGAGTTCTTATAATAGTGGTTTATACAATAGTTGTCCTTCTGTGACTGACTAAATTCACTCAGCATAATGACCTCCAGATTCCTCCATGTTATAAGATGTTTCACGGCTTCATCGTTGTTCTTTATCATTGCATAGTATTCCATTGGGTGGATATACCATAATTTGTTTATCCATTTGACCATTGATGGGCACCTAGGTTGTTTCCATCCTTTTTCTATTGTGAACAGTGCTGCAGTGAACATGGGTGTGCATTTATCTATTCATGTGACAGCTCTTATTTCTCTAGGATATACTCCAAGGAGAGGGATTGCTGTATCGTATGGTACTTCTATCTCTAGCTTTTTAAGGAAGTGCCAAATCTATTTCCAAAGTGGTTGTACCATTTTACATTCCCACCAACAGTGTATATGTGTTCCAGTCTCTCCACAACCTCTCCAACATTTATTATTTTGTGTTTTTTGGATTAATGCTAGCCTTGTTGGGGTGAGATGATATCTCATTGTAGTTTTGATCTGCATTTCTCTAATGGCTAACGATTGTGAGCATTTTTTCATGTGTCTGTTAGCCGTCTGAATATCTTCTTTGGCCAAGTGCCTGTTCATATCCTTTGCCCATTTTTTAATTGGGTTATTTGTCTTTTTGTTGTTGAGGTTTTGCAGTATCTTGTAGATTTTAGAGATTAGACGCTGATCGGATTTGTAGTAGCCAAAATTTTTTTTCCCAGCCTGTAGGTTGTCTTTTGACTCTTTTGAAGTGTTTTGATGAGCATAAGTGTTTGATTTTTAGGAGCTCCTATTTATCTAGTCTCTCTTCTGATGTTTGTGCATTATTTCTTATGGTTCATACTCTGTTTATTCCGTGTGTTAGGGCTCCTAGTGTTGTCCCTATTTTTTCTTCCATGATCTTTAGCATTTTTGATTTTATATTTAAGTATTTGATCCATTTTGAGTTAGTTTTTGTGCATGGTGTGAGGTATGCGTCTTGTTTCAGTTTTTTGCAGATGGATATCCAGTTATGCCAGCACCATTTGTGAAAGAGACTCTCTTTTCCCCAAGTAACAGACTTTGGGCTTTCATCAAATATCAGCTGCTCATAGGTGGATGAATTTAGGTCTGGATTCTCAGTTCTGTTCCACTGGTCTATGTATCTGTTGTTGTACCAATACCAGGCTGTTTTGACTACTGTGCAGTATAATAGGTTCTAAAATCAGGTAGTGTGAGGCTTTCCACTTAGTTCTTGAGTAATGCTTTACTTATCCAGGGCCTCTTCCCTTTCCATATGAAGTTGGTGATTTGTTTCTACATCTCATTAAAAAATGCCCTTATAATTTGGATTGAGATTGCATTGTATCTGTAGATTGCTTTAGGTAGAATTGACATTTTCACAATGTTGAGTCTTCCTGTCCATGAGTAGGGTATGTTTTTCCACTTATGCAGGTCTCTTTTGGTTTCTTACAGTAGTGTCTTGTAGTTTTCATTGTATAGGTCTTTTATATCTCTGGTTAGGTGTATTCCTAAGTATTTTATCTTCTTGGGGGCTATTGTAAACAGTACTGATTTGGTGATTTCCTCTTTGAGGTTCTCTTTGTTGGTGTAAAGGAATCCAACTGATTTTTGTATGTTTATCTTGTATCCTGAAACTTGCTGAAATCTTCTATCAGTTCCAGTAGTTTTTTTGTGGATTCTTTGGGGATATCTGTGTATAAGATCATATCATCTGCAAATAGAGATACTTTGACTTCTTCTCTACCAATCTGGATGCCCTTTACTTCTTTTTCTAGCCTAACTGCTCTGGCTAGGACCTCCAGCACAATGTTGAATAAGAGTAGTGATAGAGGGCATCCTTGTCTGGTTCCCGTTCTCAAGGAGAATGCTTTCAAAATCTCTCCATTTAGGATGATTTTGGCTATTGACTTTCTATAATGTCCTTAATTATACTGAGGAATTTCCCTTCTATTCCTATTTTGTTGAGAGCTTTTATCATGAATGGGTGTTGGACTTTGTCAAATGCCTTTTCTGCATCGATTGATAAGATCATGTGGTTCTTGTCTTTTGTTTTATT
>NW_004443945.1:22519061-22520486 GCF_000243295.1 Trichechus manatus latirostris | reverse complement strand
TGTGTTTTCATTCTCATTTGATTGTATGAATTTCTTTATTCCATCCTTAATTTCTTCTATAACCCAGTAGTTTTTGAGCAAGGTGTTGTTCAGTTTCCATGTTTTTTTCCTTGATTTTTCTGTTATTGATTTCTACTTTTATGACTTTATGGTTGGAAAACATGGTTTGTAATATTTCGATGCTTTGGATTTTGTTAAGCCTTGCTTTATGGCCTAATATATGTTCTATTCTGGAGAATGTTCCATGTATACTGGAAAAGAAAGTATACTTGGCTGCTGTTGGGTGGAGTGTTCAATATATGTCTATGAGATCAAGTTGGTTGATTGTAGCATTTAGCTCTTCCATGACTTTGTTGAGTTTCTTTCTGGATGTTCTGTCCTTCACCAAAAGTGGTGTGTTGAAGACTTCTACTACTATAGTGGAGCTGTCTATCTCTCTTTTCAATGCTGTTAGAGTTTGTTTTATGTATTTTGGAGCCCTGTCATTGGGTGCATAAATATTTATTATTGTTATGTCCTACTAGTCTATTGACCCTTTAATCATTATATAGTGTTCTTCCTTATCCTTTTTGGTGGATTTTATTTTAAAGCTTATTTTGTCAGAGATTAATTTTGCCACTCCTGCTCTTTTTTGAGTGTTGTTTGCTTGATATATTTTTTCCATCCTTTGAGTTTTAGTTTGTTAGTATCTTTAAGTCTACGGTGTGTCTCTTGTAGGCAGCATATAGACGGATCATGTCTCTTTATCAAATCTGCCACTCTCTGTTTCTTTATTGGTGCAGTTAGTCCATTTACATTAAGTGAAATTATTGACAGGTATGAATTTAGTGCTGTCATTTTGTCATTTTTTTGTGGTGTTCACAGGTTCTTTGTTCCGCTTAATTTTCTGTGCTGAGTCGTTTTTCTTTACATATTTTCTTTTCATCTTTTTCAGTGTTGTTGATTTTGTATTTGCTAAGTCTTTATATTTTTCTAGTTTTTATTTTGACTTGTAAGATTGTTAGTTTCCTTTGTGGTTACCTTAGTATTTACCCCTATTTATCTAAGTTTTTACCAGTCTTTTATTTCTTTATATTGCCTTGACTTCCTCTCCATATGAAAAATCTATGTCTACCTTTTTTACTTCCCTTTTTTTTTGTTTTTATGTTGTCATCTTTTACATAGTGACATCTGTTTCCCTATTTTCAGTGTTTTAGCTTTGATTTATTTTTGCGACTTCCCTATCTTGGTTGATATCTGGTTGGTCTGTCCTGTGTTCTAGTCTTGGGTTGTTAACTGATGTTACTGATTTTCTAACCGGAGGACTCCCTTTAGTATTTCTTGTAATTTTGTTTTGGTTTTTGCAAATTCCCTAAACTTCTGTTTATCTGGAAATGCCCTAATTTCGCCATCATATTTGAGAGACAGTTTTGCTGGATATATAAT
>NW_004443945.1:22495539-22518716 GCF_000243295.1 Trichechus manatus latirostris | reverse complement strand
TGGTGTCAAGTACTTTATCTTCAGTCTCACTAATTCTGACTTCCATTGCCTCAATTTTTCTCCTATGACTTTCTATTGAGTTGTCTAATTCTGAAATTTTATTGTTAATCTTCTGGATTTCTGATTGCTATCTCTCTATGGATTCTTGCAGCTTGTTAAATTTGTCATTGTGCTCTTTTCTAATCTTTTTAATTTCCTCTATTGTGTGTTCTATATTTTGCTTAATTTCCTTCCTAATAGCTTGAAGAGTTCTGTATATTAATCTTTTGTATTCTGCCTCCAGTAATTCCAATAAATTTTCCTCCTCTGGAAAATTTCTCAATTCTTTTTTGGGGAGCTTGCTGAAGCCATCATGGACTGTCTCTTTATGTGATTTGACATTGACTGCTGTCCCTGAGCAGTTATTATATAAGTTATTATATAATAAGTTATGTTATTATATAATAAGTTATTGTGTTTATATTTATTTTATGTTTGCTTACTGTGTCCTAGCTTCTTGTTTTGTTTTGATATGCCCAAATAGGCTGCTCATGTGAGCTAGTTTGATTATTGGCACCTTTGAAGCTCTAATGTCCCGTCACCAGGTGGTTAGATCTGTTACTACGTATGTGAGCTCAGGATTCTGCCCACTTCTCTCATATGGATTCAGCTCAGGTGCCCATCAAGTGTGTGGTGCACACTCTCACCTACAGTCCTAGACAGGCAAGGGTGACTGGTGTAGGCACAGGCATCTGGCTGCAGCAGGGGGACACCCTCTAAGAAAGGTAGGGGGCTGACGGCCACCCCCAAGTGTCCAGGAGGAAGGCATGTCCCTGTTCCCTAGGGCACATAGGTGGGTGGGTTTTGCAGCCAGACTATGAGCACCCAGTGCTGTTTGCTCTAAGGACTGGGGGACACCTCTTATTTTGGGGCCCCTATCACAGGTGGTTAGGTGGCATAGGTGGAGTCACCAGTCCTCAGGCCCCTGATGTAGGTGGATGAAGACCCTGCTTAATGGGCAGAACAGTGTCAAATGTCGCTAACCTGACACTTCACAGCTGAAACAGTTGAAGTTAGAGTTCTGGTATATACCCTTTTGTACTGTGGAAATGGGGGCCTACGCTGATGAAATGGGCCCACACAAGTCTATGCAGGGGAAAGGCACCCAAAGTCTGTGGCTCTCTTATGCCTAGGCAGAGGAGCTGTGCCTACCCTGAGTTCCTGGCTTAAGGGAGCTGGAAGTTTATTTTTTCCCCTGTTTGATGTTCACTCTCCAAGGCTGGGAGAATGGCTCAGAGCATGTGACAGATCTTACTTCTGGCTCAGGGGACTCAGCACTTGCTGAAGCCGGTCCAGGACCTACTGCAGAGCAGGGAGCAGAGAGGTAAATGGGGAGAGGTTTTTTCCCCAAGGGGGGTGTTTTTGATCTGCGCGGTAGGCCAGACACAATTACTTATCTTTTGCCGATTGAGGGCTACTTCTCACTGGTTCTGGGTGGCCAGGTAGATTCTTTGCTGCTGGGTCTCTCCCAGTGCAGAATACGCTTCCCGAGCACCGTTGCTTGCCTGTCTCACTGCTCACCCATGAGCTGATCAGGACTGAAGGGCTCAGGCTCTCTCCGGGTCAGGTCTGGCAACTCCCCGCTGCTTCAGAACCATCTCTCCCTCCCCCTGCCACTCAGTCCAGTTCAACTTTGCCTTTGATATTCAGGGCTCCTAGATCATCATATATAATCGATTCACTTGTTTTTTCAGGTCTTTGTTGTACAAGGGTCCACTGGAAGCGTCTGACTACTCTGCCATCTTGGCCCCGCCTCCTTTCTAGTACCATAGGTTCTTGATCATATGCTACATCCTGCAATGGTTGGACGTTGACCAATTCTTTTTGGTACAGTGACTCTGTGTATTCCTTCCATCTTCTTTTGATGCTTCCTGCATCATTTAATATTTTCTTGGTAGAATCCTTCAATATTGCAACATGTGGCTTGAATGTTTTCTTCAGTTCTTTCAGCCTGAGAAATGCTGAGTGTGTTCTTCCCTTTTGCTTCTCTTTCTCCAGGTCTTTGCACATTTGATTATAATACTTTATTTTCTCAACCTGCCCTTTGAAATCTTCTGTTCACCTCTTTTACTTCATCATTTCTTCCATTTGTTTTAGCTACTTGTCATTCAAGAGCAACTTTCAGAGTCTCTTCTGACATCCGTTTTGGTCTTTTCTTTCCTTCCTGTCTTTTTAACGACCTTTTGCTTTCTTCATGTATGATATCTCTGATGTCATTCTACAACTCGTCTGCTCTTCCATCATTAGTGTCAATGTGTCAAATCTATTCTTGAAATGGTCTCTAAATTCAGGTGGGATATACTCAAGGTCATACTTTGGCTCTTGTGGACTTGTTCCGATTTTCTTCAATGTCAGCTTGAACTTGCAATTGATGGTTTGTTCCACTGGCCTTGTTCTGACTGATAATATTGAGCTTTTCCATTGTCTCTTTCCACAGATGTAGTTTATTTCATTCCTGTGTATTCCATCTGGCAAGGTCCATGTGTGTAGTTTCTGTTTATGTTGTTGAGAAAAGGTATTTGCAATGAAGAAGTCGCTGGTCTTGTAAAAATTCTATCATGCCATCTCCAGCATCGCGTCTATCACCAAGGGCATATTTTCCAACTACCAATCCTTCTTCTTTGTTTCCAACTTTTGCATTCCAATCACCAGTAATTATTAGTGCATCTTGATTGCATGTTTGATCAATTTTAGGCTGCAGAAGTTGGTAAAAATCTTCAATTTCTTCATCTTTGGCCTTAGTGGTTGGTATGTACATTTGAATAACAGTGCTATTAACTGGTCTTCCTTGTAGGCATATGGATATTATCTTATTACTGACAGTGTTGTACTTCAGGATAGATCTTGAAATGTTCTTTATGATGATGAATGCAATGCCATTCCTCATCAATCTGTCATTCCCGGCATAGTGCACTATATGATTGTCTGATTCAAAATGGCCAATACCAGTCCATTTCAGCCCACTAATGCCTAGGACATCGATGTTTATGCATTCCATTTCATTTTTGATGTCTTCAATTTTCTTAGATTCATACTTCATACATTCCACGTTCCAATTATTAATGGATGTTTGCAGCTGTTTCTTCTCACTTTGACTCGTGCCACATCAGCAAATGAAGGTCCCAAAAGCTTGACTCCATCTATGTCGTTAAGGTCGATTCTACTTTGATGAGGCAGCTCTTCCCCAGTCATCTTTTGAGTGTCTTCCAACCTGAGTGGCTCGTCTTCTGGCACTATATCAGACAATGTTCCTTCTATTCATAAGGTTTTCATTGGCCAATTTTTTAAAACGTAGGCTTTCAGGTCCTTTTTCCTAGTCTGAGCCTGGAAGCTCTGCTGAAACCTCTCCACCAAGGATGACCCTGCTGGATTTGAAATACTGGTGGCAAAGCTTCCAGTATCACAGCAACATGTAAGCCACCACAGTATGACAAACTGATAGACATGTGGTGGTTATAAATCATAGTGCTACAGAAATGTACAGTAATGTTACAGTTAATGATATACAAAATACTACTGAAGCATTAGATTTCTCTATTCCCTGGTTAAAATGCACATTTGCCCAGTGAGGTGAGCAAAACTGATTAGGATCTCAAACAGCTACTAAGCAATTAAGCTGTGTTCTCCAAAGTTATTTCCATCTTGAAAGTGGAAAGAATCAGAACAAGGAAGAAGTCTTCTATAGTAAAATTCTAAGGGAAAATATTCTCACCCAAGAAGATAGTATTCCCTTATGCTCTCCTAAAGGTAGGCAGTATCCCAATAAGCCACATCCAATTCCACCCACTCCATTCTACCAGGACCAGAAGTGTCTCTGCTGCACAAACTGGTTGCATAGTAAACACAGCACTTTAGGCACATTTGCTGTCCATACTCAAAAAATCTGAATGGACTCATGCCTGGTCCAGAGCTCCTCTGTGAGATTTTCCTCTCCACTCCCACACTCAACACACAAAAACATGTGCACACACATACATACATTTATCTAGATTTTTTTAAAAATGATGCATAGGATTACCAGAGAAGAGGCTGAAGCCATGAAATAGTAACAGTTATGTCAGCGAGAATGTGGGTTTGGAGCTCAGCACTGCTTGTAAAACAATATATTGTTTCAACAAAAACAAGGCCAAAAGATCAAAAACAGTTCTGAATCGGTGTTCAAAAAGCTCCATTTTTAAGTAATGATTTCAAAAGATTTTCCCTTTGACATCTGAGGCAAAAAACCAGACATGGGTAAGCAGCTGGATTCCCCACATCTTGGCCAACTCCTGGCTCACTCTTTTCCCCTCTCTCCTTCTTTTTCAGGCACCAGCATCTTCCAAAATGTTTAAAGTGGAAAGCCTAGCCATTGTAAGTGCTCAAGGAAATCCATTCACTTAAGCTCACAAGCCAGTGTCCTCCAATCTGCTTCACTACCCAGTGGAGTGTCTCCCAATATCTTGAGGAGTGTTGCAAAATGCTAAAAATAACTGGGAAAAAAAATTTAATTGGTTCAAGTGTTTTTCTTTATTTATACCATAAAGAGCCTTTTAGGAAAAATTGGGGTAAGTTAAAAAATAAGCCACCACAGATATTATAAAAGGCTGGAAATTGTTGCTTTAAGCCTTTAGGAGATAATTTAGTGGTACTGGTGGTACAGTGGTTAGGAGCTGGGCTGCTAACCAAAAGGTAGGCAGTTCAAATCCACCAGCTGCTGCTGGAAACCCTATGGGGCAGTTCTACTCTGTTTTATAGATTCTCTATGAGTCAGAATTGACTTCACGGCAATGTTGTTTTGTTTTTGTTTTTTGTATATATAACGGTTGGGGCAGTGGTTGTTCAGTGGTAGAATTCTCACCTTCTGTGCTGGAAACTCAGGCTCCATTCCTGGCCAATGCATCTCATGCATAGCCACCACATGTCTGTCAGTGGAGGACTGTGTGCTGCTGTGATGCTGAACAGATTCAGTGTAGCTTCTAGACTAAGATGAACTAGGAAGAAAGGCCTGACAATCTACTTCAGAAAGTCAGCCAATGAAAACCCCTATGGATCCCATCTGCAACTGATCATGGGGATGGCTCAGGACCAGGCAGTGTTTTGTTGCATTGTGCATGAGGTTGCCATGGGTTTGGGCCAACTCAATGGAAGCTAACAACAATATATAATGGTTAGAGTACGGTCCAGAAGTTATATACTTGCTGGGTATAAATCCTGATTTCAACACTAGCTCTGTGGCTCCTATTTGCCTCTTTTTTTCAATCTCACAGTTACTGTGAGGACTGGATGTAATTATCCCTAAAAAGCATTGAGCACAATGCCTAAACCAAAAAACAAAACCTGTTGTTGTTGAGTCAATCCCAACTCGTAGCAACCTTATAGGACGGAGTAGAACTGCCCCGTAGGGTTTCCAAGAATGAAATCTTTATGGAAACAGACTGCCACATCTTTTTCCTATAGAGCGGTTGGTGGGTTTGAACTAACAGCCAATAGGTTAGCAGCTGAGTGCTTAACCACTGTGCCACCAGGGCTCCTCCAAGCACAACTAATAAGCATTCAATTCATGACAGCAGTTATCTTAATTGTTGTTAGTGTACCGAAACAAAAAATTACGAACTGGCCCTTGATCACCTTGAGAGAGTAATCTTATTACCATAGAGACACTTGGATCCTGTGGAGAATCTAACTTTCCAGATAGCAAGTCCTGTGTAGCTTCTTATTGTCTCAAGTTTGGATATTCTGCTTCTCAGTGTGGACTATCAATGTGTGCTTCAAAAGAATGCATGCTACCAAGCCAAAACCATGTCTTCCATCTTGCAATGAAGAATGCTGACGGGTTGGTATGCTGCATTCGATTTTTATTAGACTGGCTCTTACTGCATTCCAGCTCATCTCTGAGCTTCAGCAGACGGGTAGGCAGTGCAGAAGTACCAGGGAACATACTGCTTTGTTTTGGTGTCTTAACTCTTCAGACAGATGAAAAGGATAGTCCTTAAACTGGCCCATCTCATAGACTGTGTCTTCAACAGAACATCATTTTTTCCGTTAGTACGACCAAATGACCTGTTGGTAAATGTTTTAGGGAACAGATCATAGCAAGAAAAAAACTAAAGGCGTATTTGAGTTTATGGAGATACCTAATTTTCCATCTCTGAGAGATGTTCTTCTTTATCTCCCTGTATGTTATTCATCAAGGCATCTTGACACTATTTACTGGAAAATAATGGCACTGTTTACCAGAACACTAGCTTAATCTGCTACTCATTGTTTTCATCAGTTAAATAAAACTGACCTTTCATCTTTAACATTGTGCTTCCAACAAAATTCTGCCAAAATCACTAATAATCTTGTTCCTCAGACAGCTGCAAGACATTCTCCATGAGCTAAGGAATGGTGGGATCATCACCCCATTCAGAGATAGAAGGGCCCAGCCTTCCAACCCACATCAGCAGGTTGGCATTCAAATCAAACCGGTGAGATCCAAGGGAAAGAAGAAGAAAGGTAAGAAGCTTGAAAAAGAGAATCCCCAAATCTGGTATGGAATCCCTAAATCAAAAGCATTCATTCATTAAGACTGAATCAACAAAGCTCAGAGTCAAGATAGAGCTAACAATCAAATGATAAAATCAAGCTTTGCAGAGTTCCATGCTACAAAATTAGTTTTGATATTCCACAGTGGAGCCTGATTTACCCTAATCTGCATTCTTTAGTTGTCAATGCTAGTTAGCTGAAGACCTTTGAAACCTCCTTTTCATATAGAATAATATCAGTACTTCACATAATCTTATTTTAGTGCTCACATTGATAATGGTGCTTATATGAACTTAATTTCAGTCTCAGTTTGTATCTGCATGACCAAAGCTTACTCATTCACAGATTATAGGTTGGTGATTCTCAGCCTAGATCTAACACACAAAGTGTATCATTAGCAGTCTCAACAGAGCGCAATCAAATTATAGAGGCAAATAAACATTTTATTTAAACAAGTATGGCCTCAAGTCTGGGGTAATGAGCCTGGTGTTTTTCCTCACTCACCATCCATCCATCATTCTTGCAATAACAGTACCCTGATTCTCTTTTGAGAAACCATCTCATCAAACTCCCATTCATGTATTTTAATTTGTACCCCAAGACATATGTGCAAGAATGTTTACTGCAGTAAAAAATAAAGAAAAAGCTAAATGTTGGATATTCAGTAGAGGAATAGTTTCAAAAAAGTATAAAACTAAACCAAACCCATTGCTGTGAAGTCGATTCTGTTTCATAGCGACCCTATAGGACAGAGTAAAACTGCCCCATAGGATTTCCAAGGAGCAGCTGGTGAATTTGAACTGCTGACCTTTTGGTAAGCAGCTGAATGTTTAACCACTGTATCACCAGGGTTGTGAAAAAAAAAGTATAGGATATCCATAATAAAACATTCTGCAGAATTAAAAAGAATATTGGCGATCTCTATGTACTAACATGAAACATCGCCACAGTTATTGAGAGAATAAGCTGAAGAATAATATGTGTAGTTTGATTTTGTTTATGCAAATTAAACACAAAAATGGGTTATGTTGTTGTTGTTAGGTGCCGTCAAGTTGGTTCCGACTCATAGTAACCCTATGTACAACAGAATGAAACACTGCTGGGTCCTGTTCCATCCTCACAATCCTTGTTATGCTTGGTCCCATTGTTGTAGCCACTGTGTCAATCCATCTTGTTGAGGGTCTTCTTCTTTTTCTCTGACCCTCTGCTTTACCAAGCATGATGTCCTTCTCCAGGGACTGATCCCTCCTGATAACATGTCCAAAGTATGTGAGATATAGTCTCGCCATTCTTGCATCTAAGGAGCATTCTGGTTGTACTTCTTCCAAGACAGATTTGTTTGTTCTTTTGACAGTTCATGGTATGTTAATATTATTCACCAACACAACAAAGGCATCAGTTCTTCTTTGGTTTTCCTTATTCATCATCCAGCTTTCAAATGCATATGAGGTGATTGAAAACACCATGGCTTGGGTCAGGCACACTTTAGTTTTCAGGGTAACACCTTTGTTTTTTTAACACTTTAAAGACGTCTTTTGTTGCAGATTTGCCCAATGCAATATGTCCTTCGATTTCTTGACTGCTGCTTCCATGGGCGTTGATTGTGGATCCAAGTAAAATAAAATCCTTGACAACTTCAATCTTTTCTCTGTTCATCATGATGTCACTTATTGGTCCAGTTGTGAGGATTTTTCTTTTCTTCTTGTTGAGGTATACTCCATACTGAAGGCTGTGGTCTTTGATCTTCATCAGTAAGTGCTTCAAGTCCTCTTTACTTTCAGCAAGCAAGGTTGTGTTAGCTGCATAAGGCAGGTTGTTAACAAGTCCTCCTCCAATCCTGATGCCACGTTCTTTTTCATATAGTCCAGCTTCTCAGATTATTTCCTCAGTATACAGATTGAGTAAGTATGGTGAAAGGATACAGTCTTGACGCACACCATTCTTGACTTTAAACCATGCAGTATCCCCTCATTCTGTTTGAATGAATGCCTCTTGATCTATGTACAGGTTCCTCATGAACACAATTAAGTGTTCCGGAATTCCCATTCTTCCCAATGTTATCCATAATTTGTTATGATCTACACAATCTAATGCCTTTGCATAGTCAATAAAACACAAGCAAACATCTTTCTAGTATTCTCTGCTTTCAGCCAGGATCCATCTGACATCAGCTATGACAGCCCTGGTTCCACGTCCTCTTCTGAATCCAGCTTGAATTTCTGGCAATTCCCTGTTGATATACTGCTGCAACCACTTTTGAATGATCTTCAGCAAAATTATACTTGTGTGTGATATTAATGATATTGTTCGAAAATTTCCTCATTCAGTTAGATCACCTTTCTTGGGAATAGACATAAATATGGATCTCTTCCAGTCAGTTGGTGAGGTAGCTGTCTTCCAAATTTCTTGCCATAGATGAGTGAGCGCTTCCATTGCTGCATCCATTTGTTGAAGCATCTCAGTTGGTATTCCATCAATTCCTGGAGGCTTGATTTTTTGCCAATGCCTTCAGTGCAGCCTGGACTTCTTCCTTCAGTACCATTGGTTCCCGATCCTATGCTACCTCCTGAAATGGTTGAACGTCAACCAATTCTTTTTGGTATAGTGACTCTGTGCATTCCTTCCATCTTCTTTTGGTGCTTCCTGTGTCGTTTAATATAAAATCCTTCAATATTGCACTCGAGGCTTGAATTTTTTCTTCAGTTCTTTCAGGTTTAGAAATGCCAAGTGTATTCTTCCCTTTTGGTTTTCTGTCTTCAGGTCTTTGCACATGTCATTATAATACTTTACTTTGTCTTCTCAAGCCACACTTTGAAATCTTCTGTTCAGCTCTTTTATTTCTTCATTTCTTCCTTTCACTTTAGCTACTCGATGTTCAAGAGCAAGTTTCAGGGTCTGTTCTGACATCCATTTTGGTGTCTTCTTTCTTTCCTGTCTTTTTAATGACCTCTTGCTTTCTTCATGTGTGATGTCCTTGATGTCATTTCACAACTTGTCTGGTCTTCAGTCATTAGTTTTCATTGCGTCAAATCTAAATTCAGGTGGGATATACTCAAGGTCTTTCTTTGGCTCTTGTGAACGTGTTTTAATTTTCTTCAGTTTCAACTTGAACTTGCATAGAGCAATTGATGATCTGTTCTGCAGTCGGCCCCTGGCCTTATTCTGACTGCTGATATTGAGCTTTTCCATCTTCTTTTTCCACAGATGTAGTCTATTTAATTCCCATGTATTCCATCTGGCAAAGTCCACATGCATAGTCATCGTTTATATTGTTGGAAAAAGGTTATTTGCAATGAAGAAGTCGTAGGTCTTGCAAAATTCTATCATGAGCTCTCCTGTGTGGTTTCTATCATCAAAACCATATTTTCCAACTACCAATCCTTCTTTGTTTCCAACTTTTGCATTCCAATCACCAGCAATTATCAATGCATCCTGATTGCATGTTTGATCAATTTCAGACTGCAGAAGTTGGTAAAAATCTTCAATTTCTTCATCTTTGGCCTTAGTGACTGGTTTGTAAATTCGAATAATAGTCATATTAACTGGTCTCCCTTGTAGGGGTATGTATATTATCCTATCACTGATAGCGTTGTACTTTAGGATAGATCTTGAAATGTTCTTTTTGACTATGAATGCAATGCCATTCCTCTTCAAGTTGTCATTCCTGGCGTAGTATACCATATGACTGTCTGATTCAAAATGGCCAATACCAGTCCATTTCAGCTCACTAATGCCTAAGATATCGATGTTTATGCATTCCATTTCACTTTTGAAAATTTCCAGTTTTCCTAGATTCATACATTCCACATTCCAATTATTAATGAATGTTTGCAGCTGTTTCTTCTAACTTTGAGTCGTGCCACATCAGCAGATGAAGGTCCCGAAAGCTTGATTCCATCCAAATTATTAAGGTCGATTCTACTTTGAGGAGGCAGCTCTTTCCCAGTCATATTTTGAGTGCCTTCCAACGTGAGGGGCTCATCCTCTGTCACTATATCAGACAATGTTCCACTGTTGTTCATAAGGCTTTCACTGGCTAACTCTTTTCAGAAGTAGACCACTGGGTCCTTCTTCCTAGTCTGTCTTAGTTTGGAAGCTCAGCTGAAACCTGTCCACCATGGGTGACCCTGCTGGTATTTGAATACCAGTGGCATAGCTTCCAGCATCACAGTGACACCAATGGGTTATAGGCACATAAATATACATATAAATGCACAAAAATAATCTCAGTAAATACACACTGGATTGGAAAATAATGGTTACCTCCAAGAAGAGGCAAATGACTGGAGGAGAGGAGAAGGGAGACATTAACTTCAATTACACTGTTCTATATTATTTGAAAGGAGCCCTGATGGCACAACAGTTAAGTGCTTAGCTGTTAACCAAAAGGTTGGCAGTTTGAACCCATCCAGCAGCGCTTGGAGAGAAAGACCTTGTAATCTGCTCCTATAAAGATTACAGCCCAGAAAACCCTATGGGGCAGTTCTACTCTGTCACATAGCATCACTATGAGTCAAAATCAATTTGATGACACCTAAGAACATATTATTTGAATTTTTATAATAAGCATATATTTATGATTTAAACATGTAATATTTAAAGTTAATGGAAAAGGTCTCAGGTAAAAAATAAAGCCTTTTTATAGAAGCAAAATACATCCTCAGACAAAAGTCATGCATATGATGAATATGTGGAATCCAGCAGTTTTACTATCTTCAGACCTAGATCTTTAAAAAAAACAAATGTTCAGTGCATAATTCACTCATTTATGCCTCAATATAATATAACTTTCAAACAACTCAAATAAAGCTCATATCCTCCTTTCCCTAGTCCCCATGCCAAAGTAACTACTGTTATTGGTGTAAGATATATCCTTCCAGATTTAGAAACATATATACAAATATTAGAAATATGTATGTCTTTAGATTCCTCAAGTGGATGTCAAATACTTGCCTCCTGGGTCCCCAAACTCAGGAAACATAACAGCCTCCTTCAATGGCCCAAGTGGAGTTTGTAGTCTCTTTCACACCAAAGAAATAACATCTTAATTTTCAACTCCAAAATTTTAATTCTTTAATACTTTTGAGATAGGTCCCTGGGTGGCATAGGAGGTTTGCGACCAGTTACTAACAGAAAGATTGGTGGTTTGAACCCACCCAGCAGCACCACAGAAAAAAAGTCCTGGTGATCTGCTTCCATAAAGATTATGGCTAAGAAAACGCTATGAAGCAATTCTACCCCATAATACATGGGTTGCCATGAGTCAGAATCAACTCCATGACAACAAGTACAGTTTTCTGGTGATTGTTTTGAGTTGGGTAAAAGCCTCAAAGGTCATAGAACTGTTTAGTCCTTAGTAGGTGGTCTGGTACCTAACTTTGGAATATAGAGACAATTGCTACCTATAGCCTTGGGAACGCAACCAAAATTAAAAATAAATTACATTTATTTTAATATTCTGTTAGTCATCACAATTTCTTAAACTAATTAATTTTAATATGCAGCTCCCATATTTAGCCAGTTTGCCTAACTCTTATTAGTTTTAACAGTCTATCAGTCATTTCTCTTGGATTTTTTATATACAAAATCATTGTGTTACAAGTGATAACTCCTTCTATTTAATACATATATCTCACATTTCTTCTTCTTGTCTTAGTGCATTGGCTAAGATCCCTAGTACAAAGTTCAGAATCTCAGTGATAGTAGGAAATCTTGTCTTTTTTTTAACTTAATTAGAAATTATTCTAACGTTTCATCATTAGATATGATGTTTGATTAGATTTCTGTTAGATGCTCTTTAAAATAAAATTTTAAAAACTATTTCTAGCTAACTAAAAATTTTTATGTATCATTGTTTTATTAAATATTTTTCAGCATCTATTGAGATTATTATAAGTTTTCTCCTTCAATTAGTTTATTAATGTACTAAATTACATCAGTAAAATTTTCTTGTGTTGAAAAAAAGACAAAAAATCCAATTAATGACAACAGCAACTCAAAAGTTTTGATGGGAAGCCTACAGGCCAGTGAGTCGAAGATAATGGTGATGGAATAATTTGGAAAAGGATAGTAAGAATAGCAGCACAACTAGAAGAATATAATCGATATCACTGAACTGTACATGTAGAAATTTCTGAAATGGTGTCTCTTTGGCTATGCATATTTTCACCAAAAAAAAAAAAGGTCTTCCAAGGTCAAGAAGGGAGAGTGTTGACATGTCATGGGGTTCTTAACCAATGTCATAAAACAACATGTGTACTGACTGTTTAATGAGAAACTATTTGTTCTGTAAACCTTCACCTAAAGTACAATAAAAAAAAAATCCAATTAAAAAATGGTCAAAGGATATGAACAGACACTTCACCAAAGAAGACATTCAAGTGACTAACAGACACATGAGGAAATGTTGACAATCACTAGCCATTAGAGAAATGCAAATCAAAACCACAATGAGATACTATCTCACCCCGGCATTACTGGCACGAATCAAAAAAACAGAAAATAATAAATGTTGGAGAGGCTGCAGGGAGATTGGAACTCTTATGCACTGCTGGTGGGAATGCAAAATGGTATAACCATTTTGGAAAAAGATACGGTGCTTCCTTAGAAAGCTAGAAATAGAAATACCATTATGATCCAGCAATCCCACTCCTAGGAATATATCCTAGAGAAATAAGAGCCGTCACACCAATAGACACATGTACACCCATGTTCACTACAGCATTGTTTACAATAGCAAAAAGACAGAAACAACCTAGATGCCCATCAACAGAAGAGTGGATAAACAAACTATGGTGCATACACACAATGAAATACTATGCATAGATGAAGAACAATGATGAATCTGTGAAGCATCTCACAACATAGATGAATCTGGAGGGCGTTATGCTGAGTGAAATAAGTCCATCAGAAAAGGACAGTTATTGTATGAGACCACTACTATAAAAACTCATGAAAATGTTTACACACAAAAAGAAACATCTTTGACGGTTATGAGGAAGGGTAGCAGTGGGGGTGGAAAAATACTAAATAGACAATAGATAAGTTGTAACTTTAGTGAAGGGGAAGAGAGTACACAATACTGGGGAAGCCAGCACAACTTGTCCAAGGCAAGGCCATGGAAGCTCCACAGACACATCCAAACTCTCTGTGGGACCGAATTACTGGGTTGAGGGTTGTGGGGACCATGATCTCGGGGAACATCTAGCTCAATTGGCATAACATAGTTTATAAAGAAAATGTTCTACATTCTACTTTGGTGAGTAGTATTTGGGGCCTTAAAAGCCTGTGAGCAGCCATCTAAGATATTCCACTGGTCTCACCCCATATGGAGCAAGGGAAAGATCAGTCCAAATGACTAATGGACCACAAGTACTACAGCCTCCACCAGACTGAGTCCAGCACAACTAGATGGTGCCTGGCTACCACTACTGACTTCTCTGACAGGGATTACAATAGAGGGTCCCAGACACAGCTGGAGAAAAATGTAGAACAAAATTCTAACTTACAAAAAAAAAAAAGACTAGACTTACCGGTCTGACAGAGACTGGAGAAATCCTGAAAGTATGGACCCCAGACCCCTTTTAGCCCAATGATGAAGTCACCCCTGAAGTTCACACTTCAACCAAAGATTAGACAGGCCCATAAAATGAGACTAAAGGGGTACACCAGCCCAGGGACAAGGACAAGAAGGTAGGAGGGGACAGGAAAGCTGGTAATAGGGAATCCAAGGTCGAGAAGAGCAGAGTTTTAACATGCCATGAGGTTGGCAACCAATGTCACAAAACAATATGTGTACTAATTGTTTAATGAGAAGCTAGTTTTTCCTGTAAACCTTCATCTAAATTACAATAAATTTTAAAAAATAAAAAAAATTCTTGTGTTGAGTCACCTTTGCATTGCTACAATAACTCTACTTGGTAATGTGCTTTATTCTTTTAACATAGAGTTGGATTCTATTTGCTGATATTACATTAAAATTTTTTTACCCTATATTTGTAAGTAAAAAAGTCCTTTAACTTCCTTTCTATTGTTTCTCTTGCAAAATTTTGGAACTCTGGTTAAATGATTATATATGTTTCTATTTTTTTTGTACTGGAATAATGTATGGAGCTTATCTGTTTCTTGAAGCTTTGGTAGAATTCACCCATAAATCTATTTGGTCCTCTTACCATTATCAGTGAGAGATTTTTTACTCCCTTTTCAATTGTACTGTGTTATAGACTTATTCAGTTTTCTACTTTGTTTTGAGACATACTTTGTATAATTCACATTTTCCTAGAAAATTATTTGTTTCATGTAGCCTTGCAAATATACTTCAGTGTTACAAATTTTACATATATTCCATCATAACGCCTAATCTATTCTCTATTGGTAGATATGGCCCCTACCTTTCCTAATGATGTTTCAGTTATATTTTTATTCTTAATCACACTTGCCAAAATGTTTTGGTATTGTTATTAATGTTTGCAAAGAAAAAAAAACATCTTATGGATTAATTTATTAATTACTATTTGTGTCTTTTTAAATGCTTTTATTCTACTTGTTCAAGTCTATTTTCTTGTACTCTTCAAAGATTTTTTTTACTTGAAAGATCATTTATTTTCAGTCATTATTACTTTATAATGTTTGGCTTTTTTATTATAAATTTTTCTCTGACCACAACTTCAGCCATATTCCACAGTCTTTACTATGGTATGCTTTCATTTGTCATTTCTAATAAGTTTATCATTTCTATTTTTCTTTACCCTATATATTAGTTTACTAGGGCTGCTGTAACAAGATACCCGAAACTAGGTGGCTTAAAAACAACAGAGCTGGGAATCAACATGGTGCTATAAACAGAAGCACCACGCCGTCCCTCCACAGCAAAGACCTGAAAAACTAAGTAAAACAGAGACAAACGTCAGTCCTGGAACCCTAAGCATCAAATGAAGAGATAAAGAACTCAGCCAAGCACCAAATGGAATAAGAAACTGACAGAGAACAGAAAGTGAGGAGAGTTACAAGCGGAGGTCTCCTATCAGCTAACCAAGCACAGATCCAACATCCTGGACTCCTGTCCGAGATTGGTGGAGAGGGAGTATGGGAAAGCTGATTCACGGAGCTCCCAGCAGGAGAAAGAGCACCCAATAACCAGCAAGACATGCTTTCCCAACCCCCACCCTGCCTCCCCCTGCTCAACCTTCACCACTTCCCAGCTGAATGATCCACAGCTTCCTGGTGGGCCGATTCCCAGCTTCCTGGAGGGTTGATTCGCTGCTTCCCGGTGGGCCAATCCACCGCTTCCCAGCAGGCAGCAACAGTGGCACGGGAGGGTCTGGTTCCTTGCCACTTGGATATGCCCCACCCACATCAGCCAGCTTCTTCACTGCCATTTCTCTGTTGCTGGTGTTGCTTTTCTTGGCCTCTTTTAGTTTCTTCCCTGCCTCTCACCTCTTCTCCCTCCTTTATCTCAAACACCTGACTCTGTGTGCCATCTATGCTTTTTCTTGACAGGCTGTGAAGCACCACTCAGCTGGAGAACAGCTTCCCAGGTCTGAGCTGCCATGCTGGTGGGATCCCTGGGCGCTTTTTTTTTTTTTTTCTTTCTCTTTTTTTGGTTTGTTTTCTCTTTCTTTTTTCCTTTCTATTTTTCTTCATTTCTTGGTTTCTCATCTCTACTTACCTTTTTTTCCTTTCTCCTGAATACCTGGGGCTGTACGTCATCTCCACCCCTTCTAGCTGTGCTGTGCTACTAGGCTTGGGAGCTATTTCCTTGGTCTGTGCAACTGTGCTGGTGAGATCCCTGGAGCATTTTTTTTTTCCTTTTGTTTTTCTTCATTTCTCTCATGTCTCTCCATTCCAATAGCAGCCTCCCTCAGCACTTTTTTGTTTTACTCCTATTTCTCCCACCTCTCTCTCTTCTTCTCTATACCCAACCTATCTCCAAATATCACAGCCTCCCAATCCCCCTTCCTCCTGCCTATCTGCACCATGTGCTGAACATAGCACTCCTGAGAAACACAGTCATGGCCTACTGGAAACTGCTCTGCACTGACCCCCAGCTTACCTTGTCAGCTCCAGTACATGCCTCAAACAACCCATCCCAGCAACTCCCCATCATCTGGACCTGTCCTGCTGCACCATAGCTGAGGAACTGGCCCTGCCCATTGGACAGGGAGGTGAAAAATATCATATCCACAGAGAGTAAACAACAAAGAATGCACAGCTTACCTGTTCAGACATAACAAAATAAAACAAAAAAGCAGGACATAACAAAAATCTACAATCAATAAATGAAGAAAATAACTATGGAATGTCCCAAAGACAGCAGACAATATCAAAACATATTAAAAAAAAAAAAAAAAAAAAAGGACAGGGTGGTTCCAGTAGGTGTCCAAAATAAAACACCAGATGACCTTCCAGTAGAAGAAAATGCACTAGAACTACCTGATAGGGAATTCAAATCTCTAATATTCAGAGCTTTCCAAGAGTTGAAGCAAAAAGCAGATAAAAATGAGGAAAAAATAGACAAATTATGGAAAAGGCAGACAAATTCATGGCAGATAGAGACAAAAATAGTGGAATAATTCAGGAAAATAACACAGGAATAAAATGCCAAAATAAATTCATAACTAGAAAGCTTACAAAAACAACAATTAGAAATCCAAAAGATAAAAAACAAGATTTCATAAATGGACAGTGTCATAGAAGGGCTGAGGAACAGGTTTGAAATGACAGAAGACAGGATCAGAGACTGGAAGACAAACACTTGGATACAACTTTGAGGAAAAATCAGAAAAAAGAACAAAGAAAAATGAAGAAACACTGAGAATTATGTGGGATACAATTAAAAGCAAAAATTTTCAAGTGATCGGAGTTCCAGAACAGGGGGAGAAAACTGAAAACACAGAGAGGATCACTGAAGAATTGGTTACAGAGTTCCCTAATATCATGAAAGATGAAAAGCTGAGCATCAAAGAAGCTCAATGAACCCCATATAGGATAGACCCCAAAAGAAAATCACCAAGGCATATCATAATTACACTCACTAAAACCAAAGACAAAGAATCTCGAGAGCAGCCCCCCAAAAAAAAATGAAAAATCACATACAGCGGGGAAACAATAAATCTAAGCTCTGATTTCTCACAGAAACTATGCAGGCAAGAAGGGAATGGGATGACATATATAAAACCTTGGAAGAAAAAAAGGACCAACCAAGAATAATATATCCTGCAAAACTCTCATTCAAATATGATGGCAAAGTTAGGACATTTCCAGATAAACAGAAATAAAGGGAATATGTAAAAACCACACCAAACTTACAAGAATTATTAAAGAGAGTTCTTTGGTTTGAAAACAAACATCAGACAACAGCCTGAATCTAGGACACAAGATACCACCAGCCAGATTTCAACCTAGGAAATGAACTCTCAAGGACTATCCAAAACCAAAAGATTTACAATAGGGAACCAGGAGGTTAATCTGAAAATTACAACAATGACAGAACAATAAAAGAAGGAATAAACGGTGTAGGTATAGAACTTTCTAATGGAGAGGAAGGCAAGATGATACCAAGTAATAATAGACTGATTTCAACCTAGGAAGATAAGGGTTAAATTCAAGGTAACCACAAAGAAAGTTAACAAACCTACTCATCAAAATAAAGAAGAAAAACACAGAGTCTCAGTAAAAACAAAATCTACAAAAGCAAAAGAAATGAAAAAAAATCCATGAACAAAAGGAATTCAGCACAGGAGAGTAAGAAGGACAAAGAAATCATCAACACCACAAAAAAAGCACCACAAAATGACAACAATAAACTCATACCTGTCAATAATTACTCTGAATGTAAATGGCCTAACTGCACCCATAAAGAAACAGAGAGTGACAGAATGGTTAAAAAAAAAAAAAAAAAAAAAAACAGGATCTATCAATATACTGTCTACAAGAGACACACCTTAGAAACAAAGACTAAAGTTATTAAAAATCAAAGGATAGAAAAAATATATCAAGCAAACAGCCACAAAAAGAGCAGGAGTGGCAATACTAATCTCAGATAAAATAGACTTTAAAACAAAATCCACAATAAAAGAAAAAGAAGGGCACTCTGTCATGATTAAAGGATGATCAGTCATGAAGACATAACCATAATAAATATTTATGCACCCAATGACAAGGCTCGAAAATACATAAAACAAACTTTTACAACACTGAAAAGAAAAATTGACAGTTCCACTATAATAGTAGGAGACTTCAACACACCACTCTCAGTAAAGGACAAGAACATCTAGAAAGAAATTCAACAAAGATACAGAAGATCTAAAGGCCACAGCCAGCCAACTCAAACTCATAGACATATATAAAACTCTCCACCCATCAGCTGCAAAGCGCACATTCTTTTCCAATGCATACAGATTATTCTGCAGAATAGACCACATCTTAGGCCACAGAGCAGCCCTCAACAAAATGCAAAATATTGAGATAATACAAAGTAAGTTTTCTGATCACAACACCATCAAAGTAGAAATTAACAATAGGAAGAGCAAGGAAAAAAAATCAATTACATGGAAACTGAATAACACCCTGCTTACAAATCAGTGGGTAATAGAAGAAATCAGAGATGGAATCAAAAAATTCCTAGAGAAATGAAAACACATCATACCAAAACCTTTGGGACACAGCAAAGGCAGTCCTCAGAGGACAGTTTATAGCAATAGATGCACACATTAAAAAAGAAGAAAGGGACAAAATTAAAATATTAACTTCAGAATTTGAACAAATAGAAAGAGAACAGCAAAGAAAGCCCACAGACACTAGAAGAAAGGAAATAATAAAGATCGGAACAGAAATAAATGAAATAGAAATAGAAAAACAATAGAAAGAATCAACAAAACCAAAAGTTGGTTTTTTGAAAAGAGCAAAAAAAATCGACAACTACTAGCCAAATTTACAAAAGAAAAACAGGATAGGATGCAAATAACCCAAATAAGAAATGAAATGGGGGACATTACGACAGACCCAACTGAAATAAAAAGGATCATAACAGAGTATTATGAAAAACTATAGTCCAACATAGATGAAGATCTAGAGGAAATGGACGAATTTCTAGAAACACACAACCTATCCAAACTATCACAAATTGATGTTGAAAATCTGAACAGACTCATAACAAGAGAAGAGATTGAAAAGGTTATAAAAAAAAATCCAAACATAAAAAAGCCCTGGCCAGGCTGGCTTCACTGGAGAGAATTCTACCAAACATTCAGAGAAGCGCTTACACCAGTACTACTCAAATTATTTCAGAACATACAAAAGGAAGGGATACTTCCAAATTCATTCTGTGAAGCCGGCATAACCCTGATACGAAAACCAGGCAAAGACACCACAAACAAAGAAAATTACAGACCAATATCTCTCATGAATACAGATGCAAAAATTCTCAACAAAATTCTAACCAATGGAATTCAGCATCATATGAAAAAAAATAATACACCACGACCAAGTAGGAATCATACCAGCTATGCAAGAATGGTTCAACATGAGAAAATCAATAAGTGTAATCCACCACATGAATAAAAGGAAAGAAAAGAATCACACGATCATCTCAATTGGTGCAGACAAGGCATTCAACGAAGTCCAACACCCATTCCTGATAAAAACTCTCAATAAAATAGGTATAGAAGGGAAATTTCTCAACATAATAAAGGGCTTCTAGGCAAAACAATCAACATCATTCTTAATGGAGAGAGGCTGAAAACATTCCCCTTGAGAAGAAGAACAAGACAAGGAAATCCTTTATCACCACTCCTATTTAACATTGTGCTGGAAGTCCTAGCTAAAGCAATAAGGCAAGAAAAAGAAGTAAAGGGCATTCAAATTGGTAATGAAGAAGTAAAACTGTCCCTGTTTGCAGATTATATGATGCTATATATAGAAAACCCAAAAGACTCCACAAGAAAACTACTGGAACTAATAGAAAGATTCAGCAGAGTAGCAGGATACAAGATAAATATACAAAAATCAGTTGGATTCCTATACACCAATAAAGAGAATGATGAAATCAGGAAAACAATAAATTTATAATCTCCCCTAAAAAAATAAAATAGGAATAAATCTAACCAGGGATGTAAAAGACCTGTACAAAGAAAACTACAAAACACTACTGCAAGAAACCAAAAGAAATCTACATAAATGGAAGAACATACCATGCTTATGGATAGGTAGACTCAACATTGTGAAAATGACAATTCTACCTGAAGCAATCTACAAATATAATGCAATCCCGATCCACTTGCCAACAACGTTCTTTAAAGAGATGGAAAAAACAATCATTAACTTTATATGGAAAGAGAAGAGGCCGTGGATAAGTAAAGCATTATTGAAGAAGAATAAAGTAGGAGGACTGACACTACCTGACCTCAGAACCTACTGTACAGCTATAGTAGTCAAAACAGCCTGGTACTGGTACAATGACAGATACATTGACCAATGGAACAGAATCGAGAACCCAGATGTAAATTCATCCACCTACAGTCATCTGATCTTTGACAAGGGCCCAAAGTCCATCAAATGGGGAAAAGACAGTCTTTTTAACAAATGGTACTGGCAAAATTGGATGTCCATCTGCAAAAAAAGAAAAAGAAAAAAATGAAAGAGGACCCAAACCTCACACCACACAGAAAAACTAATTCAAAATGGATCAAAGACTTAAATATAAAACCAAAACTATAAAGATCATAGAAAAAAAATAGAATCAACATTAGAGGCCCTAATACATGGCATTAACAAGATACAAACCATAAGTAACAACATACAACCTCCAGAAAATAAGCTAAATAACTGAGATATTCTAAAAACTAAACGTGTATGCTCATGAAAAGACTTCACCAAAAGAGTAAAAAGAGAACCTACAGACTGGGAAAAAATTTTTGGACGTTACAGGTCAGACAAAGGTCTAATCTCTAAAATCTGTTGGAAAATACAACACCTGTACAACCAAAAGACAAATAATCTAATTAAACAATGGGCAAAGGAAATGAACACACACTTCACCAAAGAAGACATTCAAGAGGCTAACAGACACCTGAGGAAATTTTCACTATCACTAGCCATTAGAGAAATGCATATCAAAACCACAATGAGATATCATCTTATCCCAGCATTACTGACACAAATCAAAAAAACAGAAAATAACAAATGCTGGAGAGGCTGCAGGGAGATTGAAACTCTTATGCACTGCTAGTGGGAATGCAAAATGGTATAACCATTGTGATGGTTAAGATTGCGTGTCAACTTGGCTGGGCCATGATTCTCAGTGTTTTAATGTGATCACTCCCATGATTGAATATATTGTGAGTAGCCAATCAGCTGAAAGGGACTCTCCTTGGGGTTGTGGCCCACATCTGAATATAAGCAGACATTCTGGCTTTTTGCTCTCTCTCTGGATCCTTTGGCTGCCTCCTGTTGTCTCGTCTCTGGTTCTTGGGATTTGAGCTGTCAGCTTACCTGCTGAACTTGGGTTCGCCAGTCCCTGCAGCTACGTGAATCAGGAGAAACCTTGTGGTCTTGCCTACCAATCTCGGAATTCGTCAATCTTCACAGCCTGTGAGTGGGAGCCCTGCTCTCCGACCTGCCGATCTTGGGCTCACCAGCTTCTGCAGCTGCGTTACTTGGGAGAGCCTTCTACCCCGATCCACAGACTTGGGATGTTCTAGCCTCTACAATAGCATAAGCTGTTTCCTTGATATAAATCTCTCTCTCTATAGATATATATATATATACATATACACTTTACTGGTGTTGCTTCTCTAGAGAACCCAGCCTAAGATATTTTGTACCAAGAGTGGGGTGGTTGTAGAGAAACAAAATTGTAAGGATGGGTTTACTAAATTGGTTCTCAAGTCTGGTAAGTCTAAAGATGTTGATGACTCTGCTTCCAGCAGTAAAGAGGGCACTGCTAGTCCATGGAGTGAGGTGGCCATACAAATATGCGAAATATCATCACCAGTAGATCAGGTATTGGCAAAGGCGAGGCTCAGGGTGAACACATGTGTGATATCGTTCTACAGCTTTGTCAGAATGAGAAGTATAAGGAAGCTGGTTGGTTTGTCCTACTTTCACTAGACAAACTGGTGAAAGAAAGAGATGGGCTCAGGGCTTCAGAGTCAAAGCTCAAGAGCCACATACATGACCTCCAGTCTTCCACTTGTGCTTTGAAAGAAAGCCTTATTTCTCATAGGAGCAGAGCTGAAATTGCCGAAAGCCAAATGCAGAGTCTTATTGTAAGAGTGGCTGAATTACAATGCCAGCTCAATTGCAAAACTCGAGAGGTGTCTGAAGTTAAAGGAAGGGCATTGATTGGGAAGAAATGGAATCCTGACACTTGGGATGGGGACATATGTGCAGATAAGCAAGAAGCTAGGGACACTGAGCCTGTAAATTCCATTGAATCACTCCTGCCAGTAGAACCAGTCCCATCCGAAGAGATTACTTCATGTTTGCCTGTGAAACCACTCTGCCCAGAAAAACAATTAGCCCCTCCACTGTTGTTTAATGAGATTATCCCTAGCCCAGCTGCCTCTAAAGAACTCTTGCCTGAGTCATTGCCTGGAGCATCGCCTGAGGCAGATGCTTTACAAGATAATGCT
>NW_004443945.1:22492744-22495055 GCF_000243295.1 Trichechus manatus latirostris | reverse complement strand
CAGCAGAGACCAACACTGAGTCCCCGATATGGCACCATCCGTCGAGGTGATCAGCCAGCAACCTGGTGGCAAGTTGATTACATTGGACCACTTCCATCATGGAAAGGGCAGTGTTCTGTGCTTACTGGAACAGACACTTACTCTGGATATGGATTTGCCTTCCCTGCATGCAATGCTTCTGCCAGAACTACCATCCATGGACTTACAGAATGCCTTTTCCACCATCATGGTATCCCACACGGCATTGCCTCAGATCAAGGGACTCACTTCACAGCAAATGAAGTGTTTCAGTGGGCCCATGCTCATGGAATTCACTGGTCTTACCATGTTCCCCATCATCCTGAAGCAGCTGGTTTGAAAGAATGATGGAATAGCCTTTTAAAGACACAATTATGGTGCCAGCTAGGAGGCAATACCTTGCAGGGTTGGGGCAATGTTCTCCAGGAGGCTGTATATGCTCTAAACCAGCATCCGATATATGGTGCTGTTTCTCCCATAGCCAGGATTCATGGGTCCAGGAATCAAGGGGTGGAAATGGGAGTGACACCACTCACTATTACCACTAGTGACCCACTTGAAAGATTTTTGCTTTCTGTCCCCTCGGCCTTATGCTCTGCAGGCCTAGAGGTCTTAGTTCCAAAGGGAGGAATGCTCTCACCTGGAGGCACATCACTGATTCCATTGAACTGGAAGCTAAGAATGCCACCTGGCCACTTTGGGCTCCTTATGCCTCTGGATCAACAGGCAAAGAAGGGAGTTACCATACTGGCTGGTGTGATTGATCCTGATTACCAAGAGGAAATCAGACTGATATTACATAATGGAGGTAAAGAAAAGTATGTCTGGAATGCAGGAGATTCTGTAGGGCGTCTCTTAGTACTACCATGCCCTGTGATTAAAGTCAATGGAAAACTACAGCGACCTAATTCTGACATGACTACTGATGACCCAGACCCTTCAGGAATGAAGGTTTGGGTCACCCAGCAGGCAAAGAACCCCAACCAGCTGAGGTTCTTGCTGAGGGCAAAGGGAATATGGAATGGGTGTTGGAAGAAGGTAGTTCTAAATACCAGTTACGGCCACGTGACCAGTTGCAGAAACAGGGACTGTAATTGTTATCAGTATTTCTGCTTTATATGTGTGCCATCAAATATTTTTGTTTCCCTCACTTATAAAATATAAGATGTAAACGGGGCTAGTGCGTTTTTGATTGTACCCATGTTAGTTGTATCATGTTAGGCTCAAGTATGACTTTCTAATAGTCTTTATTCAGAGATTATGTGTGGTTTAAGGAGATGTGTACTTGTGCCAAGTTGACAAGGGGTGGACTGTGATGGTTAAGATTGTGTGTCAACTTGGCTGGGCCTTGATTCTCAGTGTTTTAAAATGATCACTCCCATAACTGAATATACTGTGAGTAGCCAAACAGATGAAAGGAAGTCTCCTTGGGAGTGTGGCCCACATCTGAATATAAGTAGACGTTCTGGCTTTTTGCTCTCTATGGATCCTGTGGCTGCCTCCTGTCATCTTACCTCTGGTTCTTGGGATTTGAGCTGTCAGCTTATCTGCCGAACTTGGGTTCTCCAGCCCCGGCAGCTACATGAATCAGGAGAAACCTCGTGGTCTTGCCTGCCAATTTCGGAATTCGTCAATCTTCACAGCCTGTGAGCGGGAGCCCTGCTCTCCGACCTGCCGATCTTGGGCTCACCAGCTTCTGCAACTACGTGACTTGGGAGAGGCCTCTACCCTGATCCATGGACTTGGGACATTCTAGCCTCTACAACAGCGTAAGCTGTTTCGTTGATAAAAATCTCTCTGTATATATATTTATATGCTTTACTGGTTTTGCTTCTCAAGAGAACCCAGCCTAAGACAACCATTTTGGAAAAAGATATGGTGCTTCCATAGAAAGCTAGAAATAGAAATACCATTATGATCCAGCCATCCCAGAGAAATAAGAGCCGTCATACGAATAGACATATGCACACCCATGTCCCCTGCAGGATTGTTCACAATAGCAAAAAGATGGAAACAACCTAGATCAACAGATGAATGGATCAACAAACTATGGTACATACACACAATGAAATACTATACAATGATAAAGAACAATGATGAACCTGAGAAGCATCTCACAACATGGATGAATCTGGAGGACATTATGCTGAGTGATATAAGTCAATCACAAAAGGACAAATATTGTATGAGACCACTACTATAAAAACTCATGAAAAGATTTACACACAAAAAGAAACAATCTTTGATGGTTATGAGGGAGGGTGGGGGTGGGGGTGGAAAAACACTAAATAGA
>NW_004443945.1:22490580-22492562 GCF_000243295.1 Trichechus manatus latirostris | reverse complement strand
TAGGGACTGTGGTCTCAGGGAACATCTAGCTCATTTGGCATAACATAGTTTATAAAGAAAATGTTCTACATTCTACTTTGGTAAGTAGTGTCTGAGGTCTTAAAAGCCTGTGAGCAACCATCTAAGATACTCCACTGGTCTCACCCCTTCAGGAGAAAGGGAAAACAAAGAAAACTAAAGACAGAAGGGAAAGATCAGCCCAAAGGACTAATAGACCACAACTATACGGCCTCCTCCAGACTAAGTCTAGTACAACTAGATGGTGCCTAGCTACCACCACTGACAGCTCTGACAGGGATCACAGTAGAGGGTCTTGGGCAGAGCTGGAGAAAAATGTAGAACAAAATTCTAACTTAAAAAAAGACCAGATTGACTGGTCTGACAGACTAGAGAAACTATGGCCCCCGGACACCCTTTTAGTTCAGTAATGAAGTCACTATGGAGGTTCACTTTTTAGCCAAAGATTAGGCAGATCTATAGGACAAAACGAGACTAAAGGGACACACATGCCCAGAGGAAAGGACTAGCAGGTGGGAGGGTGTCGTGGATTGAATTATGTCCTCCAAAACATGTGGTATCAGTTTGGCTGGGCCATGATTGCTGGTATTGTGTGATTTTTCCTATATGCTGTAAATCCTGCCTCTATGATGTTAATGAGGGTAGATGGGTGGCAGTTTTGTTAGTAAGGCAGGACTCAATCTACAAGACTGGATTGTGTCCTGAGGCAATCTCTTGAGATATAAAAGAGAGAAGTGAGCAGAGGGACAGGGGGACCTCATACCACCAAGAAAGCAGTGCCAGGAGTGGAGCGTGTCCTTTGGACCCAGGGTTCCTGCACGGAGAAGCTCCTAGTCCAGAGGGACATTGATGAGTAGGCCGACACAGAGAGAGAAAGGCTTTCCCTGGAGCTGACACCCTGAATTTGGACTTTATCCTACCTTACTGTGAAGAAATAAATTTCTCTTTGTTAAAAGCCATCCACTTGTGGTATTTCTGTTGTAGCAGCACTAGATGACTAAGACAGAGCGGAAACAAAAGCTGGTAATAGGGAACCCAAAGTCAAGAAGGGAGAGTACTGACAAGTCATGGGGTTGTTAACCAATGTCAGAAAACAATATACGTACTGTTTAATGAGAAACTAGTTTGTTCTGTAAACCTTCATCTAAAGTACAATAAAATATAAAAATAAAAAACGAGAAATTTATTGTTTCAAACTTCTGGAGGCTAGAAGTCCAAAGTCAGGATGTCAACAGGGTTTGTTCCTTCCAGGGGCCCTAAGGGAGAATCCGTTCCGTTTCTCTTTCTTAGCTTCTGGTGATTGCCAGCATTCCTTGGCATTTATATGTGAGTTTCCAAGGAGCGGCTGGTAGCTTCGAACTACTGCCCTTTTGGTTAGCAGCCTGAGCTCTTAACCACTATGCCACCAGGGCTCCATACTCTACTCTTACTTTCCATCTTCACCTGGTGGTCTCCTCTACGTGTGTGCGGATGTAGGGGGTGGGGGGGTGTATCCGAATTTCCCTCGTTTTATAAGTACACCATTCAGATTGGATTTAGGGCCCACCCTAATCAGTATAACTTCTTCTTAACTTGATTACATCTGTAAATATCCTATTTCCAAATATGCTAACATTCACAGGTTCCAGGTGCATAGGAGTTTTGAGGGGACGCTATTCAACCCAATACACTCTATAACCCAAAATATATTTGAAGTTGATTTTAAATTTCAGAGTATATAGTTTTGGTTTTTACTATCCATTTTGCATAAATTTTATCTTTATTAGGATGGTTCCGGCAAAATGGCGCTCTAGGCAGAAGCACCACGCCATCCCTCCACAGCAAAGATCTGAAAAACTAAGCCAAACAGAGAATACAACAATCCTGAACCCTAAAACATCAAATGAAGAGATAAGGAACTCAGCCAAGCACCAAATGGAGTGAGAAAACTGAGAGAGAACGGAGAGCGAGGAGAGATTCATGCA
>NW_004443945.1:22466113-22482458 GCF_000243295.1 Trichechus manatus latirostris | reverse complement strand
AAAAAAATAAATAAATATAAAAAAATTTTTATCTTTATTATAATGACTGTGTGTTAAAAACAGCATGAAGGAGGTATCTGACCTCCTCCAACCCAACAAGGGGTAGGAGAAACAAGATCAACAGCCCAAGGCTTATTACTACGAGGTGGAGGTCAAACACGCCTCCTCTCTCCACTGTCTCTACAAATTCTGACACCAACTGTTCCTCCCACAGCACTTTTTACTGGATTCAATAGTTCTTTGCAATGTCCACACAGAACTCACAGACCATACTCACAATTATGAGGTTTGTTAGGGAGGTACCAGTTACAATTCAGGCTCAAGAACACTCAGGGTACAATTCTTCCATCAGGATAGCCTCTCCCTAGCTGTGCTCACCTGCACGCCTCTCCCTGGCTCTCAGACTCTGCCCAAAGGCACTCAGCTTTCTTTCTCCGTGGGCAGAGGAGCCCACCACGCTGTCTGCTGCTGCCAGGGCTCTGCTGCTGGGTCTGTCTTCTTTGGTGGTGGGGGGCTCCTCCTCTCGGCTCTGGAATTGGCTCTTTTAAGGCAAACTTGACTAATCCCCTTGGTAGGCCACAATTACCCTATCACAAAATCACCTGGGTGGGAGTTACAAGACCGTGCCTAGAAAGGCCACACACGAAAGTAATTAATCCACCGCAATGTGTCTGGTATAATTTCTGCTTTTGGAATCAATTGGCGTTTCTTTCATGGCTTAGTATGTCATCTATGCTTTTTGAGTGTGAATTTTCCATATGTATTTGAAGATTAAAGACATTTATTCTCTTTACTGGATACGATGATATGTAGATTATAAATAATAATGCTAGAGAGGTAGACAGAGATAGATAGACAAAGATGCATTGACAGAAAGATGGGTAGATGCATAGATGTAGATTTAGAATCAGGATTATCCATTGGGTTATTCAAATTCTATATGTAATTAATTATCAACAACTTCTGAGAGTTGTATTAATGCCTTCCAATATAACTGTGGATTTATCAGTTTTTCTTTGTATGCTTCTAGAAGTTGTGACTTTGTATTTTTCAAAGTGGCATATTTAGATACAGAAAAGATTATAGCTTTTATTTTTTTTGGTGGATTGCTACTATCACTAGTACTTTAGGTTATTTTTTAATCTTGTTCTTTTAACATCCATGTCTTTGCTTCTCATTACTGTTTTTGTGTCCTATATTTTAATTTGGGATTTATTTTTCATTTTGTTGGAGTGCATCTTCCATTAATATTCTTAGAGGAAGTTTGTGGGTAAAAAATGTCTTAAGTAGTTGAATATCCCAACTATCTTTTTTTTTTTCCTCATGCTTAAATAATAATTTGGCTAAATATAGAATTTTAAGTTCAAATTTTTCCTTAGATCTTTGAAGATATTGTTCTATTACTTTCTTACAACCAGTGTGGCAGATGAGAAATAAAATATCAGTCAACTACTTTTTCCAGTGTAGGGATTTACTTTTCGTTTTCTGGCAACTTTCGGGATGTTTTTCTTTACATTTTGTGTCCTGAAATTAAGCAATAATCTATCTAGATGTGGGTCTCCTTTTATGCACATTGGTCAGCATTTAATAGGCTCTGTTAGTGTGAAAACTCTTTTCCTTGGAAATATTCTTCTGTTATTTTTTTTCCTTTTATGTTATTTTATTTATTTTAAGTATAGAAGTGTCTTAGTTATCTAGTGCTGCTATAACAGAAATACCATAAGTGAACAGCTTTAACAAATAGAAATTTATTCTCTCACACTTTAGGAGGCTAGAAGTCCAAATTCAGGGTATAATCTCCAGGGGAAGGCTTTCTGTCTCTGTTGGCTCTGGGGGAAGGTCCTTGTCATCGAAACTAGGAGCCATAATACACGGCATTAACAGAGTATGAACCATAAGTAACAATGCACAAGCACCAGAAGATAGCCTAAATAACTGGGAGCTCCTAAAAATCAAACACATATGCTCATCAAAAGACTTCAGCCAAAGAGTCAAAAGACAACCTACAGACTGGGAAAAAAAATTTAGCTACGACAAAGCCAATCAGCATCTAATCTCTGAAATCTATAAGATACTGCAAAACCTGAACAACAAAAAGACAAATAACTCAATTAAAAAATGGGCAAAGGATATGAACAGGCACTTCACCAAAGAAGATATTCAGATGGCTAACAGACATATGAGGAAATGCTCTCGATCAGTAGCCGTTAGAGAAATGCAGATCAAAACTACAATGAGGTATCATCTCACCCCAACGAGGTTAGCATTAATCCAAACAACACAAAATAATAAATGCTGGAGAGGTTGTGGAGAGACTGGAACACTTATACACTGTTGGTGGGAATGTAAAATGGTACAACCACTTTGGAAATCGATTTGGTGCTTCCTTAAAAAGCTAGAAATAGAAGTACCATGAGATCCGGCTATCCTGCTCTTTGGAATATATCCTAGAGAAATAAGAGCAGTCATACGAATAGATATAGGCACACCCATGTTCACTGCAGCACTGTTCACAATAGCAAAAAGATGGAAACAACCGAGGCACCCATCAATGGACGAGTGGATAAACAAATTATGGTATATCCACCCAATGGAATACTATGTAATGATAAAGAACAGCGATGAAGCTGTGAAACATCCTATAACATGGAGGAATCTGGAGGTCATTATGCTGAGTGAATTTAGTCAGTCACAGAAGGACAACTATTGTATAAGACCACTATTATAAGAACTCAGGAAAAGGTTTAAACACAGAAGAAAACATTCTTTGATGGTTATGGGGTGGGGAGGGACGGTGAGGGTTATTTACTAACTAGATAGTAGATAGGAATTATCTTAGAAGAAGGGAAGAACAGCTCACACTACAGGGGAAGTCAGCACAACTGGACTAAACCAAAGCTAAGAAGTTTCCTGAATACAATCAAACACTTTGAGCGACAGAGTAGCAGGGGTAGAGGTCTGGGGACCAGGCTTTCAGGGACATCTAGGTCAATTGGCATAACAAAGCTTATTAAGAAAATGTTCTGAAACCTACTTTGGTGAGTGGTGGCTGGGGTCTTAAAAACTTGCAAGTGTCTATCTAAGATGCATCAATTGGTCCCAACCACCTGGAATAAAGGAGAATGAAGAACATCAAAGACACAAGGAAAGTATTATCCCAAGAGACAGAAACGGCCACATAAACCACAGACTTCATCAGCCTGAGACCAGAAGAACTAGATGGTGACCGGCTACCACCAATGACCGTCCTGACAGGGAACACAACAGAGAGTCCCTGATGGAGCAGGAGAAAGGTGGCATGCAGAACTCAAATTCTAGTAAGGAAATCAGACTTAATGGTCTGAATGAGACTGGAGGAACCCCGGAAAGCATGGCCCCCGGATTCTCTATCAGCTCAGAACTAAATTTCTGAGGCCAACTCTTCAGAAGGGATTGGATTGGACTGGACCGCGGGACTTAAAGTGATACTCATGAGGAGAGTGCCTCTTAGCTTAAGTAGATACAAGAGACTAAACAGACAGCTTCTGTCCGGCAGTGAGATGGTGTCATGGATTGAATTGTGTCCCCCCAGAAATGTGTGTAACAACTTGGCTAGGTCATAATTCCCAGTATTGTATGATTGTGTTATCTGATGTGATTTCCTTATGTGTTGTAAACTCTACCACTATGATGAGATTATATGTGATCTCCTCATGTGTTGTAAATTCTATCACTGTGATGAGGTTATACTGATGAGGTTGACAAGATTAGTGTCTTAATGCAATCTCTTTTGAGATATAAAAGAGAGAAGTGAGCAGAGATACATGGGAACCTCACACCACCAAGAAGGCAGTGCCAGGAGCAGAGCACATCCTTTGGACCAGAGGTTCCTGTGCTGAGATGCTCCCAGACCAAGGGAAGACTGATGTGTCACAAGGACTTTACTCCAGAGCCAACAGAGAAAGCTTCTCTTGGAGCTGATGCCCTGAATTTGGACTTGTAGCCTACTGGACTGTGAGAGAATAAATTTCTCTTTGTTAAAACCATCCACCTGTGGTATTTCTGTTGGAGAAGCACCAGATGACTGAGACAGATGGGAAGGCAGAGAGGTCTAGGAGCTGGTTGAATGGACATGGGGAATCAGGGGTGGAGAGGAGAGGTGTGCTGTCACAGTATGGGGAGATCAATTAGTATCACATAACAATGTACATATAAATTTTTGTATGGGAGACTGACTTGAAATGTAAACTTCATTTAAACTGCAACAATAAACACAAAGAATATATATATATTTTTAATAAGTTATACACGTATAGGAGTCTCTCATGCTTCCCCCTGCCTTGTAGCATACCGTTCCTTCTGCCAGTTTTGCTCTTCCCCACATCCTCACTTCCTCAGAGAAGTTCCCTTAGCTCCCCCAGACAAGGATTGCTTTCCTTATTAGATGCTCCTTTAGCAATCTCTATTTCTCTGTAATAAAATAATTAACTGTGTAAATGTTTATTTTTCTTCCTGATCTATGAGCTCCCAGAGGAGCTCTATCCTGTTTACTGCCATACATCCAGTACCTAGCACAATACTTTATGCATATTAGCTAATTAATAAATAGTTATTGAAGGAATACATCAATGAATAAATTGGTAGGTGGCTTTTAATTTTTGGATTATACAGGGGATTGGACTGTGGAATGTCTAAGGTCCAATCTAGCTTTAAAATTACATGTTTCTACGAGTCTATTCCCACTCCCTTAAGGACCATTAATCACCAACTAAACCCACATGTGCAAGGTTAGACCTATGTAAAGTTTATATTATACAGGTGTTCTCAACAATATTTGCCTTTCCAGATGCTTAGTTGATGCCATGACTACAAAGATGAGGGGAGAAGAGTGCAAGACTGAGATGCTTGGCCAGACTGCCAAGTAGAGCCTATCTGTAGGGCAATGCAGTAGTGGACATCCAAAGGGAAAAGTGACCCCAATCATTTAGGACATATTTTAGGCTCCTGTTTATCACAGTAAACCCATTATCTAAAATAACAGCTGACACGAGTAGTTGTTCAAAAAATATTTGACAAATGAATGAATGAGTGAACAGCATGCTGCTAATGAGCATGCATATGCAGCCCATCCAAATATGTTTGCAACTAGTTTTTCAAAATTCATAATCTCACTGTACCTTCCACTAAGGATTTGAGATGTCTGGGTCTCTGGAAATGAACTCTAGACAACCTGTCCCTAGTGAAATTGCTTCAAGGAAATGTACTGAGCCAACTGAAAAATCTCTCAAGTTAAGAACTTTGACAGAATTGCCCCCTATCAAGCTGAAAGTGACCCAAGGTGTTTAGGTGTAATATTTGTATCTGGTGAACTTCAGAAGTAGGAGAATTCGTGCTGGAATTTTCAGAATGGGTCACTTATTGCTACAAAGGAATCAGAGTACAGTGACAGTGGTGGGGAGGGGTCTGGGAGATTAAGTGGCCTAGCACATCCTCAAATTCTGACATTTGAAAATGTCCTTAATTTGAGTTTCTTTTTAGAGTGTAATTCCTAAGTGGAGTAATAATTTGCCTCCAAGCAGCCAATGGGGAGTAGGCTGGCAACAGGCATTTTTTTTTTTTTTCACACAGCTCAGGTAACTAGAGGAACCAAGTGCAAATTCTAACACTCACAATATTACATGGTCCGTTGCCAATTCTTCATGGATTTGGTTCCATAAAAACGAGTTTTGGCACTTCGGGACAGTAAAATATTGCTTCCTTCTTCTTAAAGGAGATTATTTTTAGAAAAACCTTCTTCTCTTTTCATTTCCCACCAGCCTCCTTAAATTTCAACATCTAACATACACTTTAATCCAATGAAGAAATGCTTATGTAGATTTGTGCTGAACTTCAGGGGTCACAGTTCTTCTAATTTCATTATTCTAATGGGGTGACAATGCGCAAGCTTGTTCTAGAGTGAAAAGTTCAGGTCTTGTGAGATTTGCTGATCCATGATAATAAGTACCTAGTATCCCAGCTGGTGTCAGAAATTGGATAGATTCCAGAAGGCTGCGTGGAGGCTCCATAATCCAGCTTCCAGCTCAGTGGGCACTGCTGGACTCTGAGAGTGAAAACAAGCAAAGGAAGACCAGCTAATCTCGGTGGAGAAAGAAAGATGCTTTCCTAGGATAAAGTTGAGATCCTAGGAAACAGACTAGATGGATAGGAAAAGAAAATGAGACCCTGAAGGCCAGAAGAAGTAGAAAGAAGAAGTAAAACTCAGGTCAAACTGCTCTGAAATAGAGCCCTAGAAAGGAACCAAAACCAAATCCGTTGCTGTTGTCAATTCCGACTCAAAGCGACCCTACAGGACAGAGTTGAACTGCCCCATAGGGTTTCCAAGGAATGGCTGGTGGATTCAAACTGCCAGTCTTTTGGTTAGCAGTCCAGCTCTTAACCATTGTGCCACCAGGGCTCCCTAGAAAGAAAAGAGGTTTCTTAACTGTAAGTAGATAAGAAAAGTTACTACGCCAAAATAAGTCTCACAGAGGAAGAGATGCAATATCTCAGAGACAGACTGAAATGATTTCTCCAGAGAGGTACAGAATCCAGGAAACTATTGAAAGACCAAACCACAAGTAACAAGTCTAGAGAATCAATCTGTGAAGGCCAGGAGAGCTGTATTACATGGTTGTAGAAAATCTGGACAGATTTAAGAAGGGAAGGCCAGGAAGATCAGTGAAGAATACTCAAAGCATGGTTTTGTGAGTTTCAAGGGGCACATCCATTGTAGTTGGAGGTAAAGGTATTATCTGGACTTTCAGGAACCTGCCATAGAAATTTATGGAATTGTACTCTAGAGAAAGGCACAACAGAGATGAGACAGAGCAAAGGGGTACAAAGCAGAATAACAGTAGATCAAGACCAGCCTGGGTTCAGTGTTTGTCTCATGATCAGGAGAATATCTCCTGGCATTCCTCTGCTCAGAACCCTCCAAAAGCTACTGTTTCACCTGGAATCATGCCAAGTCCTCAGATCAACCTACTGGGCCCTAAGAGATCTGCCCCATCCCTTACCTTTCTGCCTCATCTCCTACTGCTCCGCCCTTTTGCACATTGCACTCACTTTTGAGAGCTTCAAATATAACAGGTACTTGTGCTGAGCATTTTACATAATTATTTTATTTAATCCTCACAATAATCTTACTAAATTAGTACCACTTTTATCCTCATTTTACAGACAGCGGTACTGAGGCTTAGAGAAATTAAACCTCGGTTACACAGGTGTAAATTAAAGGCCGTGACTGAAACCTCACAACTACACTAATTAGATAAGTAAAAGCAAAATGAGGGTCAAATACATATTTTCTGAGTCCTGATGACGTAGTGGTTAAGAGCTTGGCTGCTAACCCAAAGGTCAGCACTTCCAGCAGTTCAAATCTGCCAGCCCCTCCTTGGAAACCCTATGGGGCAGTTCTACTCTGTCCTATAAGGTCACTATGAGTTGTAAGCAACTCAACGGCAACAGGTAAGAAATCTCTTCAGTAAGTAGGTGTGTAGCTATATGCAGCCAAGTGGTTTTATGCATGTGTACAGCTTGTAACAGTACAGGTATTCTAAGGAGCCCTGGTGGCACAGTTGTTAATCATTTATCTAATAACCGAAGAGTTAGTAATTCGAACCCACCAGCCGCTGCACAGGAAAAAGATGTGGCAGTCTGCTTCGGTAAAGATTACAGCCTTGGAAACCCTATAGGGCAGTTCTACTCTGTCCTGTAGGGTTGATATGAGTCGGAATGGACTCGATGGCAGTGGGTTTACAGGTATTCTATGGTATATATTGGTATTAGCAGAATTTCTGTTTCCTTTTGATGGGCAGCAACTCAAGGCCATGAACCATCTTCATTAGTATTTTTTTTATTCCGTCTTCAGTTTATGGTAGAAGGTTACCTGTCTAGGCAACACTTGAAAAGCACTGTTGACTGCCTGGCACTGTGATTGTGTAATCATAAAGGTCTCTTGCATTGCTGAGGGAAACCGCAGATTCTGATATAACCCTCAGCTAGGCTCAGGTTCTTAGCCTCACTGTGGGACCTCAAATAAATATTATTGTTTTTCATAATAATATTTATTAAGCATCTACGTGGTTTCCAGCAATAAATGAAAGATCTCAAAGGGGGAAACACATCGCATGTGGAGTGTTTAGGTAGCTGGGACAGATCATATAGTTACTCCCAGGACTGCTGTGAGCCTGGATGTTGTGTTCACCATAAAGAGCTTTAAACTTCCCTGAGGAAAGCAGCTATGTAAGTTCCACTGGGATTTGGTTTTATTTTTCAGTGAATGGGTGACCTATGTGTTAACCTGCACATTTTCCACTTTAGAATTTTGTCTGAGCAGAAACTCTACTTAGAATCAGGAGAATTTGCTGACTTACTTTGGAAAGTTATTTAAATCTGAAAAATCTAGATTTCATGGTTAGTAGTAAATATTGAATTGCCCTTTGTTCATCTAGTTTAAGTAATTATTCAGTGAGCACCCTCTTTAAGCAAGGCATTACGCTAGGTGCTTCAGATAAAAGAAAGAAGACTAAAACATACCTGCCCTCCAGATGTTTACAATCCCTAAAGACTGAAAGGTTGGCAGTTCAAATCCACCCCGCAGTTCCACAGGAGAGAGATCTGGCAATCTGCTCTCATAAAGATTATAGCCAAGAAAACCCTATGGGGCACTTCTAGTCTGTCACATGGGGTCACTGTGGGTTAGAATCGACTCAACATCACACAACAACAACAGACATGAATACGAATACCTAGAAATCAAAGCAAGAAGTGGCAAATAGATAAGAAAAATATAGGGCCATGACACACAGAATACCATTACATAGAAGGTCAATAGCAACAGTTAACACTGGTGTAAAAGTTTTACATGAATTAGTGTATGTATTTCTCTAATAGCTCTGTGGCTCAATGGATCACATACTTTTCTGCCTGAGATTTTAACCATCAGAGAAATAAAAGGAAATATGGAGTAACAAGCTTCCATTTGCTGACCCTAAGTGGATGTTCTGTGGCAACCTCCTTCACAATCAAGCAAGGGTTAAGAAAGAATGTGGTCTTCGGAGCTCCAACACCTAGGTTCAGAACCAGGATCCATTGCCAAATATCCAATGCCGGGAAAAGACTTAACCTTTCTGAGCCTGTTCTTTATGTGCCTGGCACATGGTAAGCATTATATAAACATAAAGTACCATTAGTAGTAGTAGTAATAGATGTAATAATCAATCAACTCTAGTGATCGGTGGGTTGGCAATGTCCCTGCCAATCAGTACTGCCATGAATCAAAGGTGGTATGGATGTTATTTGAGCCTCTACATATTATGTATCTAATTGTTTGTTCATTTGGTCATTGACAAATTTTTACAGATTACAAATTACATTCAGATCATCATGTTAAGAATGGCAGGGAACCAAGAGATCAATAAAATATATGTTGTTGTTGTTGTTGTTAGGTGCCGTTGAGTCAGTTCTGACTCATAGCTATCCTGTGTACAACAGAACGAAACATTGCCCAGTCCTGCGCCATCCTCACAATAGTTGTTATGTTTGAGCCCATTGTTGCAGCCACTGTGTAAATCTGTCTTGTGAAGAGTTTTTCTCTTTTTTGCTCACCCTCTGCTTTACCAAACATGATGTCCTTCTTTAGGGACTGGTCCCTCCTGATAACATATCCAAAGTACATGAGACAAAGTCTTGACATCCTCACTTCTAAGGAGCATTCTGGCTGTACTCCATCCAAGACAGACTTATTCATTCTTCTGGCAGTCCATGGTTGTCATGGTTTGAATTGTGTCCCCCAAAAAATGTGTGTATCAATCATGGCTGGGCCATGATTCCCAGAATTCTGTGGTTGACCTCCATTTTGTGATTGTAATTTTATGTTAAAGAGGATTAGGGTGGGATTGAAACACCATCCTTACCTAGATCACATCCCTGATCCAATGTAAAGGGAGTTTCCCTGGGGTGTGGCCTGCACCACCTTTTATCTCTCAAGAGATAAAAGGAAAGGGAAGCAGGCAGAGAGTTGGGGACCTCATACCACCAAGAAAGAAGCACCAGGAGCACAGCGCATCCTTTGGACCCGAGGTTCCTGTGCAGAGAAGCTCCTAGTCCAGGGGAAGACTGATGATGACAAGGACCTTCCTCCAGAGCCCACAGAGAAAGAAAGCCTTCCCCTGGAGCTGACGCCCTGAATTTGGACTTCTAGCCTACTAGACTGTGAGAAAATAAACTTTTCTTATTAAAGCCATCCACCTGTGGTGTTTCTGTTAGAGCAGCACTAGATGACTAAGACAATGGTATATTCAACATTCTTCACCAACACCATCATTCAGAGCTATCAATTTTTCTTTAGTCTTCCTTATTCATGGTGCAGCTTTCGCATGCATATCAGGTGATTGAAAATACCATGGCTTGGGGAGGCAGGGCCAAGATGGTGGAGCAGTCAGACACTTCCTCTGGTCCCTCTTACAACAAAGACCCAAAAAAACAAATAAATCAATTATATATGACAATCTAGGAGCCCTAAACATCAAAGGCAAAGTTGAGGAATCAGACTGAGTGGCAGGGGGAGGGAGAGATAGTTCAGAAGCAGCAAGGAGTTGCCAGACCTGACCCGGTGGGAGCTGGCACCCTGCAGGCTGGATCCGCTGGCACATGTGGTGAGGCAAGCAGTGGCGCTTCGGATGTGTTTTCCACATCAGGAGAGACTAAGCAGCTGAGAGTCTGCTCAACCCTCCAGAACCAGTGAAAAGCCGTGTTCAATCAGCAAAAAGATAAGTACATGCGTCTAACCCACGATACAGATCAAAAAACACCCCATTTGGGAAGAAACTCTCTCCCATTTACCTGCCTCCTATCTGCTCTGCTCTGGGTCTGGAACAGTTTCAGTGACTGCTGCATCCCCTGGGCCAGAAGTAGGACCAGTCACACACCCTCAGCCATTCTCCCAGCCTTGGAGAGGGAACAAATTAACAAACAGGAAAAAATAATCTGCTAGTTCCCCTAAGCTGGGAACTCAGGGCAGGCACAGCTCCTTTGCCTAGGCACAGGCATAAGGGGCACACAGACTTTGAATGCATTTCACCCCTGCATAGACCTGTGTGGGCCCATTTCAACAGCATAGGCCCTTATTAGCACAACAGGCTATATACCTGAAGCCTAAGTTTAACTGTATCAGCTATATGGTGGAGTGGCAGGTTCGTGACATTTGACACCATTCTGCCCATTATGCAGGGTCCTCACCCACCCACATCAGGGGCCTGAGGACTGGTGGCTCCACCCACGCCACCAAGTCCCCTACAACAGGGGTCCAAGAATAAGTGGTGCCTCCCAGTCCTTACAGCCAACAGCATTGGGTGCCCATAGTCTGGCTACAAAACCCACCCACCTACACACTGTAGGGAACAGGACATACTTTCCTCCCAGACACTCAGGGGCAGTGGTCAGATGACTCAGTGCATGACCCCTACTGCAGCCAGATAGCTGTGCTTATTCCAATCACCCCTGCACATCTAGGAATGTAGGTGAGACTCTGCACCACACACTTGGTGACTGACTACCTGGACGCCTGAGCTGAATCCATACAAGAAAAGTAAACGGACATCTTTTAAAAAGTAAACAGCTCACATACCGAGTAACAGATCTAACCACCTGGTATCAGGACGATAGAGCTTCAAAGGTGCCAATAATCAAATGAGCTTACAAGAGCAGCTTATTTGGGCATAACAAAACAGAACAAAACAAGAAGCTAGGACACAGTAAGCAAACATAAAATAAATAAATATAATAACTTATTGATGGCTCGGACACAACAGTCAATATCAAATCACATAAAGAAGCATACCATGATGGTTTCAGCAAGCTCCCAATACAAAGAATCCAGGTATCTTCCAGAGGAAGAGAACTTCTTGGAATTACTGGAGGTAGAATACAAAAGATTAATATACAGAACTCTTCAAGCGATCAGGAAGGAGATCATGCAAAATGCAGAACAGGCCAAGGGAACACACAAAGCAATAGAGGAACTTAAGAAGATTAGAGAAGAGCATAATGACAAATTTAAAAGGCTGCAAGAATCCACAGAGAAACAGCAAACAGAAATCCAGAAGATTAACAATAAAATTTCAGAATTAGTCAACCTAATAGAAAGTCACAGAAGCAGAATTGAGGCAATGGAAGTCAGAATTAGCGAGACTGAAGATAAAGCACTTGACACCAACTTATTTGAGGAAAAGTCAGATAAAAGGATTTTAAAAAATGAAGAAACTCTAAGAATTATGTAGGATTCTATCAAGAGGAATAACCTACGAGTGACTGGAGTACCAGAACGGGGGGATAATAAAAAATACAGAGAGAATTGTTGAAGATTTGTTGGCAGAAAACTTTCCTGATATTGTGAAAGATGAGAAGATATCTATCCAAGATGCTCATCAAACTCCACGTAAGGTAGATCCCAAAAGAAAGTCACCAAGACATATTATAATCAAACTTGCCAAAACCAAAGATAAACAGAGAATTTTAACAGCAGCTAGTGTTAAACAAAAAGTCATCTACAAAGAAGAGTCAATAAGAATAAGCTCGGACTACTCAGCAGAAACCCTGCAGGCAAGAAGGCAACAGGATGACATACATAAAGCCTTGAAGGAAAAAATTGCCAGCCAAGAATTATATATCCAGCAAAACTGTCTCTCAAATATGATGGCAAAATAAGGGCATTTCTAGGTAAACAGAAGTTTAGGGAATTTGCAAAAACCAAACCAAAATTACAAAAAATACTAAAGGGAGTTCTCCAGTTAGAAAATCAATAACATCAGATAACAACCCAAGACTAGAACACAGGACAGAGCAACCAGATATCAACCCAGAGAGGAAAGACACAAAAATAAATCAAAGCTAAACACTGTAAATAGGGAAACAGAGATGTCAATATGTAAAAGATGACAACTTAAAATTAAAAAAAGGTACTTAAAAAATGTAGTCATCAATCTTTCACATGGAGAGGAAGTCAAGGCAATATAAAGAAATAAAAGGTTGGTTTAAACTTAGAAAAATAGGAGTAAATATTTACATAACCACAAAGGAAACTAACAATCCTACACATCAAAATAAAAAACAAGAAAAGCATAAAGACTCAGCAAATACAAAATCAAAAACAACGAAAAGAAAATACATGAAGAAAAATGACTCAGCACAGAAAATTAAGTGGAACAAAGAAACTGTCAACCACACACAAAAAAAGGCATCAAAATGACAGCAACAAATTCATACCTATCAATAATTATGCTGAATGTAAATGGACGAAATACACCAATAAAGAGACACAGAGTGGCAGAATGGACAAAAACAACACAATCCGTCTATATGCTGCCTATAAGAGACACATCTTAGACTTAAAGACACAAACTAAAACTGAAAGGATGGAAAAAATATATCAAGCAAACAACAATCAAAAAAGAGCAAAAATAGACTTTAAAGTAAAATTCACCACAAAGGATAAGGAAGGACACTATGTTAATGATTAAAGGATCAATATACCAGGAGGACATAACCATAATAAATATTTACACACCCAAGGACAGGGCTCCAAAATACATAAAACAAACTCTAATAGCATTGAAAAGAGAGATAGACAGCTCCACAATAATGGTAGCAGACTTCAACACACCACTTTCAGTGAAGGATAGAACATCCGGAAAGAAGCTCAGTAAAGACACAGAAGAGCTAAACACCACAATCAATCAAATTGATCTCATAGACATACACAGAACACTCCACCCAACAGTAGCCAACTATACTTTCTTTTCCAACATACATGGAACATTCTCCAGAATAGACCACATATTAGGCCATAAACTAAGCCTTAACAGAATCCAAAACACTGAAATATTAAAAAGCATCTTTTCTAACCATAAACCCATAAAAGTAGAAATCAACAACAGAAAAAGCAAGGAGAAAAAAATCGAACACATGGAAACTAAACAACACTTTGCTCAAAAACTACTGGGCTATAGAAGAAATAAAGGATGGATAAAGAAATTCACAGGATCAAATGAGAGTAAAAACATATCCCACCAGAATGTTTGGGACACAGCAAAGGCAGTGCTCAGAGGTCAGCTTATAGCAATAAATGCACACATCCAAAAAGAAGAAAGGGCTAAAATCAAAACATTAATGCTACAACTCAAACAAATAGAAAGCAGCAAAAGAAGCACTTGGGCACCAGAAGAAAGCAAATAATAAAAATCAGAGCAGAATTAAAAGAGATAGAATATAGAAAAACAATCAAAAGAGTTAACAAGACTAAACCTGGTTCTTTGAAAAGATCAACAAAATCGATAAACCATTGGCCAAAGTGACAAAAGAAAAGCAAGAAAGGAAGCAAATAACCCAAATAAGAAATGAGATGGGTGATAGCACAACAGACCCAACTGAAATTAAAAGAATCATAACAGAATACTATGGAAAACTGTACTCTAGCAAATTTGGAAACCTAGAGGAAAGGGACGAATTTCTAGAAACACACTACCTACCTAAACTAACACAAACAGAGGCAGAACAACTAAATAAACCCATAACAAAAGAAGAGATTGAAAAGGTAATTTAAAAACTCCCAACCAAAAAAAAGCCCAGGCCCGGACACTTTCCCTGCAGAATTCTACCAAACTTTCAGAGAAGAGTTAACACCACTACTACTAAAGGTGTTTCAGAGCATAGAAAAGGATGGAGTACTCCCAAACTCATTCTATGAAGCCAGCATAACCCTGACATCAAAACCAGGTAAAGACACCACAAAAAAAAAGAATATTACAGATCGATATCCCTCATGAACACTGACGCAATAATCCTCAATAAAATTCTAGCCAATAGAATTCAACAGCATATCAAGAAATCACCATGACCAAGTGGGATTTATACCAGGTATGCAGGGATGGTTCAACATTAGAAAAACGTCGATATAATCCATTACATAAAACAAAAGACAAAAACCACTTGATCTTATTAATCGATGCAGAAAAGGCATTTGACAAGCTCCAACAGGCATTTATGATAAAAACTCTCAGCAAAATAGGAGTAGAAGGGGAATTCCTCAACATAATGAAGGGCATTTAGACAAAGCCAACAGCCAACATCATCCTAAATGGAGTGAGTCTGAAAGCATTCACCTTGAGAACGGGAACCAGACAAGGATGCCCTTTATCACCACTCTTACTCAACATTGTGCTGGAGATTCTACCCAGAGCAATTAGGATAGAAAAAGAAAGAAAGGGCATCCAAATTGATAAGGAAGAAGTAAAGTATCCCTATTTGCAGATGATATGATCTTATACACAGAAAACCCAAATAATCCAAAAGAAAATTACTGGAACTAATAGAAGATTTCAGCAAAGTTTTAGGATACAAGATAAACATTCAAAAATCAGTTGGATTCCTCTACATCAACAAAGAGAACCTCAAAGAGGAAATCACCAAATCAATACCATTTACAATAGCCCCCAAGAAGATAAAATACTTAGAAATAAATCTAACTAGAGACGTAAAAGACCTATACAATGAAAACTACAAGACACTACTGCAAGAAACCACAAGAGACTTACATAAGTGGAAAACCATACCTTGCTCATGGATAGGAAGACTCAACATTGTGAAAAGTGTCTATTCCACCCAAAGCAATCTACAGATACAGTGCAATCCTGATCCAAATTCTAACAGCAGTTTTTTAATAAGATGGAGAAACAAATCACCAACTTCATATGGAAAGGGAAGAGGCTCTGGATAAGTAAAGCATTACTCAAGAAGACGAACAAAGTGGGAGGCCTCCCACTACCTGATTTTAGAACCTACTATACCGCCGGTAGTCAAAACAGCCTGGTACTGGTACAACAACAGATACATAGATCAATGGAACAGAATTGAGAATCCAGACATAAATTCCTCCACCTATGAGCAGCTGATATTTGACAAAGGCACAAAGTCCATCAATTGGGGAAAAAACAGTCTTTTTAACAAATGGTGCCAGCATAACTGGACATCCATCTGCAAAAAATTGAAACAAGATCCATACCTCACACCATGCACAAAAACTAACTCAAAATGGATCAAAGACCTAAATATAAAATCTAAAACAATAAAAATTATAGTATAAAAAATAGGGACATTGCTAGGATCCTCAATACATGGCATAAACAGAATACGAACCATAAGTAACAATGCACAAGCACCAGAAGAGAGACTAGATAACTGGGAGCTCCTAAAAATCAAACACTTATGCTCATCAAAAGACTTCACCAAAAGAGTCAAAAGACAACCTACAGACTGGGAAAAAAATTTG
>NW_004443945.1:22405570-22466013 GCF_000243295.1 Trichechus manatus latirostris | reverse complement strand
ATCTAATGTCTAAAATCTACAAAATACTGCAAAACCTCAACAACAAAAAGACAAATAACCCAATTGAAAAATGGGCAAAGGATATGAGCAGGCTCTTCACCAAAGAAGACATTCAGGCAGCTAACAGATACATGAGGAAATGCTCACAATCATTAGCCATTAGAGAAATGCAAATCAAAACTACAATGAGAAATCATCTCACCCAACAAGGCTAGCATTAATCCAAAAAACACAAAATAATAAATGTTGGAGAGGTTGTGGAGAGGCTAGAACACTTATACACTGTTGGTGGGAATGTAAAATGGTTCAACCACTTTGAAAATGGATTTGGCACTTCCTTAAAAAGCTAGAGATAGAAGTACCATACAATCCAGCAATCCCATTCCTTGGAATAAATCCTGGAGAAATAAGAGCCGTTACATGAATAGATATATGCACACCCATGTTCATTACAGCACTTTTCACAATAGCAAAAAGATGGAAACAACCTAGGTGCCCATCAACAGATGAATGGATAAACATATTATGGTATATTCACACAATGGAATACTACACAACAATAAAGAACAACAATGAATCTGCAAAACGTCTCATAACATGGATGAATGTGGAAGGCATTATCCTTAGTGAAATTAGTCAGTCACGAAAGGACAAATATTGTATGAGACCACTATTATAAGAACTCAAGAAATGGTTTAAACACAGAAGAAAACATTCTTTGACTGTTATGGGGGTTGGGAGGGAGGGAGAGGGGCATTCACTAACTAAATAGGAGACAAGGATCAACTTCGGTGAAGGGAAGGACAACACACAACACAGGGGAAGTCAGCACAACTGGACCAAAGCAAAAGCTAAGAAGTTTTCTGAATACAACCAAATACTTCGAGGGACAAAGTAGCAGGGGCCGGAGTCTGGAAACCATTGTTTCAGGGAACAACTAGGTCAATTGGAATAAGAAATTCTATTAAGAAAATATTCTGTATCCCACTTTGGTGAGTGGCGTCTGGGGTCTTAAAAGCTAGTGAGCGGCCATCTAAGATGCATCAATTGGTCCCAACCCACCTGGAGCAAAGGAGAATGAAGAACACTAAAGACACAAGGAAAATAGTAGCTTAAGTGACAGAAAGGGCCACATAAACCAGAGACTCCATCAGCCTGAGACCAAAAGAACTAGATGGTGTCCAGCTACCACCAATGACTGCCCTGACAGGGAATACAACAGAGAGTCCCTGAAGGAACAGGAGAAAAATGGGGTGCAGAACTCAAATTCTAGTGAAAAGATCAGACTTAACGGTCTGACTGAAACTGGAGGGACCTCGGAAAACATGGCCCCCAGACTCTGTTAGCCCAGAACTGAAATCATTCCCGATGCCAACTCTTCAGACATAGATTAGACTGGACTACAAGACATAAAACGATACTCGTGAAGAGAGTGCTTCTGAGCTCAAGTAGACACCTGAGACTAAATGGGCAGCTCCTGTCTGGAGGCAAAAACAGAAGGCAAAAAGGGACAGGAGCTGGTTGAACGGACATGGGAAATCTGGGGTGGAAAGGAGGAGTGTCCTGTCATGTTATAGGGAGAGCAACTAGGGTCACATAACAATGTGTGTATAAAGTTTTGTATGAGAAACTAACTCGAACTGTAAACTTTCACTTAAAGCAGAATAAAAAAAAATTATAAAAAAGAAAACACCATGGCTTGGGTCAGGCACACCTTAGTCCTCAAAGTGACATCTTTGCTTTTCAACACTTTAAAGACATCTTTTGCAGCAGATTTGCCCAATGCAATACATCATTTGATTTCTTGACTGCTGCTTCCATGGGCATTGATTGTGGATCCAAGTAAAGTGAAATATTTTGACAACTTCAATCTTTTCTCTTTTCATCATGATTTTGCTTATTGGTCCAGTCGTGAGGATTTTTGCTTTCTTTATGTTGAGCTATAATCCATACGAAGGCTATAGTCTTTGATCTTCATCACTAAGTGCTTCAAGTCCTCTTCACTTTCAGCAGGCAAGGTTGTGTTATCATATCGCAGGCTGTTAATGAGTCTTCCACCAACCCTGATGCCACATTATTCTTCATATAGTCCAGCTTCTCAGATTATTTGCTCAGCATACAGATCGAATAAGTATGGTAAAAGGATACAACCCTGACACACACCTTTCCTGATTTTGAACCAGGTAGTATCCCCCTGTTGTGCTTGAATGACTGCCGCTTGGTCTATGTACAGGTTCTGGATGAGCACAATTACGTGTTCTGGAATTCTCATTCTTCAGAATGTTACCCATAATTTGTTATGATCCACACAGTTGAATGCGTTTGCATAGTCAACAAAACACAGGTAAACCTCTTTCTGGTACTCTCTGCTTTCGGCCAGGATCCATCTCACATCAGCAATGATGTCCCTTGTTCCACATCCTCTTCTGAATTCAGTTTGAATTCTGGCAGTTGCCTGTCAATGTACTGCTGCAACCGCTTTTGGATGATCTTCAGCAAAATTTTACTTGTCTGTGATATTGATGATATTGTTCGATTATTTTCGCATTCTGTTGGTCAGGTAGCTGTCTTCCAAATATATGTTGGCCAGGTAGCTGTCTTCCAATTTTCTTGGCATAGACAAATGAGTGCTTCCAGCACTGCATCCATTTGTTGAAATATTTCAATCAATATTCTGTCAATTCCTGGAGCTTTTTTTTCACCAATGCCTTCAGTGCAGCTTAGACTTCTTCCTTCAGTACTATTGGTTCTTGATCATATGCTACTTCCAGAAATGGTTGAACGTCGACCAATTCTTTTTGGTACAATGACTCAGTATTCTTTCTGTCTTCTTTTGATGCTTTCTGCATCATTTAATTTTTTGCCCATAGAATCCTTCAGTATTGCAACTTGAGGCTCGAAATTTTTCTTCAGTTCTTTCAGCATGAGTAATGTGGAGTGAATTCCTCCCTTTTGGTTTTCTAACTCCAGGTCTTTGCACATTTCATTATAATTATTTGCTTTGTCTTCTCAAGCCGCCTTTTGAAATCTTCTGTACAACTTTTACTTCATTATTTCTTCCATTTTCTTTAGCTGTTCTACGTTCAAGAGCAAGTTTCAGAGTCTTCTCTGACATCCATTTTGGTCTTTTCTTTCTTTTTAATGATCTTTTGCTTTCTTCATGTATTATGTTCTTGATGTCGTCCCACAGCTCATCTGGTCTTTGATCATTAGTCTTCAGCGCGTCAAATCTATTCTTGAGATGGTCTCTAAATTCAGGTGGGATATACTCAAGGTCATACTTTGGCTCTTGTGGACTCTTTTAATTTTCTTTAGCTTCAACTTGAACTTGCATATGAGCAATTGATGGTATGTTCCGCAATCAGCCCCTGGCCTTGCTCTGACTGATGATATTGAGCTTTGTCTCTTTCCACAGATGTAGTCAATTTGATTCCTGTGTATTCCATACAGTGAAGTCCACGTGCATAGTGGTCATTTATGCTGTTGAAAAAACATATTTCCAATGAATTAGTCATTGGTCTTTCAAAATTTTGTCATGCCATTCCTGGCATCCTTTCTATCACCAAGACCATATTTTCCAACTACTGATCCTTCTTTGTTTCCAACTTTTGTATTCCAATCACCAGTAATTATTAATGCATCTTGATTGCATATTTGATCAATTTCAGGTTGCAGAATTTGGTAAAAATCTTCAATTTCTTCTTCTTTGGCATAGTGGTTAGTGCATAAATTTAAATAATAGTTGCATTAACTGGTATTTCTTGTAGGCATATGGATATTATCCTATCACTGGCGGCATTGTACTTCAGGATGGATCTTGAAATGTTCCATTTGACGATGAATCTGGCGCCATTCCCCTGCAATTTTTCATTCCCGGCATAGTAGACCGTATGATTGTCCGATTCAAAATGGCCAATACCATTCCGTTTCAGCTCACTAATGCCTAGGATATTCATTTTTATGCATTCCATTTCATTTTTTGACAACTTCCAATTTTCCTTGATTCATACTTTGTACATTCCATGTTCCAATCACTAATGGATATTTGCAGCTGTTTCTTCAAATTTTAAGTCATGCCACATCAGCAAATGAAGGTCCCCAAAGCTTTACTCCATCCATGTCATGAAGATTACAGCCTAGGAAACCCTTGCGGGCAGTTATTCTCTGTCCTATACCCCACTGCCATCAAGCCGATTCTGACTCATGGCGACCCCATATGGTTTCCAAGACCATAAATCTCTACAAACTCGATGGCACACAACAACAACAGCAGGTAACAGCAGACATACTTGAGGACTACATCTTGGACAAATGGGCAGCAATTTCACCTTTGAAGAAATTTAGCCAAGGTACCCTGTGCTTGAGTCACCACTGCTGTCTCTAATGGATGCCTGGTTCCTTTAGATTTTGATTCCATTTCAATTCTGGACTTCAAGTGTCTCATTCTCCCTTGCTGTGAACACTCCCCTTCTTCCTGCTTGCAAGGCAACTTCCTAGATTCCTAATTAACACTGAGGTGTGGTCTTTGATAACTGGTAATGACCCAGTTCCTGCCTAGACTGCCTCTCTGCCTCACCCTTCTCTGTTCTGTGCTTTAGGAGAAATGAATGCAGAAGGTTCTGATGGGATTCATGTCTATGTCAGGTTGTAAATCCCTAGCACCTTGGCAATCAGGGTTGCCACGTTGTTGACTACATCTTGACTACAAATTTATATGTAAATCTAGACTACTAAAGCCGTGTGTGCCCCTTTTAAAATGCTCTTGCTTCATCTCTGCACTTTGAGCACCACAACACAATGTGGAAGGAAGTGGTAGAGGGAGGAACTAGCCTAATTGGCGATTCCTGCTTAGACCGATAGATTCACACTGTTTGTTTTGGAAGGGAAATTCCCTGAGTGCTTTCCCCACTGTCTACATGAACTTACGAAGTATCTTATCCATCCAATTACATCCCATAGTAAGAGCTAATGGATATTAAAATTATATGGGTCAGAGCTCAAATACAAGTGCAGTTCTCTTGACTTGAGTTAAATCAAGTATTTACTTTGAGATCAAAAGTACAAATTGTAGGCTGTTGAATCAGCTGGAGTTCTCAAAATAGAATTTGACCTGAATAGAGATAATTCCATGAAAACACTACTGGAAACCAAAATGCTTATCTAATCTGTAGGTCTGGCAACATGTACAGCATTACTGATCACTGGTACTGGTGAAAGAGTCTTAATTTTTATGTCTAGAGGAAATTAAGCCAAGAAAAAGAGCACCATTTAGTTCAGAGGAAAGATGTTCATACATTTTACATTTTAAATGATTCCATTTGAGCACTTGGAAAATTAAAGGGCCTTCAGCCAAAAACAGCTCTATGTCACTCGGCTATGTGGAGCTTAACTGAAGCTTGGCCTTATCTAACTTCTCAGAAATACACTAACCAGAGACTCTGCATCAGAGTTCCAGAACTAGCATATGCCTACAAGGGATTAGGGAGAAACCAAAGTTAAGGAAAGCAATTTACTCATAATGGAGAGTATAATGGTTATAGATACCAAGTGTGAGAAGGGCCATTCAAGTCATCCAAATGAGCTTCAGGCTTACCATCACTAAAACACCATTCCCAGTGGGGGCAGGAAAGAGCTCTGGTAATTCCTAATAATAGTGAGAAATGGGGTTCCTCTTGGGATCTTTTAAAGTCCAACTTTTCCTAACAGTTTAAAGCACACAGTTCCAATGGGGAGGAGAACAGCTGTTACTTTTCACAAAACTATGTATTAAAAAAAAACCAAAAAACTGTTGCCGTTGAGTTGATTCCAACTCATAGCAACTTAGCCTTATTAACAGAGCACCCAAATCTGGTGTTTTCAGGGTGGGCTATTCAAAAATGCAACTAGTTAAGTGGTATGACATCAGGCATACCTAGAATGCTCTCCCATGATCCTCACACCACTTATATATACTTATACTGGGTGAAGAAAATGTGTGTGTGTATGTGTGTGTGCGTGCACAGACAGACACACGTATGTATTCATTACCCAGTGATTTCAGTGCCTATAATTATATTGTACATGAACTTGATTTCCTTTGTTTTAAGTCAAATAGGAAATTGGTCCCCAGAATGAGACCCATACAGACCCTTATCAGTCATTTACACCTCAGTGAGAATGAGTTAGTTGGCTGCTTTTGAAAGAACTAGTGTGAGTACTTAGAATGGGAAGCTGGAGTTTAGGGCCATTGTGGCCATCTAAATTCAGGTGTTTAACTGTGGGTTGAGGAAAGAAAGGAGCATAGAAAGGGGAGGCTAGACAGGTGGAAAATAAACACGACCTTCTGATTAATTCTGACAAAGGCCAGCAGTTAAAGTTTAGAGACCAAAAAAAAAATTCCAGAAATCATAAAAAGCTGCAAATCTCTAAACTGCAAAAGAAATGTGAGCAACTCAGTTTGTCAGGGGATTATTTTTCCTATTAAGATGACATTTACAGTTTTATAACACAATATATATCATTACATAAAAATGGATTCCAGCCTTCTGCAGTCACCAGGTTAGATAGATGATAGCTGGATAGATAGTTTCAAAAAAAGTACAAGAGTTTCTGGGTATATTTCACTCAGCTTCTGCCAATGATAATCTCTTACATTAACCATAACACATTTTCAAAACCAGGAAGCTGATGCTACTGTGATATTATTAACTCAAGTACAGAACTTGTTTGCATTTCGCCAGTTTTTACATGCACATTTTTTGTGTATATAGGTCTATGAAACTTTATCACACGTACGGATTCATGCAGCCTCCACAATCAGCATACAGAAGTGCTTCACGGCCACAAAAAAACTTCCTTGTATTACCACTTAATAGTCAGAATCCCCTCAACCCTAATCCCTAACCCCTGGCAACCACTGATCTGTTGACCATCACTATAATTTTGTCACTTTGATAATATATAAATAGAATTGTATAGTATGTGAACCCTTGAGATTGGCCTTTTTTCACTCAGTCTAATGCTCTTGACATCCATCCAAGTTGTTGAGTTTATCAATGGTTTGTTTCTTTTTATCGCTAAGTAATAGTCCATTATGTGGATGTATCACCATTTATTTATCTATTCCCCCGCTGAAGAATATTTGAGTTATTTCTTGTTGTTGGGTACTGCTGAGTCGATTCTGACACATAGTGACCTCATGTGACAGAGTAGAACTGTCCCATAGGGTTTTCTTGGTTGTAATCTTTACAGAAGCAAATCGTTAGGTCTTTCTCCCATGGAGTCACTGGGTGGGTTTGAACCACCAACTTTTTCATTAGCAGCCAAGCTCTTAACCACTGAGCCACCAGGGCATCTTTGTGAGAGCTAGAGCTTTATAAGAGCGTATAGACATTTAAGCAGGAAAATAACATGATCGACTTTGTGGGAGAAAAGTGTCTGGTGGCAACATTGAAGGGAATGGGCTGGAATGGGGAGGAACTGGAGGCAGAAAGGATAGAAAGCAGATGCAATAGTCCAAATTAGAGATGATGAAATACTTGGCCAAGGCAACATCCAAGGGGATGGAGTTGAGAGACTAAACACTAGAGAGCAGACTCAACAGGCTTTAGTGACTAGCTATGGGAGTTAAGAGAGAAGAAGATACAGAGAATGTGTTAGTTATCTAATGCTGCTGTAACAGAAACACCACAAGTGGGTGGCTTTAACAAACAAATATATTTTCTCACAGTTAGGAGGCTAGAAGTCCAAATTCAAGCCTGAGGGGAAGGCTTTCTCTGTCTGTCAGCTCTGGAAGAAGGTCCTTGTTCCTGGGCGATCTTCATGTGGCTTAGCATCTATCTTGCCCCATCATTGCTTGCTTCTCTGTCCTAACCTGCTCTGTTTATATCTCAAAGGCGATTGGCTTAAAGGACATCCTACACTGATACGGCCTCTTAACCTAATAAAGAAAACTCATTCCCAAATGGGATTATAACCACAGGTATAGGGGTTAGGATTTACAACACATATTTCTGGGGGACACAATTCTATCCATAACAGAATACAATGCCAGAGGTTCCCAGCTTGGAAGTCAGGGAGCACAGCGTAGTGTTAGCTAGATGGCAAATACAAGAAAAGGAGCAAATTGGGAAGTGGTACTTAGGGGTTAGCTGGAAAGCAATACATGTTATTTTTGTCACTCTGTGATGTGAAAAATGTCTTTGGACATACAAGTAGGATGCGAAAGTTAGTCTTAAATCTGATGAACACAAATCAGGCACTTAATAAATGTTGAATAAAATACCATTTTGGAACTCAGAAGAGGACTGGAGATACAATAGGAATTAAGGCTTGCAAATGTGACCAGTTGTCATCCAAGATGTCTCTTGTAAGTTCCAAAATTACATCTCAATCCTTCCCTTCTTCCTCTCCACTATCCTTCTACAAAATTTCTCTTCTCTTTATTCTATTAGGAAAATAATTGATAATGTTACCTGAAATACTCACCTAAGCATCTGCAACTTAATTACTTCTATTATGTTTATATAACCCTGGTAGTGCCGTGGCTGCTAACTAAAAGGGCAGCAGTTCGAATCCACCAGCCGCTCCATGGAAACCCTATGGAGCAGTTCTACTCTGTCCTATAGCATCGCTGTGAGTTGGAATTGACTCAATGGCAACAGATTTGGTTTTTGGTTTGGTACAACTCTACACTGTTGTGTTTTTTTTTTCTTTTCAATATTATAGTGAAAAGAAACTGGTTTTGAACTTTTATTGCAATATTACCCTGTCTTTAAATATATTAAGAAGTCCCTAGGTGGCAAAAATTGTTTGTGTTCGACTACTAACCAAAAGATTGGCAGTTCGAACCAACCCAGCGGTGCTGTGGAAGAAAGACTTGGCAATCTGCTTCTGTAAAGATTACAGCCAAGAAAACCCTATGGAGCTCAGTTCTAATCTCTAACACATGGGGTCATCATGATTCGGAATTGACTCAAAGGCAACAGGTTCAGTTTTTTGGTTTACATATATATTAAAAATTCCTTAACAGAAAACAGCAAGATTTTCTCTGGCTATTATATTTTTTGATCCCTGGTGGCCTAGTGGTTAAGAGCTTGGGTGCTAACCAAAAGGTCGGCAGTTCAAATCCACCAGCCACTCCTTGGAAACCCTATGGGGTAATTCTACTCTGTCCTGTAGGGTTGCTATGAGTCTCAACAGACTCGACGGCAATGGATTTGGTTTGGTTGGTTTATTATATCCTTTCAGGAGACCTAGTCACTTGTCATTTTTGTTTTAATAGGTCCTGGAATTAGTTATTTATAATTCCTTTTTCCCTTCACTCTTTTGAGATAGATTATTGTCTTAGTCATCTAGTGCTGCTATGACGGAAACACCACAAGTGGATGGCTTTAACAAAGAGAAATTTATTCTCTCACAGTCTAGTAGGCTACAAGTCCAAATTCAAGGCATCACCTCCAGCGGAAGGCTTTCTCTGTCTGTCAGCTCTGGAGAAAAGTCCCTGTGATGCATCAGTCTTCCGTTGGTTTGGGAGCATCTCAGTCCAGAAACCTCAGGTCCAAAGGATGCACTCTGCCCCCAGTACTGCTTTCTTGGTGGTATGAGGTTCCCTTGTGTCTTTGCTCGCTTCTCTCTTTTATATCTTAAAAGAGATTGGCTTAAGACACTATCTAATCTTGTACACCTCATCAGTATAATTGCTGCTAATCCATTTTATTACATCATAGTGATAGAGTTTACAACACATAGGGAAATCACATCAGATGATAAAATGGAAGATAATCATACAATACTGGGGATCATGACCTAGCCAAGTTGACAGGTATTTTTGGGGGACAGAATTCAATCCATGACAATCTTCTAGTACTGAATAGGGATATGAAATAAAGTTTACATTTGAAAAAAAAAAGGAAGAAAACTATTAACAGTTTTGTCACTCAACAGCTGGAGTCAACAATAAAAGGTATTTTACATGAACTTACATATTAATCAGAAGTTTCCACTTTCCTCCAAACCATACCTTAAGGTTTTGCCCATTTTTAACCAAATCCTCTTTATTAATACGCTTCCATTTTTCACACATCTGGAATGGCTTCTGTAGTAATACTCACCTATTAATCCTTTCAGTGGTATGACCTGAATAAAGCTTTCATTAGCAGCATTTCAGGTAGCTGTGAGGGCAATCGCCTTGAGCAAGGAAAATTCCCTTCCCACTACCCCTCAGCCTATTGGATACAGAGAAGGGTTTGTGTCCCACACTCACCCCAGCTGAAGGGAGCAGAAACGCTCCAGGCAGAAGAGAAAAGAGAGTCATGTCTCTACTTCACAAGGTCTGAGGTAACTCTGCCTCCAGTGTCCCCCTCAGGAGAGTACCCACCGCCAGCTGGCCCAGGGCCTCTTTGCTGACCATCAGAGATTGTTAATTGACAGTAATTTGGAGTCTTTGGGGCTACTTGGCTTGATGATAGAGGGAAAAGAACAGTGGCTGATTCCTCCCTTCTTTTAAGGAGAGACAAGCCAGGAATCGCAATTTTTACTTTTTCCTCCCCCTTTACAAACCTATTGCTGACCCAAGTTAACCCTAGAAATGCTGGAGTTGACTCTAGAAAAGGAGCTCCCTACTGCGCCACAAACTGCTCACTGAGCTGTTCACCTGGGTCTTGTTCTCACACAACAGCAAGGTCGACATGTTCTTTATTCAATTCATTGCAAGTTTGATTTGACTGCAACTTGATTTTTTGTTTGCTCTGGCTCAGTCTCCATTGTTTGCTACTTATATATGTCTATATACTACTTGAAAAAATAGAGAAATTGAGACAATAAAAAGTGATCACAAAAGTTTATGAAAAAGTACATCTAAAATGAGAAGATGCTTCTTTTATAGTTAAAGTGAAAAAATATTAAAATAGGAAAGTATATATATACACTATGAAGACAACTATTTTTAAAATAAAGGCAGCAGGGGAGGAACTGTGCGTGGAAAAAAGAAGTCAAAGAAACATCAAATTCTTAAAAGCCATTTCTTTGGGGGAGGGGATAGACTTCAGGTCATTTTTTTCCCCTTCTTGCTCTGTTTCTTTATTTTTTCACTTTTTCTTTAATGAGTATGTGTTGCCAACGTTTCTGCCTTCCATTTGCTCGGTAAGTAATGACACTCATGTGCCCTTTTGACTCTCTTGCAATTTTTTGGAATCGCCCCCAGGTTGCATCAAATCTTTGTTTCTCACTGTTTCTTGGATAATGTGGGCAGGCCATGATTTGGATAAGGGTCGAACCCTATGCTGTGTATGCTTCTTTAGTTAAAAACTGGGATGCACGAGAGCGTGAATAACAAGGTAACCGAAAAATGAGAGACGAGATTAATGACATGAACCTAGATAACTTCTCCTGCTCAGCTCTCTAAATGCCCTGCCACGTTTTAGCTTTGGTTGACATCATGGTGTTTTACCCTGAGGGGTTAACACTGCTGAGGTCAGCCCCTGTGCATTCCAAGTCCTACGAAGCAGGCTGTGTTACATCCTTAGTCCCAAGAGTATATACAGTTCCTTAACAGAATCCAGAGTCCTTGGAGTCAAATGCATTTGCTTTATTGCCCATCTTCTGCCACTCCCATAGCCTTGTTTTTCATACTAAAAAAAAAAAAAAAAAATTTCTGCCACATCTTTCTAAGAAAAAACTCAGAAAGATATAGACAAAGGTTCTAAGAAAAGCTTCAATGATTCATTGGTACATTCTTTGCACTAGACACTGAACTAGGCATAAAATCACAGTGATAGCTCTTGGCTTCAATGTGATCAAGATCTAACAAGCCAGACAAATAGGAAGAACAGTTACAATACACTCGGAAAGTGTTATGTGGGCAAACACAGAGACTTTGAAAAAACATAGGAGGCCTAATTCAGCTGAACTTGAGGGCGTGGCCAAAGCTTCCCTGATAAGGCAGAGTTCTGAAAGAAAAATAGGAGTAGGGTGAGAAGGGAAGCGGAGAAAAGATTGGCCATTCCAAGCAGTGGGAACAGCATGTTTAAATGCCAGAATCAAGACAGAGAGTAGCTGTGATTCTTTCAGAGTGACTTGACTACAGGATACAAGGAAAGGAGAGGGAAGAGACACACTGGGGAGTTAGGTGGGGATCTATGCTATGCTAAGTGAAGTCAGTGGGCAAAGTATTATAGGACTTTTAAACATTTGAAAGATATGATTGGATTGTTACACAATGTTAAAGGAAGAAAGAATGTTAGAAATAATTTGGTTCTCCATTTTGCAATTGAGGACACCGAGGACCAGAGAGGTTAAGTAACTTGCACAATGGTCACATAGCTTGTTTGAGTTGAGCCTAGAACTGTTCAGGGCTTTGTACACTCCATTATGTTGTCTCTCTCAGACGGAAGATGTCTGATCACAATCCTACAAGTCAAGCTACATTTTCCAGAGTTTTGCAGAGACTTTGCATTTGGGAATAGAGGTCACTAATGAGGCAGTTGCAAGGTTGACATCCCCCAGTGTGAAAGCAGTCTTCACTGCTACCAAGGGTTTCCCAAGCATTTCTAAAACTAGGGCAGTGCGCCAGGTTGAAAGACTAGAAGGACTTGAAGACAAGACTGTAAAGTGGGTTCAGCAGAAGAGGCCTTGTTCTTACAGCACCTTCTGTCCCCCTATTTTCCCCTCCAAATGACCTCAGCCCCTTCCCCTCACCTTTTTTATTTCTCCCATTCTCTTCTGGTCTCCCTTTTTATCCTTCCCCTCCATTACTCTCAATGTTCCCTTTCCTATGCACTAAATGGTAGACACACATGGTCAGAACTAAAGACTCAGGGAGTGGTCGGGATCATATAGAGGGAGGCCAACATACTGTAGGTTCTTTTCTTGTCTTAATTCAGGTTCTGAGCTCAGAATTAACACTCTGCCTCTAACCTATTTGTCAACCTGCTGCTCACATAGTGGAAACCCCCAGAAATGCTAGGCGAAATTCAGGGTCAGTGCCCTCTGAATCCCCAAGTGTTGTTGCTAGTTGCCTTCAAGTCAGTTCCTACTCTTGGAGGCCCCATGTACAACAGAATGAAAGTTTGCCCCATTCTATGCCATCGGTATACTCAAGTCCATTGTTGCAGCCACTGCATATTTTGAGTGTCTTCCAACCTACCAAGCTCACCTTCCAGCTTTACATCAGATAATATTCTGTTTTGATCCATAGAGCTTTCACTGGCTAATTTACTGAAGTAGAACACCAAGCCTTTCTTCTTAGTCTGTCTTAGTCTGGAAGCTCCACTGAAACCTGTCCACCATGGGTGATCCTGCTGGTTTTTGAAATACCAATAACATGACTTCCAGCATCATAGCAACATGCAAGCCATCACAGTATGACAAATTAACAGACATATGGTGGGAATCCCCAAGACTGAGCAGTTAATCCATTGGCTTCTGTGATCCTTCACCAGACACGAAAGGCATTCCCAACACTAAGCAGACCAGAATTCCAGCTTCTTCTGAGCCATCTAGGTGGGATGAGTGGAGGGAAATGAGGCACTTGGAGGTCAGCCATTTCCAGCCAGTCAGTCTCGGCTGCTGGGCCTTGGAAAGCAGTGCCAAAGAGGCTGAAGCTGCTGCCCCCACCTGAAGCCAGTCTGGGCCTCTGGCCTGAGCCCAAGCTGGACGGATGGGAAAAGAGAGGGTGCAGCCAACTTATCCCTCTGCTCTTTTGAACTTATTTTGCCATTAGCAGGAAGGCCGCCAGGCGAATAGGCCATTGTGAGAAGGGAGAAGATGACGCTCCTTGGGAGGGAGTAGTTCTGCCTTCGAATGATGTATCGACCTGTGGAAGCCAATCTCCCTTGCAGATAAAGTGCATTTGTTTTGTCCTGCTTGGAGCTGACAGGCGGAGGCTGGCTGGCGGGATGGTTTCCGGCCTATTCATCCTCCTTCTGGTAAAACCACCTCTTAGGGGAAGGTGTCTAGGTTGTTTCCTCTTCTCTGTGGCTGCTAAGCACCTGCTGGGTGTGGGGACCTTCTGTGGACTCCAAATGGCTCTGCAACCCATGGGGACTTCTCCTAGCAACCATCCGAGCCACACAAGGCCTTCAGGCAACAAGCTTGTTGACAGGGAGCAAATGACTGATGATACCAGAGGACCTCATGCCTTTCCCAGGAAGAAGATGAAAGCAACACAGGGCTCAGATCCAACAATGGCGAGTTCTGCTCTGGTAGCCAGCTCCTGAGGGATCTGATGGAGGATCAGAAATGACAGTACCAATGATAAGATGACTGGAGATGGAGCTCAAAGTGTAGGGAGAGACACAATTCTTGTCCTTTTTACCAGCCCAGCAACTGAGAAAGTCTTGGAATCTATGGGGAAAATTGGCTCTAGCCTTTTTATTTTCCAAATTAATGATCAAAACATATAAATATTAGGTGCTTCCGACATTTAACAAACTGGCCCAATTTTAAACACTTTGCTCTTTTTTACACCATTTTGTTCCTGTTCTATTTTATAAGTTCACATTTGAGAACCATTTATTCATTCAGTTATTCAGTGATTCTAAAATATATTTTTGAGTACCTACTATGTGCAGGCTCTAGGGACACAAAGATGAGTCTAGGTCATTACTTTTATTATTACTTTTATCACTAAATGACAACTTTATCCCTGGAGATATTTTTTGCCTTAAATTGGATTTTAAATAATATTAACATTATAATACCTCCTTTCTTTGGGTCACTAATTACTTAATATATATATATATATATTTCCATCCCTTAACTTTCTTAAATTTTTTTCCTATAATTCCTTTTTATGTCTTTATTATTAAAGAGTTCACAGACCAGAGGGGGAAAAAGAACATGTAAGTGAACACACTGAAGTAGTGGAATAAAGATATTGAGCAAGTACTGAGTCAAGTTCTGGGAGCTGAAGTTTAATCTGAGACTATTTTCAGAGAAGATAATATTTGACATGGGGAGGGAAGGATGAGTAGGCAGTGAGAACGGCACAGTCAAAAGCAGAGAGGCTTGAATGGAGAGGTGTGCTCAAGAATTGTGAGAAGCCCATTGGGACTAACAAAAAGGTTTCTTAAGGAGCAACATTCAGAGATGGCTCTAGACAGGAAAATTAAGGACCTCTTCCCCATAAAAGACTTTGTCTGCTGTGTTATTAGCATTTGTATTTTATCTTATTGGCCAGTGTTTTGTCAATATTTTGCAAATCTTCTGTATCTGTACTACACTTTTATTTGCTTAAATTTATCATTTTTTTGAGAGAAGTGTATTAAATCTCACTCTATGACTGTGGATTAGTCGATTTCTGCTTATAATTCCACACTGAAGCTAAATTTTAGATGCATACAGTTTCTGAATGTAATATATTACTAGCAAATTATTACTTTCATCATTAAATGATAACTTCATCCCTGGAGATATTTTTGCCCTAAATTGTATTTTAGTAATATTAATGTTATAATACTGCCTTTCTTTGAGTCATTAATTGCCTGGTATATGTATTTTTTCCCATCCCTTGACTTTGTTATTTATTTCACACAATTTCTTTTATATCTTTATTATTCAGTTCCTTTTTCTTTCCTTTGCTTTTTAAATTGTTATTCTTTTGCTAAACTCTGAAGCTCAATACATTTTTATTCTTCTTGTTTATGGTGGACATTTGTGCTTCTATTGTTCAATCTCTTCTCTCCCAGGCAGAGCATGGCCTCCTCTGGGGAAGCTCTTTCCATCTCCCAGCTCACTCCTCCCTAGCATATGTTCTGAACCGGAACTATAATGAACCTATTTTTCTGGCTGATTGCTATTGATCAAGAGGAAATATCCTGACCCAAGGTAGGTCAGTCGGCGTTCTGCACAAGGATTGTCCAAACTGGAGCTGAAAGAAATGTTTGTGGGGAGGTGAGATGCATGGGGAGCCTTTTCCTGTGATGGTAGGGGTCAAAACTAGATGCAGCATCTACCACTTCATGGAGGAATTCAGTCTGCAGTAAGAGAGAACGATGATGACAGATCAAAGCAGGGACAGAAGGAGAAGAGAGAGAATCCTGGGAGCCTTGAATCCTCCTCAGCAATATCCGTCCTTCCTATTTGTGAGCCAATAAATTTTCCTTTTAATTCCAGCTAATTCAAGTTTATTTGCTTTTAACCAAAAGACTCCTGAAAAACATCTGTTTTAATGAGTGAATGCCTGGGGGTATGAATACACCTTTGGCTGCATCCTTTAAATTTTACCATAAATTATTCATACTGTTGTTAATGTCTAAATTTTTTGAGCAAGAGTTATTTGGGAGTTTGTTTTTGTTTTATTTCAAATGGACAGAGTTTCCTCTGTTTTTGTTTAGATTTAAGCCATAAGTTTCTAGTCTGGTTGCCTTGCAGACAAAGAATATAACCTATAAAGGCTGGTTTATTTTTTGTTTTAATCTTTTTGGCTCTCATTGATATTTTCATACTGGCCTAAAACAAGATCAGTTTTTGTAAGTGATCCATAGGTGCCAAAAAAGAAGGTGTATATATGTGTATATATATATATATATATACACACATCTTTTATGGCAGGGCACAGAGTTCAATGAATAACTTGAATAACTATTAATATTATTAATAATAATATAAATAATAAGACAACCTTAGTAATAGCATTTAACTTATTCTCATTTTTAGTTTACTTCATAAAATTCTAAGAGTGACATATTAAATTCATCCATTATTGTGTTTCTGATGATTTCTGCTAGTCTGTATGAGTTTTTGTTGTTGTTGTTTGATTTATTTTTAAATTTGTTATTTTTGTTTCTATTTCAATATTTTTATTAATTGAAAAACCATTCCATGACTGTTCTATCTTTCTTGTTTATTTTATAGCTTATCAACAACATAAAACAGCCTATGTTTCATTTGATGTTAATTTCAGTTAATTCTAATTTGTCTAAAATCATCAATTCAATTACTTTTGGTTTATTACTGCCTAATAATTTTTTCCCTTCTGTTACATTTAACTGCTTGGTATCATTTTGTTTTTGGTCATGTGTCTTAAAAACAGCACAAAATACAGTTTTAATTATTGATCTAAAATGATCATCTTGGAATAATTTGGAAAAGGATAGAATAGCAGCACAACTGGAAGAACATAATCAATATCACTGAACTGTACATGTAGAAATTTTTGAAATGGTGTCTCTTGGGCTATGCATATTTTCGCCAAAAAAAAAAAAAGGTCTCCAAGGTCGAGAAGGGAGAGTGTTGACTTGTTGTGGGGTTGTTAACCAATGTCATAAAACAATATGTGTACTGACTGTTTCATGAGAAACTATTTGATCTGTAGATCTTCACCTAAAGTACAATAAAAAAAATTAAAAAATAATAAAACGATCATCTGTGTCTATTAACATGTGATTGTTAATGTTATGTGTCAGCTTGGCTAGGCTATAAGTCTCAATGGTTTGACAGACATGATGTATCACTTCTCATTTTGTGATCTGATGTGAGCAGCCAATCAGTTGAAAGAGGAGTTCCCTTGGGGGGCGTGGCCTGCATCCATGATATAAATGAATGTTCTGGCAAAGCTCATTCTGTTTCTTATCCAGCAGTCTTCTCAGTGTCTGACCCTGCTTCCTGGGACATAAGCCAGCAGAGGCTTCCAGCCTTTCACTTGACCTGCAGATTTTAGATTCACCAACCCCCACAACCACGTGAGCCAGCCTGTCCTCTGACCCCCAGATTTGGGACTTCCCAGCCCTCACAACTGTGTGAGCCCTTTCCTTGAAGTAAATCACTCTACATATATGTATATATGTTTCACTGGTTTTGCTCCTCTAAAGAATCCAGACTAAGACAACATGGAAGGTTAATAAATTTACATTTACGTAAAAACTTATGTTTGGTCATCTGTGATCACATATTATGCTATCTCTTTTTTATTTATCCCTGCTCTTTCATTTCCTATATCTTAGTATAAAGATTGTAAATTTTTGTTTTTGCTTTTTTTCCTCAGGTGAATTGGAAAGAACACATGCAATTTCAATTATTCTCAGTTTCTTTTATATTTTAAATATATACATATTTTAGCCTACTTTTTTAAGAATCAAGGTTTAAAAATTAAAGATTGAAACAGAACTTTGTCAGCTGCACCAGAAAACCCTCCATGTGTCCCATTCCAATCATAATCCCTACTCTCCCTCCAAAAAATAACTCTATCCAGACTTTCTTTGTAGTCACTTCTTCACATTTCTTCAGGGTTTTATTACCCAAGTATGCATTCTTTTTCATCATTTGTCTGTTAATTCTCTTTTAATATCCATGTTCCCACTCCATTTCTTTCTTTTCCCTACAATTTTAACCTGTAAATTTTCCCACAGCCTGTTTTTGTTAATCACATACTCATGATGCAGTTCAACATTTTCTCTGCCCTTTGAATTTCCTACAAATAGGTAACTGTATCCAGAGACTGATTCAATGCCACTATCAAGACAATAAAAACCAAAACCAAACTCATTGCCATGGAACTGCTTCTGACTCATGGCAACCCTACAGGACAGAGTAGAGCTGCCCCATAGGGTTTCCAAGGCTGTTAATCTTTATAGGAGCAGACTAACACAGCTTTCTCCCTTGGAGCAGCTACTGGGTTTGAACTACTCACCTTTTGGTTAGTAGTCGAGCACTTAACCTCTGTGCCACTAGGGCTCCTCGTCAAGAGGATGCACATATGTTAATTTCTCTGTCTTTGTGATGGTAGTAGCCATTGGTGATCAACACTGTAAGTTGAAACTTGGTAACACTAAATTCTTTTTTTTTTTTTTTAATTGTTAATTGCTGTTGAGTTGGCTCCAACTCATGGTGACTTTATGTATTACAAAGTGAAACATTGCCCGGTCCTGCAGTATCTTCATGCTCGGTATGCTTAAGTCCATTGTTGTGGCTATTGTGTCAATCCATGTCATTGAGGGTTTCCCTAATTTTTGTTGACCTCTGCTTTACCAAACATAATGTCCTTTTCATTTACTTGCTGGAATAATCTTATAAGGAGACATTTCCCTTCATTTAACACTTAATTACTCTGTGATACAGGTCATACAAGAAAGGCAAGACAAATGTCTGATTTTTTTCTTTGATTCACCAAGTTTTCAAGATAATAAATTGGTGCCCTGTTATCCTCAGAAGATGATCGTCATGGATTGAATTGTGTCCCCCAAAAATATGTGTCAACGTGGTTACGCCATGATTCCCAGTATTGTGCGGTTGTCCTCCATTTTGTGATTTTCCTACATGTTATAAATTATAATCTCTGTGGTTAAATCTAATGTGGTTAAAGAGGATTAGGGTGGGATGTAACACCCTTGCTCAGATCACATCCCTGATCCAATGTAAAGGGAGTTTCCCTGGGGTGTGACCTGTGCCACCTTTTATCTTACAAGAGATAAAAGGAAAGGTAAGCAAGCAGAGAGTTGGGGACCTCATACCACCAAGAAAGCAGTGCCAGGAGCAGAGTGCATCATTTGGACCTGAGGTTCCTGTGCAGAGAAACTCCTAGTCCAGGGGAAGATTGACAAGAAGGACTTTCCTCCAGAGCCAACAGAGAGAGAAAGCCTTCCCCTGGAGCTGAAACCCTGAATTTGGACTTGTAGCCTATTAGACTGTGAGAGAATAAATTTCTCTTTGTTAAAGCCATCCACTTGTGGTATTTCTGTTATAGCAGCACTAGATAACTAAAACAATGACCAATTGTTTTTCCTAAAAATATCCCATGGATTTAAAAATATTAGATGAGTGTCAATCTGTTACAATTTTTACTTTTAATAAAGTTCAAAATGTCCCATTTTTTGTTAGTCGGAGCCTCTTCAAATTGGCACTGAGTTTTTTAGTGTTTTTTTTTTTTTTCACATGATCTTAATAGTCTTTGATAGCTTCCTTGCTATCTTGTATGATATATAAAATAATTATATATGTAGTTATATGTATTTACATATATATTAAAATACTTTGTTAGTTTATACTTATATTTTCAATTCAGATTCAGAACCATAGGTTTTTTTTTTTTTTAATTGTACTTCAGGTGAAGGCTTACAGAACAAATAGTTTCTCATGAAACAGAAGTACACATGTTGTTTTATAACATTGGTTAACAACCCCACAGCATATCAACCCTCTAACTTCTCAACCTCTTTTTTTTTTTCTTTTGGTGAAAATACACATAGCCAAAGACACACCATTTCAAAAATTTCTACATGCACAGTTCAGTGACATTGACTACTCTCTTCAAATTGTTCTGTTATTCTCACTTAAGATGAAGGCTTACAGAACAAAATAGTTTCTCATTTAACAGTTAGTACAAATGTTGCCCTATGACAATGGTTAACAATCTCACAACACATCAACAATATCCTTACTCAACCAGAACCATAGGTTTTTTTGCTTAACCTCTTCTATATTATATCTGTATCTCCTTTACTCTACTCTGAGAATCCGGCTTCTCAAATACACAAAAATGATTGAATATCTCATACTTACTCATTTGCTTTATCCACTCTTCACATACAACAGCCTTAGAATAAAAATCTAGTACTACTACCTCCAATCATAATTACTGAAACCAGTTACAAATTTTTTTTGTATGTGTTCTCATTCTTCTCACATTTTTATAGCTGGATTATATCTACATTTATCCATTGCATATTGTAACCTCTTCCTTTTAAACCTCATTCAATATTTTTTCTGCAAGTAACTGTAGATATATAATTTACCACAAGTCCTTAGGTTGATGTGTCACTAGTCATTTTGCTTGTTTGAAGTTTGTTTTACAGCAGATTCCTTAGAACAGGCTCATGGAAACAAGGTTTGATAACAGTTTCTGTGCCCTTTATATTTGAAAGCCATTTTTGTTAGGCATGAAATTTTTGGCTCATACTTTCCTTTCTTTGACTATATTAAATATGTTACTCTATTTTTTTTTTCTGACATAAGCATTAATGTCAAAAAGTCTAATGATAATCATTATAAGTTAGGGGTGAGAATCTTTCAAATGTTTATATCAATGTGTCTTTTTCTTTTAATAGAATCATAAGGAGAATGGAGTGTGTTGAGGATTCCACGTTGGCCACAACATTTCTTACGATGGAAACAACGAAGAGCAATGATCCTCACAAGTGGCAGGAAAAGGTGTGTGGCAATGAATCCCAGCTCACAGTTCACTGAGAATCAGCATGCTATAAGATGCTGATCTCTGATTCGGGCATTTCCTCAGCCCAACTGCTGCCTAAGAGCCTCTAATTAGAAGAAACACGATATTCTTCAAACCGTGATGTTGGCTAACATCCATTTGTATTTGGTTCTTACAAAGGCCAATATTTAATGCCATCAGAGCTCACTCTGGGGAGAGTGTGAGCCTAACCTCCTAGAGCCAAGGATATCCCCCAGGCAGAAACACAGATGTGGATTCATTTCCACACTAAGTTGAAGAAACATATTATTTTCCTATCATCAGCAAAGTTGTAAGGAAAACAAGCACATAAAGGGCAGTTCTCCAAACGGTGCTGAACTGTGTCGATGACATCTGTGGTATTTTCTGCCTGTCCCCTCCTCCATCCACATAGTTAACCTAGGAGCATCCAGGTTAGTACAGTATAACATCCTCTACCCCTGCCCTGGTCCACAGCTGATTGACCAGAGATGGGCACCAGATCCAAGCATGGCCAATCTAGTAGCCCATCTCTCAGGCTATAGCAGATTGTTCTGGGGGTGAGCACCTGAAGAAAGCTGAATATTTACCGAGGAAAGCCAGGCAGCCCCAAGAGATGGTTCCAATTGTAATTTTGGCCCATGTACATTCCTGCTACTTCTATAGCTAGATTAATCAAATCTTTCTTGTATTCCTTAAGGTAACCAAGGATGTTGAAAATGAATTCCCACTTTTGGTTAAACTGGTTTTGATTGACATCTGAATTTGCAAATAATGAATTCCTGACTTATATAATCAACTTTAACAGGCCTGACTACAAGTAATTTGCTAGTCTTTATTTTTCTGAACCAGAAAAGTGTATCATTCCTCTTGTCTCTGCATCTTTCCTTTTGCTTATTCCTTATAGCTTTCTTCTTTGCTCCACTTTCAAAATGGCTTCTTGTGAATAGTAATTGCTCTGAGGGTTTATCTAGATAGGACTGTTTCCATAAGCACAGTGCTTGACTGATAAACGCATTAAAATATCCAGCACTTGTGGGTTCTACTGCCAAAATTCTCTTAGAAATGGAAACCAGAACAGCTCTTTTTTTTTTAAAGATAGGCCACGTGCCAAGATTTTCTTCATTTAAGAAAGAATATAGGAAGTAAAACAAATGAAAGAAAAACAAGTCATGGCCCCAAGAAGAATTGTACACATCACCCAGCAACTGCTACACAGAGACAGAGAGCAAGTGGCTACTACACAGCATGAGCAGCATTCACCGGGAAGGTTGGGGAATCACATCCCTCTTCCAAAGGTGGAGGTCATGAGAATGAGCACCCCTATAACGAGAGAAAGGAATGGGATGGGGTGGGATGGGATGGGGGGATTGAAATGTGGTGGGATGGGATACGATAAGATGGGATGGGATAGGATGGGATGGGATAGGATGGGATGGGGTAGAGTGGAATGGGAAGAAATAGGATGGGGTGGGATGGGGTAGGATGGGGTGGGATGGGGTGGGATGGGGTGGAATGGGATGGGTGTGTGTGTGTGTGTGTGAGTGCATGTTTCAGTTTTTCAAGCAATTGGGATTGCGAGTAAAAGCTGAAATTCCCACCAGGAGATGCAGCAGGCGTTGGCAGAAGCTAATGAAGTCAGTGGGGAGGGTTAGTGGTAGTCTCACTGACATGGATAGGCAGCCACATACCAGCTCTGGGCATAGCTCCTCTCCAACACCTTTGCCTTGACTTTTCAGCCTCCACTCTCAATTCTGTTTCAGCATCATCCTTATGCATACATGTTACAGGAAAGAAGTCCTTTCCTGGGGTCTCTTTCATGTTCAAAACAGTTCTGAGGAAATGCAGTTCCTTTGAAAGGCACACACCTAAGCAGAATTGGGGTGGCCTTTTGTCCCACTCCTTCTGAAATACAGCAGGTGCTGAGACTTCCATCTTCATTTCCTGTTTGAAGATGGATATAATTAAATCTTTCTTCCTACTCTCCCATGCTCAGGTACTGGTTAGCTTTTACTCTCTGAGAGTTGCTTCAGCACTACCTGGAAATGAATGTCAGTCCCTGGACAGACGTCCATGAAGTCTATGTACCAAGACCCGTTCCTCATTCTTTTCATTTCTTCCGTTTATTCAGAAGCAGCTGCTCTGGCTGCAGATGTTGATTACAAATTCTAGCACATGGAGTCAATTAATTGCCAATTTGGTCAAAACAAGCAGCCTTGCTCTATTTGTTTTAGATTCTTCTCCTTTCTAGTTATTTATAGCAGAAGGAATATGTAATTAGGAACTGAGGATCAGTTATTCCAAAAATATGGAGAGACAGCAACATGGAAGCAGGTTTTGGGCATATCTAATTACAGGAGCCCCTGGGTGGTACAAACAGTTAATGAGTTCGGCTGGTAACCAAAAGGTTGACAGTTCGAGTCTACCCAGAAGTACCTCACAAGAAAGGCCTGGTGATTTACTTCCAAAGTCAACCACTGAAAATCCTATGGAATACAGTTGCTACTCTAAAATATACGGGGTTGTCATATGTCAGAACCAGTTCCACAGCAACTGTTTTTGTTTTTAATTACAGAACCAAAATTCAGGAGTCAAGCCCCACTGCCCACTGAGTGTTCACGGTAAGTTAGCAGAGCATGCCCAAGAATCATGCCAGAAAGATATCTCCTGAAGTCGCTTGGTCCATGCTCCATATGTGCAGAAAATTCCTAAGTACAAGACCCAGAACAAGAGGCCATAGATGACTGACAAAAGCAATTCCTACAGGAGGTCCTCTTTTGACAGACTCTTCAGCTATGATTATTAAATGAAAGAGAAGATGAGTGAAGCACTTGGGTAGGGCTGCATGGGTGCTAGCCCCTCCATTGTCTCTAGTAAAGTGGCAAATGTGGTGACTTTCATGTCCCCCATATTAGCAGTGTAGCATAATGTACAATTGGAGATAGGCAAGAAAGACAAGAAACCAGTCCAGGTCAAGCTGAGGCTTCACTCAGGAAAGGTCTTGCTCATCCATTATTAAAAACACCAGCCAATACTGATGAGTATATTGTCATGGACAATTCATTTTGAAGAAGAGTTGGAGTCATCTAGGAATGAATTCCAAAGTCCCACAAACCAGCATTGCAAATGCATGGGAACCAGGTTGGCACGTAGGAGCTAAGTTTCAAGAACCTTTCTTAAAGAAGTAGGACAGGATGGATGTGCCCCATGCTCCACAGCAGAGGCTGCCTGTAGGCCCTGGCTCCAGGTGTGCAAGTAAGCAGCTAAGACTGGAAAGCTGACAGAGTCTTCAGGAACAGCGATGTGCTTGGGAAAGGGTGAGTCCCATTATACAAGGATTATTCAGGGCTCCTTTAAAATAGAAGCATCTGTTGAGGCAGATAGAGTAAGGGGGACCCTGAACAGGCCTCAGCTTTGCAACCTGAAGCACTTCATTTACTCCTCAAATTCCAGTTTCCTCAAACATAAAAGGAAGGGATCAAATTAAATGATCTCTAAGGGACTTTTCTGAGAGGAAAAACCACGATTAGTCTATGATTATTTAGTAGATTTCAGGGAAATTTTTTAATTGTTGCTGTGATAAACGGGATAGTTGAAACGCTCTTAGTGCAATAGTCAGGTGCTAAGCAGCACACAGCATACTCCTAGTATTTTCTCTCGCGTCTTACAAAGTACCGACAGGTGTGGCCAAGATGACCAGTGTGTAAGGTAAGTCCCTTATTGGAAACATGACATGTGTATTTGGACACCCCTGATTATGACAAGGTACATTTTGGTCACATCTCTTAAACTGGCTGTCAACCAGAGGGGGAAAAAATCTAACATTTATTTAAGCTCAAGATGGGGAAATTACAAAGATTAATAAAATATTATAGCAGCTTTAATGGATGTCAGTACCTTAGGGATTGACGGTGGGGGTGGGTAGTTAAATACACAATCTGACCCCTGAACCATGTGTGCATATGAGAACTATATGAGTATATATTGCCAGCAGGCTCCTGCATACATTGTGTTTGCCAACAAAAATTCGAGTGTCAAGTTCACACTCAGCTTGAGCTTTTAAAAGAAATTCAAGACTGATTTAGAAAAAGAAAGAAAAAAAGGGAAGAAAGACAATAATAGTTACTAAAAGGTAGACACAATTACAGATAAGATTTTTTTTAAAATTAGAATAGTATAGTAATTAGGTTAGACAGCTGAAGGCAAATTTGAGCAAATAGATTATGCAGGAAAAAGAAAATTTCAATAAAACCTATTGGTAGACTTGCAGAAATGAAAGAAGATATTGGATCTATGAAAAAAGAACAAGATGTTATTTAAAAAAAAGGAACATTAATAGAACAACTGCTCTTAGAAATTAAAAACCTGAGAACAGTAATGACACATTAATAGAAGGTTTACAAATGTAAGTTGAGGAAATCTTACAGAAAGTGAGCAACAAGACAGCAATAAAAATAGAAGTGAAACATCAAGAAATTAGAGGACAGTTCTAAGTGATCCAACATCCAAATAAAAGAAGTGAGGGGAAAAAAAAGAATAGAGAAAACAGAAGGAAATAAATAATAGAAAAAGTAATTTAAGAAAATTTATCAGAAAAGAAGAGCACACGTTTCCAGACTAAATGTGCTGACAACTCAGAACAATGAATCAAACAGGCTCACACCCAGGCTTATCATCATGAAATTTCAGAATACCACAGACAAAGAGATGATTATATAAACTTGAGAGAGGAAAAAAAAAAAAGGGGGTTTCATACAAAGGGTCAAGACGAGAATGACCTTGGACTTCTCAACAATAATAGCAAAAGCGAGAAGAGGAGCATTGCCAGGAACATTCTTACGGAAAATAATTTGCAATCCAGAATTCTATACCCAAATTATCAGTCATATGTAGAGGTAAAATTTTTAAATATGAAAAGTATCATTACAAAAATCAAATTAAAACAAAACACCCTTTTCACACACCCTTTAGGAAGCTGTTGAAGAATACACTTATGAGGGTTACTAAACTACTAACTATCCAATTTAAACTCATCCTTCTCTGGTCAGCTTTGTGATCCTGGGACTGGGATTCTGCAGATCTTATTTCTGCTTTGCCAGCAGGCTCCATGTTAGTCTTTGCCAACAGGGGGCACCAGAGAGAGACTGCAAGGCTTGGGGAGGAAGAAGGCACTAGTATCTTGATGTGTCCTATTTCTGTCAGTTTCGTTGCAACAATGGTTCTTCACCCTGGCAGCAGCAGTTAGCAGCACCAACCAGCCAGTATCCCCTCCTCAAATGATTGAACCCTACCCCAGTGGGATCCCTGCTTCAAGCTCCTGAGCCACCAATACCAGCTAAACAATACCCCTTTTCCCATAGTTCTGGGTCCCAGCTCTGCAGGATTTCTCCTCCAAACCTCCCAACATTTTCTCTCTTTCTGCAGCCCTACTGGTAGTAGCTATTGCCTGCAGTTATTACCTCTGTGATAACTCAGTCTTTGCCTTTTTCTGTTCACTAATAACTCGCTGTATTGTAGTCTCTCTGTTAAAATCATTGGTATGTTTTCTGCCTCTTGACCGGGGACCCTGACTGATACAATGCTCCACCAAAATGAGGGAGCAAATCAAGCAGTAGGAGGAAGACACGGGGTCTAGAAAATGGGATCCACACAAAAGTGGAGATACTTAAGAGGTTAAAGGGAGATCCCAAGACAATAGCCAGGAAGTAGACCTAGAGACCAACCAGTATGTTTTAGAGCACATCAGAAAGTTCCAGGAAAGATTTCTTCAAGAATATGAAAATCCTAACTACTTCATATGCTTAAACATACAGAGAGAAGATTTCTATCACTGGAGGAGACTTTGGGGCTGAATACGTGATCAGAATGTAAAGACTAATCAACAACAACAACAAAATAAATAAATAAGGTAATTATAAACCTCCAGGGAAAGCAAAATAACATTTGCTAAGGATGAGTATCCTTATTAAACTACATGGCTCTGCTTGTACATGGATGTAATGATGTAAACAATATTAATCTAACCAAAATTATGATATTAATATATTGGGAGGTTTGGAGAATTTAAAGTACATATGTATGTATGTCTAGTAGAGGTCATGTTTGTGTGTAAAAAAGCTAAATCCCTATTTTTTACAATGGGAAATTCAGCATACAATGCCTAAACTGAAAAAAAGAAGTAATATAATCACCTATATTTAAAACTTTATCACATTAAAAGATGAAGGAGAAAAAAATATATAATCATTTCACTATACAAATTTGATAAAATGTGATAAAAATTCCAACACTTTATTAGTTATCTATTGCAGAGTAACAAATTAGCATAAATTTATCTCACAGTTTCCGTAGGTCAGGAATCTGAGGCACAGCTCAGCTGAGTCCTCTGCTCAGAGTCTCACAAGGTGTTGTCTGGGCTATATTCTCATCTGAAGGCTTGACTGGAATAATCCACTTCCACACTCATTCACATTGTTGGCAGAATTCATCTCCTTGCAGTTGTAGGACTGAGATCCTCATTTTCTACTGTCTGCAGCCAAGGGAAGGGGCACTGGTGGCACAGTAGTTAAGTGCTCAGCTGCTAACCAAAAGGTCAGCAGTTCAAGCCCACCAGCCACTCCATGGGAGAAATATGTGGCAGTCTGCTTCTGTAAAGATTTACAGCCTTGGAAACCCTATGGAGCAGTTCTACTTTGTCCTATAGAGTCACTGTAGTCAGAATCAACTCCACGGCAACAAGTTTGGTTTTGGTGGTGGCCAGGGGGCACTCTCAGTTCCTAGAGAGCACCAGCAATTCCTTCTCACTTGACGGTTTCACAACATGGTACCTTACTTCTTCAAACCCACAAGAATCTCTCTTTCCAGCCTGCTCAAAATATATATATTTCATCACAAGTGTGACATCCCATCACCCTCCAACCATGTTTTATTGACTAGAAGCAAGTCACAGGTCTTACCCACATTCAAAGGGAAGGGATTATACAAGGCATAACAAGAGGGGTTGGAGATCATGGGCCCATCTTAGGATTCTGCCTACCATATATATTCATTCATGATTACCAAAAAAAAAAAAAAAAAAAAAACTCTTCACAAACTAGGATAGGTGAGGATTTACTTATCCCAAAAAAGTAGCTACCAAAAAACAAGATCAAGCATAATATTTAATGTTGAAATATTAGAAAAATTTCCTTTAAGATCAAGAACAAGATGAGGATGCTGTGCAAAAAAATTCATGGGACAGCAAGTCAGGCATAGCATGAAAAAGAGAAGTCAGGGAGACCATGAAAAGTAACTAGGTTTATGATACTCACAGTTCCCAGAGATAGGGAGGCACATCTCCCTGTGCCTAACAAAAAGGTCAGCAGTTCAAGCGCACCAGCTGCTCCATGGAAGAAATATGTGGCATGACGCAGAGCCACACGGGGAGAAGTGTGTTGCACCTGGGGACAAGGTAACAACAAGCTGAAATTGTAAGAGAAGGATTATCTATGGCAAGCAAGGTTGAGTTAGCTAGGTTTCATGGGCTTCTTTGGGATTGGGCATTTTGAATAATTATACAGACTCAGGGGGCCTAGAGACTGTACCTAGTTGTTGGGTACCTGGCCCTCGGGTAATTAATATGGGTGATTAGTGGCCCAGGAGTGTGAGAACCTGATAAGGGTAGTGGCTGGATAGTGGACATAATCAGCAGCTAAGAAGGGAAATAGACCAGCCTCTGGACAGCCTCAAAACTGGGTCAAGACAGCACTGAAAAAAAATGGCATTGCAGATACCCTTTATCACTGCTTCTCTTGAATTTTGCACTGGAGGTTGTAGTCAAAGCAATTAAAAAAAAAAAAAGGAAATAAGAGTTATAGGAATTGAAAAAATTGAATTAATATTGCTAATATTGACAGAACATATGTTTATATTTAAAACCCAAAACAATTGGTAAACAAGGCAACAGATGTAATAAGAAAGTTCAGTAAGGGAGCTGGATATAAGGATGACGTATTAAAATCACATACATTACTTTGTATCAACAGTGATTAGTAAATATTAGTCAAAAATATATAATGTGCAGTACTAACAAAAATAATAATAACAAGTACCTACAAAAAAGTCTAATAAATGATGTGCATAACCTATATGGAAAAAATTAGAAAATTACTGGAAATCATTAAAGACTGAAATGAGTGGAATAATATGTCATATTCATAGATAGGGTGACATAATATTGTAAAGATGTAAATTCTGCCAAATAGTTGATCTCTAAAGTCAATGCCATATCTATCAAAATTCTGTGTCCTGGTACCGGTACAACAACAGATACATTGACCAATGGAACAGAATTGAGAACCCAGATGTAAATCCATCCACCTACAGTCACCTGATCTTCAACAACAGCCCAAAATTCATCAAATGGGGAAAAGACAGTCTTTTTAACAAATGGTGCTGTCAAAACTGGATGTCCATCTGCAAAAAAATGAAACAGGACCCATACATCACACCACACACAAAAATTAATTCAAAATGGATCAAAGACCTAAATATAAAACCAGAAACTATATAGATTATAGAAGAAAAAATAGGATCCACCCTAGAGCCCTTATTACACAGCATTAACAGGATACAAACCATAACCAACAACACACAAACTCCCAGAAGATAAGTTAGATAACTGGGATCTTCCAAAAATTAAACACTTACGCTCATTGAAAGACTTCACCAAAAGAGTAAAAAGAGAACCTACAGACTGGAAAAAAAAATTTTGGACATTACAAGTCAGACAAAGGCCTAATCTCTAAAATCTACAAGAAAATCCAACACCTCTACAACCAACAGACAAATAATCCAATTAAAAAATGGGTAAAAGAAATGAACAGACACTTCACCAAAGAAGACATTCAAGTGGCCAACAGACACATGAGGAAATGATCGCAATCACTAGCCATTAGAGAAATGCAAATCAAAACCACAAAGAGATACCATCTCACCCCGGCATTACTGGCACAAATTAAAAAAACTGGAAATAACAAATGTTGGAGAGGCTGGGGGGAGATAGGAACTCTTATGCACTGCTGGTGGAAATGCAAAATGATACAACCATTTTGGAAAATGATATGGTGCTTACTTAGAAACCTAGAAATAGAAATACCATACAATCCAGCAATCCCACTTCTAGGAATATATCCTAGAGAAATAAGAGCTGTCACACAAATAGACATATGCAGACCAATGTTCATTGCAGCATTGTTCACAATAACAAAACGATGGAAACAACCTAGATGCCCATCAACAGATGAATGGATAAACTATGGTACGTACACACAATGGAGTATTATGCAATGATAAAGAACAATGATGAATCTGTGAAGCATCTCATAATATGGATGAAACTGGAGGACATTATGCTGAGTGAAATAAGTCAATCACAAAAGGACAAATATTGTATGAGACCTCTATTGTAAAAACTCATGTAAAAGTTTACACACAAAAAGAAACAATCTTTGTTGGTTACAGGGATGGGAGCGGTGGGAGGGTGAATACTAAATAGACAATGGATAAGTGGTAACTTTGGTAAAGGGTAAGACAGTACACAATACTGGGGAAGCCAGCACAACTTATAAAAGGAAAGGTCGTGGAAGCTCCACAGACACATCCAAACTCCCTGAGGGGCTGAATTGCTGGGCAGAGGGCTATAGGGATCATGGTCGCAGGGAACATCTAGCTCATTGGCATAACACGGTTTTTAAAGACAATGTTCTACATTCTACCTTGGTGAGTAGCATCTGGGGTCTTAAAAGCCTGTGAGCAGCCATCTAAGATACTCCACTGGTCTCACCGCTTCGGGAGCAAGGGAGAATGAAGAAAACAAGATACAAGGAAAAGATTAGTCCAAAGGACTAATGGACCACAACTACTACGGTCTTTAACAGACTGAGTCCAGTACAACTAGATGGTGCCCGGCTACCACCACTGACTGCTCTGACCAGGATCACAACACAGGGTCCTGGACAGAGCTGGAGAAAAATGTAGAACAAAATTCTAACTCATAAAAAAACACCAGACTTACTGGCCTGACAGAGACTGGAGAAACTCCAAGAGTATGGCCACCAGACACCTTTTAACTCAGTAATGAAGTCACTCCCGAAGTTCACGATTCAGCCAAAGATTAGATAGCCCCATAATACAAAATGAGACTAATGGGGCACAACAGTCCAGGGACAAGGACTAGAAGGCAGGAGGGGACAGGAAAGCTGGTAACAGGGAATCCAAGTTGAAAAGGGGCAGTGTTGACATGTCATGGGGTTGTTAACCATTGTCACAAAACAATATGTGTACTGTTTAATGAGAAACTGTTTCTTCTGCAAACCTTCATTTAAAGCACAATAAAAATAAATAAAATAAAAAGATAATTCAACAAATGAGTGTTTTTCAGAATTTTTGAGAAAGAAGTAAGAAACAGTAGGGACTGTAAGAAATAGCAGGACTAGGGGACAGAAAATTAACATTTATTGACTGCCTATAGCATGTCAGATACTCTCCTATGTATTTCACATAGCTTATATCTTGCTCACGTCTTTCCATGACAGAAGTATTATTACTGTTCTGTTTTGATAAGGAGCCTTGATAGCAGAGTGGTTAAGCCCCAGCAGCTAACTGAAAGGTCAGCTGTTCAAACCCACCAGCCACTCTGTGGGTGAAAGATGTGGCAGTCTGTTTCTGTAAAGATTACAACTTTGCTATCATTACTGAACATTTTGATCAAAGATTCCATGGAAGAATCCTGATTAAAAGAGTGAAAATGTAGAACAGAATTTCAAACTCTCATGGATTCTAGACTTTCTGGAGCCATGGAGGGTGGATGAACCCCTGAAAGTATTGCCTGAGATAATCTTTAAAGCTTAAACCAAAAATATTCCGGGAAGTCATGGTAAAACCCAGCAACAGTTTAGCTTAACTAGTAGAAAAAGGTCTGCCTTGAACATTATGCTCTTTTAAGAACAATCTATATGCAGTCAAATTGACAACCGTAACTCGAAAGATTAGATAGGAAGAGTTTAGGGGACCCATTAGGGGGCAGTGAGCTTATGTTAATGAGGGAAGAACAACTCAGAAAAGGAAGGTGAGAAATGTTGCACAACTCAAAGAATGTAATCAATGTCGCTAACTTGTACATGAAGAAACTGTTGAATTGGAGTATGTTTCACTGTGTATATTCTCAACAACAATAAAATAAATAAAATTTAGAAAAAAAAGAAGATAGCAACCTTATGGGGCAGTTCTACTCTGCCCTATAAATCACTATGAATCAGAATCAACTCGACAGCAATGGGTTTGGTTTGTTTTATATCTTGATAGACAAGCAAAGTCAGAGAAGCCAGGAAGCCAGGTGGCTTGCCCAAAGCTTCAGAGCTGGCACGGCTCAACAAGAATTCAAACCCAGTTCTGTCAGTCTTCTAAGCTCGTGGCGGGGTGATAATGTGTGTGGGAAAATGCTACTCTGGTTCCCTTGGCTCCTCTGTCTCAGGAGGGGTCCCCTATAGTTTCCCACATATTCCACACCCTTTGGCAACCCCCTCAGTGTCCCCCTCACCTTGTATGTCCCCTTGTTGTTGCTGTTGTTAGATGCTATCGAGTTGGTTTCGACCCATAGTGACCCCACGTAGCAGAGTAGAACTGCCCCCGAGGGTTTTCTTGGCTGTAATCTTTACAGAAGCAGATCGCCAGGTCTTGATACTGTGGAGCCGCTGGGTGAGTTTGAACCACCAACCTTTCTGTTAGCAGCCAAGTACTTAACTGTTTGCACCACCAGGGTTCCTTACCCCACTCCCACTCCATCTTTCCCTCATCCCACTCATCCTTGTGAGGCCTCATTCAGATTCCTTCTGCTATATCTTGATGGGGGTGGTGGTTATACATGTGCATAGATTTGTTAGAAGTCATCAAACTGTACACTTAAAATGGGTGCAGTTTACTGTGTATAAATTATACCTCAATAACCATAATAAAAAAATAATCACTTCTGCTTTGTGAAGCCTTCCAGGACTTAATAACCCAGAGGCTTCTCCGTGACAGAGACTGTCCTACTTCTTTTGCTGCACCAACAGAAATATTTGCAAGTTGATTGAATGAACTGGACATTCCGTTGTAGTCCATTATCTGCCTGTAATTCTTCAGAGTTCAACCAAGTTGATCAGTTTTTACTGACACTCAGTTTGTTTTATTACCCCCCTCCCACTTTTAACCCCTTGTCCAGGTTTGAGAAAAGGCGTGTGCTCAACAACTCGCTCTTTCGATGCTCAACAAAATGTTAGCAGAACACGCCACAATCCCCAGGGCTAGTCACTGGCAGGACTGAGTAAGGTTCACAAGGCATCATCATTCCCAGCCACACTGGTCTCCTGCCTGTTCCCCACCAAATTCCATCTTAATCCCCCAGGATATTTAGGCATACTCTGTCTTTAACCCTAATCAAAACTGCTCGTAGGAAAGAATCCAAAATTCTCAACTCCACTGAGATGTGGCTGGTCAAGATGGTTCCATGGGAGAGGAGGAGAAAAGAGAGGAAAAGGAACAAGAGAAGAAGGAAGACAAGGAGGAGGAGGAGGATGAAGATGGATAGGAGGAAGTGAACAGGAGGGAAGGGGAGATCACAGGACAAGACAGGATATTTTCTTTTGAAAAGAAAAGCTATTTATTTCCCAAGCTCATGACCATTACTCAGTAATATCTGCCATTTGCATTGTCCTTTACATTAGTCAAGGAGCCCTGATGGCACAATGGTTAAGTGCTCGGCTGCTAACCAAAAGGTCGGTGGTTCGAAACTACCCAGCAGCTCCATAGGAGAAAAGACCTGGCGATCTGCTCCTACAAAGATTACAGCCTAGGAAACCCTATGGGGCAATTCTGCTCTGTCCTACAGGGTCACTATAGCACACAACATTAGTCAAAGCAGTTGTATAATTCTGAAGCCTCACAGTCACCTACGAGGTGTTCAGGGTTTTCTAGATGAGAAAAAATCAGCCTAGAGGAGGTCAAGTAAATGGTCCTGTGTCCCCCAAGCTAGAAAGCAGCAGCTTGGGATGGGGGGAGGGCACAGGGTGGGGGAGCTCTTCTGACACCACATCCCTGTTCTTTCCCACCTGATTTACAGTCCCTTTTTTCCACTCATGTTAACTTACTCACTTTACTTCAATTTAGACTTCTAAATTGCTCAAAACAATCTCTTTCTTATTCTTTGTTACATGGCGCAGTGGTTAAAGTGCTTGGCTGCTAACCAAAAAGCGTAAAGATTACAGCCTTGGAAATCTCTGGGGCAGTTCTACTCTGTCCTATAGGGTTGCTATGAGTTGAAATTGACTTGGTTTGGTTTAGATTCTGTCCTGCAACCGAATTATGTAATTGTGCATTTTTTGCCCATTATGCCAATAAAAACTTATCAATTAGCAGCCCTTTATCTAATTATTTTTTAATATTACTAGAAGAAATAATCAACACAGAATAAAACTAACATTGGTTTAAAAAATGGGGTAAAATTTGTTATAGATTAAAAAAACCATGTGCTATCTGTATGTTGTAGATGAAGAATTAAAAGTGGGAAACAGGCTTTGTAACCATAATTTTGAAATTATGTAGAGATAATTTGAAATTAGGTAGAAATAATTTTTTAAAATGAAACTGACAATATCTAAAAAGCTTGTGAGCGGCCATCTAAGACACTCCCCTGGTCTCACCCCTTTGGGAGCAAGGGAGAATGAAGAAAACTAAAGACACAAGAGAAAGATTAGTCCAAAGGACTAACGGACCACAACTAACACAGCCTCCAACAGACTGAATCCCGTACAACTACATAGTGCCCAGCTACTACCACCAACTGCTCTGACAGGGATCACAGTAGAGGGCCCTGGACAGAGCTGGAGAAAAATGTAGAACAAAATTCTGACTCACAAAAAAAGACCAGACTTACTGGCCTGACAGAGACTGGAGAAATCCTGAGAGTATGGCCCCTGGACAATCTTTTAGCTCAGTAATGAAGTCACTCCTGAGGTTCACCCTTTAGCCAAAGATTAGACATCCCCATAATGAGGCTAAAGGGGCACAGCAGCCCAGGGGCAAGGACTAAAAGGCAGGAGGGGACAGGAAAGCTGGTGATAGGGAACCCAGGGTCGAGAAGGGAGAGTGTTGACGTGTCTTAGGGTTGGTAGCCAATGTCACAAAACAATGTGTGTACTGTTCAATGAGGAGCTCGTTCTGTAAAACTTCTTCTAAAGTACAATAAAAAATAATGAATGAAAGAATCAAATCTTTATATATTTGTAAACTTTGACCTGGGAAATGAACTTGGTAGAAATAATTTCTATAAAAGAAAACTCAATCATAGAATGTATAAATGTGTAAAAGTTGAGTCTTAATAAATAAATCAACTAGAAAATAATTGGTCTTAATGATAATCTTTTTATTGAAACAAAATTTTTTTAATGAAAGTGATTTAACTGTTTTATGGAAATGTTATCATGGAATTGAATTAAATTGACTTTAGACTGATCCTGGGGGGGAAGAACTTTTCAATAAAAATTTATCAGTTTTGGTATAACTCTTATTAAAATATCTGTGTTCGCAAACACAGATATAAAATATATACGAGATCAATATGGGAGTCCAACAGTGGTGTCAAAACAGCAGGGTTAAAACATTATTTACTGTTTTCTTCCTTTTCTGTGAGACAGATGTAAAATTATATGACCATTAATTTCACCTAAGGCAAGGAGTTGTTGTTGAGAATAAGATCAATAGCTACAAAAAGATGGCAAATGTGAATAATTTGGATTTGGTTCACATATCACCTAAAATTTAGACAAAGGTATCTAGTCTGGTCTTGTGCATCCTTCTTGGATTTGTCTTAGACCTGGAGAATTAAAGCAGAGAAGAACAGACGGTGAGTAAAATCATTCGATCCTCCCTTACCACGCAAATTCTTACAGTGGCCTATAGGGGCCCACCTGATCTAGATCCCCTCCTTTTCTTCCTTTTTTTTTTTTTTTCTTTTGTTTCTCCAGTCTCTGTCAGGCTAGTAAGTCTGGTCTTTTTTGGTGAGTTAGAACTTTGTTCTATATTTTTCTCCAGCTCCGTCCGGGACCCTCTATTGTGATCCCTGTCAGAGCAGTCAGTGGTGGTAGCTGGGCACCATCTAGTTGTGCTGGACTCAGTATGGTGGATGCTGTGTTAGTTGTGGTCCATTAGTCCTTTGGACTAATCTTTCCCTTCTGTCTTTGGTTTTCTTCATTCTCCCTTGCTCCCAAAGGGGTGAGACCAGTGGCGTATCCTAGATGGCCACTTACAAGCTTTTAAGACCCCAGACACTACTCACCAAAACAGAATGTAGAGCATTTTCTTTATAAACCATGTTATGCCAGTTGAGCTAGATGTTCCCCGGGACCATGGTCCCCACAGCCCTCGGCCCAGCAATTCATTCCCTCAGGGAGTTTGGATGTGTCTATGGAGCTTCCATGCCCTTGCCTTGGACAAGTTCTGCTAGCTTCCCCCAGTATGGTGTAGTGTCTTATCCTTCACCTAAGTTACCATTTATCAATTGTTTGTTTAGTGTTTTTCTATCCCCACCCCTCTCCTCCCTTGTAACCAACAGAGATTGTTTCTTCGTATGTGTAAACCTTGTCATGAGTTTTTATAGTAGTAGCCTCATACAGTATTTGTCCTTTTGTGATTAACTTATTTCACTCAGCATAATGCCCTCCAGATTCATCCATATTGTGCGATGCTTCACAGATTCATCATTGTTCTTTATCATTATGTAGTACTCCACTGTGTGTATCTACCATAGTTTGTTTATCCATTCATCTGTTGATGAGCAGCTAGGTTGTTTCCATCTTTTTACTATTGTGAACAATGCTGCAATGAACACGGGTGTGCATATGTCTATTCATGTGACAGCTCTTATTTCTCTAGGATATATTTCTAGGAGTGGGATTGCTGGTAGAGCCCCTCCTTTTCTGAGCTTATTTCCTTCCACCTCCTAACCCCCACTCTTTCCAGCCACATCTGTAGGCAATGAGGGTTTGGGGAGGAGGATTAAGAGGGAAAAGAAAAGATTTAAGTGGTTCTAGTCTAATTCATAGATGAGTCAGCATCAGTTTACCTGATTGTGGAACTCAGTTCTAGCAGGTGGGCATCTGCCAGCTATTAGAACCACGTTCCCACCCTGAAGCCCAAGTAAGTCCACTCTTGGTCCTGCTGTTCCAGCACCACCACCATGACCAACCCCTCCTGTCCTTAACTAATCTTTAACAAACCAGTGTGACCACTAGCTACCAGGCTAACTTGAGTTGACCACTAAAATGGCTGGTTGTCCACCTGTCCCAGGAACATCCTATTTTTTTCTGGTCCTCCCTGTTTGCCTGAGCAACCACCAGAATCTCTAGATACTGTTCAGTCCAAATAATCAAATTTTTATTACCTGCTCTTGGGTCTACCTCTACCCCCAACACCTTCCCAACCCAGTGAGCATGTCTAGTTCAAAGTCCAAACCCCTTCCTGCTTGCTGCCTCCCCGCTCTTCCTCAGTTTAGTTGTAAGGAGATGAGACACTGGCTGGCCTCCTTTCCATCATAGCATTCACTATCAAACCAGCCTGACTCTGCCATGTAGCAATCCAACAGGCCTATATGGATACCCATCCATACAGAAATGCCTGTGAAATCTTTTTCAAGGACCTCTGAATAAAGTTCAGGAAACTACAGATTACATGCGTTGAAGAGGTCAGTCAACAAATTACCAAACACCCACTATGTCCAGACAATACCTCAGCCCCAAACCTTTCTTCCTTAAAACAGAACAATTCTCCTCTGACCTCCCTAATCCTCCCCCGCATCTCTTTCTTCTCTCGCCATTCCAGTAAATTCATTACAATCCGTTTCTCACTGAATTCAATTTAAATCTCTCAGTCCCAATGTACCGGGCAATTCTAAACCCCCAAGATGTTCTGTACAGCTAGCTTTCCAAAACAGTCTTGAGTTTCACAATTAATAGTCATGTTACAAAACAAAAATAAAACAGAACATCACACTAGGTTGGAGCCATTTCATGATTTTTTTTTTTTTAAACCAGAAGTGAGGATTTGTGATATAAGCAGCTGCTACAAAACCAAACAAATGACAGCACTCAACTCAGAGTTTGAGCCTATCCAGGGGCCGAATTATGTTTGTTTTGAGGTTTTGTGAAAGGTCATGAGGCCTAACAAAGTTCAGATGATACTTGGCTCTTTCTCTGTTAGGCTCTGGCTCAGAACTTGTGGCATTTCATGTGGTTTGGAGTTTTAAAACAAAACTTTTTCACAGTGCTAATAAATGATTCTTGCTCAGCATGGAAAGCAATTAAACGTATGGCCTCTTGGGTTTTATTCTTAGAATCAGTTTTTATTTATTAGGAGCTGGGAGAAGGGCTAAATGGCCTAGAAGAGGGATCATGCATAATGAGGTAGGTGAATTTGCTCAAGACACCACATTTTAGAGGACTGGAGACCCAACAAACAAGAGAAGGATTCCTAAGGAACCAATAAAATAAGGCCACTGGGAAACTTGCTAATGAATGGAATTTAGCATCAGCCTGCAAGGAACACAGTAGAACTGCTCACAAAGCCCCAGGGAAGGCCACATCAAAGGACTCAGCACCATCTGTCTTCAGCCTTCACCAGCCACACAGAAGGGTTCTGGTGAACTTTCCAATATATACAAGTCTTGGAGCTTCCTCTGTGGACAAAACTGTCCCAGACAGTTGACTCCAATTCCTTTGGCTCACACTGAGAGTAGGTTGGGAGAGTCCCTCCAAACAAATCTTCCTCTAGCTCTTCCCTTTTATGAAAGGGGGCACCACATACTAGTTCAGTGATGTCATCTGTCAAGCTACACCACTGAGCCAACTTCCCAAGCCCTGATGGAAGGTGATGAGGCTAGACAAGGCCCTGACTGAGGGTAGGCTCATCTTTTCCTTGTAGTTCATGCCTTTGACTGGTTTCATCAGCTTGATCAAAAATTGAAAAATAGAAAGTAAAATAGCAATGTAACAGGCCTACATGTGCAGGCAAAAAAACCAGTTGCCATCTTGTTGACATTGACTTATGGTGATCCCATGTATGTCAGAGTAGAATTGTGCTCCACAGGGTTTTCAATGGCCGATTTTTTCAGAAGATTGCCAGGTCATTCTTCAAGGTGCCTCTGGGTGAGTTCGAACCTCCTACCTTTCCGATAGCAGCAGAGCGCATTAACCATTTGCACGCTGCTCAGGGACTCTGAATGTGTAGGAGGAAACCATATCTGTGCTATTTATTTTCAGGGTCAATTATCTGTTTATGGGGACTTAGTAGAATAGAAAAGTTCATAAAAAGCATTCTCCAAACCACTCCCATGTGAACGCAGCAGGATTCACTTATGGTTCAACGAAAATTTACTGAGTACATATTAGGTCTGTGTCACTGGAGGTACAGCAGTGAAAATATTGACGATATCTTTACTCTAGCAGAGCTTACATTTTTGTGGAAAATACTGACAATAAGCAAATAATTTGATAAATAAATAAATCTTCATTGTTTGGGTTAAGGCATCCAACAACAATTGGCGATTGATTGCATTAATGGCACCCAGTCTTTGTCCCTACATCTGTGTTCTTTGCCATGTGACTTTGAAGTTCCTCCCATCAACCAGTGGAATCTATTTAGTCTCAAAACTTGTTCTGACCAATAGGCTATTGGCAATTGTGACACAGCAGAAGCACGGAAAAGAGCTTGCACATTTCTGATTCAATTTTTGCACCCAGGCCACTGTGCTGAGACCCTGCCTGGGCCAGCCAGCTGGAGGAGGGGGAGAAACATGGGGAGAATTGCTGCATCAAAACCTGTTTCACAGCCAATGTAACTGCAGAAGTGTGAGCTGCATCAGCCAACATGATCCTCAGAGAAAGCACAGTGGAGACCAGAAAAACCTTCCAGCCTAAATCGCCAACTGCAGAATCCTGAGCTAAATAAATGGTTATTGTTGGAAGCCCCTGAGTTTGTGGTTGATTTGTAACACCACATTATTGTGGCAAAAGATAACTAATACAAGCACATAGGGCTCCCAATAAATCTAAATGTTATCTGAAAGAGGTAGCACGTGAAGGCATTATAGGCCATTAACACCTTGGCTGACCAAGAGTATATAAGATGAGCATTGCAAGGCTCTGAGAAATGGAATAAAGACAAGAGATGAAGACTAGCTGAAATCTTTACCATATAGGACAAAGTTAGTGCAGGAAGCAAAGTGATAAAGAAACATATAGAAAAGTTCAAAGAGCCATTGGTTGGCCTGCTCAAAATACTTCTGTGGTTCCCTGTGGTCTTCAGTATAAAATTTAGAATCTTTATTTACAACATACAAGGTCCTCTCTGGTCTGGTTCCTACTGCTTCCTCTTTAGATTCACGCTCTTCTGAGCCACAGGGAGCTAAACTCCATGGACTGACCCACCAAGCTCCCGTGCCCTCTAGCTCCCAGTTGGGTTTGCCGGTAAGGGAAAAAAGCAGCAGCTGAAAGGTGGGAAGGTAAGGAGGTCAGAGTTTGTATTCCACTAGCTCTCTTCGTCCTAGGCTGCTGTTTGGCCAACAAGTCTCTGGGTGGCTCAAAAGGTTAATATGTTCAGCTGCTATCCAAAAGTTTGGAGGTTCGAGTCTGCCCAGAGGTACCTAGCAATCTACTTCCAAAAAACCAGCCACTGAAAACCCTATGGAGCACAGCGCTACCACGACACACATTGGGTCACCATGAGTCAGAAATGACTCGATTACAATTGGTACTGGTGATGTTTTCAGTATCAAATACCCTAGCTTCCACAGGGCGGCCCTCTTCTCTAGCTACAGCTCTCACCATCTATCAACGACTCCCCCTTCCCATTGCCCCCAGGCCTAGGGATGGTAACACTTCTAATTGTGCTGTTCATGGGGTGCTTCATCACTCCTTGTTGATTTCCCTTAACCCAGCCCAAACACTGTAAAAAGAGCCCTTCATTAAACTCACTTCAATCACCCTCATTGAGAGTGTCATCTGTTTCCTGGCAAGACCTTCCAGTGCGTGACATTTCTAGCCTTACTCTCTTCCCCAGACCCTACACTCCTTCACAGTTTCATACACAATCATGCTGTCATGCCCTTGCTTCTGCTGTGCCCTTTGCTTAGAGTGCCTTTTCCTCTTTCCTTGCCAGGCTAACTTTTCACACAGTCTAAAACTCTGAACTCAAATATCACCTTCTCCAGGAAGACTTCCCTGACTGCTACCCCACCATTACTGCCATCCTTCCCCCAGGCTGGGTTAGATGCTCCCCTATACACTTCCATAATTGCCTCCAATCCCCTCTACCACAGCACTAATCCTAGTGTTTAATTCTCATCTATAAATCGCTTTGATAGGCAGAATGATGTCCCCCACCCCCGCAAAACATCTACATCCTAATCCTCAGAACCTGTGAATATGTTACGTTACATGGCAACGGAGAGTTAAAGTGTCACGTGGAATTAAAATTGTTAATCAGCTCATCTTAAATGGGAGATTATCCTGAATTATCTGGTTGGGTCCAAACAAAAGGGTCCTTAAATTGGGAAGATACTGGCAGAAGAGTCAGAATGAGAGAAATGACATTGTGAGAAACACTCAACCAGCCATTGCTGGCTTTGAAGATGGAACGAGGCCATGAACCAAGAAATACAGGTGACCTCTAAAAGCTGGAAAAGGCAAGAAAACAAATTCTCCCCTAGATTATCTATAAAGGAACAACTCGGCCCTGCTAACACCTTGATTTTTTCAGTCCTGTGAGACCCATTTCAGACTTCTGACCTCCAGACTTCTAAGACAATACATTTAGGCTGTTTTAAGCCACTAAGTTTGTGGTAATTTGTTACAGCATCCATAGGAAATTAATACAGTAAAATCTGCAAAAGCTGGAAACTGTCTAAGGCAGAAACCTGTCAGAGAAGGAAAACTCAGATATTTTCTATTAAAATGGGTGATAGAAAAGTGGTAAGGCTGCACCCCGTCAAAGGCAGAAAACTTGCGAGACTCAGAAAAACAAGGCAGTTCTGTCAAGTTCTGACTCTCACAGTTTTCATTGTATAATCCCCCATTAGATATCAGATCCTTGAGGGCAGGGACCATGTTTTTCTTTCGTGTTTCCCCAACTCCTCTCATAAAAACTTGTCTTGGAGTAGTTCTCAGATATATTTGTTGAATAATAGATGAGATGCAAAATCATCTGGTCCACCCATGTTTTCCAGATCCTTCTGGGTCTATGGTCCATGTAGCAATAGTTAACGTGAAGGAAAGGATCTGCATTTGTCCACAGAATCAAAGAAATCGCTTTTAGGATATCAATCTACCATGTAATCATTGAGAAAAATAACTTAGCAAGTTGCCAAGGATGAGGATGCAGGAATGTGGAGGCACTGGCTCACCATTTCCACCCTCTCAGGAAAGCAGCTGTGGTAACAGCACCCTACCTCAGAGCATGCCCAGCTCCCAAGATAAGGCAGGAAAGAACAAATTGTTCCTTCCTCTGCAGCAGCTGGCCCTAGTTTGGCTATATGTAGGATCTCTGAGCCTCATGGGCACTGGTTGCTACAGTCTGGCATGAGCAACTCTCCAGCCCTGGCATTTCCAGAAGGGCTGTTCCCTTACTAATCTGGAGTGGATGCATCCTATCATCACCACAGACTTGTTCTTATAACAGCACCAACAACAGATGATCTTCAAATCTCAACCTGTTTATGAAATGACAGCTGGTGCCTTGGTTTAAATCCTCTTTGACAATTCTCCCCATTGTTGAGAGTTCCGGACCAGGAGCCTAGAGTCTTGGGTTATAGTCTGGCTCTGCCTCCAGCCAGTGATGTCACCTTGATTGATTCACCTCCCATCCCTCACCTGTGACAGCAGGAAGGCAGGAAGGCAGGAAGGCGAGAGAGAAGGGGGGAAGGAGGGAGGGAGGGAAGTAAGAAGGGAGGGAAGAGACAGGGAGAAAGGAAGGACGAAGGGTTTAGTGAATACATAATGAGTTGTGACGTTGAGTAGCAACCTCATATGATAGAATAGAACTGCCCCACAGGGTTTTCTAGCCTATGTAAACTTGAAGGGAGCCTATCACCAGGTCTTTTCCCTGAGGAGCTGCTGGGGAGGTTTAAACCCCCAACCTTCCTGTTAGCAGCTGAGTGCTTAACCATTGCACCACCAGGGCCTCTTAACCTTGCCTCAACTCACTCACACACCAGGCCAGAGTCTTCCAGAGTTTTCCATCTAAGTGCCTCTGAGCTAGGAGGACAGTGACAAGGACCACTGGGAATCCAGCCTGTAGCAATTAAAAAATCTAGAGTTTCATTTCATCTTAAAAATTAATATAAATTATGTGTTCTATTCCATAAACAGAGGTTTGTTTGGTATAACACTTTTCATTTCTATCATAGAGTAAAATTGCGGCTAAAGGAAGATGCAGCATGTTAACACTGTGGTGTGCAGACCCCAGCACACTCCCATTTATCTCTGAGATGGGGTACTCCAGTTTTGGAGGCAAGGACCTAGGAGTTAAGAGGGGGGACTTAATGCCCCAACCCCATCCCAGATCATGAGAAGACTGGGGGATTGCCCAGTTTATCACAGTCAGAGAAACCAAGCAAATAAAAATAAAAGTTAACTAGCCTAGAAATGTTTGCCTCCAGAACATTGGGATGAGGGGTTTCCTGGCACAGCTCTGCCTCCTCTGCAGTCTGTGCCAGAGAAGAGGATGTCTCTGTTTATTACTGTGTTTACTACAGTGAGGCGTATTAATGCTCTGTTTGCAGCATTGTCAGAAACTTGTTAAGGCAGATTTGGGGGTGTTTATTTTCAAAAGCAATGGAAGTCAGGGAGAGAGAGGGCAAAAGTCCCAGGGAAGAGAGACCACATGCTTGGGGGTTAAGCAGAAGGGCTGAGTGGAGAGAGAAGGCCTTAGCTGCCAGCAGGGGGATGACCAGATGGGACTTCACCTTGAATCCAGCTTAGTAGGAACCTGACCCTATGTGGGACTTCTGGAGGCCAACCAGGGTGAGGTCCAAATGCAGAAGAGTTGCTGCCCTGAGTACAGCAGTCCTGCAGATCATCCTCAGGGCTGCTGTGAGATGAGAATGAGTTAGGGCATGCCTGACACATAATAAAGACATGCTTTTGCTAGTATTATTATTATTACTCATCAGGAGTGAGGTCACCTGACTTGGTGGCAAAATCAACCATCAGGAGAGGAATCTAAAACTATGCAAGAGACAGGAACTGAGACTGCATTTGCAAAGTTACAGGGGTTCTGAGGAAGAAATGAAAAATTGGAACAAGCCCAACAAGTCTTATTGAAGCCACTGGGAAGAGAATCTAAAGGGAACTTTTCCCCCAGGCTGATGGAAGTAAAGACTTGAAGAATTTGAGTACAAAAAGATACAACATCACAACATTAGAACTGTCAAGAGGAGCAAGTTAATGGAAATGGGAAAAGGCAATAAGATGCAGGACTTAGGCATGCAGACATAGGTTTGCACCTGGTTGTATGACTTCTTTTGCAAAGCCATGTAACCTTTCTAAGCCTGTGTTTCATCATCTGTAAAAATGAGAATAAAAACAATAACTTCCCCACAGGTTTTTGGGAGATTCAACCGAGACAATTCATGGCATGTAAAAAATGCTCAGGAGGTGGAGCCAACCTGGTACCCTAGACAGACGCACCATGCTGTCCCTCTGCAGCAAAAACCTGAAAAACTAAGTAAAACAGATACAGACATCAGTCCTGGAACCCTAAGCATCAAATGAAGGGATAAAGAACTAGATCAAACACCGAATGGAAGAAGAAACTGACAGAAAACAGAGAACAAGGAGAGATACGGAGTGGAAGGCCCCTGCCAACTAACACAGCACAGTGTTGCCATCTTGGAACACAGCCAGCAATGACCACCCCAAACTGGGAGTACAGGAAGACAACTTCATGAAGCTCCCAACAGAAGACAGCACTTGGTAACCAGAAAAACATGCTTTCCCACCCCTCACCCTTCTGGTGAGTAGCAGCAAGAACCCCCTCCAGTCCAGCAGCCCCCATCACCAGTGTCCCCAATATGAGCACCCCACTTTGGCGCATCCCCTCTTTCTTCTTTTTCTTTCTCCCTCACAACTATCCCCTCATACCACTTTCCCTGCTTCCCGCAGGACCCTGCCATGCCATCACGGCCAGAGTGCCACCAGCTCACTGCTGCCCCTGGTCTACCCTACCCCCACCCATCAGCTTCTTTTGTGCCACAATTTTTTGTTGTTTGTTTGTTTTCTTTTTTCCCTTTCTCTTTTTCCTTTCTCCTTCCCCACTTAGCCTTGTATGCCACATTCCTCTCTTCCCACTGAAACCCCGCTGCACTGTCGTGGCTAGAGAGGCACCAGCCCACCACCACCCCAGCTCCACTCTGCACCAATCTACAGGCTCCCACCATGCCATCACAGTTTTTCCTTTCTTTCCTATCATTTCTTTCTCCCTCCCACCTAGCTTCATACATCACTTCCCCTCCCTTCTCACTGTCCCACATGTCTGCCCCACCCCCACTCACCAGCCCCCAATGTGCCGCCATATTTTTCTTATTCTTTTTTTTCTCTTTCTTCCTTTTCTTTTTCCCTCTCACCTAGCCCCACATGCAAACTCCCTCCCTTCCTGCCAGCCTCCACCGTGCTGCCCTGGGTCTACCCCGCCCCTACTTACAGGCCACTGCCATGCATTTTTTTCCTGTTTTTTTTCTTTCTTTTAAATCTCTACTTTCTCCCTCCCACCTAGCCCCATACATCACCTCCCCCCCTTCCCACAGGCCCCTGGGTCCACCCTGCCCCCACTGCACTGCCATTTTTTTTTCATTTTTCATTTTTTCTCTTTTTCCTTTCTAATTTTTCTTTTTCCCTCCTACCTAGCCCAGTACACCACCTCCCCACATTCCAGCTGGCCCCCATCGCACAGCCATTCTTTTAATTTCTTTTTTCTTCTTCTTTCTTTCCTTTCAACCTCCCACCTAGCCACATACGCCACCTCTTTCCCATTCCCACCAGCCCCTGGGACTGTCCCACTGGCTGGCCACTGCCGTGATGCTTCTTTTAATTTTTTTGCTTTCTCATTTCTTTTCTTTCTCCCTCCCACCAAGAACCATACACCACCTCCCCCACTTAACACCAGCCCCTGCCGTGCCACTGTGGCTAGAGCATCCCCAGCACTCAGGTCCACCACCACACTGGGGTACACCACCCCTCCCTCCTGACACTCAACCAGCTGCTAAATGGTGGGAAGCAAGCCCATACCACTCCCTGCCCAACACTCCTGCCCATCTATCATGGGTCTGTGAGTGCTCCCACATTGTTGGACCAACAACAGAAGGCAGACAGTACCCACCCAGTCAGCATTCAGCAACATCACCAAACAAGTGTACAGTGAAGTGGGCTTACCCTGCCTGCTGCTGTCCTGCCCACCCAGACAAGGTGGTGAGAGCTATGGTGCCCACAGACAAGCAAACAGCAAAGCACACCCAGACTGCCTGCCTTGACGTATCAAAATGAAACTAAAAAACAAGACCAAAAACATGAACATACAATCACTAAATAAAGAAAATAATACCTTAGTCTCTTAGAGACAGCAGACAATATAAAAACATATGAAAAAGCAGGACAAGATGCTCAAGCAAATGACCAAAATAATCAGATAACCTTCTGGTAGAAGAAAAGGCAGTGGAACTATCTGATATGAAATACAAAAGACTAACATTTAAGGCTCTCTAAGCGATTAGGAAAGACATCAAGAAAAACACAGACAAAACCAATGAAAAAATAGACAAAATCGTAGAAAACACAGACAAAATCAACAAAAACATAGCCAAAATCAAAGAAAACACAGACAAAATCATCAAAAACATGGCCAAAATCAAGGAAAACACAGGCAAAACCATAGAAGAATTCAGGAAAATAATACAAGAACAAAATGTCAAAAAAAAAATGAACAATTAGAACTCATAGAAGAAAACTAGAAATCTAAAAGATAAACAACAAAATTTCAGAAATGGCCAACTCAATTGAAGGCTTTAAGAGCAAATCTGAAACAATAGAAGACAGAATAAACGAGAATGAAGACAAATCCATGGGCGCCACTTGGTTTGAGGGAAAATCAGAGAAAAGAATGAAGAAAATCTAAGAATTGTGTGGGACAAAATCAATAGTTGCGAAACAAGGGGAGAAAATGGAAAACCAAGAGAAGATTGTTGAAGGTTTGCTGACAGAGAACTTCACAAATATCATGAAGGACAAAAAGCTAACCATCCAAGAAGCTCAACAAACCCCATATAGGATAGAACCCAAAGAAAGTCACTAAGACATATTATAATCACACTTGCCAAAACCAAAGACAAAAAGAGAATCCTGACAGCAGCTTGACAAAAATGATAATTCACATACAAAGGGGAAACAATAAGACTAAGTTCTGATTACTCTGCAGAAACTATGCATGCAAGAAGGCAATGGGATGACATATATAAAACCCTGAAAGAAAAAAACTGCCAACCAAGAATAATATACCTTGCAAAACTCTCTGTCAAATACACTAGCGAAATTAGGACATTTTTAGATAAAAAGAAACAAAGGGAATTTGTAAAAACCAAACCAAACTTATAGAAATATTAAAGGGAATCCTTTGGTTAGAGAACCAACAACATAGACAACAACCTGAGTCTAGGACACAGAATAGCATCAACCAGATACCAACCTAGCTAAAAAAATTGAAAAAAAAAAAAAAAAAAAACCCTCTCAATAATAAAACAAAGCTAAAAGACTTAAAACAGGGAAACAGAGACATCAATCTATAAATGACAACAACATCAAAACAATAAAAGGGGGAATAAATGGTGTAGTATAGAACTTTCAAATGGAGAGGAAGTCAAGGTGATATCAAGTAATAAAGGACCAGCTCAAACTTAGGAAGTTAAGGGTAAATTTCATGGTAACAACAAAGAAAGTTAACAAACCTACTCATCAAAATAAAAAAAGAAAACATAATGGCTCAGTAAACACAAAAACTATAATAACAAAAGAAAAGAAAAGAAAATCCAGAACAAAAGGAACTAAGCACAGGAAAGTAAGAGGAACAAAGAAAACATCAGCACCATAAAAAGCACAGCAATATGACAGCAATAAACCCATACCAACTGTCATGGATTGAACTGTGTCCCCCAAAAAATCTGTCAACTTGGCTAGGTCATGATCCCCAGTATTGTATGATTGTCTACCATTTTGTCATCTGATATGATTTCCCTATGTGTTGTAAATCCTATCACTATGATGTAATAAGATGGATTAGCAGCAGTTATATTGATGACATCTACAAGATCAGATAGTGTCTTAAGCCAATCTCTTTTGAGATATAAAAGAGAGAAGTGAGCAGAGAGACAGGGAGACCTCATATCACCAAGAAAGCAGCACCAGTAGCAAAGCACATCCTTCAGACCTTAGGTTCCTGCATGGAGAAGCTCCTTGACCAGGGGAAGATTGATGGACCTTCCTCCAGAGCCAAAAGAAACAGAAAGCCCTCCCCTGGAGCTGATGCCCTGAATTTGGACTTGTATCCTACTAGACTGTGAGAGAATAAATTTCTCTTTGTTAAAGCCATCCACTTGTGGTATCTCTGTTACAGCTGCATTAGATGACTAAGACACCTACCGATAATCACAGTGAATATAAATGGCTTATATACACCCATAAAGAGACAGAGAGTACAAGAATGGATTAAAAAAAATGACCCATCAGTATGCTGTCTGCAAAAGACACACCTTAGACGCAAAGACATAAATATATTAAAAATTGAAGGTTGGAAAAAGTGTATCAAGCAAATAGCAACCAAAAAAGAGCAGAAGTGGCAATACTAATCTCAGATAAAATAGAGTTTAATGCAAAATTAAGCATAAAAGAAAGGAAGGATATTCAATAATAATTAAAGGGGCAATCCACCAAGAAGACATAACCCCAATAAATATGTACTTACCTAATGACAGGGCTCCAAAACACATAAAACTCTAACAACAATGAAAAGACAAATAGACAGTTGTATAATAACAGTAGGAGATTTCAACACATCAAGCTCAGAAAAGGACAGAACATCTAGAAAGAAACTCAAAAAAGATACAGAAGATCTAAAGGCCGCAATCAACCAACTTGACCTCATAGACATATATAGAACACTCCACTCAACAACAGAAAGTATACATTCTTTTCCAATGCACTTGGAACATTCTCCAGAATAGACCACATTTTAGGCCACAAAGCAACTTTCAATAAAATCCAAAATATTGAAATATAAAGCATTCTGTCTGATCACAAAGACATAAAAGTAGAAATCAATAACAGAAAAAGGAAAAAAAATCACACACGTGGAAACTGAATAACACTTTGCTTTAAAAAAAAAAAAAAGCTAGATAATAGAAGAAATCAAAGAAGGAAACAAAAAATTCCTAAAATCAAATTAAAATGAAAACACATCATACCAAAATCTTTGGAACACAGCAAAGGCAGTGCTCAAAGGGCAATTTTTAGCAATAAACGCACACATCAAAAAAGAACCAGCCAAAATCAAAACGCTAACCCTACAACCCGAACAAATAGAAAGAAGGCAGGAAAACAAGCCCACAGGCACCAGAAAAAAGGGAAATAATAAAGATTAGAGCAGAAATAAATGAAATAGAGAACCGAAAACCAATAGACAGCATCAACAAGACCAAAAGTTTGTTCTTTGAAAAGATTAAATAAATCAACAAACCAGTGGTCAAACAGACAAAAGAAAAACAGAAGAGGAAGCAAATAACTCAAATAAGGAGTGAGATGAGGCACATTATAACAGATCCAACTGAAATAAAGAGGATCATAACAAAATACCATAAAAAACTGTACTCCAACAAATTTGAGAACATAGAGGAATTGGACAAGTTTCTAGAAACACTCTACCTAGCTAAATTAACACAAACTGAGATAGGAAATCTAAACAGACCCATAACAAGAGAAGAAATGGAAGAAGAAATTAAAAAAAAAAAAAAAAAACTTCCAAGGAAAAAAGCCTTGGGCTGGACTTCTTCACTGGAGAATTCAATCAAATATTCAGAGAAGTGCTCACACCAGTACTACTCAAACTATTTCAGAGTATAGAAAATGAAGGAATACACCCAAATTCATTCCATGAAGCCAGCATAACCTTGATACCAAAGCCAGGCAAAGACACTACAAAAAAAGAAAATTACAGACCAATATCTCTTAGGGATATACATGCAAAAGTTCTCAACAAAATTCTAGCCAATAGAATTCAGCATCGTATCAAAAAATTAATACACCACGATCAAATGGGATTCATACCAGGTATAAAAGGATGGTTCAACATTAGAAAGTCAATGAACATAATCCACCACATAAATAGAACAAAAGAAAGGAATCTCATGATCATCAAAATCGATGCAGAAAAGGCATTTGATAAAGTCCAACACCCATTCCTGATTAAAAAAAAAAACTCAATAAAATAGGAATAGAAGAGAAATTGCTCAACATCATAAAGGCCATCTATACAAAACCAACAAACAACATCATTATCAATAGAGAGAGACTGAAAGCATTCCCTAAGAATGGGAACAAGACAAGGGTGCCCTTTATCACCATTCCTATTTAACATTGTGTTTGAAGTCCTATCTAGAGCAATAAGGCAAGAAAAAGAAATAAAGGGCATCCAAATTGAAAAGTAAGAAGGAAAACTATCCCTATTTTCAGATGATATAATCCTATACATAGAGAACCCCAAAGATTCCAGAAGAAAATTACTGGAACTAATAGAAAGATTCAGCAGAGAAGCCGGATCCAACATCAACATACAAAAATCAGTTGGGTTCCTATACACCAACAAAGAGAACTTTAAAAAGGAAATCAGGAAAACAATACCATTTATAAAAACCTCTAAAAAGATAAATACTTAGGAATAAATCTAACCAGGTAAGTGAAAGACCTATCTATACAAAGAAAACTGCAAAACACTATTGCAAGAAACCGAAAGAGACCTACATAAATGGAAAAACGTAACACGCTCATGGATAGGAAGACTCAACATTGTGAAAATGTCATTTCTACCCAAAGCGAGCTACAGACATAATGCAATCCCAACCCAAATACCAACAGCATTCTTTAATGAGATGGAAAAACTAATCACCAACTTTATATGGAAAGGAAAGCAGAAAGCAATATTGAAGAAAAAGAACAAAGTAGGAGACTTCACACCACCTGATCTCAGAACCTACTATACAGCCACAGTAGTCAAAACAGCCTGGTACTGGTGCAACAACAAACACATAGACCAATGGAACTGAACAGAGAAACCAAACGTAAATCCATCCACCTATGGTCAGCTGATCTTTGACAAAGAACCAAAGTCCATTAAACGGTGAAAAGATAGTCTTTTTAACAAACGGTACCTGCAAAACTGGATGTCCATCTGTAAAAAAATGAAACAGGACCCATACTTCACACCACACACAAAAACTAACTCAAAATGGGTGAAAGACCTAAATATAAAACCTAAAATGATAAAGATTATGGAAGAAAAAATAGGGACAACTCTACGGGCCCTCATACATGGCATAAATACAATACAAACCATAACTAATAATGCTCAAACATCAGAAGGTAATCTAGATACCTGGGAGCTCCTAAAAATTAAACACTTACACTCATCAAAAGACTTCACCAAAAGAGTGAAACAAGAACCTACAGACTGGGAAAAAAATGTTGGCTATGACATATCTGACAAGGGTCTAATCTGTAAAATCTATAGAATACTTCAACACCTGAACAACAAAAAGACAAATAATCCAGTTAAAAAGTGGACAAAGGATACGAACAGATACTTCATCAAAGAAGACATTCAGGCGACTAACAGGCACATGAGGAAATGCTTGTCATCATCAGCCATTAGAGAAATGCAAATAAAAACTACAGTGAGATACCATCTCCCCTGGACATTACTGGTACTAATCAAAAAAACAGAAAATAACAAATGTTGGAGAGGTTGCGGGGAGAGTGGAACTCTTATGCATTGGTAGTGGGGTTGTAAAAAGGTACAACCACTATGGAAAATGATATGGCACCTCCTCAAAAAGCTAGAAATAGAAATACCACACGGTCCAGTAATCCCACTTCTAGGAATATATCCTACAGAAACAAGAGTCGTCACATGAGTAGACATATATACACCCATGTTCAGTGTAGCATTATTCACAGGAGCAAAAAGATGGAAACAACCTAAGTGCCCAGTAACAGATGAGTGGATAAAGAAATTGTAGTACATACACACAATGGCATACTATGCAATGATAAGGAAATCTGTGAAACATCTCACAACATGGATGAATCTGCAGGGCATTGTGCTAAGTGAAATAAGTCAATCACAAAAGGACAAGTATTGTATGAGACCACTATTATAAAAAACCCAAGAAAGGCTTTACATACAGAAAAAAAAGGAAAGCAATCTTTGATGGTTAAAAGGGAGGGAAAGGATGGGAAGAGGAAATCACTAACTAGGTAGTAGGCAACTGGTAACTTTGGTGAAGGGAAAGATATAGGGGAAGCCAGCACAACCTGACTTCAAAGTCATAGAAGCTTCCCAGACACATCCAAACACCTTGAGGGACCAAGTTACTGTCGCTGAGGCCTAGGGACTATTGTCTCAGGGAACATCTAGGTCAATTGGCATAACATAGTGCATAAAGAAAATGGTCTACATCCTATTTTGGTGAATAGCATCTGGGTCTTAAAAGCTTTCTAGTTGCCATCTAAGATCCATCTATTGGTCCTATCCGTGTAGAGCAAAGGAGAGTGAAGAAAACCAAAGACATGAGGAAAATATTAGTCCAGAGGACTATGAACCACATGAACCACAGACTCCACCAGCCTGAGCTCAGAAGAACTACATGCTGCCTGATTACCACCAACAACCACTCTGACAGGGATCATAATAGAGTATCCTCAACAGAACATGATAAAAACGTGGAACAAAATTCAAATTCACAAAAAAAAAAAAAAGACCAGACTTACTGGTCTAACCAAGACTGGAGGAACCCCCAGGGACTATGACCCCAGATACCCTGCTAACTCAGAACTGAAGTCACTCCCAAAGTCCACTTTTCAGCTAAAGATTAGACAGGCCTATAAAACAAACAATAACACAGGTGAGGAACATATTTCTTATTTCAATCAAGGATACAAGACCAAATCGTCAACATCTGCCCAAAAGCAAAGACAAGAAGGAAGAGACAGGAAAACTGGACGAATGGACACAGGGAACCTGGGATGGAAAGGGAAAGAGGGTGAGTGCTGACACAATGCAGAGATTGTGACAAATGTCACAAAACAATTTGTGTATAAATTTTTGAATGAGAAACCAGTTTGCACTGTAAACTTTCGCCTAAAGCACAATAAATTTTTTTAAAACACTCAATAAATGTTAGTTCTTCTCATTATTAGTAACTAAATGGTGTTTTGTCTATAAGATTCTGAGACTGAAAAGGAAAAATATTAGGTAAGTTTCTTGGTTTTCTAGTGCTGTTGTAACAGAAATACCACAAGTGGGTGGCTTTAACAAACAGAAATTTATTTTCTCACAGTTTAGGAGGCTAGACGTCCAAATTCAGGATGCTGGCTCTAGGGAAAGGCTTTCTCTCTCTGCCAGCTCTGGAGGAAGGTCCTTGTCTCTTCTGAGCTTCTGCTCCTGGGCAATCTTCACGTGGCTTGACATCTCTCTTCTCCCCATCTCTGCTTGCTGTCTTGCTTGTTTAATCTCTTTTATATCTCAAAAGAGATTGATTTAAGATACACCCTACACTAACACTGTCTCATTAACATAACAGAGAAAACCCATTCCCAAATGAGATTATGACCACAGGTATAGCGATTAGGGTTTACAACATATTTTGGGGGGACATAACTCAAACCAAAAAAAATGCAACTTCAGACTCTCTAAATTTTATTTTGAGATAGTCAAGTCTTAAGAAGGATGAAGAAGAAGAAAAAGGGAGGAAAAAAAGGAGGAGGGGACAAAAGGAAGAAGAGAAAGAAAAAAGTGGTAGAGGAGGAATAGAAGGAAGAGGAGGAGAAAGAAAAAAGCAAAGGATGATGGTCCTGGTAATTAATTAACAAGACAGTTTAGCATGAGAATACTCCAAAATACATCATCAATCGGCCTCTTCTTCTCAGCCCCCCTCACTCTTGCACTCATCCCTTAAATGTTAAAGTTCTTCAGAGCCCATCCCTGACCCTATTCTCTTCTCACTTTACAAGATCTTCTTGGGCAATGTCATTCATTCCATGGCTTCACTTACTACCCATTCTTAACCTCTCAAGTATTTATTTCCAGCCAGATATCTCTTGAGCTTTAACTTCATATTTTCAATTGTCAACCGAACATCCCCACCTGGATACATCAAAGTCAACACCTCTGTCTTAGTTACCTAGTGCTGCTATAACAGTAATACCACGGGAAATTTATTTTCTCAGTCTAGGAGGCTGGAAGTCTGAATTCAGGGCGCTGGCTTGAGGGTAAGTCTTTCTGTCTGTGTCAGCTCTGGGGAAAGATCCTTGTCTCTTTAGCTTCTGTTTCCTGGTTCTGTGGAGATCTCCATGTGGCTTGGCATCAATCTTCCCCCATCTCTCTCATTTAATCTCTTTTTATATCTCAAAAGAGATTGACTCAAGATACACCCTACACTAACCCTGCTCAATTAACATAACAAAGACAATCCATTCCCAAAGGAGATTATAACTACAGGTATAGATGTTAGGATTTACAGCACATATTTTGGGAGAACATACTTCAATCCATAACAACATCCAAAAGACATCTTCTATCTTCCCATAAAAAAAACAAACAAAATGCCTGCTCTTCTTCCTTTATTCCTTATCAAGGTTAAGGGCACCACCACCACTACTCCACATCAGAAATGTGGGAATCATGCAAGACTTCTCCCTTGCCCTAGTCCTCAGTTGCTTCTCCTGCCTTAATTTCCTTGAAGTCTGTTTCAACTATCCATTCCTTCATTTATGGCCTTAGTTCAAACCCTCAGCTCTCAACTAGACCTGAGGGTCAGTTCTGTTACAAAACTACGTAGTCGTTTCTTTGAGAAAAGGATTCATATTATAGTCCATGTGCAGATAAATACTCAACAAAATTATGCTAAAATATAGTATAACATTTATTTTTAAAGTATAGACATTTACCTGTTTTCATTTACTTTGAAACTATACTACCTTAAGGACATGATTTCATAAGAAATGGCATCATTCTTTTTCCCTAGCCACAAATTTTACAAATGTATCCCAGGCTTATACCTATTAGCTTATAGCCATTTCTAAAACGATATCATTGTGTGGCATCAACAGAGCAAATTTAAACTTTGAAAAAAAATGTATTCTTCACTGGAATCTACTGGGAACCTGGACAAAACACTTGCAGGTTAACATTAGCATGAATTGGGGGATGTAAAGAAAGAAATGTGGTTTTAAATTTAATTCAACAACAGCCTACTTGGGCTGAATTTGTGATGAGTTTCAGATTAAGATAAATAATCTCTATTTTCTTATTTCTGGAGAGCAAGAGACTCCTTCTCCTCCTTCCCCACAATCAGTTCTTCATTCATTCCTTCTTCTGTCCCTACAAAGCATGACACTCTCTACATTTTCTAATTGACCTTGTAAAATGTCACCCACTTTCTGCCCAACTCTCTCACTGTTGGTCAAAGATGGATATCACACATGTGAGAGAGTAGATTTTGTAGAAAACCAAAAAAACAAAAAACATTCCATGAATTGATTCCTTCTCATAGTGACCCTATAGGACAGAGTAGAACCGCCACAAAGAGTTCCAAGGCTGTAATCTTTACGGAAGCAGACTGCCACATCTTTCTTCCACAGAGCAGCTGATGGGTTTGAACGGCACTCCTTTCAGTTAGCAGCCAAGCACTTAACCACTGTGCAACCAGGCTCCTCAATACCAAAAAACAAACAACAACAACAAAAAAACCCATTGCCGTTGAGTCGATTCCGACTCACAGCGACCCTGTAGGACAGAGTAGAACTGTCCCATAGAGTTTCCAAGGAGAACCTGGTGGATTCCAGCTGCCAGCCAGGGGACCCAAAATGCCATCATGGTTCCCTGTAGAGTGGGAATTTTTGGAGGTCAGATCAGAAATAAAATTTTAGACCCAGTCCTTGAATGAATAATTTGGGCAGGTAAAATTAGCAGTGGACAAAACCTTCATCTTTGTTCCTTGGTTCTGTAGGCCAAAAAAAGGTACTGGGTTTTAAAGCAAGCCTAGGTTCAATGAATGGAGAAAGAGGTTCCGCATCTTGATAGAAGGAGCTGCAAGAACTGTGGCCAGTTTTGCAATGCACCACATTTTGTTCTTTAAAAATTTGCCTTGTCTGTAACTTTTATGTCCCTTTATTCTAGTAGTGGTGGTTGTGGTGGTAAGCTTTATAAACACTTCTCCATATTCTTGGTTCATCATTTTCTATTTGAGTCTTTAACTCCATCTACAGTTTATTTTGGTATATGCCATAAGACATTTACCCCTTTTTTAAAAAGTATATATATGTATATCTATATATGAATTTTAAATCATTTATTAAAAACTATTTAATGACTGTATTTTGGAGAGTTCATCACATGTTGAGTTTTCATAGATAGTTGGGTCTATTTCTGGACTCTTGTTTCATTGAGTTTGTTTTTTTTTCCTTAAACATCTCTCCATTTTAATTATAGTTTCTTTGTGATAGGTCTTAATGACTAATGGAGCCAAGTATTCTTATTGTTTTATTTTTGATTTTTTAAAATTTATCAGGTTTATTTTTCCTTGTAAACTGTAAATATTTTCTCAAATTCCACAACTGTACTGATATTGCATTCAATTACAAAATAGTATGGGTAGAAAAGTCAATTTTTGCCAGACTGTGTAGCCAGATGATAAATATCTTTATATAATTAAGTTTTAAAAAATACAGTAAGATTAGACTTTGAAAAGAAACTTTCTCAATTTTATTCATTAAGTTTATTCCTGCTTTATCATTTCCTTCCTATTATAGAGCCTAGATCTATCTTTTCCTAAAAAGATGTGTAATTTAAATAGTCACTGCTGGCACAAAGGAATGATACCGAATTTTCAGAATTTATCTTGAACTTTGCTACTTTATCTAAATTCTTTTCTGAGTTCTAGTGGTTTGTCAGATGATTTTTTAGGTTTTTTTAGGTAACAATCATGCCATCTTCAACTATTAATTTGTCTCTCTCTTTCTAATACACATTCTTATTTGTCCTAAATTTTACGTTAGTAAAAATCTTCAATACAATATTAAAATAAAAAAGGCAGTGGTGACTTCTTAGCATTGTTGTTGAGTTTAAAGAGTATATTATTAAGAATAAAACTGGCCAATTTCAGCATCTGTTGAATAAAGTTTTCTTTTAGAGATTATTGATGTGCTTATTTTATTACATTTTAAAATATTGAACAATAGTTCTTTTTCTGAGATAAGTAGTGGGTTGTGGTATTTCTTTCTTTTAAATTTTTTGCTAGATTGTATTTGAAATGTAAAGTATTAATTAAAATTAGAGATTTTTATATTTTTATAAAAATGAGAATCTGCAAGTGCAATATGGTTTTTCTTAATTCTTCTATGATTTAACATTTTTTCCCATCTATATGTATTTTTTTGTGCTAGACTATTAGGTATACACAAAGTTTTTCTAATGCCATGTCTTTATAGTGAACTTATATCTGCTATCATAATATAATGATCTTCTTTTGTATTACAAGAATTTATTGATAGCATTTGCCCATATTGTATTTTAAACTCTTTATCAAGTTTGTGCTTTCTGTGTAACTCTTATAAGGACACATGGATTTGTACATCGATTTAAATAATCAAATTATTATGTCCTTTGATGAATAAAATAATTTTATGTTTTTTATTTTATTCTGTCCTCTGTCTTTCTAGTTTATGTTTTTTAAAAGTAGGGCTTCTATGTTTCATCTTTTCTATTGTGACTTGATGAGTGGACTGTAATGTGTCCTTTTTCATGTTAGAATAATTTAAAAATTAAATATCCCATACTTACCATTACTTATGATTAATTTAAAATATTCCATAAACATTCTTAATTGTAATAGTCATTAATTTATTACTATAAAATCAGCCACAATTACTTTTGGCAAGTGTTTAGTACTATAATCATTAATTTAGATATACACATTTAAACACAATTACTTTGGTCTCTGCTTTATGGAGAAGACATTTTTGTGTTTTGTGACTCTCCTTTTCTTCTATTCATCATTACTTAATCTAAAGTCCTTATGCCCTCATTACTTCTGAATTATTTGGTTCTACTTATGGTTAAAAAATTATTCCAATTAGGAGACTTCCGGGCAACATGGCACTATAGGCAGAAGCACCACACCGTCCATCGACAGCAAAGATCCAAAAAACTAAACCAAATAGAAAAAACTGCAGTCCTGAAACCCTAAGCATCAAATGAAGAGATGAAGAACTCAGCCAAGCACCGAATAGAATAAGAAACTGACAGAGAACAGAGAGCAAGGAGAGCTACATGCAGAGGTCCCCTATCAGCTAACGCAGCACTGAGCTGCCATCTTGGACTCCTATCAGAGATCAGCAAACAGGCATATGAGAAAGCAGCTTCATGGAGCTTCCAGCAGGAGACAGAACAACCAGTAACCAGCGATATATGCTTTCCCACCCCCCACTCTTCTTCACCCCCACTCAACCTCCTATGCTTCCTGCTGCCACACTCTTTTCACTGGGAAGCAATGGCTTGGATTTCACCTGCCCACACTGGCTGGCTCCCTAAGTGCCAATTGTTGGCTGCTGCTGTTGTTTCTTCTACTCTTTAGATTTCTTCCTTACCTCTCAACACCTCCCCCTTCTTTCTCTCAAATACCTGGCTCTGTGCACCATCTTTGCTTCTTCCTGAAAGGCTGTGAAATGCCGCTCAAATGTGAGACTGCTTCCTGGCATGTGCTGCCATGCTGGTGGGGTCCCGGGGCTTTTTTTAAATTTGTTTGAATTGTTTATTTGTTTATTTTCTTTTTCTTTTCTCAAATTGGGAACCCTTTCTAGCCAGGCAGTACTGCACAACTTGGCACCTACTCCCTCAGTTTGTGCAGACACGCAGAGGGATCCCTGAGGGCATTTCTTTTCTCTTCTTCTGTTTCGTAGGGGGTTTTTCTTGTTCCTTTTTTTAAAAGTTTGTTTGTTTTCTTTTCTTTTCCCTCTTTTTCCCTTTTTGTCTTTCTTCATTACTCACTTTCTCGTCTCTCTGTACTTTCCTTCTCTTCCTGTCCCCTGAATAACTGGTGCTGAGTGACAGCTCTACGCCTTTTAGCCAGGCTATAATTCACAGCCTGGGAGCAGCTTCCTCACACCTTGTAACCACACTAGTGGGGTCCCTGGGAGATTTTTTTTCTTTTTTCTTTCTAATTTTTATTTATTCATTTTGTTCTATTCTTTTTTCTTCTTATTCTCCTTTTGTTTTTCTCCATTTCTTAGTCACTCATCTCTCCAATCCAATGGCAAGCTCCTCTAGCACTGTTTTTGTTTGTTTGTATGTTTTTGGATCCCATTCCTCTCTCCTCTCTCTTACTTGTCTTAGCTCCACACATCACAATCTACCCCCTCCATCCTGCCTACCTGCACTGTGCGCTGGCCATCACAGCACCAAGTGGCCCAGGCACAGCCTACTGAAACTTGCCCATCACTGATTACTGGCTCACCCTGGTGGCCATAGCAAGTGCCACAAACAACCCATCCCAACAACTCCTCTTCAGCTAGACCTGCCCTGCTATACCATATCTGAGGGACTGACCCGAACAATTGGAGAAGGAGGCGAAAAGTATCAAGCCCACATCTGAGCAAACAACAAAGAACACACAGCCCGTCCGCTCAGATATAGCCAAATAAAACAAAAAAAGGACAAAACAAACAAATCTACAATCAATAAATGAGAAAAATAACTACCAAATGCCCCGAAGACAGCAGACACTATCAAAACATTTGCAAAATCAGGACAGGATGGTTCCAGTAGACATCCAAAATAAAACACCAGATGACTTTCCAGTAGAAGAAAAGGCACTAGAACTACCTGATAGGGAATTCAAATCTCTGATATTCAGAGCTTTCCAAGA
>NW_004443945.1:22403570-22404920 GCF_000243295.1 Trichechus manatus latirostris | reverse complement strand
AAGACTAAGCTCAGATTATTCGGCAGAAACAATGCAGGCAAGAAGGCAATGGGATGACATATATAAAACTTTGAAAGAAGAAAATTGCCAGCCAAGAATAATATATCCTGCAAAACTCTCGTTCAAATATGATGGTGAAATTAGGAGATTTCCAGATAAACAGAAATTAAGGGAATATGTAAAAACCAAACCAAACTTACAAGAATTATTAAAGGGAGTACTTTGATCCGAGAACAAAGAACCTCAGCTCACAGGTTGAATCTAGGATGCAGGATGGTACCAGCCAGATATGAACCTAGGAAAAGAACTCTCAAGGACTATCCAAAAACAAACGAAATACAACAGGGAATCAGAGCAGTTAATCTGTAAATGATAACAACATAAGAACAATAAAAGAGGGAATGAATGGTTTAGGTATAGAACCTTCTAATGAAGAGGAAGGCAAGGCGATACTAAGTAATAATACACTGCTTCACTTAGAAAGATAAGGGTAAATTTCATGGTAACCACAAAGTTAACAAACCTACTCAGAAAAATGAAGAGGAAAAACATAAAGTCTCAGTAAAAATAAAACCTATGAAAACAAAAGAAATGAAAAAAAATCCACAAACAAAAGGAATTCAGTACAGGATAGCAAGAGGAACAAAGAAAACGTCAGAACCACAAAAAAAAAGCACTACGAAATAACAGCAATAAACTCAGACCTATCAATAATTACACCAAATGTAAATGAGCTAAATGCACCCATAAAGAGACGGAGAGTGACGGAATGAATAAAAAACAGGATCCATCAATATGCTGTCTACAAGAGACACACCTTAGAAATAAAGATGTAAATTTATTAAAAATCAAAGGTTGGAAAAAAATACATCAAGCAAACAATTACAAAAAAAGACCAGGAGTGGCAATACCAATCTCAGATAAAATAGACTTTAAAACAAAATCCACCACAAAAGACAAAGAAGGACACCATACAATGATTAAGGGGACGATCCATCATGAAGACATAACCATAATAAACATCTACGCACCCAATGACAGGGCTCCAAAAAACATAAAACAGACTCTAACAACACTGAAAAGAGAAATTGACAGTTCCACAATAATAGTAGGAGACTTCAACACACCACTCTCATTAAAGGCCAGAATGTCTAAAAAGAAACTCAGCAAAGATGCAGAAGACCTAAAGGACACAATCAGCCAACTTGACCACATAGACATATATAGAACACTCCACCCTACAGCTGCAAAGTTCACATTCTTTTCCAATGCACATGGAACGTTCTCCAGAATAGACCACATCTTAGGCCACAGAGCAATTCTCAACAAGATCCAAAACGTTGAGATAAT
>NW_004443945.1:22382872-22399057 GCF_000243295.1 Trichechus manatus latirostris | reverse complement strand
TGAAGAAAACAACATACAAGGAAAAGATTAGTCCAAAGGACTAATGGACCACAGCTACCAAGGCCTCCACCAGACTGAGTCCAGTACAGCTAAATGGTGCCTGGCTACCACCACTGACAGTTCTGACAGGGATCACAACAGAGGGTTCTGGACAGAGCTGGAGAAGGATGTAGAACAAAATTCTAACACAAAAAATAAGATCAGATTTACTGGCCTGACAGAGACTGGAGAAACCCCAAGAGTATGGCCCCCGGACACTCTTTTAGCCCAGTGGTGAAGTCACTCCCGAGGTTCACCGTTCAGCCAGGGATTGGACCGCCCCATAAAACAAAATGGGACTAATGAGGCACAGCAGTCGAGGGACAAAGACTAGAAGGCAGAAGGGGACAGGGAAGCTGGTGATAGGGAACCCAAGGTTGAGTTAAGGACAGTGTTGACATGTAGTGGGGTTGTTAACCTTTGTCATAGGGCAATATGTGTACTGTTTAATGGGAAACTATTTTGTTCTGTAAACCTTCATCTCAAGTGAGAATAGCAGCACAACTGGAAGAACATAATCAATGTCACTGAATTGTACTTGTAGAAACTTTTGAAATGGTATATCTTTGGCTATGTATATTTTCACCAAAAAGAAAAGGTTCTCCAAGGTCAAGAAGGGAGTGTTGACATGTCATGGGGTTGTTAACCAATGTCATAAAAGAATATGTGTACTGTTTAATGAGAAACTATTTGTTCCGTAAACCTTCACCTAAAGTACAATAAAAAAAAAAAAAATGATGAATCTGCAAAGCATCTCATAACATGGATGAATCTGGAGGGCATTATGCTGAGTGAAATAAGTCAATCACAAAAGGACAAATATTGTATGCATCCACCACTATAAAAATGCATGAAAAGGTTTACACACAAAAAGAAATAATCTTTGATGCTTACGAGGGAGCGGAGTGGTGGGGAGGTAACTTTGGTGAAGGGTAAGACAGTACACAATACTGGGGAAGCCAGCACAGCTTGTACAAGGAAAACTCATGGAAGCTCCATAGACACATCCAAACTCCCTGAGGGACCAAATTGCTGGGCTGAGGGCTGTGGGGACCATGGTCTCAGGGAACATCTAGCTCAATTGGCATAACATAGTTTATAAAAAAATGTTCTACATTCTACCTTAGTGAGTAGCGTCTGGGGTCTTAAAAGCCTGTGAGCAGCAATCTAAGATACTCCACTGGTCTTACCCCTTTGAGAGCATGGGAGAATAAAGAAAACAAGATACAACGGAAAGATTAGTCCCAAAGACTAATGGACCACCACTGCCACGGCTTCCACTAGACTGAGTCCAGTACAACTAGATGTGCCTGGCTACCACCACTGACAGTTCTGACAGGGATCACAACAGAGGGTCCTGGACAGAGCCGGAGAAAAATGTAGAACAAAATTCTAACTCACAAAAAAAAGACTAGACTTAACTGGCCTGGCAGACTGAACAAACCCTAAGAGTATGGCCCCCAGACACCCTTTTAGCTCAGTAATGAAGTCACTCCTGAGGTTCACCTTTCAGCCAAAGATTAGACAGGCCCATAAAACAAAACAAGACTAATGGGGCACAACAGCCCAGGGACAAGGACTAGAAGGCAGGAGGAGACAGGAAAGCTAGTAATAGGGAACCCAAGGTCAAGAAGGGGGAGTGTTGACATGTTGTGGGGTTGTTAACCAATGTCATAAAACAATATGTGTACTATGTAATAAAAAACTATTTGTTTTGTAAACCTTTCTCTAAAGTACAATGAAAAAAATTAAAAATTTTTATTAATAAAAAAATTATTCCAATTAGATGTTTCAGCAACATCCCTTGCCTTTCTTTTTTCTTATATGTTTACGCTTGTTCTATCAGTATGGACTTACTATGTTTTCCTATTAACGTTTCTTTTTTTTTTCAATAAGGAATAAAGGGTGGAGTTGGCTTTACTGAATGAACATCATATATTATTTTCTGCGTCAATTTCACTGTTCAAGGATTCCTTCTTATGTCCCTACCCCAGGATTTGGTGAGCTGGTTAACATCCCATGTTACCTCTATAGAGAGAAGTGTTCGGGAGTTTTCTACAAGATTGACTGTTTGAAAATTTTTGTCTTTACCTATGATTCAAGCCTTCCTGGGTATATCATTCTTAGACTGAGCTTTCTGTCTTTAAGAATTCTGAAGCTCTAATTCTATTATCTTGAGACAGCAGTAAATATACTTGAAGATACCCTAGTTTTGGCTCATTTAAAATAGACATTTTCCCCCTCTGCTTATAAGTTTGAGAAATTTTTATTCTTAAAGTTTAAGAATTTTAATACCTTACCCTCCAGAATTAGTTTCTGCTTTTTTATTTAACTTGAGTCAGTTCTTTTAATTCATACCCTCAGTTCTTTTTAAAATTATGAATTTTTAAAAATTATACCTTGACTATTAATTCTGCCCTTCAGATATTTTATAGTTTACATGTTAGATTTCTGTTATCTTCCATGTCTTTTATGTTTTCTGATATTCTTTTGGTCTTAGTATTAATTATATGTATTGAGCCCCTGAGAATGTATAATATTTTCAAAACCATTGTTACTCCTTGGGGGATTTATATCATAGCAGCCGTTGACCTCGCTGCTTTTTCAATTGTGTTCTTTTTCTTTTGACTTGTAAAATTTTCTCCAAAAATATTAACATTCCTCCCTACTCCTTTGATTTATGTTTTTGTTCCTGTGGATGCAGAGAATTTAAGCTTGTAGGAACTGTAGGTGACATTTTTGAATTCAGTGTTATTCCCTTTCAGCAATCTTCTCATGTTAAACTTTCCCGGCATCTATGTCCAAGTGGGTTCCTTCTGCCAGCAGCATAACAGATGCAATATGGTACCTTCAATATTAGACTCCATACACTCTCTATGCCTTCACCTGCCGTCAGGATCCTGTATTTGCAATTTATCGACACCTATCAATGGTCAGATAGAGAAAGGCGTTTGCCTACGGGCAAATCATTATTTATCTGGAAGCATAACTATGATAAATATTCTGAATGGAAATAGGTGTGTGCTTCCCATCTGTGATGGGAGCATGACAACAACCAAGCTGTGCAGGGCAGAGGCTTCTCCCGCAACTGCCACTGCCAAGTCCTGTTCCAAGACAGGAGGGCTGCCGTCCGTGAGCTCTGACCACTGTTACTGGGCACTTCCAGGAAAGGGGTCAGACTTGGCACAACAACTGAGAGCTTCAACCCTGAGAGCTGGGAAGCAAAATGGGCTGCTTCTTAAGAGAGGCTTCCAGTAAGGCAAGACTTAGAGCATGACATTGTCTGACTCGGACTTGTGTGGGCCTTCTGCTGTCTCTGGAAGATCACACAGCAAGGCTCTGGAGAAGTCTGAAGCTCTCACAGGTAAGAAAAGTCAGCAAAGGTCCTTTGGAAGGACCAACTCCGTATTATTAGATAAAAAATATTTATTCAGGAGGATTTCTTTTATTTTACAGCAGTGTTTCTCAGAGGAGTGTGGGCCCCATACCTGCAGCATCAGCTTCACCTAAGAAATTGTTAGAAATGCAAATTCTTGGGCTCTACCTTAAACCTTGTTGTTGTTGTATGCCAGTTCCAACTCATAGTGACCCTATATGACAGAGGGAACCACCCAATAGGGTTTCCTAGGCTGTAATCTTTATGGGAGCAGATCGCCAGGTCTTTTCTCCTGCAGAGTGGCTAATGAGTTTGAACTTTAGACCTTTAGGTAGGCAGCTGAGCTCTTAACCATCACGCTACCAGGGCTCCTTACCCTAAACCTACTGAATCGAAAACCCTGAGGGTGGAGCCTACTGGTTTGTTGTTTTAACAAGTCTTCCAGGTGATTCTGATGAATGCTAAAGTTTGAGAACCAGTATTTTACAAGATAGCTCCTACAAGACAGAAACATTAACCCAACTGAAAAATTTTAGGTTGGATTTCAACCTCGTCAGAACTGCACGACTATATTATTGTGACAAAAAAAGGGGGGGGGGCTCTTTATTTATTTATTTTAAGCCATTATAGTTATTTGGATTGATTCTTCTAGATGTTTTTAATGACATTTGGGGAAACCCTTGTGGCATAGTGGTTAAGAGCTATGGCTGCTAACCAGAAGGTTGGCAGTTTGAATCCACCAGGTATTCCTTAGAAACCATATGGGACAGTTCTACTCTGTCCTATAGGGTCGCAATGAGTCAGAATCGACTCAAAGGCAACAGATTTATGAGTCAGAACCGATTTGATACCACTTAACAAGAACAACAACAATGACATTTACCCATTCGACAAATATTTATTGAACACATGCTGTGAGCTAAGCACTATATCAGGGAATAGGCACATAGCGGTGAACCAATAGATACCTGTTCTGGATTGAATTGTATCCTCCAAAAATATATGTTAGAATCCTAATGCCTATACATGTGAATGTCATCCCATTTGAAAGGCCTGGAGATCTGCTTCTGAAAATCAGCCAATGAAAACCCTATGAATCACAATGGTCTGATCTGCAACCAATCATGGGGGATGTAGGACCAGGTGGTGTTTCATTCCGTTGTGCATGGAGTCACCACAAGTCAGGGCCAGACTCTTCGGCAGCTGACAACAACAATAAGTGTAAATATGAAATACAAGGTCACATAAGTAATCAATTCCTTTTTTTTTTTTTTTTTTAACAATTATCTTCAGATTTTCCTCAGTCAGAAATCCTTCCCAGGCAACCCCTATGAGAACTGTAGCCACACCATATCGCTCTTCCAGGATTCCTCACTATACTGAAAGAATCCAACCATATTTATGTTGTCCAGTCAAAAACTTGGTAGTTTCCACTTTTAAGAGCATGTTTTCTAAACATCTCTGGTAAATGGAGATTTTGACTTTATGCCCAGGACACCCTGAGAGCTGCTCCTACAGAAAAAACTAATAGGATAATAAATCCCAAGTCCTTTTTTTCTCTCTCTGAACAAGAGTTGTTTTAGTTAAACTTGCATTCACTTTTCTCTGAATGCTGCCTCTCCACTCTTCTCAGACCATTGTGTTTAATACAGGACTTTTGACTCAGCCATCATTACTCACACTTTCCTGATTTTACTTTAAACACTGTTGGCTAAAATGTCAATTTATCAAGACTGTTTTGCCTAGCAGTTGGGGGATAATTTATTTTCCCGTTGAAGGGTTTGATATTTATTAGCGCAGCAGCACTGGTCAGCGGAGACTCACACTCCAGGGGACAAGGTCTGAGTCCAGCTTCGTGGCCTTCTCCACCCTCCTCCTCTGCTTAAACTCAACCCACCTTTCTCCTGAGGCAACAACTTGCTGGCGCCTGAGAGGTGCAGGAGATGGTAAGTGTGGGGCTTGGCCTCTCAGGAAGAGGAAACTCGGGTGCTCCCTTCCCCCTCGGAAGCTGGACCTGCATACAGCTCTGAAGGCGCTCAGCCAGCTCTCCCAGGGAGAGAGGCCAGACCTCAAAGCAGAGTCCACCGTGAGGGAGATCCGTGGTGTTCAGATGGAGTACGGATCACAGAAACGCATGCATCTGTAAGGAGAACTCGCTGAAGAGTGGCCATGCCGAGCGTCCGCTGCCAAAGAGCCTCTGCTTGGCAAGAGAGGAGTCAGGTAAGGTGGGGCCTGTTTTAAGAAGCTGAGAACCCCAGGGAATGGGTAGCAATAGGAAACAATTCTTACACAGAGCAGGTAGCATCTTTGTGGTGCCATCACAGTGCCTAGCAAGAGTAGGATTTTAACCAGTTGAAACCAGTTGGCGTTAAGTTGATTGCAACTCATGGTGACCCCATGTGTGTCAGAGCAGGACTGCGCTCCATAGGGTGTTGAATGGATGGTTTTTGGAAGTAGATCACCAGGCCTTCTTTCTGAGGTGCCTCTGAGTGGACTCAAACCTCTAGCCTTTTGGTTGGCAGCCAAGAGCACTAACCATTTGCACCACCCAGGGACTCCGCGTGGGCTTTTAGTAATAGCTCATTGTGTCAGCAAATGAATAAGTGAAAGAAAAGGAAAGTAACTTGAGTTTAGTGTGTGCCTACTATGCTTGACCCTGTGCTAGATTTTACATTTACATACATCATTTCATTTTACTCCTTGCAATAACCCCTTGGATGGGTATTGTCCAATGGGCTCTGAGAGTCTATGTGAATTTTCTACTTTTAGTAGTGAGCAAGGTAGTAAGTGGGAGAGCCAGGGAACAAACCCAGATCTATCTGACCAAAAAGGTCGTGCCTTTCTCATGCCCCATACCTACTTCCCTACTGAATGAGGGTCCTGGAAAGCTGGCCCCAAGGACCTCACTATGGTGCCTGGAGTTCCCACCACTGGAGTCACTCCTTTGTCTTGGAACATTATCTCTAATGGAAATATGCTGTCTGGGACACCTAGGGAAGTAATACATTAGCACTTAGGTCACATTAACAAGAAATTATTGAACACTTTGATCTTTTTCAGAATGGAGGGAGTGGGACATGGCACAGTTAAACTTTGACACTTCAAGTTCAGCACACTACTAAGAGTGAGTGTCTGAAGAGTATCTGCCTTATTGAGTGCTGTTGTGTGGGGGTCTGCAGATACACACAGGAGTGGGAGCATGTGAGTACAAAGACCTGGGGGAGAAGGAAAGGAAGAAAAATGTCAATGGACTAAGAAAGGACATCAGGTCATAACCTTTCATGCCCCATCACAGCAGATGCATGGAGCTTCAGGTCACACCAACCTTTGTGGTGAGCCCATTATGTGTTAGTCACTGTGCTGGAGCTATGATTGCAAAACTAGATTAGATACAGTTCCCATCCTTGAAGAGTTTATAGTCTCTTTCCCCTGAGAAGTTGAGGAAATCCCTAGGATGTCAAGAAAAGAACAATTTGTGGAAGAACCTTGGAAAAAAAAAGGGAGGGGGAAGAGGAGAGGGAAGCATTATAGGAGAGAAAACAGGCATGGGGGTGGGGGGAGTGATATTAAAGATAAAGTTCCACTCCTCCCAGTTCTCTGAGGAGATGTCACAACAGTGGCACCTACCTAGGTAAAAGTAGAGCCCACCCACCTCAGAGCAACCTTGTTAGGAGGGGGCCTTTGGGCTCAGCCAGACTTCAGAATCTATTAGATGGTGTAACTTTCCTTATTTCTTAAGAGCTTGCTTGGAGGGGACGAAGGATGGGTGGTAGAAAGGGGTATTACTCCCTCTTCCTAGAGTGAGGAATTTGACACTGGAACCACTTCCTGGATGGAACTACCTCCTTTGTTTGTCAACTCTTCTTTCTCCTTTGCTATTCCTGCTGAGTGACCCCTTCTCATTTCCTCCTTACCCGTGTAGCTTCACACCCCAGCCTGGATTACATAAAGATATCGCCATAAACAAATTAGCTGGGGAAACATCCCTTTGTGTCAGATTAAACTCCTCAGAAAAAAAAATTCACTGAGGGATAAACTCAGCTGTAAGAACTTTGGGGGAAGGTATGACTTACAGTGACCAGGGACTGACAGCAGTCTGAAGGCCAAGCAACAGATGGTGCCCAAGTTCCATTGTGATTGCATCAGCATGGAAAGAAGTTGAGGCATGGACTCACCCAACTTGACCGGCCCTGGCCCCCCAGCCTCCTGCTCCAGCCAATCACTGAAGGTCCTAGCTCATTGTTTTGTTGAGTCCATCATGAAACGAAATTCTTTCCAGAGCCTTGATTAACCTTATTAGAGCTCATAAAACTCAAAGTATTTCAGCCTGTCCAAACGTCTCCATTTTCTCCTAAGTATTTGTGGTTGGGGGTATTTTTGCTGTCAGTTTTCAGTTAGAAAATAAAGATGTGGTAAAAGAGAAGGAAGGCAAGTTAAAATTCAAAAGCATCCCTTCTTAATAGCCTATGAAAGACTTTGAGTGAAGAGTGCCTAGACCCCAGGAAGGGGAAGAGGGATAGAGAACATCTCCATCTTTTTAACATTCCAAGATCAAGATCTGCTGGTTTGTGGAATGATAGCTCTGATGAATACAGTCACATGACATAGTATGAGCCATTTTATTCTGGTCACAAACTGAAAATCGTGTTGATGCATGGCCATATTTATTAGGATTATGTCTATTTTGTGGCTGGTATGTGGTCATGGGCTGTATGTTATCCATTAACAATGGAAAGTTGACCTTGGCTGCATTCTGGGTTCATCGAACAGTTAGGTAATGTCCGACAGAGCCCAAGGCATTTTTGCCAAAGCTCTCTGCAAGTCCCTCCACCCTCTTAATTTTAAAAGCCATGTGTATTTTAGCAAAAATCTAATCTGTCTGTTCATGATTCATTTACACTTAAGTCATCAAATCTCCTTTTGTCAGGGCTGTCATGTCCCACAGGCTGTGAATTGGTGTACCATGTTGAACCTTCGTCCTTGAATATCAAGAAGTCCTTGAATATCAAGAGATGACATGCCCCATTCCCTGGGGTCAAAGAAGTACAGTTTGGGGGATGCAGAGAAAGAGGTTCCAAATTCCAAACCCCACCCCCATGCTACAGTCCACTGTGGGCTTGGCAAAATGTCTCCATCATCCACAGTACAGGCTTCATTGAGTTCTTATTGTTATGGTACATGAGTGTGACTGTACATATTTGTGTGTGTGTGTGTATTGATTGGCTGTGATTAAACATGTCTGTGGTATTCATTCAGACTAGGGGTGGGCTTGACTTCTCTGTAGTCAGACCAACTGGCTGACTTAGAGAGTAATGGACTGGACTGAATTCCTCGTATGACTTCCACTGTACTGGGTTTCATCCACCTGTCAACCAGGGGCAGAAAAATGAGATGCAAGAGCTCTCAGAAACAGGAGGAAAAATTCAAGTTCTGGGAGTTCTCCCAGCATTCTCCCTTCCAGGCAGCTTTATTCCCGATTCAGGATAGTGTATGCAGATGACCACAGGGGAAGAGCCACTCTCAGCATGGACAAGTGAGGGGAGAAGATGCTATCACTGCAGCTGTGTCAGATACTGGCATTGTATCAATCCACACAGAGGCTTCCCAAAGCTGGAAGCTACAAAAAAGCCCTGGGCCACCTAAGGCTGTCTCCATAGCCCAGATAAGAGTTGCTATGCCTAATGGTGAATGCTTCTGCTACCTGTCCCTTGGGAAACAAATAAAATCATCCACAGCTAAACTTTATCAAACCCAAAACTTGCTTTTAAAAATAAAAAAAAAAGTCCACTAAAATCTTGGTTAATCTGCTGATTGTGCTACTCAATTAATTCCATTACTTCTCACAACATTCAGGTGATGGCATCAATTGCATCTACCCATCCAGAATTCTGTAATAAACTTTCTTTTCCTATAGACTCAGATTATCCCATTTCTTCAGTTTTTTAGTAAGTCCTGAACCATATAGAAAATCTAACCCAAAGTTACATTTGTAAAGTGAAGTATTTGGGCTTACCCGTTAGAACTCCTAAGGAGAAGATGCCTGGAAATCAAGCACAACACTATATGCTAACCTAATAAACAGACACTTGGGCTCAATAAGAAAAACAGCTTCATTCTGGAAACACAAGAGGTACGATAATGTGTTAGACTGACAGTTCTCAACTGTGTTGTAATGACTTACTTGTGTGTTGCCATCAGTTGTAAGATATGTTGCAAGTGATCTGCTGGTAATAATAAAGTACTGAAGTTTGTGAATGATTCACTTTTAAATAAAACTTACAAGTAGCCTCGAGGTTATCCCTATAATAATGTCACTTTAAATCACCACATTCCTGGATATGCTTTGTTGAGTTTGAGAGAAAAGGATTTATGTTACCTCTAGGACCCCTGGAATTGCACATAGCGACGCAATGGATACACTCCTGGGAACGTGTCCTGCATGTGAACATCATCCATCACACATGTTGTGGCAGAAAACAGTTGAGACCTGCTACACTCAAGCCCTCAGTACATGTCATGGTTGGAATTCTGTTTCACTTTGTCACTTGTTAACATATAGGAATTCCATTTTACTATTCTCTTTAAGCCCTACACATTATGTAAAGCAAATTAACATTCAGAACAAGATATTCAAGAGGTTTATGGCCAGACTAGCCTTCCTATAAGCAGGGGCGGGTTAACCAGTAAGTCAGACACGCAGGGGCTTACAGTTAAGCAAGGTACGCGCAGGCTTAATTGTGTTTATTTACTGATCTGTCATTGACAATTTCACGTGAGTGGAAGATGCGGTGAAAAACAGATTACAGATTAGTAAGTAAGCGCAAGTAAGGGCGTGCATACCTTACTTATTGGGTAATCCGTCCCTGTCTATATGGCACTACATGGCATAATCTTCTAGAAAGGCAGACTTAGGAAACAGCCTTGACATTGATACAATTCTCTTCTCTCTCTCATATATGTACATACACACACACACACACACACACACACATATACCTACACACATATATACATATATATACCAACCAGTTACTGTTGAGTCTGTTCCAATTCATGGCAACCTCATGCATGTCAGTGTAGAAGTGTGTTTCACAGGGTTTTTAATGGCTGATTTTTCAAAATTAGATCCCCAGGCCTTTCTTCTGAGGTATCTTTGGGTGGACTCAAACCTCAAACCTCCAACCTTTCAGTTAGCAGCTGAGCATGTTAACTATTTGCAGCACCCTGGGACTATATCTGTATATATACATTTATATTATGTTATATTATAGTATATTTATTGTATTATATATCATAGCATATCATATTATATATTAATTATATCTACCCATCCAGCGTTCTCCCTCTCTCCTCTCCTTCTCTCTTTTTCTCTCTCTGTGTTTATGGATGGTTCCTGTGTGTGGATGGTTGATGGCTTGGTTGTTTAGTGTATAAAAAGAGTTACTGGTTCTTTGAACCATGGGCACAGCCATGTCTGAGATAAGGTCTGGAGAAGCATCAAGCACTGACAGAAGGCTCTAGACAAGGTGCTAATGAAGTCACTCACAGGGCTTCGTGTATCAAGACTGTTTAACTTTATAATATCCCATAGCTACAGCCTGTGGGCTCCCTAAACACCATCCCCACCATAGTCTCTAGCTGTTGTCTCCCAAATGAATGCTATGGTCACCACTCAGACCAAAAGATCATAACATGACAACCTACATGGGTCACTGAAAACTCAGTGCTCCCCAAACTTCTACTTAAAAATCAAAAATGCCTACTGCCAAGAAGACAGGCCAGCTCTTGGTAATTGCATGGTTAAAATATCCCAGTGTGGATAGCTTATGTGAATCCACACTGTAGACCACGGGCACGCTACGTATCCAGAGGAGGAACGGACCACACAATTCTTCCAGGCCAAGCTGCAGGGCCATCTCATGTTTTTTCTTCCAGCATGCACTCATCACCTCATCACCTCTCTCCTTTACTATCATCTGATACACAGGCTGTACTTTTGGATTTGGATCTGTGGCTATGGTCTACTGGGCTATGTTCCACTCAGATACCTACCATTCTTCTTACCTACAACCACTAATGAAGACAAATACAGGGTAAAATTAACTAAGAGTCCCAAATGTGCTAACCAGCTATTTAAGGTGAATTTTGCCTTATCTTTCACCCCCTCCCCTAGCCTTCCTTCTCATACCCACCTTTCTCCTTAACTACCAAGTACAGCTTCCTTCTCTCTCTCCGATGTTATTACCAGTTTTGTGGTTTATCAGTCCAGAAACTTTCAGCTGCTAGTAGTAGAAGTCCATCTCAAACTGGTTAAAACAACAAGGAATCATGTTGCTGAATCACTGGGTGTCCAAAGTTAAGGAGGCTCTGAATATGGCACATGCTGTGCGTCTCTGCCTTCTTCCCTGTGTTAACTTTATCTTAACTCTGACTTCCCTCAAGCCATAAGACGGCAGCCAGCAGCAAGGAGTGGAGAAACAAGCATCTTTATTCACACCCCTTGAAAGAAGATGCTGACTCTGTCCTACTCTCTTAAGGACAAGGAAGAATTTTCCGTAAGCTTCCAGCAACCGTTTCCTAGGCCAGATTTAGGCCATATGCCCATTCCAGAAGCATTACTAACAAGTGGATTAGAGTCCCACAGTTGGCTTGGATTAATTGGGCCTCACCTCTGAAGCTGGAATGGGGTAATTTCCCCCTGAATCATACAGACAAAACTGGGATATCATTGTGAAGAAAGGAGAGAACAGGTGCCAAGTAGGCAAAAAACAATGTCCACTACAGCCATTGGATGTTTTCCATGTTAAGTCCTTTAATTCTTTAGACGATATGTTGATTTAATCAATGAATAAGAACTAATGAATCCATTGTCTTTTTGGATCATGAAGGATCTAGAGCTTTGTTTGATCTATAAGGACCATATCTGAGTGGTATAGTGTTCCTTTGGGTTCATTTCTCTCCCACAGTTCTGCTCTGTCCTATAGGATCACCATGAGTCAGTATTGACTTGACGGCAAAGGGGTTTGGGCAGCAGTTACATAATAAAGCAACATCCCGGCCTGAAATCTTATCAGAGCTTAAGCTCCCAACTCATAACAACCCTATAGGGCAGAGTAGAACTGCCCCATAGGGTTTCCAAGGAGCGGCTGGTGGATTCTTGAACTTTGGGTTAGCAGCCAAGCTCTTAACCACTGCACCACCAGGGCTCCTCCCTTCCTGGAGAAGTGGCCAACTCTACTTTCCCATGCCGCAAAACACTCAGGCCCCTGCATGCAAATGCCTCGCTCCTAGTATTTCAAAGGGCAGGCCATTCTTCAGATGGGGTAGGCAACTGGGCAGGGCACAGGCACATGGCTCACATTTTCCTGCTCACGATATTTTTTCCATTGACTCAAGCAGCAGCTGCTTTTTGGAAAGCCATGTTTGCTTACGATGACACAGACTGTTTCCAAACACTGCAGTGGTCATTTTCAGATTGGCCAGAGTGATAATAAACTCTTTGGAATCAGGTTTCTGTTGCCCTGACTGCCCCTGTGATTCTAAAATAGGGCCCAGGGTTGAAGAACCATCCATTAACATGTAGATATAGAAGTTTCCTCCAAGCAAAAGAAGAAAGGAACCAAAATTGTTATCACTGATCTCTTGGCATCAGCTGGTCCAGAGTTGCCCTTACTCAGCTAATTCATTCCTTATGTTCATACTCTGTGGGGTTCCAGAATCTCCCCACTCACCTCAACCACACTGTACAGCCCCTATGCACATTCAAGTCTGTACTCCCAGATTGTCCTAGAGAACCTTCGTGCCTTGTTCTCAGCCCTACCTTGATTGCCCGAATCTACCACCTCAGTCAACTCCAACTCTCCTTCCTCTACTCTGCCAGAAAAGTATTTCAATGCTACTATTCTTGGATTCCTGACTCTTACGTGAGTAAGTCCTAGCCTACTTCCAGTTCTGCTATTTCAATCTGAAATTCTGTTGCAAGCCCATTGGTTTGTATAATTGAGAATACCACACAGAACAAGTACAAATGTGAACTCCATCAATTACTAAATATGTAAACTTAAGCACATTTTTTACCACTCTTCATGTAGTCAACACATGTTTATTGAGGGCCAACTATGTGTCAGGCACTGTGCTAAGCTCTACAACTCTGTTCCTTCTTCTATAAAAAGGAGCTAATAATTAAACACATCTCACAGGCTTGTAAGGATTAAATTAGATAATACAAGCCATTGGTTTGTCATAATACCAGATAAAACCACACCACGATGACTCTGTGTGTGCTGAGTAGAACTGCACTCCATAGGGTTTTCAAGGCTGTCACTTTTTGGAAGCATATCTCCAGGTCTTTCTTCTGAGGTGCCTCTGGCTAGGTTCTAACAACCAACCTCTAGGATGGTAGTCAAGCATTTAACCCTGTGTGCCACCCAGAGACTGGTCACCATAAATCGGAATTGACTCAATGACAACTAGTTTGTTTTTTGTTTTTATAGATATTCATTATCATAAGAAGCCCTGGTGGTGCAGTGGTTAAAGTGCTCGGCTGCTAACCAAAATGTCAGAGGTTCAAACCCATAGGAGAACTCTGGGGGAGAAAGATGTGGCAGTCTGCTTCCATAAAGGTTTACAGCCTTGGAAACCCTATGGGGTCACTATAAGTTGGAATCTACTTGACAGCAATGGGTTTTTTTTTTTTTTTTTTTGATCATTATTGAGAAAGCACCTAGTCCATTTGCTCCTCCCCACAGTGCTATCCGTCTGAGAACTTCAGGAGCCTCTCAATCCTTTCTTCTGCATTCATTCCGACTTGTCATGCTTCTAGGTATCCTACAGTCATGGATTGGACAGCTTCTTAAAATGGATCTGCAAGTGATGTCAATTCAACTGTCCCCATACACAGAGCTTGGTGCAGGCTAGTATGCAAGGACCTGCTTCTGGTGGGAGACAGTCACAGAGCACTGGGCCTGCCCAGCCCCAGGCTCAAGTCCCAAGTGTTGTGTCCCTGGGCTGCCCTGGAGTGTGAGTGTGCTGGGCCTGTGTAAGGGGCACACATGTCTTTAGCCATAAATGTTGCATGGCTGTTATAAACCGTGAGGTCCGGTAACACCAGCAGCAGCTTATCAGGTTTCAAATGTACCACATTCTTCCAGATTTCCAGATGCTCTTTATTTTCTCTCTCCCTGCCCCCTCTCCTGCCACCCACTCTACTGCTACCTCCATCTTAAACTGCCCCAGATTGCTTATTTCAATCTAACTATTTGAAATTAAGTTGAATAAAACTTCAAGAAGGGAAAAAAAAACAGCTGGAATTTTGTATTTAAGGAGAACCAGGGGTGGAAACTTACCACATGCCTCACTGTACCATGTGGTTCTCACAAACCATTCATTACACACTGTAAAAATGATGTGTCAGAGGCATCTGCTCCTAACTTCACAAAGGGGAGGAGAATCATTATCAGCATCAACAACCCAAGGCTGATTGCTATGAGGCAGAGGTCAGACATGCCTCGGTTCACTAACCTTTATACCAATTCTGACACCAGCCATCCCACGGCACTCTCTACTCCTCTGCTGGGTTCAATAATTCGTTGTAATGTCCACACAGAACTCATAGACAATACTCATAATTATGGGGTTTATCAGGGAAATAACAGAGTACTTGATCAAACACGCAATCAAGATGCATTGATAACTACTGGTGACTGGAATGCAAAAGTCGGAAACAAGAAGGATTGGTAGTTGGAAAATATGGCCTTGGAGATAGAAATGACACCAGAGATCACATGATAGAGTTTTGCAAGACCAACGACTTCTTCACTGTAAATACGTTTCTTCACCAACATAAATGGTGACTATACACATGGACCTCACAAGAGAGAATACACAGGAATCAAATTGACTACATTTGTGGGAAGAGATGATGGAAAAGCTCAATATCATCAGTCAGAACAAGGCCAGGGGCTGACTGCAGAACAGACCACCAATTGCTCATATGCAAGTTCAAGTTGAAGTTGAAGAAAATTAGAACTAATCCTCAAGAGCCAAAGTATGGTCTTGAGTATACGCCACCTGAATTTAGAGACTGTCTGTCTTAGTCATCTAGTGCTGCTACAACAGAGATACCACAAGTGAATGGCTTTAACAAAGAGAAATTAATTTCTTCACAGCAAAGTAAGCTAAAAGTCCAAATTCAGGGCATCAGCTCCAGGGGAAGTCTTTCTCTCTCTTTTGGCCTTCTTATCAATCTTCCCCTGGACTAGGAGCTTCTCCGTGCAGGGACCCTGGGTCCAAAGGACACATTCCACTCCTGGCACTGCTTTCTTGGTGGTATGAGATCTCAATTCTCTGCTTGCTTTCCTTTCCTTTTTATCTCTTGAGAGATAAAAGATGGTGCAGGCCACACCCCAGGGAAATTCCCTTTACATTGTATCAGGGATGTGACCTGGATAAAGGTGTTACAATCCCACCTTAATCCTCTTTAACATAAAATTACAATCACGAAATGGAGGACAACCACACAATACTGGGAATCATGGCCCAGCCAAATTGATGCACACATTTTTTGGGGGGACATCATTCAATCTATGACACTATCTCAAGAATACATTTGATGCATTGAACACTAATGACCGAAGACCAGACGAGTTGTGGGATGACATCAAGGACATCATAAATGAAGAAAGCAAGAGGTCATTAAAAAGACAGGAAAGAAAGAAAAGACCAAAATGGATGTCAGAAGAGACTCTGAAACTTGCTCTTGAACTTAGAGT
>NW_004443945.1:22361687-22382772 GCF_000243295.1 Trichechus manatus latirostris | reverse complement strand
AGAGGTCATTAAAAAGACAGGAAAGAAAGAAAAGACCAAAATGGATGTCAGAAGAGACTCTGAAACTTGCTCTTGAACTTAGAGTAGTTAAAGCAAAAGGAAGAAATGATGAAGTAAAAGAGCTGAACAGAAGGTTTCAAAGGGTGGCTCAAGAAGATAAAGTATAATAATGAAATGTACAAAGACATGCTGATAGAAAACCAAAACGGAAGAACACTCAGTATTTCTCAAGCTGAAAGAACTGAAAAAAAAAAAAATCAATCTTCAAGTTGCAATATTGAAGAATTCTGTGAAGAAAATATTAAACAATGCAGGAAGCATCAAAAGAAGATGGAAGGAATACACAGAATCACTGTACCAAAAAGAATTGGTCGACATTCAGCCATTTCAGGAGGTGGCATATGATCATGAACCAATGGTACTGAAGGAAGAGGTCCAAGCTGCACAGAAGGCATTGGTGAAAAACAAGCCTCCAGGAATTGATGGAATACCAACCAAAGATGCAGCCCTGGAGGTGCTCACTCATCTACGCCAACAAATTTGGAAGACAGCTACTTGGCCAATCAACTGGAAGAGATAAATATTTGCACCCACTCCAAAGAAAAGTGATCCTATAGAATACAGAAATTATCAAACAATATTATTAATATCACACAAGCAAATTTCTTCTGAAGATCATTCAAAAGCAGTTGCAGCAGTACATCAACAGGGAACCACCATAAATTCAAGCCGGATTCAGAAGAGGACACAGAACAAGAGATCATTGCTGATATCAGGTGGATCATGGCAGAAAGCAGAGAATACCAGAAAGATATTTACCTGTGTTTTATTGATTGTGTAAAGGCATTTGACTATGTGGATCATAACAAATTGTGGATAACATTGTGAAGAATGGGAATTCCAGAACACTTAATTGTGATCATGAGGAGCCTGTACTTAGATTAAGAGGCAGTTGTTCGACTAGAACAAGGGGATACCGTGGAGTTTAAAATTAAGAAGGGTGTGTGTCAGGGTTGTATCATTTTATCATACATACTCGATCTCTATGCTGAGCAAATAATCTGAGAAGCTGGACTATATGAAGAACAGCGTGGCATCAGGATTGGAGGAAGATTCATTAACAACCTGCCATGTGCAGATTATACAACTTTGCTGAAAGTGAAAAGGACTTGAAGCAGTTACTGATGAAGATCAAAGACCACAGACTTCAGTATAGATTACACTTCAACATAAAGAAAACAAAAATTTTCACAACTGGACCAATAAGCCACATCATGATAAACAAAGAAAAGATTGAAGTTGTCAAGGATTTCATTTTACTCAGATTCACACTCAGCACGCATGGAAGCAGCAGTCAAGAAATCAAAAGACACATTGATTGGGCAAATCTGCTGCAAAAGTCCTCTTTAAAGTGTTAAAAAGCAAAGATGTCATTTTAAGGATTAAGGTGTTCCTGACCCAAGCCATGTGTTTTCAATCGCCTCATACACATGTGAAAGCTGGACAATGAATAAGGAAGACCAAAAAGGAATTGATGCCTTTGAATTACGGTGTTGGCAAAAAACATTGAATAAGCCATGGCCTGCTAGTAGAACGAACAAGTCTGGCTTGGAAGTTACAGCCAGAATGCTCATTAGAAGCCAGGATGGTGATACTTTGCTTCAAGTACTTTGGACATGTTATTAGGAGGGACCAGTCCCTAGAGAAGGACATCAAGCTTGGTAAAGTAGAGGGTCAGCAAAAAAGAAGAAGACCATCAATGAGATAGATTAACACAGTGGCTGCAACAATGGGCTCAAGCATAACAAAGATTGTGAGGATGGTGCAGGACCAGGCAGTGTTTCATTCTGTTGTACATAGGGTGGCTATGACTCAGAACCCACTCAACAGCACCTAACAACAACAGAGTACAACTCAGGATCAGGATCAACTTGGAAGTAACAGGAACAACTCAGGACACAGTTCCTGGATCAGGACAACTTCTAGCCCCTCTGCCACTAGGCCCTGCTGGGGCCTTGTTGCCACTGGGCCCTGGTGGGGACCTTACTGCAGGCCTTGCTGCCACCAGGCCCTGCTGAGGGCCTTCTGCTGTGTGGCCCTGCTGGTCTCCTGGTTCTGCTGCTTTTGCCAGTATTTCTCTTGCTACTGCTGCACTGCTGTTTCTTGCTGTCTTCGGTATTACATCTCCTCTCTTTGTCACCTGGATCTAGGGGTTTTGCAGTGCAGGGATCCCAGGTCCAAAGGATGCGCTTCACTCCTGGCTGTTATTTCTTTGTGGTGGTGAGATCCTCCCTTCTCGCCTCTGGAATGGCTCATTTTAAGCCTAGTGGGATGGCAAAACTGACCAATCCCCTCGTTAGGGTTCCATACACCTTATTTGCACGGTTCCACCCGTACAAGGGTGCCATGCACCTTATTTACATTATTACAAGCTACCCAATCCCCTTGATGGGCCACGAGCACCTCATTTGCATAGTCCTACCCAGTCATTTGGTGGGAGTTACAAAGACTGTGGCTAGAAGGGCCATATTAAGTAATTCACTTCATCACATATACCAAGGACCACATAAAGGTAGCTCAACACTCTCCAGCTTAGAAGAACGTGGATGAGAGAGGCTGGCTTAATATCATCACAAATTTACAACTTATTTCAAGTTCTTTGAAGGAAAAGTGTACATTTGTCAGTAGATAAGATATATTCTGTTAACAAAAAAATAAACCATTAAAAAGGCCTGCATACTAGAAACCATATGTGGTCTCTCAACTGCAAGGGGAAATACCTTCTCCTGTGACAAAACCTGCTTTGGAAAAAAACAGCTGTGGTCAAAGTGTTATCAGTGAAGTAGCATCTGGGGTCTTAAAGTATCCATCTAAGATAAAACTATTGGTCTCTACTTGTCAGGAGCAAAAGATTAAGAAAGTAACCAAAATCTCAGAGAAGAAACAAGTCTACAAGGCTTATAGCCTACACTAGCCACAACCTCAACTACCGTGAGACCACAACTAGATGGTGCTGGACTACCATCACTGAGCAATCTGACCAGGGTCACAATAGATGAGCCCAGTTAGGAGAAAAATGCAGAACAAAATTCAAATTCTTAAAAAAGGCCAGACTAACTGGACTCTGACACCAAAGGGCTCCCTGAGACTATCCCCCTGGGACGCTCTTTAAACCTTGAACCAAAACTATCTCCTGAGATCACCTGTTTATAGAAAAGCAGAGTGACATACAAAATAAAGGATATTATCCATTAGATTAATGCAAGAAGCTGGACTATATGAAGAAGAATGTGGCGTCAAGATTGGAAGAAGACTCATTAACAACCTGCCATATGCAGATGACACTACCTTGCTTGCTGAAAGAGAAGAGGACTTGAAGCACTTACTGATGAAGATCAAAGACCGCAGGCTTCAGTATGGATTACACCTCACCATAAAGAAAACAAAAGTCCTCACAACTGGACCAATAAGCAACATCATGATAGAGAAAAGACTGAAGTTGTCAAGGACTTCATTTTACTTGGATCCATAAGCAATGCCTGTGGAAGCAGCAGTCAAGAAATTAACACAAATCTGCTGCAAAAGACCTCTTTAAAGTGTTGAAAAGCAAAGATGTCACCTGACCCAAGCCATCGTATTTTAATTGCCTCATATGCATGCAAAAAATGGAAAAGGAATAATAAGGAAGACCAAAAAAGAATTGATGCCTTTGAATTATGGTGTTGGCAAAGAATATCGAATATACCATGGACTTCCAGAAGAACAATCAAGTCTGTCACAGAAGTACAGCCACAGTGCTCCTTGGGAGTGAGAATGGCAAGACTTCGTCTAACGTACTTTGGACATGTTATCAGGAGAGACCAGTCCCTGGAGAAGGACATCATGCTTGGTAAGGTAGAGGGTCAGTGAAAAAGAGGAAGACCCTCAACAAGAGAGATTGACACAGTGGCTGCAAAAATAGCCTCAAATATAGCAACGATTGTGAGGATGGCACAAGACAGGGTAGTATTTCGTTCTGTTGTACATAGGGTTGCTATGAGTCGGAACCAACTTGACAGCACCTAACAACAACAAAAACCCATTATATCAGTGTTCTGCTAAAAAAAATCTGTATGAGTTCAAAAGGTCAACATTTAATCCAAAGCAAAGATGAGAAGAAGATAAGGGGCAGGGAAACTAGAGTACTGGAAATGGAACAAACTACACAATTAAAAGAAGTGTTGTCACAACGTGAAAAACGTAACTAATGTCATTGATCAATTTGTGCAGAAATTGTCAGATGGGAACCTAACTTGCTGTGTAAACTTTCACCAAAAACACAATAAATATATATACTTTTTAATGTTACTACTATGAGGGAGAACTTGGATAAATGGTTCATTCTTCCTTGGCTTATCTTTTTCTTTGTAAAATGGAAATAAAAATATAACATCACCTCTGTGCTTTGAAGGACCTCAAAGGTCCTAACACCAACTTCCCCACTAGCCCATCACAGTGTTTAAGAGGCTCACTTTATCCTTCTTAACCCTCTCAGGACTGGCAGTATACATAGCTACCACTTACTTTTTATACCTGTGGGGCTCTTTGGGAAGCTCCCATCCCCCCACTGACAGTACACGCTGCCAGCAGACAGGGCCCTGTATAACAGTTTGAAATGGAAAAAACAGATGCGTGCCACAAATTACTGTTTTTACCAGGTATTGTATGAGGTGATGCTGAATCACTGAATTTTTGTGATTTTTGTGATAAGAAAAATATGAATTTTGAAAAATTTTTTTGGTACATGTCTTAGGCTGGGTCCTCAAGAGAAGCAAAACCAGTAAAGCTTATAAATATATATATAGAGAGAGACTTATATTAAGGAAATGGCTCACGTGGTTGTAGAGGCTGGAATGTCCCAAGTCCATGAGTCAGGCTGGAGGTTTCTCATAATTCACATAGCCACAGGGGCTGGTGAACTCATGATTGGCAAGTCAGACAGCAAGGCTCTGGCTAACAGCTGCAAAGACCAATGAATCCTAAGATTGGCAGGCAAGACCGCAGGTAAGCTGTTAGCTCAAGTCCCAAGAACTGGAGGTCAGACGAACAGGAGCCAGCTACAGGATCCAGTACAAGCAAAAGCCCATGAGCCTTGCCAGAAAGTCCACCTGTATTGGATGCATACCACACCCCCAGGGAAACTCCGTTTCAACTGATTCACTACTCATAGCAGATCCCATCATAGAGGTGATCACATTATATCAAATCTCATCATGGAGATGATCACAACATTATAGGACTGCCGAACTACATCATAACTGCCAAACCACCGAGAATCATGGCCCAGCCAAGTTGACACACAACCTTAATGATCACAGTACATATACGTATTCTGGACTCTGGGGGTAGAATTTGTGTTCACAAGGGGTATACATATGTACCTCTGGACTCCAAGGGTACGATTTGTGGAATGAGGCATAAATCAAAAAGCATATTACCTACCAAAAATTCAGACACACTCTATGATTCAGCATGCCCTCCATTACTGAAAACACATAGTATCAACAAAAAATTAAAAGGAAAAAAAATTGGATTATGAAAGATTTTAAGGAAAGTCTTAGTGATGCAAATGGTTAACACACTCAGCTGTTTACCAAAAGGTTGGCAGTTCAAAGCCACACAAAGGTGCCTCAGAAGAAAGGCCTGCCAATCTACTTCCAAAAAAACTGCCATTAAAAACCCTAAGGAGCACAGTCCTACTTTGACACGCATGGGGTTGCCATGAGCTGGAATCGAATCAGTGATAACTTGTTTTTTGTTTTTTGTTTTTGTTTTGTTTTTAAGAAAGTCTTAAAGAAAATGTGTTAAGGCTGCATAACCCCTGGAAGGGATATCATAGAAAAATCACCCCACTGGGAAATTATTTATCCTATTAAATTATTGGTAGTCATTCACAGAGGACCAATGAGTTATAAAATCAGATACAAGGCAAGTAAGCTTGGTGGAGACACGAAGTCAAGAGTTTGAGCAACTTCTGCCTGGAGTGGTGACATGGCACACTGAGTGGAGTTAAAAAGAGGCAGCAAAGAGTTAGGAAGAGCATTGTAAAATGTTGGGGGAAAAGGAACGGGGATGAGAAGTTGTATTAAAAGGATGGGAGAACATGATTTGCAGAATTCCACTGGGTTTTTCTGATCCTTATGTCACCAGATGGGAACATTGGTCATTCAGTGGTAGAATTCTGGCCTTCCATACAGGAGACCTCGGTTCTATTCCTGGCCAATGCACTTCATGAGCAGCCACCAACCATCTATCAGTGGAGGCTTCCGTGTTTCTATGAAGCTGAACAGGTTTCAGAGGAGTTTCCACATTGAGACAGACTAGGAAGAAAGGTTTGGCAATCTACTTCCAAAAGTCAGCCGATGAAAACCCTGTGGATCACAATGGTACTATCTGAAACCAATCACGGGAATGGAGTAGGACAAGGCAGCATTTAGTTCCATTGTTCATGGGGTCACCATGAGTCAGGGACCAACTAGACAGTAGCCAACAACAACAACAACAGAACATCAAATGGTGGCATAGTAAGATGGCTTCAACTCCCAATCAACCTCTCAGTAGGCTTCTAATCAGTCTTCTAGTTGGCTATATTTAGTTAAGTGTCCATTGAACACGAACTTCGCTTGAACTTCCAGAGGTTGACTTATGAATGAAAATGCCACAGCAGGCAATGAAGATGAATGCTGGAAGTGGAAAGGGCTCAGCCCTCAGGCAAGCTCCCCCCTTTATTGACTCAACAGCTTTCCAGACTCTCAAGAAGGCCTGGGGAGCTCTAAGAGCTAAGTCAGAAACCTTTAGCTCTTAGTGAAACGGATGCAAAGCTGTGGAAAAGTGATGCAAGGCATCAAGTGCCTTCACAGCATGCTGAATGCTTTACTTCAGGCACTCAGTCTGATCTTCTCTTAAACTCAAACCACTGAATTTCCCAAGACACTTGAGAAAAATACACAACCTTCAGAGAGACAAATCATACTGGCAATAGACTTCCCAACAAGCAAAGGATCCAGAATTCTTTCTTGCTGAAGCAAATCTAAGTGATGATACAGAGGACACCAGGACATTTGTGGATCTGTCATGGTAGTGGGTTATGTTTCTACATCTTCTGGTCCAAGTGTTTTCAGGTGCAATAGCAGCTCCAAGCTTTATTATTTCCTCTCCACATGTGGGGGTGGGGGACTATTCAGAGGCACTTTCGGCATCTGGCAACATGGATTCCATGACCACAAAGCAAAAATGAAATAATGTACATACCAAAACATAAACACATTGTAAAGTGCATTCAGCCTCAGATTCCAAACCAGTGACCCTACATAATTTAACGTAGGGTGAGCCAGACTCCCGTCCCAATGGGGAGAAACGAGGCCTGCAGACTGACAGCTGCTATCATTCCAAAACAAATCATTGTTTATAAATGAATATTCTTTGTGATAAATTATTGAATTACATGAAAACTCTATGATTGCCTGCTGCTGCCAGATTTTGTTTTGGTCTCAAAAGCCAGCATGGAATGTACTGCAGACAGAGAGCAAAATTGAAAACTGCTGGTTTTTTCTCACAAAATACTCTTCTGAACTCTTCCTCCCACTACCCTGTAATGCTGATGATGGCTTTGGACACCGAGAGAACCTGTCAGGATATTTATCATATGTAAGATTTTAGAGACACTTTGGCCCATTCGAAGATAAATGTAGATATGAATTGTCTTCGTGATTTACTTTATGATAAGTTGTTGTTATCGTTGTTGTTAGGTGCCGTCGAGTCATAGCGACCCTAAGTACAACAGAATGAAACAAAGAAGCAACACCCAGTCCTACACCATCCTCACAGTCTTTGTTATGCTTGAGCCCATTGTTGCAGCCACTGTGTTAATCTATCTCATTGAGAGTCTTCCTCTTTTTTGTTGACCATCTGCTTTACCAAACATGATGTCCTTCTCCAAGGACAAAGTATGTGAGACGAGGTCTCGCCATCCTCACTTCTAAAAAGCATTCTGGCTGTACTTCTTCCCAAGACAGATTTGTTTATTCTTCTGGTAGTCCATATGATAAGTAGTATCTCAAATCAAAGAGCAAAAAGGGACATAACTTTTCGTGAATATCCACTGTCAGGCATAGTTGTCTCATTTAATCCTCATGACAGCCCTGAGAGGTAATCACTATACCCATTTTATAGATGAGAAAACTGATGCCTGGAGAAGTGAAGTGATTTGCCTAAGTTCGTACAGCAGTAAAACGAGAACACTAGGTCTGACAGCAGGCGTCTGATTCCAAAACTCCTGCTCTTTCCTCAGTAACGCACTGGTTTCCACCACAGCTTAATAAATGATCATGTTTGGTAATAGTGCTCAAAGAAAATACTGTTCTGTGTTCCAAGCTTCCACACCGATTCCTTGTATGTTATCTCTCAAATAGGCCTAGTTTAGTAAAACGAAAAAAAATGGAAGATGAAAAACTGCTGTCTTCCTTGATTTGTCTTTTCCTTTGGAAACGGATTTTCTTAATCTTCCTCCCTATCTGATTCCCAGGCAAAATCAGCTAAGTCTAGAAGAATTAGCGTGAATAAAAAAACATTAGCTTCTAATCTTAATTTTACTCCTCTTCACTGTCTACATCTCTAATCATCAGGCCCCTCTCTTATACATGGGGGATGATAAGACCTGCCCTGTCTATTTAACAGATTGTTATAATGCTCAAATGATATAATGTCAGGGAAAAAAAATGCACCTCATAAAGCTCTGAAGTGTGTAAGTGATTATTATGCCCTAGACTTTTATTTGATAGTTCAATGAGAAGAGGATTTTTTAGAATATTCTAGTGTTAGCCAGTGGTGTGCTGATAAATCACATCACTTGAAAATGTAGATAGATAGATAGACAGTGTCTTAGGCATCCAGTGCTGCTCTAACAGAAATACCATGAGTGGATGGTTTTAACAAAGAGAAATTTATTCTCTCACAGTCCAGTAGGCTACAAGTCCAAACTCAGGGCATCAGCTCCAGGAGAAGGCTTTCTCTCTCTCGTCGGCTCTGGAGGAAGGTCCTTGTGATGCATCAGTCTTCCCTTGATCTGGGAGCATCTCAGCCCAGGAACCTCAGGTCCAAAGGACGCGCTCTGCTCCTTGCACTGCTTTCTTGGTGATATGAGGTTCCCATGTGTCTCTGCTCACTTCTCTCTTTTATATCTCAAAAGAGATTGGATTAAGACACTATCTAATCTTGTAAACCTCATCACAGTGATAGCACTTACAACACATAAGGAGATCACATATAACCTCATCATAGTGATAAAGTTTACAACACATAAGGAAATCACATCGGATTACACAATCATACAATACTGGGAATCATGACCCAGCCAAGCTGACAGATATTTTTGGGGACACAATTCAATCCATGACAGATAGATACATAGACAGATAGATAACTGATTCTTAGCATTTGCCAATTTCCATGGTGTAAATACTCCCACTAAGGTCAATTTCAAACTACCAGTATGACATCACTGAACATAGAGATGGGAAGAATGTACACAATCAGCTTTCATAAGCAACTAGCACACCACTAGTTCTGAGTAAATATTAACATGGCAGCATGATTCTACCACACCAAGAATCATATTGTGAACTGCCCAAAGCATATCTCCCCTCTTCGTGCATTCTCTTGGTGGTAACAAGACAGTGCCTCTAGGCTGGGCCAGGAAGCCCAGACCACCACGAACCCTCTCATAGAGCCCAACCAAAGCTTGACATTTGCTGCTTCAACCTCAGTCTGAAGAGCGAGTGGTTGCCCAATATAGAACTCGAGCGTTTCCCAGGAAAAAATGTGCTCCGGGGAAATGTCTTTGCTGCAATCAGACACTGGGTGCCAAAAACCAGAACTCACTCCAGCCACTTTTCCCTTGTTCACAGCGTAACAATTAGCATTGGATTTGGCTACATATAACACACACAGTGGCTTAAACAAGACTGTTTTTCTCTTGTGTAGAAGAAGACTGGGATTATGTCAACCAGAGCTGCCCTACATCAAGGACCCAGGCTTCTTCCACTCTCCCTCTCTACTATCCTCATGGCCCAGAATATCTGCTGGAGCTCCAGTCATGACATGTGAGTTCCAGGCACCAGGAAGGAGAAAGGACAGAGAAGAAAGTTACACACTCTCACTTTTAAGGAGACTTCCTAGAAGTCCCACAAAACAGTTTGCTTATATCTCATAGGCTAGAAACTAATCATATGGCCATACCTAGCTACAAGGGAAGGTTGAAAAGACAGCCCCTTTTCTTGGAGGCAATGTGCCTGGCTAAATATTAGGTTCTTTTATTAAGTAAGGAGCACTGGTGGTACGGTGGTTAAAGCTATCTGATGCTAACCAAAAGGCCTTTGGTTCGAAACTACCAGCAGCTCCACAGGAGAAAGATGTGGCAGTCTGCTTCCATAGAGATTTACAGCCTTGGAAACCCTATACCTATATGGTCTTACGAGTCAGAATCGACTCAATGGCAGTGGGTTTGGGTTTGGTTTTGGGGTTTTATTAAGGAGAAAAGAACAATGGATGTTGGGATAGGCAACTAGCAGTCTCTGACTCATGTTGACTTATGTCTGTAAACTAACTCATCAGAAGATAGATAAAGAAAAGGAAATGAATGCTTTTCATTCTTCTACCTATAAGTGAGAGTTTAACATCTACTCAGAACCAAACTCCCTGCCTTTGAGTTAATCCTGACTCATATGATTAGCATCTACAGGTAATTTAAATTCCATATCCATTGAGATCTAAATAAGGAAGAACTACACTTCTGGGATGTGTGTGCAAAATGCATCATAATGTTGTGAATGCTATTTATTTGGAAGTAGTAACAGCCGTATATGGTCATTATGATATTAGATTTGGTAGAGGTAAATGGAAGCCCTTGTCTCTCAAGATGTATCTGTCTAAACACAGTGGTACCAGTTACCTACTTTGATAAAAGTGAGATACACATCTGACTCTAGCTGATGCTGGAAAAATGAAAAAACCTTCCTTCTCTCCAAATACTACCCATGTAGCTTCTCTGTGGCATGAGAGCTGGATATATATTTATTATGTGAGTTCCATTCAGAAAGTTTTGCTTGAGCATGCAAATGTCTGACTGCAGCCCTGCACTTACCTCCTCCATTGCTTGTTCCCATTGGAGCCAGTAAGTAGTTAGCCAGGCATCAAGAACATTTGCCCTGGCTCCTTTAAGGAGAAAATCTCATCCAGTCAAATAAAGCTCTTTATCTCTATTCTTTTCAAAATGGGGATGAGAGTAGAACCAGAGACACATCAATCTACAGAGAAGCTTTCCAATGACAAATGTGAGAGCCACACAAACATACAAACATGCATGACAGCCATCCTGCTGAAGCTGAAGGTATTTGCAGATCGTCAAACCACAGCCAGAGATCAGAGGTATCCTAACAACCACCAGCTCACTCCTACCTTATTTTTGACCAGAAGAAAAACAAGTGCCATTGAACATTTGGCAGACAATGGTGGCCTAATGGTTAAGCACCCAGCTGGTAACTGAAAGGTCAGCGGTTCAAATCCACCAGCTTCTCAGTAGGAGAAAAGACCTGGCAATATGCTCTCGTAAAGATTTCAGCCTAGAAAACCCTACTGGGCGGTTCTACTCTGTCCCATAGGGTCGCTGTGAGTCAGAATCCACTCAATGGCATCATAGGGTTTTCTTAGCTGTAACCTTTACAGGAGCAGATCAACAGCCTTTTCTCCCACAGAGCCACAGGAGGGGTTGGAACTGCGAACCTGTAGGTTAACGGCCAAGCACTTAATCCTCAAGCCATCAGGGCTACTTAAGTGTAGACTCAAAACCAAAAGCCCATTGCTGTCCAGTCAATTCCAACTCATAACAACCCTATAAGACAAAGTAGAACTGCCCCACAGGGTTTCCAAGGAGCAGCTAGTGGATTTGAACTGCCCACCTTTTCGTTAGCAGCCAAGCTCTTTAACCACTGCGCCACCACTTACGATAGTGGAGCCATTAGCACACTGCTAGTGAGAATGTAAGGAGACCTGGTGGTGCAATGATTAAGCTCTGCTGTTAACTGAAAGGTTGGCAGTTGGAACCCACCCACTGGGTCTGTGGGAGAAAGACCCGGCAATCTGCTCCCATAAAGATTATAGCCTAGGAAACCCTATGGGGCAGTTCTACTCTGTCTCATGGGGTCACAATGAGTTGGAATTGACTGGACAGCACCTAACAATAACAACAAGTGATACACAGTGAACCCAGAGGCTGGAAAGAGAGCTGCTCTTTTTAAAATATGTTGTTTTTTAGTTGCTGAGTTGCATGGAAGATCACCTTCTACACCCTGCGGGGGCTGCGATTCTGAGGCTGTGTCAGCCTTTGGTGATACTTACCTCTTCTCGGTTCCAGCGTTCGCAACTTTAAGCACTTCACTCAGTGAAAGCCAGGCTACGATGACCCTGTCTGTCAGATCCTTCAGGGGGCAGTATTAGAATCTTTTTGATGTTTCTCCTTCAAGCCATTAATTAGACTTCTTGTTAAGTTCGAGTTTAAGGAAAATCGACTAGCTTTCCCTGAGAGCGACCAAAACCCACCAAACCAAACCCACTGCTGTCAAGTCGATTCCAACTCATAGCGACCCTATAGGACAGGGTAGAACTTCCCCATAGGGTTTCCAAGGCTGTAATCTTTCCAGAAGGAGACTGCCACATCTTTCTCCTGTGGAGTGGCTGGTGGGTTTGAATCACTGACCTTTTGGTTAGCAGCCAAGTACTTTAACCACTGTGCCACGAGGACTCCTTTTCTGAGAGGGAAAGTTGGCCCCAAAGGAAAAAAAAAAAACAGTTGCCATTAAGTTGATTCCAACTCATGATGCCCCCATGTGTGTCAGAGTAAAATCGTGCTCCATACGGTTAATGACTGTGATCTTCAGAAGTAGATCACCAGGACTTTCTTCTAAGATGCCTCTGGGTGGACTTGAACCTCCAGTCTCTTAGTTACCAGCTGAACACATTAACAGTTTGTGCCACCCAGGGACTCTGAGCCACAAAGAAGCAGGTTGCATTTGTATTGGAGGAGTGAGGTGTGCATGGTGTGCATTTTTTTCCAGACAATGCTGCATAATATGGAGCAGCAGAGTTTCACTTCTCTCCCCTTCCATGCAGTAGACCCAGGTTTGACTCCCAGCCAAGTCACTTCGTGTGCATCTGCCACTTGCCTCTCAGTGGAGGATCCCATGTTTCTGTGATACTGAACAGGCTTCGGCAAAGCTTTCAGACTAAGACAGACTAGGAAGGAAAGCCTGGCATTCTACTTCTGAAAATTAGCCAATGAAAACCTTGTGAATCACAATGGTCTCATCTGAAACCTATCATGGGGACAGGGCAGGACTGGGCAGTATTTTGTTCCATTGTGCATGGGGTCACCATAAGTTGGCAGCTAAAAATAACATCAGGTGCAGAAGTGAAGCAGAGATGTCAAGTTTAGTTTTTAGCCTTGACTGGTCAATATATGGAGCCCTGGTGGCGCCGTGGTTAAGAGCTCAGCAGTTCGAATCCACCAGCTGCTCCTCGGAAATCCTATGGGGCAGTTCTACTCTGTCCTACAGGGCCACTATGCGTTGGAATCGACTCGACAACTGGTTTTTCATTCTGGATCAATATATAAGAGACTTGCCACTCTAGAAGGTCAGAAAAAAGAGGAAGACCCTCAATGAGATGGATTGACACAGTGGCTGCAACAATGGGCTCAATCATAACAACGATCATGAGGATGGCGCAGGACAGGCAGTGTTTCATTCTGTTGTACATAGGGTAGCTGTGAGTCGGAACCAACTCGACGGCACCTAACAACAACAGTAACACCCCTAAAGAAGGATGTTTTTTTGGATTACACACAAAGAGCATCATAGGACCGGGAAATAAATACACTACTGCACGTGTTAATAGTATAGAAAGAAAATATAGATGACCTCTGCCAGTCCAACTCTGCAAAAAATAAAAAGCAGTACAAACTACAACATGGCAAATGCCCACTTCCAATGTTCCATGTAGGTTGGCTAAAGCCAGGTCCTGGAATGTTAATTGGGACTGATCAAAACTAATGGACCAGAAATTATGAATTGCTTCAAGTTACCAGTTATTTAAACTAGATAGTTAAAAGTTCAGTTATGGTTAGGTTCAAACTGAGGCTTAAATCTAATATATTTATTGCATGGAACACTAAACACTCAAGCACCCTTATTTTACATCTAAAGGACACCATGTATCGTATCCGTTTCCTGCATCTTTGAACCACGCAGCCATTGAATCTGCCATCTTTCTTTCTCATTGGGGAGTATTCAAAGTGACATTTCCTACTATGTCACCATACCTGGGAGAAAATAGGGAGTTTGGTTGCCATGCACTGTTTTACGTTAGAGGAATTTATTCTGAGTCTCTAATGCAAAGTCTGCCCAGCCCCACTCAAGCTGGGGGGCCAGTTGCAGGGGTTATAACTAGAGTGGTATATCAGTGTCACTGTCGTTTTTACTTTTTCAAACAGTTTTGGCCTGTTCACTTCATAAAAACATTTTACTCTCCTTCATCCATCACTATGCCACTTCTTAATTTTTCCTAGAAATATCCACTGAGAAAGCGCACTCTGCAAGGAAACACAAACATGAACCAAACCTAAGAAGGGCCCATGACCCCTGACCACAAGGTTTTTGTAAAGAAAAATTCACAAAGCCAGCCACGCCTTTCTTCGGCTTCCTAGTAACCCCAGAAGAAAATTCCATCAATGTGTTTTGATTCTTTAGCTTGAGTGACAAAAATGTTCCTCAAAGTCCACTTAAGAATAATTCCGACCTTGGGAAATGAATTTTGTTAACCCAAGAGCCTATTAAGATTAATGGCAATAGGAGCTCATTATTCTGCCAGAAACATCTACTCACAAATCTAAGAGAGAGGTTTTATTCTGTCCATTCCTAAGACCAGGGGACCCAAAGTGCCTGTTAAATATTCACTAAGAGTGGGGTGCAGTTCACATAGATGGTGGGGGTCAGAGTCCATGACTGGGCTGCTCACTTGGGGTGGTATGTGTGGGCCAAGCGTTATGGATTGAATTGTGCCCCCTCCCCCCTAAAAATGTGTTGGAATCCTAACCCCTATAGCTGTGTATGTAATCCTGTTTAGAAATAGGGTTTTCATTTTTATGTTGGGAGTCCCTGGGTAGCATAAAAGGTTAAGAGCTCAGCTACTAATAGAAAAGTTGGTGGTTCAAATCTACCAAGAGGTGACTCAGAAGAAAATCCTGGTGATCTACTTCCAAAAAACCAGCCACTGAAAATTATGGAGCTCAGTTCTACCCTAAAACATGCGTGGTTTCCATGAGTCGAATCTACTCTACAGCAGCTGATTTTTTTGTTATGTTAATGAGGCGTTATCAGTGCAGGGTACATCCTAAACCTAATCACTTCTGAGTTATAAAAAGAGCAGAGTAGTCACACAGGCATGCACATCCTCAGGGAGACAGATGCCATGTGAGAATCACCAAGAAGCAAGGAACACCAGGCCTACCAAAAGGAAGGAATCAACACCACTAAGACCCTGATTTGAACTTTTAGTCTCCAGAATTGTGAAAAAATAAATTTCTGTTCTTTAAAGCCACCCACTTGTGGTATTTCTGTTACAGCAGTACTAGGTAACAAAGACAGACAAGAAAGGGGTTTTTACAGGAAATTTCTTACCTGTGCAGGTCACCTGGATCTCAGTCATGAATCCCACCACTCTGGCCACACAATTAGGCTTAATGGAGCCTAGAATGATATTCAGAAACTGGAGCCTCATTCGGGATGTAAACATCTCTAGTGTCTGCTAGCCTTGCTGCTCCTCAGCAAGCAGGAGGCTACTCTCCTTATTCAAGTGCTCTGCCACTGTGGTAACCCCACCACCTCTCAGTTTCTGCTGTCTCTACTTATGCTACTGCTGACCAACTGACTTCCATTATTCCTTGAACAGGAACTCGCAGGAAGGATTCCAGCAATTTGCATGTTCGTCATGCAGTACCAGGTATCTCTGTGGGGCGGCACCTTTGGGCTGACTGCCTCGTAGGCTGCTCATCAGTCAATGGATGGCTGCCTCTTGGCCAAGTGCTCATCACTGGTTGTCTTGACTGGGCAGAGCACAGAAGTCTGTTGCCAAGAGACAGGAATTCCCAGACTCAGAAATGGCTAGGCAAGAACTCTGGCTTTGATTACCAGTTCATGGAATTGATGGGAGGCAAATAGACAGGAAGCTTTCTAAGTTTTTAAGGAATTTGGTACAATTCAAGAAACCTAAGCTTGACTGACAACAGCCTGCAATTGCTCAACTCCTAAGGTAATCCCTCCCGTCAAAAAAAAAAAAAAAAAGAAACCCTGTGGCCATTGAGTTGATTCCATCTCATAGAGACCCTATAGGACAGAGTAGAACAGCCTCATAGGGTTTCCAGGGAGTGGCTGGTGGATTCGAACTGCCAACCTTTTGGTTAGCAGGCAAACTCTTAACCACTGTACCACCAGGGCTCCAAGGCAATCCCCAGGCCCCCCAAATTTGCACCAAAGTAACAGAGTACAAAGCAGTACAGATCCCAGAAAGGGAATATGCACCAGTATCCATCTCAGATGAGCCAAGAGGACAGTGGATGAAGGCGAACATTCCAGATTGGCCAACCAAGGAACTCACTGAATTGCCAAGGGAAGGATGCCTTGCTGTCCCTGTCAGGCAGGAGGCGATTTACCAGTGACCAGTGATTTACCAGGCAATGAACCAGCGACCACTGTGTGTTGTTTTCACCTTGTCCACTTTTTCAAATAAAAGATTTCCTTGCAGTCATTTCCCACCATTTTACACTGGGTGTGTTGTATTAGAAAGAAATACAGGCTTAACTGTTACAACAAAAAGACCAAAAATACCGTGGCTCAAAGAAGACAGAAGTTTGTTTCTCTTTCATGTAATAGTCTAGAGCAGCACTACAGAAATATAATGCAAGCCCCGTTTTAGTTTAAAAGTTCTATAGTAGCAACACTGACAAAAATAAAAGAAGAAATAAGTGAAGTTAATTTAATAGTATATTTGTTTTAGCCGAATAAGGCCAAAATATTATTATTTCAATATGCAATCAAAATAACAAATTATTGACAGACGGTCAATTCTTGTTACTCACAGTAGTTACTTTCTGTAAAGTCACCTCAGACACTGAATTAGTGAATACTGAACCATTGTCCCTAGGAGCAATACAAGGTTAGATTCCTGGAAGCCTCTGGTCACATTTTCATCAACCAGTTAATACACAACCTTTCCTGATGCGTGTTTCTGTTTGTTGTTGTTGGGTGCCGTCAAGTCGATTTCCACTCATAACAACCTCATGTGACAGAGTAGAACTGCCCCCGTAGGGTTTTCTAAGCTATAATCTTTATAGGAAGAGCCCGGGGGTGCAGCGATTAAGCTCTCGGCTGCTAACCGAAAAGTTAGTGGTTGGAGCTCACCAGTTGCTCCGAGGGAGAAAGATTCTACAGTCTGCTTCCGTAAAGATTACAGCCTCGGAAACTCCGTGGGGAAGTTCTACTCCGTCCTACAGGGTCGCTATGAGTCAGAATCAACTCAACGGCAATGAATTCGGTTTTTTTGGATTTTTTTAATCCTTATGGGAGCAAATCACAAGCTCTTTCTCCACAGATGGGTCCAAACTGCCAACCTTTCGGTTAGTAGTCGAGCCCTTTAACCATACCACCAGGGCTCCTTGTGTTTCTGTTTAAAGACGTCTTGTTGTTGTTTTGTGCTGCCAACTGCCCCTGGGGTTTCCTAGGCTGTAATCTTTATGGGAGAAGATCACCAGGTCTTTTTTCCCCCCTGGAGCCACTGATGGGTTTCAACCACCCACCTCTCAGTTAGCAGCCAAGCGCTTAACCATTGCGCCACCAGGGCTCCTAAAGACACTTTCTTTAATATGTATTGTTAATTCATTAACACTGAACTCAAGGCCACCAGCACTACAGCTCACGCCTGAACTGAAGCTTATTTAACAGTTTTTTTTCTGTCGGTGCCTTCTTGAGCTTAGAGACACTAGACAGCCCTTCACTATGCTTAGTGACTATTTTTAAACAGCAAAATCGCCCCCAAAAAAGCACCAAAATGAGAAAAATGTGGCACTAAATAGACAGCAAAAAGGACACTTGTTCACAGTATGAGAGCTCAAACAAGAAGACAGAGCATCTACTGTTCACCCTCAGCTGAGAACTTGCACGTCCAGTGACTCAAAGTTTTTGCTGCTCTGTACATGTCCGGGAATGACCAGGAAAGAGCCCTCGAGTGTTAATTTTGAGGTTACAAATAAATTTTTAGCAAGTAGGTAAATTGGAAATTCAGAATCCATGAATAATGAGTACTGGTTATATTTCACATTCTTTTTTTGTATTAACTCATAGCCATCTCATTTCAGACTAACCACATTTCAAGTGCTCAATAGCCACATGTGGCTAAAACCCACGGAAAGCAAACGCATTGCCGTCAAGTCAATTCCTACTCATAGTAACCCTATAGGACAGAGTAAAACTGCCCCATAGGGTTTCCAAGAGGCACCTGGTGGATTCGAACTACAGCTGAGCTCTTAACCACTGTGCCACCAGGGCTTCCAAAAAAAAAAAAACCAGGCTAGTGGCTACCATATTGGATAGTGCAGAGCTAGAGGCAGGAGGGCAGTCAGGGCAAGCACACAGGTAGACAGTTCTGCTCTGCAGGGCTGTTCAGTGACCTACGGTCCTTCAGCCTACGTTAGAATGACCTAGGAGTCTCTGAGTGGCACAGTTAAGTGCTCAATTACTAGCTGGAAGTTTGGCAGTACATTTTATTTAACTTAATATGGCCAAAAAAGGATCCCTGGTGGCACAGTGGTTAAAGTGCTCAGTTGCTAACCCCCCAGTTCGAACCCACCAGCTACTCCACAGGAGAAGGATGTGGCAGTCTGCTTCAGTAAAGATTTACAACCTTGGAAACCCTACAGGGCAGTTCTCCTCTGTCCTATAGTGTCGCTATGAGTCGGAATCCATCTGACAGCCGTGGGGTTGATTTTCTGGTTTTAAATGGGGAAGTTTCATGCATGACTTTTGCTCACATTCTTTTGTTGAGGGTTTAGACTCATGGCCACACCTAAGTGCAAGGAAGGCCGGGAAATGTAGGGTCTAGCTGGGTAGCCATGTGCCCAGTTAAAACTCAGGAGTTTCTGTTACTAAAAGGAGGATTGATAGATTGGATAATGAGAGATAGTTTGCGGGCTCTTCCACAGGAGTGGATAATATTATTTAGCCATAAATGACCAGACTATGAAGAGCTCCATCCAAAAACTGACATAGAGAAAGGCTTGTCAGCCACAGAGCCTAGATTTGGAGCTCAGGGATGAGACTTGGGGTGTCTCTCTTTGAAGAGGAGACATATATGGTTCATGTAGACATGAACTTTTTGAAGATGCCTGTACGGGAAGAAGGGAGTATGTGGTATGGTAGGAAACCAAAGAAGTGGGTTTGCCAGTTGACTTCTCAATATCCATTCTGCTCTCCCATTCCTAATTAAAAAACAAAAACTAAACCTATTGCCATCAAGCTGAGTCCAACTCATAGTGACCTCAGGTGTTATAGGGTAGAACTGAGCTTTATAGGTTTTCTTTGCTGTAATCGTTATGGAAGCAGATCTCCAAGCCTTTCTCCCATGGTGCTGCTGGGTGGTGGAGCCACCAACCTTTCAGTTAATAGCTGAGCACAAACCATTTGCCCTACACAGGACCTTAGCCCATTTCTAAAGTTTAGGGCAGGAGAAGCTGTCTCCTCTAGATGTGAATGAGGATTTCTCACCTACTTTATTATTGTGTTTTTTATTCTTTTCCTCAAATACCCTAAATCAGCCACAAAGAGTAGAAAGAAGTATGTATTACACTTTCTTTGGGATGATAAAGTTTGTCTAGCCATGCTACTTTCAGCCAACTCCAAAGCCTCCTAGTTGTATGTAATTCAAAATGATTATTCTCTTATTGGGATTAGAAATAAGAATTGTTCATTTTTATATCCACAGTAACTAACACCTGGTTTGAAAATTATATCTGGGACAGCTGGCAGCCATCTCTCTACCATCAAAAAAGCCAAACTAAGGATGAAGCCAAACCAAGAAGGAGGCAGAACCAAGAGAATCACAGGGAAATTGATCTGCAACTCAGATGACGTTCTGAACCTTGGCATCAAATCTTGCTTGATATCCGACCTCCGGAATCTTCAGCTGAATGAGTCAATAAATTCCCTGTATTTTTAAAATTTGTTTGGTTTAAGCTTTTGTCACTAGTAAAAAAAGTAGGAGTCCCTGGGTGGTACAAATGGTTAACATGCTTAGCTGGTGTCATGGATTGAATTATGTCCCCCCAAAAATGTGTGTTTCAGTTTGGCTGGGCCATGATTCCTGGTCCTGTGTGATTTTCCTGTATGTTGTAAACCCGCATCTATGATGTTAATGAGGGAGGATGGGTGGCAGTTGTGTCAGTAAGGCAGGATCTGATCTACAAACTGGATTGTGTCTTGAGGCAATCTCTTGAGATATAAAAGACAGAAGAGAGCAGTGAGACAGGGGGACCTCATACCATCAAGAAAGCAGTGCTGGGAGCAGAGCGCATCCTTTGGACAGGGGTCCCTGCACCGAGAAGCTCCTAGTCCGGGGGAACACTGATGAGAAGGCCGACAGAGAGAGAAAGCCTTCTCCTGGAGCTGACACCTTGAATTCGGACTTTTAGCCTACTTTACTGTAAGGAAATAAACTTCTCTTCATTAAAACCATCCACTTGTGGTATTTCTGTTATGGCAGCACTAGATGACTAAGACAGTTGGTAACCAAAAGGGAGGTATGAGTCTACCCAGAGGCACCTCAGAAGAAAGACCTGGCAGTCTACTGCCAAAATATCAGCCATTAAAAACCTATGGAGCAGAGTTCTGACAAAATGGCGCTCTAGGCAGAAGCACCACGCCGTCCCTCCACAGCAAAGATCTGAAAA
>NW_004443945.1:22332839-22353259 GCF_000243295.1 Trichechus manatus latirostris | reverse complement strand
ATAAAAAAAAAAACCTATGGAGCACAGTTCTACTCTGACACACCTGGGGTTTCCATGAGTTGGATTCAAGTCGAAGCAACTGGTATAGTAACCAAAAATACTTTGAATAACGGTTTGACCTGAATGTGTTTCTTCTTTGCCACCTAAAAGCACTTAATAAAAGCAAGGGCAAGTTTATCTCCTGAGCACCTACTACAAGTGCCTCACTGTGTTATTATGTATGCATATTAGGTCACATATGTCTCAGAACAACCCTGGAGGTAAATACAAATCAGGAAATTGAGACTGAAAAAGATTAGCAAATTTTCCTATGTCACTCTGAGAATAAGTGGCTGAATTGAGAATTTTTTTTAACATTTTATTGTACTTTAGGTGAAAGTTTACATAGCAAATTAGTTTTCCAATCAATGATTCTTATGTAAATTGTTCCGTTACATTGGTTGCAGTCCCTGCAATGGGTCAGCATACTCCTCATTTCCTCCCTGAGTTCCTATCTCCGTAGTCCGGTTTCCCTGTGTCTCCCTGCCTTCTCAATTTGGTTTTGGGAGAATGTCGCCCTTTTGGTCTCGTATAGTTGATTGTTCTAAGGAGCACATTCTTCACGGGTGTTATTGTTTATTTTATAGTGCTGTCTATTATTTGGCTGAATGGTGTGGCTTTTGGTAGTGTCTTCAGTTTCAAGTTAGAAGGTTGTCTTAGGGCAGTATCTCGGAGGTTCTTCCAGCCTCTTTCAGACCAGTAAGTCTGTTTTTGTTTTGGTTTGGTTTTTTGTTTGTTTTTTACTGAGCTTGAATTTGTTCTACATTTTTTACCAGTTCTGTCCGGGACCTTCTATTGTGATCCCAGTCAGAGTGGTCAATAGTGGTAGCCAAGCACCATCTAGTTCTTCTGGTCTCAGGTTAGAGGAGGCTGTGGTTCATGTGGGCCATTAGTCCTTTGAACAAATTGCTTTCTTGAGTCTTTGGTTTTCTTTGTTCTCTTTTGCTCCAGGTGAAAAGAGACCAACAGTTACTTCTTAGATGGCCGAACACAAGCTTTGAAGACCCCAGATGCTACTCACCAGGCTAGGATGTAGAACGTTATCTTCATGTACTGTGTTTTCCCAACTGACTTAGATGTCCCCCAAGACTATGGTCCTTAGCTTTCAAGCTCAGTAGTTCAGCCCTCATATCTAAGTAATTTCTATAACTGTGCTCCCTATGTGCTCTATTATATGTATATATCAGTATACATGCAGCATTTACATGTATGTAGAAATATCCACAGCTATACTCCCAAACAACCCTCTCACCTATTTACCATACATATTAGCCTATGTATCTACTCACAAATTATTGTTATTACTGATGATGCAGGATTGTATATGTTATAGCATTTACTGTAGTTGCCCTTTATTTCTTGACTACCTCTCAATGTCTTCCTTTGCCTTGGTCGCGTTGTGCTGACTTCTCCCATATTGTGTATTGTCTTCCTCTTTACCAGAATTAACAGTTGTATACTATCTAGTGATTGTCCCTTCCTCCCCCTCCCAACCCTGATAACTATCAAAGAAATTTTCTTTCTGTGTGTAAACTTATTTTTGACTTTTTATAGTAGTGGTCTCATACAATATTTGTCTTTTTGTGATTGACTTATTTCACTCACGTTAGTGTCCTCCAGATTCATCCATGTTGTGAGATGTTTCACAGATTCATCATTTTTCTTTATCGTTGCATAGTATTCCATTGTGTGTATGTACCCCAGTTTGTTGACCCATCCATCTGTTAATGGGCACTTAGGTTGTTTCTGTCTTTTTGCTACTGTGAATAATGCTGCAATGAACATGGGTGTGCATATGTCTATTCATGACATGGCTCTTATTTCTCTAGGATATATACCCAGGAGTAGGATTACTAGATCATACGGTATTTCCATTTCTAGCTTTTTAAGAAAGTGCCATACCATTTTCCATAGTGGTTATACCATTTTACATTCCTACCAGCAGTGTATAAGAGTTCCAATCTCCCCACAACCCTGCCAGCATTTGTTGTTCTCGGTTTTTTTGATCAGTGCCATTATTGCCAGCATGAGATGGTATCTCAATGTAGTTTTTTGTTTTTTTATTATTATTGTGTTTTAGGTGAAAGTTTACAGCACAAATTAGTTTCTCATTCACAAATGTATACACAATTGTTTCATGACATTGGTTGCAATCCCTGCAATGTGTCAGCACTCTCCCTCTTTCCCTTTATACCCCGGGTTCCACATGTCCATCCATCCAGGTTTCCTGTCCCTTCCTGCCTTCTCATCTTTGCTTTTGGGCAGGTGTTGGCTATTTGGTCTCCTAAACTTGACTGAACTAAGAAGCATGTTCTTCACATGTATTATTGTTTGCTTTTTAGGCCTGTCTAACCTTTGGCTGAAAGGTTGATTTCGGAATGGCTTCAGTTCTGAGTTAGCGGGCCATAGTCTCAGAGTTTCCTCCAGTCTCGGTCAAATCAGTAAGTCTGGTCTTTTTTTTTTTTTTTTTAACTTTGTGAATTTGAATTTTGTTCTACATTTTTCTCCAGCTCTGTTCGGGGCCCTCTGCTGTGATCCCTGTCAGAGTGGACAGTGGTGTGCAGTTTTGATTTGCATCTCTCAATGGCTAATGGTCGTAAGCATCTCTTCATGTGTTTGTTATCCTCCTGAATGTCTTCTTTTGGTGAAATGTCTGCTCATGTCCTTTGCCTATCTTTTAATTGGATTGTTTGTCTTTTTGTTGTTGAGGTGTTGAAGTTTTCTATCAATTTTAGAGATGAGGCCCTTGTTGAATATGTTGTATACAAAATTTTTTTTCCCAATCTGTAATTTCTCTTTTGGCTCTTCTGGTAAAGTCTTTTGAATGAACATAAGTATTTAATTTTTAGGAGACGCTAGTTATCTAGTTTATCTTCTGGTGTTTGTGCATTTTTAGTTATGTTTGGTATTCTATTTATGCCATATATTAGGATCCCTAGTGTTGTCCCTATATTTTTCTTCCATGATCTTTACAGTTTTAGGTTGTACATTTAGGTCTTTGATCCATTTTGAGTTTATTTTTGTGTATGGTGTCAGATATGGATCTTGTTTCATTTTTCTGCAAATGGATATCCAACTTTGCCAGCACCATTTGTTAACCCTTTGTGGAAGATCAGATAGATGGATTTACTTCTGGGATCTCAATTATGTTCCATTGGTCTGTGTGTCTGTTGTTGTACCAGTTCCAGGCTGTTTTGACTACCGTGGCTGTATAGTAGGTTCTGAGATAGGGGAGTGTGAGGCCTCCCACTTTGTTCTTCTTCAATAAATGCTTTGCTTATCTGGAGCCTCTTTCCTTTCCATATAAAGTTGGTGATTAGTTTTTCCACCTCATTAAAGAATGCTGTTGGAATTTGGATCGGGATTGCACTATATTTGTGATCACTTTGGGTAGTATTAACATTTTCACAATGTTAAGTCTTGCTACTCATGAGCATGGTATGTTTTTCCATTTATGTAAGTCTCTCTTGGTTTCTGGCCGTAGAGTTTTGTACTTTTCTTTGCATAAGTCTTTTACATCCCTAGTTAGATTTATTCCTAGGGATTTTATCTTTTTGAGGACAATTATAAATGGTATTCTTTTCCTGATTTCCTTTTCAGAGTTCTCTTTGTTAGTGTAGAGGAATCCAACTGATTTTTGTATATTTATCTTGTACTCCACCACTTTGCTGAATATTTCTATTAGTTCCACTAGCTTTCTTGCAGAGTCTCTGGTATTTTCTATGTATATGATCATATCATCTGCGAAAAGGGATACTTTTACTACTTCCTTACCAATTTATATGCCCTTTATTTCCCTTTCTTGCCTCATTGCTCTAGCAAGGACTTCCAGTACAATACTGAGTAAGAGTGATAAAGGACATCCTTGTCTGGTTCCTGTTCTCACAAAAAATGCTTTCAGTCTCTCTCCAATAAGAGTAATGTTGGCTGTTGGTTTTGTATATGTGTCCTTAGTTATGCTGAGGAATTTCCCTTCTATTCCTATTTTACTGAGAGTTTTTAATAGGAATGGGTTTTGGACTTTATCAAATGCCTTTTCTGCATCGATTGAGATGATCAACTGATTCTTCTCCTTTGTTTTATTTATATGGTGGATTGATTTTCTAATGTTTACCCACCCTTTCATACCTAGTATGAAGCCCACTTGGTTGTGATGTCTTTGTTTTGTTTTGTTTTTAATATGCTGTTGATTTCTATTGGCTAGGATTTTGCTGAGAATTTTTGCATCTTTATTCATGAGGGATATCGGTCTATAATTTTCTTTTTTAGTGATATCTTTGCCTGGCTTTGGTATCAGGGTTATGCTGGTTTCATAGAGTAAATTTGGGAGTATTCCTTCCTTTTCTATGTTCTAGAATAGTTTGAGTAGCACTGGTATCAACTCTTTTCTGAACGTTTGGTAGAATTCTATAGTGAAGCCATCTGGGCCAGGGTTTTTTTGTTGCTGTTGGGAGTTTTTTTATGACCTCTTCAATTTCTTCTTCTGTTATGGGTCTGTTCAGATTTTCCACCTCAGTTCATGTTAGTCTGGGTAGGTAGTGTGTTTCTAGAAATTTGTCTGTTCTAGGTTTACAAAATTGTGCAGAATAATTTTTCATAATATTCTTATATGATCCTTTTTTATTTCAGTTGGTTCTGTTGTAAGTCACCCAATTCATTTCTTACTTGGATTATTTGCTTTTTCTCCTTCTTTGCCTTTGTCAGTCTGGCCAGTGCTTTGTTGATTTTATCGATCTTCTCAAAGAACCAACTTCTAGTCTTGTTGATACTTTTGATTGTTTTTCTGTTTTCTGATTCATTTATTTCTGACCTAATCTTTATTATTTCCTTTCTTCTGGCAGCCATGGGCTTCTTTTGCTGCTCTTTTTATTTTTGTTCCATTTATAGGGTTGTTGTTGTCATTAGGTTCTATTGAGTCATAGTAACCCTATGTACAGCAGAACGAAACACCTCCCGGTCCTGCGATGTTTGAGCCCAGTGTTGCAGCCACTGTGTCAATCCATCTCACTGAGGGTCTTCCTCTTTTTCACTGACCCTGTACTTTACCAGGCATGATGCCCTTCTTCAAGGACTGGTCCCTCCTGGTAACATGTCCAAAGTATGTGAGATGAAGTCTTACCATCCTCACTTCTAAGGAGCATTCTGGCCGTACTTCTTCCAAGACAGATTTGTTTGTTCTTCTGGCAGTCCATGGTATATTCAGTATTCTTCACCAACACCATAATTCAAAGGCATCTATTCTTAGGTCTTTCTTATTCATTTTCCAGCTTTCACATGCACATGAGGAGATTGAAAATATCACGGCTTGGGTCAGGCACATCTTAGTCCTCAAAGTGACGTCTTTGCTTTTTAACACTTTAAAGAGGTCTTTTGCAGTATATTTGCCCAGTGCAATAAATCATTTGATTTCTTGACTGTTGCTACCATGGGTGTTGATTGTGGATCCAAGTAAAATGAAATCCTTGACAACTTCAAACTTTTCTCCGTTTATCATGATGTTGCTTATTGGTCCACTTGTGAGGATTTTTGTCTTCTTTATGTTGAGGTGTAATCCATACTAAAGGCTGAAGTCTTTGATCTTCATCAGTCAGTTCTTCAATTCCTCTTTGTTTTCAGCAAGAAAGGTTGTGTTATCTGCATATCGCAGGTTGTTAATGAGTCTTCCTCCAATCCTGATGCCACATTCTTCTTCATATAGTACAGTTTCTCAGATTATTTGTTCAGCATACAGATTGAATAAGTATGGTGAAAGGATACAACCCTGACACACCCTTTCTTGATTTTAAACTACACAGTATCCTCTTGTTCTTTTGGAACAACTGCCTCTTGGTTTGTGTACAGGTTCCACATGAGCACAATTAAGTGTTCTGGAATTCTCATTCTTCACAATGTTAGCCATAATTTGTTATGATCCACACATTTGAAAGCCTTTGCATAGTCAATACAACACAGCTAAACATCTTTCTGGTATTCTCTGCTTTCAGCCAAGATCCATCCGACGTCAGCAATGATATCTCTCATTCCACATCCTCTTCTGAATCTAGCTTGATTGTCTGGAAGTTTCCTGTCAATGTACTGCTGCAACAGTTTTTGAATTATCTTCAGCAAAATTTTACTTGTGTGTGATATTAATGATACTGTTCGATTATTTCCTCATTCTGTTAGATCACCTTTCTTTGAAATAAGCAAAAATATGGATTTCTTCCAATCAGTTGGCCAGCTAGCTGTCTTCCAAATTTCTTGGCATAGACAAGTAAGCACTTCCAGCATTGCATCCGTTTGTTGAAACATCTCAGTTGGTATTCTGTCAGTTCCTGGGGCCCTGTTTTTCACCAATGCCTTCTGTGCAGCTTGGATTTCTTCCTTCTTGATCATATGGTACCTCCTGAAAAGGCTGAATGTCAACCAATTCTTTTTGGTGCGGTGACTGTCTGTATTCCTTCCGTCTTCTTTTGATGCGTCTTGAGTCATTCAGTATTTTGCCCATAGAATCCCTCAATATTGCAACTTGAGGCTTGAATTTTTTTTCTGTACTTTCAGCTTGAGAAATGCAAGTGTGTTCTTCCCTTTTGGTTTTCTAATTCCAGGTCTTTACACATTTCACTGTAATACTTTACTTTGTCTACTCGAGTACCCTTTGAAATCTTCTGTTCAGCTCTGTACTTCACCATTTCTTCAGTTTGCTTTAGCTACTCTAGGTTCAAGAGCAAGTTTCAGAGTTTCTTTTGACATCCATTTTGGTCTTTTGTTTCTTTCCTGTGTTTTTAATGACCTTTTTCTTTCTTCATGTATAATGTCCTTGATGTCATTCCACAACTTGTCTGGTCTTTGGCCATTAGTGTTTAGTATGTCTAATCTATACTTCAGATGGTCTCTAAATTCAGGTGGGATATGCTCAAGGTCATACATTGGCTCTCATGGACTTGTTTTAATTTTCTTCAGCTTTAACTTAAACTTGCATATGAGCATATGATGGTCTGTTCTGCAGTTGGCCCTTGGCCTTGTTCTGACTGATGATATTGCCTTTTCCATCACCTTTTTCCACAGATGTAGTAGACTTGATTCCTGTGTACTCTTGTTGTAGGGCTAATGTACTAATTTTGGCCCTTTCTTCTTTTTTAATGTGTGCATTTATTGCTATAAATTGATCTCTGAGTACTGCTTTTGCTGTGTCCTAAAGGTTTTGGCATGTTGTGCTTTCATTCCCATGTGATTCTAGGAATTTTTTTTTTATTTAATTTTTAATTTCATCTATTGCCCAGTGGTTTTTTAAGCAAGATGTTATTCAGTTTCCATGTATTTGATTTCTTCCTTGTTCTTCCTGTTACTGATTTCTAATTTCATAGCACTGTGGTCAGAGAAGATGCTTTGTGATTTTTTTTTAATTTATTGAGGTTTATTTTGTGGCCTATGACGTGGTCTATTCTGGAGAATGATCCATGTGCATTGGAGAAGAATGTATACTATGTTGCTGTTAGGTGGAGTGTTTTGTATATGTCTATGAGGTCAAGTTGATTGATTGTAATGTTTAGGTCTTCTATACCTTTGTTGAGTTTCTTTCTAGTTGTTCAGTCCTTATCAAAAGTGGTGTGTTAAAGTCTCCTACTATTATTGTGGAACTGTCTATTTCTCTTTCAATGCTGTTAGAATTTGTTTTATATATTTTGGAGATGTATCATTGGGTGCGTAAATATTTATTATGGTTATGTCCTCTTGGTGAATTGGGCCTTAATCATTATATAATGCCTGTCCTTGTCTTTTGTGGTGGATTTTACCTTAAAGTCTAGTCTATCAGAAATTAATATTACCACTCCTGCTCTTTTTTGCTTACTGTTTGCTTGATATATTTTTTCCACCTTTTGATTTTAAGCTTATTTATATCTTTGTGTGAATTGAAAATTGAGCTCTTCTGACTGTAAGTCCAGTGCTCTTTCCCCAACTTTGGCCTCGTATGTTATTTTTTGAACCATGTGTATAAATAACAAAGGTTTATATGTTTACTCAAACCCCACATGGAAAACCTTTCTGACTTTTGAAAATCTGATTCAATGATCAAAAACACATGTAGAATATTAGTTAGAAGGTAGTGTAGACTGTAGTAGGGTTTTATAGGCATCTTGGGCAGGTCCTTCAGAGTAATTGGGATGTGGAATGTGGAAGTCATTTTTACAGGAAAGTTGGGACGTGGCCTCCTGTAGACAGCCTCAGGCAAAAGAGTGAGTATATCATGAAAAAAATCACATTGAACCTGATGATAAGGTTCATGAGGATGTTAATTAAAAGAAATCTCATATTTCAAGGCTATATTGGTGATAGACTTTCAAGTAATGGCACATGACTAGAACACAGCAGAAATATAAGGTTTTACCCCAAGATGTCAGTATTCTTTTGAAAACAGTATGTATGGTTTTATAAAGCATCCAAGGAGTTCCTCTCTTACTCACCTGCTTTATTACTGTGCTTGCTTATTCTTTTCCTCAAATAGCTTAGCCACAAAGAGCAGAAAGAAATCAATATTACATTTTGTTTGGGAACAATAAAGTTTGGCTAACTATGCTGGTTTTAGCCAACTCCAAAGCCTCTTAAACCAAAATCAAACCTGTTGCCATCAAGTCAAGTTCAACTCATAGCGACCCTATAGGACAGAATAGAGCTGCCCCACAGAGTTTCCAAGGAGCGGCTGGAGGATTTGAACTGCTGACGTTTTGGTTAGCAGCCAAGCTCTTAACCACTGTGCCACCAAGGGCTCCAAAGCCTCTTAGTTGTATGTTATTCAAAATGATTATTCTCTTACCAAGATTAGAAATAAGAATTGCTCATTTTTATATCCACAGTAACTACAACATGGTTTGTATTTGAAAATTATCTCTTGAATTGAATTACATACCTGATCTTTCCCCTATGATAGGCTAAAAGAAGAAAAAAACATGTCCTCACCCTCACGTCATACTTTCCCCTGCTTAGGTTTCATTTTCCTTCAGAAAGTTTACATTGAAAATGTTCTCAAAGCTCCTTTAAATTAAGAACTACAGCTTCCTCAATCTTAAAAAGTCAATTCTGACTCATGGCGACCCCATGTGTGTCAAAATATAACTGTTCTCCTTAGGGTTTTCAATGATTAATTTTTTAGAAATAGATCATCAGGCCTTTCTTCTGAGATGCCTCTGGGTGGACTCAAACCTCCAACTCTTTAGGTAGCAGCCAAGCACTTTAACATTTGTACTGCCCCGGGACTACACCTCAATGTTAGTCTAACCATAAAGTTTGTATAAAACTCAGGTTGGTTCAGAAGTCCATTTGAAAGAGGCTGCTTTTATTGCCTAAACTAGTGTCTACAAATAAATGCTTAAAATGTTCATGAAAGAGACTTGGTGGGATCCTTTAACATCAAACACTGAGCTATAAGGTCAATTTAATGCCTTTATCATCTCATTTGCATTCTTAATTTGTCTCTTATGAAGTAGAATGCATTGAAATTTATTTCCTACACCCAGACATTCTCTCTGTTTTAAAAGTTCCTTATATAAATTATGCTATTTCCCCTCTCCTCACCTGTGGCAGGGATTATTTAATATTTATATGCTCACTAGATCCAGTTCCCCCTCATGGTTTCATTTTCCATCTCCATTACGTCAAGTGATGCCACATGACTAATGCTCACCGCTGGTATATGATTGACAGTGATGTGCTACCACTACATAGAGGCAGTTAAGACCAGAGGATCCGTCTCAACACATTCTCTCTTCATTTGTTGGCCAGCCAGATGCATAGAACACAACAAAGGACTCTAAGACCGGAAGGGATAGTGGAGCCACAAGAAAGAAACATCCTAAATCCCTGAATGACAGTCTGGAGCAGAGCACCCTACCCTTCCCACCGGGCTGGCACACATTGGACTGGACTATAAATCACTAAATTAAGTCACTGGATTAAGTCGCTGAAATTTGGAGGCTGTTTGTTATAGCAGCTAGCATTACCTACACTGACTCATTCATTGCCCTGTCTGTCAGTGGAGGCTTGCATGTTGCTATAATGCGAAACAGGTTTTAGCGGAGTTTCCAGACTAGGACAGACCAGGAAGAAATGCTTGGCAATCTACTTTTAAAAATCAGCCAATGAAAACCCTATGGATCACAAGAGTCTGATCTACAATGGGTCATGGGGATGGTACAGACATGGCAGCATTTAATTCTGTTGTGCATGGAGTCGCCACGAGTCGAAGGCTGACTTCACTGCAGCTGACAACAACAACATTGGGAGAGGAGTTGAATATTGTCCGGCAAGTCAAGAGGGCAAAAACATACAAGGACAACAACCAACGAAGTGATTCCATGACTCTAATAGTCTGAACCATGCCACTTAGTCTTTAGGTTCATCCTGCCTTTGTTATTTTCTAATGTTACCTTGTGTATTAGCTTTGTTTCCCCATCTCAACTTCAAGCACCTGGGAAACAAAAATGTTGTTTTACCTTCTATTGCAACTAGCATCATTTTAAACAGTTAATTATAATGGTTACTTAATAAAACGTTTAGAAAATCTGCTTATATTTGCATAGAAAGGGGTTGGGATGGGGGAGTAAAAGTAACATTTGCTGAGACTGTATTGTATGTCTGGGGCTTCATAAATTGTAATTCAGATGTCCCTAGAAATTGTCATCTAGATAAAATCTCCTTAAGCCTACCATTCCACAACCTGGGAAAGTCTTTCCAATATCCCTGCAAATTCCCAGGAAGGTTAACACTTCCGTAATCATCTGCAGTTCTGAATTCCTGCCCCTACTGCACTCATTCAGTTGATGGATCATCTTTCCATCATACTCATCCTGCATCTGGTCCACCTCCCATCAACTCTCACATCAAGTTTAGCCTCTCCTTAAGTTTCTAAAAAAAAAACTCTTAAAGTATCGGAGTTTATGACAGACTTGATCAAAGATTTAGCCTTATGTGAGAAGGATGCATCCTATCAATTAACTATTAAATTTAGACATAATTCTGGTTCTTCAAGGCTCTTTGGTCCTGTCCATCAGACATTTTCCAGCAGTCCTTCTTACAACACCAGACTTAGATCTTCTCAGTACCTTCTAATACTCTTTTCTCTCTCATCCTTCCCCCTCATCCCTTTTCTTCCAGATCACCCAAGCCCCACCCCAATCCAAATTCTTCTCACGCCATAAGGAAGTGTCCAGCTTTCTTCAGATCCTACTGCCTAATGCTGCAGGCACACCATAGCATATATTAATCCAGGCCTCCCTAAAAGGCCATTATAACTTAATTTTTTTCTTTCTCCATTACATATAAAAATGCATATAACAACAAAACCAATCACCTCTACACTGCTAAATCCAATGAGCAATGCTCAGATCTCATCCTACTTGACTTTTCAGTAGCATTTGACGCTAGTGGATCATTCCTTCCTCTTTGAATATTTTCCTCACTTGACTTCCAGGATACCATACTCACCTGATTTCCTCCTACCTCCTTGGCTACTATTTATCAGTGTCCTTTGCTGATAGTCCCTTATCACCCCAACCTCAAATGTCAGTCCTTGGACCTCATCTCTCTCTTTTCATCTACACTTATTAGGATTAGTCTGAATGTTGATCTCATCCAATTTCATGCTTTTAAATACCATCTCTTTGCAAACAACTCCCACACTTATGTCTCCATTCTAGGCCAAACTCCACACTTAAAATCCAGCTATCACTTGACATCTCCACTTGGCATCTTAAATTTAAGATGGTCAAAAATGAAGTCTTGGTATCTACTCCATGCTTTAAATTGACTTCTAAAACTTTCCCCATCTCAGGAAATGGCAACTCCATTCTTCCTGTTATTAATGACCTACCCTTGAGTCCTCTCTTTAATATTCCATATCCAATCCATCAGCAAATCAGCTCTACCTTTAAAATATATCCCAGCGACTTCTCATCACTTTCACTGCTACCACCCTGATTGAAACCACCAACATCTCTCATTTAACTGGTCTTCCTAGTGCTGCCCTTGCCTCCCTATGCTCTATTCTGAACACAGCAGCCAGAGTGATCCTGTTAAAATGCATGTCACTCCTCTACCAAACCCTTTCCTACTGGTTCAGAATGAAAGTCCTCACAGTGACCCATACAACCTACATGATCTGGCTCATTACTTCTCAGACCTCATTGATCTCTACTCACTCCTCCCCTTGCCCATTGACTCCTCTCCAGCCAGCTAGACTGGACTGCTCTCTATTTCTCAATTGTACCAAGCATACTCCTGCTTCAAAGCACTTATGTTCCCTCTGCCTAAATTGTTCCTTCCTTCGACACCCTCATGTGCTCTCACTTTCTTCATTTCTTCACTTAAATATCACTTTCTCAAATTACACACTTCTTACTCTCTTTTTGGCTGCATTTTTCTCTTTAGCACTTAACACCTTCTAACATATAAATATTTTACTTATTCATCTTGCTCATTTTCTGTCACTCCTGCCAAAATATGGGCAGCTTCTTTTATTGATGTCATTCACTGCTGTAGTTCCAGTGGCTAGAACAGTGCCTGGTACAAAGATAGTATTTGATATGGATTGACTTGTGTCCCCCCCAAAAGAAATGTGGAAGTCCTAAACCTTGTACGGGTAAATATGACCTTGTCTGAAAGTAGGGCTTTTCTTTTATCACGTTAGTAAGGTCATACCAGAGTAGGGTGAGTCCTAAACCTAATCACTTCTGAATAGCATCTGATAAAAAGAACAGAACAGACACAGAGACACACACACACAATGGGGTATGCTGCAGCTATGTGAGGATTGGCTACAAGCCAAGGAATGCCAAGGATTGCTGGCAGTCACCAGAAACTAGGAGAGAGGTCCACAAAAGGAATCAACATGCCTGAGATCTTGATTTGGATGTTGAACTTCCAGAACTGTGAGAAAATTAATTTCTGCTCTTTAAAGCCACTCACTTTGTAGTATTTTTGTTATGACAGCACTAGGTAACTAAGAACAAGAAAACCCAAAACTAACGGCTGTCAAGTCAAGTCTGACTCCTGTCAACCCCATGTGTTTCAGAGTAGAACTGCTCCATAGGATTTTCAATGGCTGTGACCTTTCAGAAGTAGATCACCACGCCTTTCTTCTGAGGCACTTCTGGGTGGATTTGAACTGCCAACCTTTTGGTTAGTAGACACATGCTTAACCATTTGCTCCACTCAGGAGTTTTGAAAGAACGTCAACTACAGCTGGGTAAAGGTTTATGGACCCATTCTGTAGATGAGGAAGCTCATCCCTCAGGGAACTCGCAAGAACCTCTCTGCGCCATGCTTTTCCACCCACCTGCCCTCAAGAAAGGGGACATATTCTTCAGCTCTTTGGCCCCTCAAGACTGCTTCTCCAAGTCACCCAGGCTGGGGCAAAGATCAAACGTCAATTGACATTTCCAGTCATTGGCAGGATTGAGAAGAGACTGTGTAAGTAGAGGATCAAAGAATCTCAACAGGTCATCTAGTCTCAAGAATTATAAGAACAGAGTATCTCAAAACTACATTTTGCTTCCTTTTTATGCAAAAGCTGGAGACAATGGAAAGAGCACTGGATTTGGAGCAGAAAGACATGGTTTTGGGCTTTAGCTCTGCCATTTGTAAACCTGAGCCTAAGTCTACATAACTGAGGAAGCCTCTAAAGGGTTGTTAGAAGCATTGATATAGATGTTGTTGCTGTTGTGGGTTGCTGTCTAGTCGATTATGTGTGCAGAGCAGAATAGCTCTATAGGGTTTCTAAGGCTGTGACTTTTCAGAAGCAGATTACCAGGCCTGTATTCTGAGGCGCCTCTGGGTGGATTCAAACAGGAACTTTTGGCTACTAGTGGAGCACTTAACCGTTTGCGCCACCCAGTCAGCCATTGATATAGCTAATGCATGTGAAAGTGCCTCAAGTAGCACTTCAGATCTGAGAGCATTATTGTGTACAGACTTCCAATTTTCACAATATCTAACTCTGTATCTGTTGTAGGAACACTATTCTTTCTTTCTCTCTCTCTCTCTCAGTTTCCCTTGCTGGATCCTCCTCCAGCAAACTGACCCTTGAATGTTGGCTGTCCTGGTCTCCAGTATAACTGATTTTGGACATTTATAAATGTAAGATAATAAATTCATGTTGTTTTAAGCAACTCAGTTTGTGGTAATTTGTTACAGCAACAATATAGTACGCTGGGCTAAAATTAAGATGTAACAGGTGCGCATTCTTCTGGAGGCTCTAGGGAAGAATCCATTTCCTTGCCTTTTCCAGCTTCTAGAGGTCACCTGCATTCCTTGGCTTGTGCTTCTTCCCCCATCTTCAAAGCCAGAGCATAGCATCTTGAAATCTTTCTCTCTCTCTTCTTCTCTCGCTCTCCTGACTCCCTCTTTGCTTTATAAGGACCCTTGTGATTACATAGCCCTGATTGCACAGTGGTTAAAGTGCTCAACTACTAACCGTAAGGTCAGCAGTTCCAAACCACCAGCTGTTCTGAGGGAGAAACACGTGGCAGTCCACTTCCGTAAAGATTACAACCATGGGAACCCTATGGGGCAGTTCTACTTAGTGGCTTCCCAAGGGGAGTGCAGGGGGTGCAAACCACACCAAGTGACACTTTCAGAGGCGGTGACACCAAAATGACTGTCTACAAAATGTTCGTGCAATGCTTCAGCAGAAATTTAGTATTTCATTTTAAAAATCCCTTTAGTTAAATTACAACAACAAAAACATTTTTCATAAGCCCAGCTTAGATGTATCAATATACCTACAAGGCTAAAACTCTATGCTAATTTACTTTTTGAACCTTCTAATGCGCTCAGGTCAGAGCTGTCATTATAACCCAATTACAATGTTGCTTCAGATCACATGGTTCCATCTGCACGGCACTAGGAGTAGGCACTGTTGTTTTTGTTGCTGCTGGTGTTTTTATAGTCACTGATTTTGTCAAATCTTCTGGTGCTTTAGCTACAATATTGTGGTGATTAGTATTTGTGAACCTATATCAATAACTTTCTTGAGAATGAAGTAACAATTAAAGGAAAAAAAGTGATATATGGGAATTACAATTTACAAGTAACATTAGTATAAAAACCATTACTAAGGATTCTATATGGTCTGGTACGTGAGGAGGTCCGTGGGGGCAGTGACGCCATGAGTTACCATACTGGACGACGCAAATCCTAGTGACACCACTGGTTCTACTCTGTCCTACTGTCTCACTTCCAGTTGAAATTGACTTGATGACAAGAGGTTTGTGATTACATCAGTCCACCTGGATAATCGAGGACAATCTCTTCATCTCAAGATTCTTAATTTAAGCACATCTGCAAAAATCCCTTTTGCCATGTAAAGTAACATGTTCACAGATTCTGAGGATTAAGACATGGTCATCCTTGAGGGGCCATTATTCTGGCTACCACAATATCTCACACAATATCCGTCAGCTACCTCGAATTTAGTTCAAAATGGAACTTGCTTTTTCTCCCCTATCCCTTCGCTGGCACCTCAGTGAATGATACCGTAAGCCGTTCACTCTCTCTTGCTATAAACGTTGCGTTATAATGTAAGTAATATTTATGGAGGACTTACTAGGTGTCAGGCACTTCATGCACTTTTCTGATTTAAGCCTTTCAACAGCTGTATAAAGTAGATATCGTTAGCAGCTGTTTAGTATTCTAGGTCTGCCGTAACAAATTACCACAAAGTGGATGGTTTAAAAACAGAAATTTATTTTCTCACAGTTCTGGAGGCTAGAAATCCAAATTCAGGGTATCAGCAGGGCTATGTTCTCTCCAAAGTCTCTAGGGGAAGACACCTCCCTGTCTCTTCCAGGTTCTGGTAGAGCCAAGCATTGTTTGGCTTGTGGCAGCATAACTCCAATCTCTGCCTCCGCGGTGTTCTTCCCTGGAGGTCTGTCTCTGTTCTCTTCTCCCCTTCTTATAAGGACAGCAGTCATAGAGAGATCAGGGCTCACCCTAATGACCTTATCTTAATTAAACTAATTATATCTGCAACAACCCTATTTCCAAATAAGGTCACATTCATAGGTACTGAGGGTTAGGACTTAAACATATCTTCTTGACAGACACAATTCAACCCATAAGAGTAACTTTGTTTCACAGAAAGAGAAAACAATGTTTTCAATTCAGTATTTCTCAATTTCAGCTAAGTCCTTCCTTTCTATTCCCACTGCCAATTACTTAAGACGAACCCTCATTGTCTCACACTTGTATCTTTATTTTTATGTAACAAATATCTATAATGTGGTTAGTATGTACCAGGCACTACCTTAAGCACTTTACAAATATTAACTCATTTAATTCTCCTAGCAACCCCAGGATATGAATGTTTTATTAGCCCCAATTTATAAATGTGAAAGACACCACTTTAAGGACTGGTGCGCCTGACCCAAGCCATGGTGTTTTCAGTCACCTCATATGCATGTGAAAGCTGGACAATGAATAAGAAAGATGGAAGAAGAATTGATGGGTTTAAATTATGGTGTTGGGGAAGAATACTGAATATACCATAGACTGCCAAAAGAACGAATAAATCTGTCTTGGAAGAAGTACAGCCAGAATACTCATTAGAAGCAAGGATGGCGAGACTTTGTCCCACATACTTTGGACATGTTATCAGGAGGAAACAGTCCCTGGAGAAGGACATCAAGCTTGGTAAAATAGAGGGTCATCAAAAAAGAGGAAGATCCTTGATGAGACGGATTGACACAGTTGGTTGTAACAATGGGCTCAAACATAGCAGTGGTTGTGAGGATGCCACAGGACTGGGCAATGTTTCGTTCTGTCAGAATGGACTCCACAGTGCCTAACAACAACATTTATAAATGTGGAAGTAGTCCCTAGGTGTTGCAAATGGTTAAGGCACTTGGTAGCTAACTGAAAGGTTGGAGGCTGGAGGTTATCTAGACGGCTGTAACAAAAATACCACAAGTGGGTGGCTTTAACAAACAGAAATTTATTTTATCACAGTTTAGGAGGCTAGAAGTATGAATTCAGAGTGCTGGCTCTAGGGGAAGGCTTTTTCTCTCCGTTGGCTCTAGAGGAAGGTCCTTGTTTCTTTGAGCTTCTACTCCTAGGTGATCTTCATGTGGCTTGGCCTCTCTCTTCTTCCATCTCTGCTTCCTAGCTGGCTTGTTTAATCACCTTTGTATCTCAAAACAGATTAACTCAGGACACACACTACACTAATCCTGCCTCGTTAACATAACAAAGACAACCCGTTCCTGAATGGGATTATAACCACAGGCATAGAGGTTAGGATTTACAACACATATTTTAAGGAGACACAATTCATTCCATAACAGAGTTTCAAGTCCACCTTAGAAGAAAGGCCTGGCAGTGTACTTTGGGAAAAATCAGCCACTGAAAATCCTATGGAGCACAGCTCTACTCTGCCACACATAGAATTGCCATGAGTTGAAATCGACTCAGTAAAAACCAAAAACCAAATCCATTGCTGTTCAGTCGAATCTGACTCATGGCAACCCTATAGGACAGAGGAGAACTGCCCATAGGGTTTCCAAAGAGCAGTTGGTGGATTCGAACTGCCCATCTTTGATTAGCAGTCATAGCTCACCGTACCTCTTAACCACTGCAACTGGTTTTTTAGTCAAGTTGGGATTTGAACCCAGGCAGTCTGGTTCAGGGCTGTGATCTTAACCATTACACCATAATGTCCCTTCAACATAACTGCAGTAGTATTCTCGGTGATTTCCCTGCCACCAGCTCTCTACCCAGTCTCAAGAAGTTTTCCAGAATTTGCTTCACAAAAGTATAGAACTTGTAACTTATAAGTTACTTATAACTCCCGTTGACTTTCTCTTGTTAGAGTCCATCCTCTTTAGCATAGTCTTTTGTGATCCAGGTGTAATGTAAGATCCCTGTCTTCTTTCCTGAGGCACACTACACCAATCACTCCAAAATCACTGCTCTTCTTCCTGCCCTTTCCCACCTCCATGCTCTTGTATATGCTGTTCCATCCCAAAAAAGGAGTCTGACTCATCCTTCAACACTCAAATGTCACCTGCACTTAAGGAGGCTCATTCATTTCTTACAGCACTTATTGTATTACATGCTAACAATATTCGATCCTCTCTTCTGCATACCTTCCATCCTATATCCCCCATACCTCAAACACTATTGTAAAATTCTCTAAAACTGACACCGTACCTTGTGCATCATTTGAGTCCTTTCGGTGGTTCTCAGGACGTAGTAAGTTCACATCCCTGTTTGCTGGGTGATGCATAGGATTCATATGATTTGTCCAGAGCCTCAAAGGAGGATGTTGGAGTATCGTTGTTGTTATTGTTGTTGGGTGCTGTGGAGTCTGTTTCAACCCACAGTCACCCCAGGGGACAGTAGAACTGCCCCCTAGGGTTTTCTAAGCTGTCGTCTTTATGGAAGTAGATTGCCAGGGCTTTCTCCTGCAGAGCCACTGGATGGGTTCAAACTGATAATTGGAAGGTTGTGCCTTCCTGTTACCAGCCAGGCACCTAACTCTTGTGCCACCAAGGCTCCTTGTTGGAATATTAGCACGCTGAAATTCCAACTGAGCACATGGTGAGGAGTTTCAGAAAAATAAGGAAAAGATTAAAAGTTTGCATTCTTTCTATGGACAAAATCCGAGTTGAGTGCAGGCATACACAATTTGAGACAATAATTAGAGTCATCCTTTGAGGGAGTTTCTTTTTGTTTAATATTCACTACAAAACCTCAGCACACTGCCTGGTAACCTTAGCACACACATGACTTCCCCACCTTCCTGGGGCCTATATTTCTTGCGAGAGTGGGACGTCTGTATGGAATTCATGCTCACATATATTCCAATGTCTTTTCATCGTTAGTTAGCTCATCTGTTTTGTTTTTCCCTTTTTCTTTTTTTTAACTTGTTGTTTTAGCTCTAGTTTGTCTGATAATAATAATAGTAAACATTTATTGAGCACTTCTATGAGCCTGAAACTATGCTAAGACTTCTGATAAAAATCAGTTTGTGGACTTCTCTCTTGTGAGCATCAGAGTGAAACGAAATTGCTGGATCTGAAGGTCAGACTAACAGTAAACATCTTTGAGGGTTTATTCTTACATCCAACCCATTGCTGTTGAGTTGATTCCAACTTATAGTGACCCTATAGGACACAGTAGAACTGCCCTATAGAGTTTCCAAGGCAGACTGCCACATCTTTCTCCCACGAAGCAGATGATGGGTGTGAACAACCCATCTTTCAGTTAGCAGCCAAGTGCTTAACACCTGTGCCAATTAAACCAAAAAAACCAAACCCAGGAGGTTCTGGCAAAATGGCACTCTAGGCAGAAGCACCACGCCGTCCCTCCACAGCAAAGATCCGAAAAACTAAGCCAAACAGAGAATACAACAATCCTGAAACCCTAAAACATCAAATGAAGAGATAAAGAACTCACTCAAAAATCAAATGGAGTGAGAAAACTGACAGAGAACGGAGAGCGAGGAGAGATGCATGCAGAGGTCCCTTACCAGCTAATGCAGCGTGGATCTGCCATCTTGGACTCCTATCGGAGACCAGCAAACAAGGGCTACGAGAAAGCACCCTCACAGAGCATCCAGCAGGAGACAAAACAACTGGTAATTTACGATATACGCTTTCCCACCCCCCACACTTCTTCACCCCAACTCGGCCTCCTCTGCTTCCCGCAGCCACAATCTCTTGACCAGGAAACACCGGCTGCTTCAATTCCACACACCCGCATGGGCCGGCTCTCTGAGTGCCATTTGTTGGCTGCTGGTGTTGCTTTTTTCCACTTATTTTGATTTCTTCCTTACCTCTCACCACCTCCCCCTCTTTTCGCTCAAATACCTAGCTCCGTGCGCCATCTTTGCTTCTTCCTGAGGGGCTGCAGAGCTCCAGTAATTTGTGATATACCCTTTCCCACTCCCTACACTTCATCCACACTCGGCCCCCTCTGCTTCCCATGGACACAGTCCCTTGTTGGAGAAACACAAGCCTGCACTAGCTGGCTCTCTGAGGGCCATATGTTGGCTGCTAGTGTTGCTTTTTTTCCTGCTTCTTTTGATTTCTTCCTTACCTCTCGCACCTCCCCCTCCTTTCGCTCAAATAACTGGCTCCGTGCGCCATCTTTGCTTCTTCCTGAGGGGCTGTGGAGCTCCGTTCGAGTGTGGAGCTGCTGCCTGGGCGGGGCTGCTGTGCTGGTGGGATCCCAGGGCTTTTGTCCGTTTTTTTGTTTTGAATTGTTTGTTTGTTTTCTTTTCCTTTTCTTGAGCTGGGACCCCTTTCTGACCACGCAGCGCTGCACGGCAATGAGGCCTCCCACGTGGCTTGCACAGACGTGCAGAGGGATCCCTGAGAGCATTTCTTTTTCCATTGTTTTTTTTTTTTTTT
>NW_004443945.1:22317156-22325976 GCF_000243295.1 Trichechus manatus latirostris | reverse complement strand
TGACATGTTGTGGGGTTGTTAACCAATGTCATAAAACAACATGTGTACTACTGTTTCATGAGAAACTATTTGTTCTGTAAGCCTTCGCCTGAAGTACAATAAAAAAAAAAAAAAGGAAAAAGAAAACAAAACCAAACCCATGCCATCTAGTTGATTCCGACTCACAGCAACCCTATAGGACAGAGTAGATTCCCCCATAGGTTTTCCAAGGAGCACCTGGTAGATTTGAACTGCCAACCTTTTGGTTAGCAGCTGAACTCTTAACCACTATACCACCAGGGTTTCTGAAGCTCCTTATATTCTTGCGTACCAACCTCTTGTCGTTGTGGAGTCGATTCTGACCTATAGCAACCCCACAGATACTAGTACTTTAATTATGTCAGCTAGAATTCCAAGAGAGAGACTGCAGTTCAAGAGGATAAAAAAAAAAAAAAACATTGCTGTCAAATCGATTCTGACTCATAGTGATCCTATAGGACAGAGTAGAATTGCCCCATAGGGTTTTCAAGGAGTGTGTGGTGGATTCAAACTCCCGACCTTTTGGTTTGCAGCCATAGCTCTTAACCACTGCAGTCCTAATTTGGACTACTGGATTACAATACACACTTCCACAAACAAGGTACAAGGGTGTTCATTTGCCTTATCTTTGCAATCAATGAGGGGTACCATTTTTTTTCATTTTTTCAATCTAACAAGTAAATATGTAATGGATTGTTTTAATTTGCACATCTATGATTCTAGAGAGTTGAACATCTTTTTATACATTTGAACATTTTCAGTTCCTATTCTGTGAATTACCTGTTTATAAATTTTGCCCGTTGTCTTAGTCATCCAAGGCGGCTATAACAGAAATACCACACGTGGATGGCTTTAACAAAGAGAAGTTTATTTCCTCCAGGTAAAGAAGGCTTAAAGTCCAAATTCGTGGCGTCAGCTTCAGGGGAAGGCTTTCTGTCTCTGATAGTTCTAGAGGAAGGTCCTCATCGTCGTCAATCTTCCCCCAGACTAGGACCTTCTCTGCACAGGAACCTCAGGTCAAAAGTACGCGCTCTGCTCCCAGCACTGCTTTCTTGGTGGTATGTGGTCCCCAACTCTCTGCTTGCTTTCCTTTCCTTTTTATCTCTTGAGAGATAAAAGATAGTGCAGGCCACACCCAGGGAAACTCCCTCTACATTGGATCAGGGATGTGACCTTAGTAAAGGTGTTACAATCCCACCCTAATCCTCTTTAACGTAAAATTACAATCACAAAATGAAGGACAACCACGCAATCCTGGAAATCATGGCCCAGCCAAATTGATACACACATTTTGGGGGGACGTAACTCAACCCATGATACTCGTTTACTACTGGATTTTCTTTTTCTTATCAATTTGAGGATTTTCTTTGTTTTGGTACTTATATGCCCCAGGAGAGGAAACTAGAAATAACTGAATGGACATCAATAGGGAAATGGTCAAATAAATGATGACACTACCATGCTATGGAATATTCTATTTTTGAAAAACAATGAACTAAATCTGATTATATTGACCTGAAGGAATATCTGGGGCCTATTGTAATGAAAGGAGCAAGTTGCAAGTAATATATTTAATATGATAATATTTTTGTTAAAAAAAAAGAAGAAAAAGAAAAGAAACCCTATTGTGTGCATTTATGTATGTGTATATGTATGTATGTATAATTATTGTACATGTATAGATGTATATATACACATACATAAATGCATGTGTGTATATATATGTTGTTTTTTTAGTTGCTGTCAAGTCGGCTTCGATTCATGGCAACCTCATGCATTACAAAACGAAACATTACCAAGTCTTATGCCACCATCACAATCATTCATATGTTTAAGCCCACTATTGCAGCCACCGTGTCAATCCATCTCATGGAGTTTCCCTCATTTTCACTGACTCTCTACTGTACCAAATATAATGTCCTTTTTTAGCCAAGTAAAGAAGAAGTCTCTCCATCCTCACTTCCAAGGAGCATTCTGGTTGTACTTCCTCCAAGACAGATTTGTTCATTCTTTTGGCAGTCCATGGTATATTCAATATTCTTCACCAACACAACAGTTCAAATGGTTAATTCTTCTTCAATCTTTCTTTTTCATTGTCCAGCTTTCACATGCTTATGAGGCGACTGAAGACACCATGGCTTGGGTCAGATGAACCTTTGTCAGCGAAGTGCTTGTTAACACTTCAAAGAAGTCTTTTGCAGCAGATTTTCCCAATGCAATACATATATAAATGCACACATAAATGTATACATAAATGCACACACATACATAAATACATAATATAGTGTATGTGTATGTATACGCCTATGTTTATATACATGTCTTTTTATAGGTATATTTATAAGAATGTTTATATACACATATTTTTATAGGCATATTTATAAGAATATAGGAGAAGTTGTACAAAGGTACACACCAAACCAATATCTCCAGGAGAGTGCAATTAGAGAGGGAAGAGGAAGAAGCAACTTTTTCTTTATACACTACTATGTTTGTTGACTACTTCAACGAGCATGTATTAGTGACATTTTAAAAAATCTAATAAAAAGAGTGAATTTTTAAAAAATAAACTCTAACTGACAATCTCTACCAAATCCCCTTCTATAAAGGTGTACAGTCCAAGTTAGATAGATAGATAGACAGACAGATAGCTAGAGTGATAGAATGATAGATAGATGTCAGAAACTAGAAAATGTGTAGGTCACTTTACCTTCCTTTACTTTCAAACACTAGTTCAGTTCCCTCATATTATGGTTTACAGGACTCTGTAGTTTTCTTCTCCTAGGTTATCATGGCACTGTGTAAACCAAATCCCTCTCCTCCATCCAAATCTAAGGACGTATTTATGAACCCGAAAATCTCAGAATGTGAGTAAGCCGAAGGAGGCTGAAGGGAGAAGTCTTCAGTGGCGTGTCTGCTCACCTGAGAAGCAGCCCCTTCCCCACGGCTACCTCAGAGAGTACAGCAGATCAGTAGGATGCTTTCCAGGGCCACAACAGACTTTCAAGGTGGAAATTTATTTCAATTGCCCAGCTACCCACTGATTACAAAAGTGCTGCCATGAAAGCTTTTCAGTCCTTTTATTTAAGTTTTTTATGCCCCTCTTAAAAAAGAAAATATCCCTCGGACAGGCAGTATGCTAAGACGGATCCACAATTTGCACCTCACTGAGAAAGAGCTTATCTGTTTCTTTGTTCGGAATAGGATTTAATAAGAGGGGAAGGACTGAGAGGCACCTGCAATGGGGGAGGGCATAAGGACAGCCCTGCACCATGAGAGGCCAGGGGCATGGAAATAAAAACTTTGCCTTAATCACTTTTTGGCCTGAGGTCAAACAACTTTCTTTGATATTAGCCTCTTTGTGGCAGGAGTGGGGAAGTAGAGAGACCCCTAAGACTCAGTGCCGATCATTTTGGGTCCTGAGTGAACTGTCTAAATCACCAGAGACCATCTTGCCTTTTGGTGCTTTATTCTTTATTCATGTAGCAGTATCTTACATCCTTCATGGAGTCCCTGGGTAGCGCAAACGGTTAGTGTGCTTGACTGCTAACCAAAAGGTTGGAGGTTTGAGGCCACCCAGAGGTGCCTCCAAAGAAAGGTCTGGTGATCTATTTCTGAAAAATCAGCCATTGCAAACCCTTTGGAGCGCAGTCCTACTCTGACACACACAGGGTAGCCATGAGTCAGAGCTGACTCGACAGCAACTAGTTTGTTTTGGTTTCGGTTACATCCTTCATGAAAAGAATAAAGTATGTAAAATAAATAAATAAATATAATCTAGACTCAGCAAAGTTATTTAATATACCTCGGTGACAATTTTTTTCAACAGTAATGTGCACATAGTAGTATTTACCTCTCAGAACTCTGGGCAGGATTAAATGAGTTAATGGAGTCCCTGGATGGTGCAAATAGTTAACGTGCTTGACTGCTAACCAAAATGTTGGAGGTTGCAGTCCACCCAAGGATGCCTCAGACGAAAGGTTTGGCAATCTACAATGACATACACATGGGTCGTCATGAGTTGGAATCAACTATGAGATAATGCATGCATGCCTGGCACTCCATAGAAGTTAGTGCCCTACCTGTTGGCCAGGGGGACGTCCAACAGTGCAAGGGAAGATCAGGGGTCAGGACAACCGCCGTCCTTCAGGATTAAAGCCAAAGTATTTTTGGATGTACAAACCATTTTAATTTGTGTAATCTGTTGCTTATTCTGTGCTAATTTTGGGGATAAATAGATGACTTCAGCTATCAGCAGTATCACTCCAATCCTTCCCAGTGGTGCCAAGAACATGTATCAAAGAAAGGGCAAAAGAAAGGAGAGGAGAATAAAGAGGAGGGGAGGGACGAGGAGAGAGAATGAGAAGGAGAGGGGAAGGGAAGAGAGAAGAGGAAGAATAAAGCTACTACATAAACTAATTCTTCTCCTGGTAACACACAACACAGAGGAAGAAGGACCCTGGCAACATGCCAGAAACATTGAGGCTCTGTAGTACATTCAAATAGGTTCTTGCTTCTTTCTTCTTGTTGCCTTTTGCCCATGAACGTTGGGCTGGGGTTAAACCAAGAAAATCCTATCCTCTGCTTAGATGATCCCTTTAGTCTTCTACATGGAGTGTCACGAGAACCTTACCTTGTGTAGAAGGTATCATTCCACACCCAGCAGGAGTCATTTTTCAAGATCCTCCATCCAGGCATGAGTCAGACTGAGAATGAGTAAATCAGTCTGCTGGACAAAAAGTTACTTATAAACTGAAAGAAGAAAGTACCATCACCTCCTAAATAAATCCAGCAAAAATCAACTTTTTTGATTGAAGTGGACAAAAAGAGTAAGAATTAAACTATCTTTTCCTGTTTATCTTGCCTATCAAGTATTAGCTTGATACCATCTTGTCTTGTTGCTTCTCTCTCACACATGTCATAAGTTTCTCCCTTTCATTCCCGACAGCATAAAAGAATCCTTAAGTGTACACCCACACCCACACACACAAACACACACACACCCCAAACCCAAAAAACAAGACCCGTTGCTATCGAGTTGATTCCAACTCATAGCGACTCTATAGAACAGAGTAGAGCTGCCCCATAGGGTTTCCATACTCTTTACAGGGGCAGATTGCCACATCTTTCTACAAACACACACACCTCCTTTATTCTCAAATTCCCCTTCTTTTCCTACTTCCCTTTGCATCAAACATTCTGGAAGAGTTGTCTACCCATCCTGTCTCCTGTTCCTCATTCCCACTTACTCTTTCATCCACTGTAGTTTCCACCCCATCAGTCCTCAAAACCTCTCTTGTCTATGTCACCAACCATTTCCTTGTAAACAAATCCAAAAAACATTTCTGTGTCTCAACAGCTTTTGATGCAGTTGACCACTGCGTCCTTTTCTCCAACATCCTGGGTGCAATTCTCATTTTGTGCTCACTTCACAGCAGTGGTGTCACTAGGGAGGTGCAGGGGATGCAGACAATACCAAGTGACACTGTCAGAGGGGTTGACAACAAAATGACTGTCCATAAAATTTTTGTGTGATGTTTTAGCAAAAATTTTATTATTTTTTATAAAAATATCACTGTAGTGAGTTATAACAGCAAAAACATTTTTGTTAGCCCAGCTTACATGTATCAATATACCTACAAAGCTAAAACTCTATGCTGATTTAGTTTTTGAACACTCTGATGCTCTCCAGTGAGAGCTGTCATTATTACCCTATTACAATGATGCTTCGAATCACGTGGTTTCATCTGCATGCACTGTAAGCACGCACTATTGTTTTCGTTGCTGCTGTTTTTATAGTTGCTGATTTTGTCAAATTTTATGGTGCTTTAGCTACGATATTGTGATAATTAGTATTTGTGAGCCTACATTAATAACCTTTTTGAGAATGAAGTAATAATTAAAGGAAAAGAAGGAGTAGTGTACAGGAATTACGATTTACAAGTAACATTAGTACAAAAAACATTACTAAGGATTCTGTATGGTTTGGTACAGGAGGAGGTCCATGGAGGGAGGGTGACATCATGAATTATTTCACTGGGTGACATCAACCCTGGTGACGCCACTGCTTCACAGTCCTCTGCCTACCTCAACTGGTTCCTCCTTACCAAACCCGTTATTATCAAGTTGATTCCGATTCACAGCAACCCTACAGAACAGAGCAGAATTTCCCAATAGAGTTTCCAAGGCTGTACTCTTTACCAAAGCAGACTGTCACATCTTTCTCCTGTAGGACAGCTGGTGGGTTCAAACCACGAACCTTTCAGTGAGCAGCCGGGCACTTAACCACTGCCACCAGCTCTCTAAATGTTAGAATTTCCCAAGGTTCTTTGCTTCTCCATCTACTCTCTTTAGGGATCTCATTCATTCCATGGCTTTAACTATCATCTCTATATTGCTTGGCCCTCCAGTGGCATCTCAAGCCATTCTCTCCCTCTCTCACTGCCCCTCCCCCACGAACCTTTTGACAGTTCCTGGAAAATGTCGACCACTTTCATGGCAGAGCCTTTCACTTGCTGTTGCCTGAGGTGTCTCTGCACAGGCCTGAAGGCTCTTGCCTGGACTTTCATACAACTGGCTAGTTTTCTACTCTTAGATCCCAGTTTTGGGATCATTTTCTTAGAAAGTTTACTTAAATTAGCTCCCACCCTTTTGCCGTTCTTATCACACTGCTTTATTACTTGTGCACCACTTTTTTTACTATATACATTGTGATATTGTGGTTGTTGTTGTTAGATGCTATTGAGTCAATTTTGATTCATACACCCCAAGTGACAGAGTAGAACTATAAGATTTTCTAGGCAGCAGTCTTTACGGGAGAAGATCACCAGGGTTTCCTCCCACAGAACTGCTGGGTGGATTCAAACCGCCATCACTTCAGCTAGCAGATAAACACTTAAACGTTGTGCCACCAGAGCTAATTCCTCTAAGATTGTATTCACCTCCTGATATTCACATCACTGTACCAGGGTCGATCTGCATAACCAATAGAATATGGCAGGTGTGATGATATATCATTTCTGATATTGGGTTATAAAAGATACTTTGGGAGGCAGTGCCAAGACGGTTGAGTAGTCAGACGCTTCCGATGGACCCTTTTACAACAAAGCCCCCAAAAACAAGTGATTCAATTATATATGGCAATCTGGGAGGCCTGAACATCAAAGGCAGAGTTGAGGAACCAGACTGAGTGGCAGGGGGAGAGAGACAGTTCAGAAGCAGCGAGGAGTTGCCAGACCTGACCCAGCAAGAGCCTGAGCACTTCAGGCCTGAGCAGCTCCTGGGTGAGCAGTGAGGCAGGCAAGCATTGGTGCTTGGGAGGCGCGTTTTCTGCACCGGGAGAGACCCAGCCACTGAGAGTCTACACAGCCACCCAGAACCAGTGAGAAGCAGTTCTCATCAGGGAAAGGTAAGTACTTGTGTACGGCTTGCCGTGCGGATCCAAAACACCTCCCTTAGGGAAAAATCTCTCTCCCATTTACCTCCCCACTCCCTGCTCCGCACTGGGTCCCAGGCTGGCTTCAGCAATTGCTGAGTCCCCTGGGCCAGAAGTAGGATCCATCACATGCCCTGAGCCATTCTCCTGGCCTTGGAGAGTTAACAAATTAACAAACAGGGGAAAAAATAAACTGCCAGCTCCCCTAAGTCAGGAACCCAGTGTAGGCACAGCTCCTTTGACTAGGCACAGGCATAAGGGATCCACGGACTTTGAGTGCCTTTCTCCCTGCATAGACTTCTGTGGGCCCATCTCAATGGCATAAGCCCTCAATACTGCAGTACAACAGGATATATACCAGAACTCTTACTTCAACTGTTTCAGCTGTGAAGTGGCAGGTTCTTGACATTTGACACTGTTCTGACCATTAAGCAGGGTCTTCACCTACCCACACCAGGGGCCTGAGGACTGGTGGCACCACCCATGCCACCTAGCCTTCTGCAATAGGGGCTCACGATTAAAAGGTGCCCCCCTGTCCATATAGCCAACAGCATTACGTGCTCATAGTGTGGCTGCAACACCCACCCACCTACGCGCTCTAGGGAACAGGGACACGCCTTCCTCCTAGACACGTGGGGGCTGCCATCAGCCCTCTGCCTTGCTCAGAGTGTGACCACCTGCTGCAGTCAGATGCCTGTGCCTACACCAATCACCCATGCCTGTCTAGGACTGTAAGTGAGAGCCTACACCACACACTTGGTGGCTAGCTACCTGGGCACTTCAGCTGAATCCATACAGGAGGAGTGGGTGGACTCCTGAGCTCACATACCTAGTAATAGATCTAACCACCTGGTGACAGGACATTAGAGCTTCAGAGGTGCCAATAATCAAACTAGCTCACATGAGCAGCCTATTTGGGCTTATCAAAACAAAACAAAAAGCTAGGACTCAGTAAGCAAACATAAAATAAATAAATATAATAACTTATCGATGGCTTGGAAACAACAGTCAATATCAAATCACATAAAGAGGCAAACCATGATGGCTTCAGCAAGCTCCCAAAATAAAGAATCTAGAAATTATCCAGAAGAGGAAAATTTCTTGGAATTACCGGAGGCAGAATATAAAAGATTTATATACACAACTCTTCAAGAAATTAAGAAGGAAATTAAGCAAAACACAGAACATGTAATAGAGGAAATAAAAAGATTACAGAAGAGCATGGTGAAAAATTTAACAGGCTGCAGGAATCCATAAAGAGACAGCAATCAGAAATACAGAAGGTTAACAGTAAAGTTTCAGAATTAGACAAGTCAATTGAAAGTCATAGGAGCAGAACTGAAGCAATGGAAGTCAGAATTAGTGAG
>NW_004443945.1:22312559-22313689 GCF_000243295.1 Trichechus manatus latirostris | reverse complement strand
AGAAAAAATAGGGACAATGCTAGGAGTCCTAATACATGGCATAAACACAATACGAACCATAAGTAACAATGCACAAGCACCAGAAGAGAGACTAGATAACTCAAGCTCCTAAAAATCAAACACTTATGCTCATCAAAAGACTTCACCAAAAGAGTAAAAAGACAACCTACAGATGGGGAAGAAATTTTTGGCTACGACAAATCCAATCAGCTTCTAATCTCTAAAATCTACAAGACACTGCAAAAGCTCAACAACAAAAAGACAACCCAATTAAAAAATGGGCAAAGGATATGAACAGACACTTTGCCAAAGAAGATATTCGGGCAGCTAACAGACACATGAAGAAATGCTCACGATCATTAGCCATTAGAGAAATGCAGATCAAAACTACAGTGAGATTATCATCTCACCCCAACAAGACTAGCATTAATCCAAAAAACACAAAATAATAAATGTTGTGTTGTGGAGAGACTTGAACACTTATGCACTGTTGGTTGGAATGTAAAATGGTACAACCACTTTGGAAATCAATTTGGTGTTTCCTTAAAAAGCTGGAAATAGAAATACCATACAATCCAGCTACCCCATTCCTTGTAATATGTCCTAGAGAAAGAGCCGTCACATGAATGGATATATGTACAACCATGTTCATTGCAGCACTGTTCACAATAACAAAACGATGGAAACAACCTAGGCTCCCCTCAACGGACGAACTCAAGAAAAGGTTTAAACACAGAAGAAAATATTCTTTGATGGTTACGAGGGTGGGGAGGTAGGGTGAGGGTTATTTACTAACTAGATCGTATATTAGAATTATCTTAGGTGAACGGAAGGACAGCACACTACTACAGGGGAAGTCAGCACAACTGGACTAAAGCAAAGCTAAGAAGTTTCATGAATACAATCAAATGCTTTGAGGGACAGAGTAGTAGGGGTAGGGGTCTAGGGACCATGCTTTCAGGAGATATCTAGGTCAATTGGCATAACAAAGCTTATTAAGAAAATGTTCTGTATCCTACTTTGGTGAGTGGTGTCTGGGGTCGTAAAAGCTTGCAACTGGCCATCTAACATGCATCTATTGGTCCCAACCACCTGAAGTAAAGAAGAATGAAGAACACCAAAGACACAAG
>NW_004443945.1:22305576-22310960 GCF_000243295.1 Trichechus manatus latirostris | reverse complement strand
CAACCACCACCAACCAACAGCAACCATCACCACCAACAACATTCTTTTTCCTACACGCAGTGGCCTCTTATCAATCACCCATAGAGCATGAGAACAGTCATTCTGTTATCTGTGTTTCCACACATAGAGTCTATCTTGTTGGAGTTCTGAGGCAGCTGCCTCTTGCCCATCCAACCTGTGAGTCACTGAAGCTACTTGACCCAAGTATCAATACGGTGCAGAAAAATACCTAAATTAGGAGAGCAGAATTGTTCATTCTTCTTTAAAATAGTAAGGAAAATGTACAGTGAAATCTGCGAGAACTAGAACTCTACACGCTGCCTTGTTTTTCCAGGGATCACAAGTTTTCCACCTTTGACAAGTGCTTACCACTTTTCTATTGCTGTCTATTAAGACTCCTACCTCTTAAACACCCAGTGCGTTTTCCTTCTTTGACAGGTTTCCGCCTTACACAGGTTCCGGCTTTTGCAGGTTTTATGGTATTGCATACCTTTTCTCTTCCAAAACCATAAAGGAAAAAGAAAATATGCTTAAGACTCCCCAGGAATCAATTTAAAATATACTACCTAGTCTCAAATTCTGAGGACTTCTGAAAGTGGATATTTTCTTCAAAGCCGACCTTCTAGTGAGCAGGCAAGCTCTTTAACCACCGCGCCACCAGAGCTCCTCAATCTATAAGTAAACATTATTTTGAAACATAGCAAGTCTTCAAGGATCTGGGGTGATTTGCCACTGAGCAGATTACTTGAGGATCCTCCTCTTTCCAGCCCAAAGGCCCAGGTTGGTGCAGGTGAGGACAGGTAGGTGCTTAACTGAACCAAGACGGAAAGGTTCAGGACAAAATCAGAACGTGTTTCTTTTGTGTCATTCCTAAGCTAAAAACACAGCTTGATTTCAAGAGATCCAGAAGATTTCAAATGTATATATTAAACTAATTAGCCAAAGAAAAGTTTTTAAAATGGTTGTCTTTATATTACATTTTCCTAAGAATTTCCATTATCATTTCCTATGTTCCCATAGGAAAAACCTAGACCTAAAATATAATTATTTTAATCAAATTAGAATCCCAGATTTTCTCAATAGTTGTCTTTGGTTACGATGTCTCTGATTCCTCATCTACCAAACCGGGATAATAATATTCCTACCTCACAGCATTGTTACTGTGAGGATTAAGTGCTTGGAACAGTGTATGGTACAATACCTGTACAAGCGTTGGTTATTAATAATATTCTAGTTGTCACTATTATTATTTTGTTGTCTATGTCTTTGCTGCCCAATGTTGTTGTTGTGTGCGTTGAGTCGATTCCAACTCACAGAGACCCTATAAGGTAGAGTTTAACTGCTCCATAAGGTTTACTAGAACTGCCCCATAGGGTTTCCTTGGTTGTAATCTTTATAGGAGCAGATTGCCAGGACTTTTCTCCCAAAGAGAGTGGGTTCGAACTGCCAACCTTTCAGTTAGCAGCCTAGCACATAATCATTACACTGTGAGGGCTCTTTGCTTCCCTATAATAGCATACATATCTGAAATTTTTAAATTTATTCTCTGTATGTGCGTTCTACTCGGGACATACCAACATCTATGCTCACCTCCCTGATGATTTTCTCCTTCAAGGCTATTTAAAGCAAATCACTCTTATATCTTCCATCATTCACACCCTAAACAAAAGCATCATTTAAGGAGGCTCTTGGAGAGAGTCCCAGTGCTATTCCTAGTTGCACCACTGCCTCTCTATGTCATTTTGATCAAATTGTGTCTCTAATCTTCTGCCACCAGAAAATTCCATGATCCTTGGCAGTGGAGTGAGAGACTGATAGTGATTACAAGACTGAAGAACTAGCAAATGCTTTCAGTCTTTGTTTGAGAGGTGCTGGGTATAAGACTTGGTATTCTTATTCTGTGTCTTGAGGGTAAAAGGGGTAAGAAAGATAAGCATTCTTGGTCCAGATGTCTCCAATCAGGCTTAGCTTCCCTTAGTCAGTCCCAAGATAAAATCTAGATTGCCTTATCTCACACACCTTGAGATAAGAGAGAATATTTATAAAACAATAGAAATTTTGGAGCTAGTTCCACAACGTGTTCACTCACATGACAAAGGTTTTCCTAGCCACCAGTATTTTTTTCTCCTTAATCTCCATTTAGGAAAGTAGCATTTTCAATTGTTCCAGATAGATAGAATGGGTAGATCAAATCTATCAAAATCTTAAAGATGCATTAATGATACATAGTAGAGTAAATCCATTTCACCCAATAGAAATCGGACAATTCCCTTTGCCCAATGAAAGGGAGATTTCTGAGTTTCATATGCATTTGTTGACATATGACATGAGGTCCATATACCTCCAACAGAAATGATTTAACATAACCATAATTAAGACAATTCAAAAGGAGAAGCAAAAAGTTCTTTTTAGTATCTTACCAGAGCAGGATTCTCCACCCCACCCCACCCACCACCCCGCAAGAGTTAACTCTAGTGACTGCCTTTTTAAATTTATGCTATACTGTGTGCCATCCTGATAGACTACAAATTAACTACCTCCCTCCTCTTTGTCAATGGCTTAAAATCCTCTGGCTCTAGCTCTAGCCTCTTTCTTGAGACCCAGGTTCATATTCTCAACTGCCTTACAAGATATTCGAACTGGACATCCAACAGAATACCTCAAATTTAACTGCTAATCAATCACTCTTGCCTCAATGTTTCCATAACAGTTTGAGTAGATTGTCATTATGGTTCTTATCATACTACAATTTAATGATCTACCTATAAATCAATCTCATTTTCTAGAACAAGAGTTCCCAGAATGCAGAGATCTTTTGAAAAACCTTTAGGTTCCTGGTTTTAGCACATGGGAAGTATTTGATAAATATGTATTGAACGAACACCTGAGGTAACTACATTTATGCCTCCGGTTAATAATGTCTGCTATGGTTTGCAGCAGGCAGAGCAGGGACAGGCTGGACTTACTGGGTAGAGATGAGGGGGATGGTAAGTTGGTAGAAAAGGTCAAAGGATAGAACAGTCATCATCACAGGTCTTTAGTCAACGTTTACCATATACCTGATACTTGGGGTTGAAGTTATAAGAAGTTCCGAATTGTCATTACTGACTTTGTCACCTTTATGTCAGTTCTCTTGGCAATGGATTTTGCCAGAATGTGGGAGAATTTCATGTTGAATGTCTCAGAGAAACCTGATACTTCTTCCTTTTTAAATGGGTCAGATGTCAAGCAATGAACAGAGAGTGGGTCAGATTCACAAAAACTGCACCAAGATGGTTTTTTTCCTTGGAGTCTCACCGAAGTCAAAGGTGTCCTAGCATGTTGAGGCGTCCTAGCATGTCATCTCCTAAAGCTGTAGAATTCCACTCTCCCACAGCTCTAAGGAGTTTCTGCAGAGCTGCAGTGGAATCGACCCTGTTTAAAAGGACGTGTGGGTTCAGGAACATAGGATTGCAAAAGGTGCTATAAATAGGATGACCGTAGAGTTGATTTTCCCCACTGAGTGAAATGGGACACTAATCATAATTACACTTGGACAACAGCATAAACTAAGACTGTCCCAAGTACACCCAGAATGTGAAGTTATCCAACCACTGTCGAGGAAAAAAGGAAGGAGGAACTTAGGAGTGTGTGTACAACTCTGTCCTCTGTGCTGATGAGTGAGCATACAATGTTCTCAGTAAGTTAAACCACACTGCCCCAGCATTTGTGCTAAATGTAGACACTTTAGAGGAATTTCATACCTAATTTGAATGTATCACCCATCAATAGTTTGGAATATTTGGGGACAGTGACATAATGGATTTTTACCAGTCTATAGAAATCCTCTCTATCTAACTATTCATTTGATTTTTCAGCAAATATTTGTGGAGCGCCAGCTACAGTCTGGTTACTAATCAAAGCTCTGGGCAGAGCAGTTACAAAAATGATTAAGACACATACCTAAAGGAGCTCTCATGCTAATAGGTGAGATACATGAAACCATATAATTACAGTGCAATATGATCAAATGCCAAAAGCACATATTTCTCAAGAGGGCATTCATGACTAGTTAAAATTCTTGAGGCTGCTGGCATCTCTCATTACACTATGGCATTGTATTTTGTGATGTGAAATCCAGGTAAATTGTTATTCTACTTTGCCTCACTTTTCTTACTGAGGTTTATTTGTATCTTAGTTCACAACATGTACTTAAGATTTATAAAATTACATGTATTTAAATATCTTCCATAATTCAGGCCTTTAACTAAGAAAGAACTCCCCCCCTTCTTCCCTTTCTTCTAGCTTTAAATTACATGGTTCTGTGATTCTCCTCTGCCTTTTACTCCACATGAGTAAAGGTTTGTTTTGCAGGAGTACTTATTAAGCAAGTATGGCCACCTCAGCAAAATTGCAAAATACACCACACAGGTTTGACTGGGGAGTCCGATAAATGAACTATCGGAAATTCTCCTTTTCTTCTGTACCGTTGAAACGGCTCAACTACAGGGCTACATTTTTTATGAACTTCTCTCTTTAAGGATTTAGAATTCCCATCTGCAGACCAGATCAATTCCCTTTGGAGAGTTGCTACATGTGCTTCTATTTTCCCTACTGGTTTTAGAAGTAATTAACACCTCCAGGTTTTGTATTTACTCAGTCATCTAAGGATTGCAAGACATATCACTCACATTGGCTCACTTATCTGGCTTCATTTCCTTTGAAATCAAGAACACTTTCCAAACGAGTATGTTTGTTTTAGAAAAGTGGACTGCACAATGCGGTGTGGGGTACAGAATAGGAATTCATACATTCAAGTCTGATGTCTTGTATTATTTCCCGCATTTTACATGTGGTAAATAGAATTTGAAGGAGCCCTGTGGAGCAATGGCTAAGGCTCAGCTGCTAGCCTAAAAGTTAACAGTTGGAACCCACTCAGCAGCTCCACAGGAGAAAGACTTGGTGATCTGCTCCTCTAAAGTTTACAGCCTAGAAAATCCTATATGACAGTTCTACTCTGTTACTATTAGTCAAGGGCACCTAACAACAACAAAGAGCATTTGGTGAACACCTATGACACTATCTGTCCAGAAACTCCCTTCAAATTCTCCTGACTTCTAATCCTTCACTCTTTTTCTTCTGTAACCCCAGCTCCCATGGCTACTTATGAATCGCAACAATCTTATCTGACCCTACCCCTGGCCGCATGTGATGTATCCAGAGTGGGCATATACTCAAGCTGAGCAAATGACAGCACCTGCTCCCCTCCCCGCCACTAGCCTCACCGAAGCCAATTGGTTTGGAAGGGGCAAGCACTGGCCAGTCTTGAGCCAACTGGAGTCCTTGAGGATTATTTGGAAGGTGCTGAAAAAGATCCTCATTCCTCTCTAGCACAAGTGATAAGA
>NW_004443945.1:22302832-22303825 GCF_000243295.1 Trichechus manatus latirostris | reverse complement strand
TGAATTGTACATGTAAAAAAATATTGAAATGGCAAATGTTTTGTTTTACATATATACTTACCATGATAAAAGAAATTATTATTATAAAAAATAATATCAACTCCAAATCATCAGTGTATAAAAATTATTCATCAAGACCAATGAGAGTTTATCCCAGAAACACAAGTATGGCTACACATTCACTTATATCTGAATTAATACTAACAGTCTTAAGGAGGAAAATCATATACACATTGAACCATTACTCCACGCCAAGCACGCTTCGGGTAATGGAGATATAGTAGTGAACAAAACAGAAGAAACCCCTGCTCTCATGGAGCTTACCTTCTAGTGGTGGAAAACAGACAAGAAACAAATAAAACATAGAGTATGTCAGATGGTAGTAAGAGCTGTAGAGAAAAACTAAGTATGGAAGTAGAATAGGACGGAGTAGCGTGTTAGGAAAAACTTAATGGAACCGTCAGAAAAAGAGTTTACTTAGAAGCTGACATTTAAGCAAAGACCTGGAAAAGATGAGGAATCGAGGGGGAGTAAGAGTAAGAGAACATGAGTCAAAGAGATAAAGAGGAAGCCTAATCACGTAGGGCCTTACAGACTATTGTAAGAATTCTGGCTTTTGCTCTGAATGAGCTGGAAAATCTTCAGAGGAATTTGAACAGAGACATGATCCGAATCATAAATTTAAAGAATTTTTCTGGTTACTGTGTTGACTTAGTTGACAAAGGTAGAATTAAGAACAGATAGTAGTCTAATGCAATAATCCAGATGAGAGATGTTTTGAATCAATATGGAAGTGGTAGAGTGATGGAGATAATGAAAAAATATAAAGCATTTTAAATGTAGAGCCAACAGGATTTTCTTTTTTTTTCAGATAGTGAAAAGATTTTGTTTTTTTTTATTGTACTTTAGGTGAAGGTTTACAGAACAAATAATTTCTCATTAAATAGTCAGTCCTCATATTGTTTTATGACATTGCTTAACAACCCCACAACT
>NW_004443945.1:22241648-22295629 GCF_000243295.1 Trichechus manatus latirostris | reverse complement strand
AAGATTGTTACTACCCCTCTTTCTCAGTTGGACACTTTTCACTGATTAGTAAGACAATGGCATTTTAAAAACACACACCCCTCCCAACACACACACACAAAAACTCACCTACACGTATCAGTTTGCAATAATGAGAATAAATTTACTACAAAATGACCTAAACGGTAAGATGTTTGCAGTTAGAATCCTATTGTTACCCATCTTTACATCTCCCCCCAAACTCTGCTCTACCTCAGTTGTGTTTAAAGCAGTTGCTTACACATAGGAGAGGAGCCCTGGTGATGCAATGGCTAAGTGCTCTGCTGGTAATGAAAGGTCTGTGGTTGGAACCCACCAGCTGCAACACAGGAGAAAAGATCTAGGAAACCCTATGATACAGTACTACTCTGACCTATAGGGTCACTGTGAGTCGAGATCGACTTGATGGCACCCAACAATAACATACATAGCAGTAGATACTCCGTATGTGTTTAATTTTAATGTTCATTAAATGTTTCTTCATTTCATTTTAATTCATTGATTTACTGATTCCAGAAAAATTGTATCATATGCCTCATTACAGTATTGATGAATTTTAAAAGGATAATAATTTTTAAACTGAGCCAAATTGTTGCACTGATTTCTTGGTTAAAATCGTATTTTCTTCTTACCACAATAAAACAAAATAAATCATATTTTCTCTTAATTCTAGTATATGCAATAGGTCCTCAATAAATACTTGTAAAATTCAACTTAACTGAATTCTCTTATGTGATCAGGATTCAAAATCAACTCCACACTATCCAAAAAGTGTGTCTCATTCTCTACTGTATGTTGCTATATTTCCCACCTTGGAAACTCTTTTCTAGAAAAATGACAGCTTTAGCCTATATTGTTTCTTTATGAATGAGAGCTTGGCTGCATAAACTCATTAATATACTCTATTTTACGCTGAAGAAATAATAGCTCGTGGCATTCTTATGAATAAATAAGTCAGAATCAGAGCTTAAACATCAGACTTCACATATGGCTGATAACATACAGGAGAGAAGCCCACAGTGTAAACTTAAAATAAATAAATAAACAAGTAAATGTATATGCAGAAATCAGAGATAGTATTATATTTGTAAGGAAAACTACCTATAGTTTTGAAATGTTGAGAAGTCAGTTAGTATTGTATTAATTTTCACACCAAGTAGTAGTTTTCTTCTTATTCCTTTTATAATTTACAAAAATTATTGGATTCTGGATTTGTGTGCACACCCTCCTCCAGCAAAGATAAGGATTCCAGCAGCTTCTGTCCTTTTATGTGTCTGTGTGTGTGTGTATGTTGAGGATTGGGGGCATAATACAAATATATACTGAAAAATCTAAGTATGTTCAGAATCAGCAAAGGTCCCCAGGAATATTAATCTGTTTGACTCCCCTACTCCTACGCTTTTCCTTAAAAAAAACAACAACAGAAATAAGTCTTTTAAAGTAGTTTCTTTTCTTAAAAAAAAAAGGAAGAAACAGGTCAATCCTCAGCCTATCAAGAGAGAAAACAATGAGCAAAACGTACTTGAGAGATAAAAATTAATGTGTTGGCAATAGCAAAAAGATGGAAACAACCTAGGTGCCCATCGATGGACAAATGGATAAACAAATTATGGTATATCCACACAATGGAATACTACGCAACGATACAGAACAAGTACGAAGTTTTGAAACACAACATGGAGGAAGCTGGAGGTCATTATGCTGAGTGAATTTTGTCAGTCACAGAAGGACAAATATTGTATAAGACCACTATTATAAGAACTCAAGAAAAGGTTTAAACACAGAAGAAAACATTCTTTGATGGTTATAAGGGTGAGGAGGGAGGGGGAGGGTTATTTACTAACTAGATAGTAGGTAAGAATTAGGTGAAGGGAAGGACAACACCTACTACAGGGGATGTCAGCACAACTTGACTAAACCAAAGGTTAGAAGTTTCCTGAATACAATCAAACACTTTGAGGGACAGAGTAGCGGGGGTAGGGGTCTGGGGACCATGCTTTCAGGGACATCTAAGTCAACTGGCATAACAAAGCTTATTAAGAAAATTCTCTGCATCTTACTTTGGTGAGTGGCGTCTGGGGTCTTAAAAGCTTGCAAGTGGCCATCTAAGATGCATCAATTGGTCCCAACCACCTGAAGTAAAGAAGAATGAAGAACACCAAAGACACAAGGAAAGTAATAGCCCAAGAGACCACCCTGACAGGGAACACAACAGAGAGTCCCAGATGGAGCAGGAGAAAGGTGGGGTGCAGAACTCAAATTCTAGTAAGAAGACCAGACTTAATGGTCTGACTGAGACTGGAGGAACCCCGGAAAGAATGGCCCCTGGATTCTCTATCAGCCCAGAACTGAAACAATTGCCAAGGCCAACTCTTCAGACAGGGATTGGACTGGACTGTGGGACATAAAGCGATACTCGTGAGGAGTGCCTCTTAGCTCAAGTAGATACAAGAGACTAAACAGGCAGCTTCTGTCCGGAGGTGAGATAGGAGGCAGAGAGGGTTAGGAGCTGGTTGAATGGACATGGGTATTCAGGGGTGGAAAGGAGGAGTGTGCTGTCACAGTATGGGGAGAGCAATTAGAGTCACATAACATGTATGTATAAATTATTATATGGGAAAAAATAAAAATTAATGTGTTGACACCCCTTTAAGAAATCAAAGTGTAATACTATTTAAGAATTTTGCACAATTAATACCGAGCAATATTTAGATCCCCTGATTGGTTAGATTAAGAGGATGGCAAATATCCTAATGTCATATGTGTCTATTATAAACTTCGAGTCCAGGAGAAGCCCTTAGGGCTCAACTAGGTAAGCTCATTTTCCCAAATCATCGAATTCCTAAGAGGAATTTTGTGAAGACAAGGACAACTCCAGTACCACAAGTTAGGCTTTAGTCATCCCAGGAAAGGACCAGCTTCTCGAATTTCTTCGTCTCCCCACTATGTAGTTTAGTTTATAGGAGTAGTATAAGCTCAATAAATATTTGGTATTCAATGACTTGGATGATGGGGGATGTCAGGGAGGGTTTCTCTTATTTGGCAATAAAGGAAACATATTACCTAAGACTGAAGTAAGGAAACGTTACTTGTCTCAATAACAATAAAAACTCAGAATTTCCAAAGATAACACTGGAAGAAATAGCTCCTGGAAGTCGGGAACAGCTGGGCCAGTTGATGCCAACTCTGTTCTCCTGAGATTCATCTTCTCTTAAAGGCAGGGTTTCTCAATCTTGGCACCGTTGACACTTTGCGCTAGATAATTCTGTGTTATGAGGACTGTCTGTAAATTGCAGGATGTTTCGCAGCATCCCTGGTCTACCCGCTAGATGCCAGTAGCACTTCCCCTACCAGTTTTGATGACCAAAAATGTCTCCAGGCATTAACAAATGTCCCCTGTGATGCAAAAATACCAAAGTTGAGAACTGCTGCTTTAGGGTCTCCCCTTGATTGTCCCTGGCCTTGGAAGAACACTTTTTACTCCTTTAAAACTGGCCCAAACCAATCTGTTGCAGTGGAGTCAGTTCTGACCCATGGCGATCCCACGTGTTTCAGAGTAAAACTGTGCTCCATAGGGTTTCCAATGGCTGTGATCTTTCAGAAGCAGAGCACCAGACCTTCTGAGGACCTCTGGGTAGATTCGAGCTGCCAACCTTTCGGTTAGTAGCTGAGTGCTTACAACTGGCCCACGTGTGCCCAAAATACACTGGGCTTCACAGTTGAGGCCAGGCTGGAAAATTCAGAAAAAAGAAATTAGCTGGGGAGGTAACAAAGGGAAAATAAATACAGAGAGGACCATGAATCTAAATAATCTGGTTTACAAGCTACAGCTAACTGGAATGCAGGAAAATAAGTAATATGATGAGATTTCTTCCTCCCTCCTGCTCGTGTCTCCTCCTGCTTTGCCTGCTTTGCCTCCTGCTGATGCACATCACCTTTAAACCTTCCTTAAAGGAGAATATTCCCAGACACGTGGAACTCTTGAAGACTAGATCAAGAGTTCTTTCTCCAGCCTACCATACCAAGGGTCTTCCGTCTCAATTCCTGTTTCCTGTCTGAGGATAGTGTGCTTCCTTCAGGTGACTGAAACAGGAATGATCTCATCAGGACGGCCTTATTTTAATACAGTGAAACCTGTGAGAGCCAGAACTCAATGGGACTACCTTGTTTTTCCAGGTCTCGCAAGTTTTCCGCCTTTGACAGGGTACAGTCTAACCACTTTTCTATCTCTCTCTATTAGTGAGAAATATTTGAATTTTCCTTCTCTGACAGGTTTCTGCCTATTACAGGTTCCGGTTTTCACAGATTTTACTGTATAATAAAATAACCATGACATTCATTCAATAAGAGAAACGTACTATAGTTTCAGAGGTTGTTGTTGTTAGCTGCCACGGAGTCAGCCCCTGACTCATGATGATCCCATGCCCAGTCCTGCACCATCCACATGATCAATTAGGGATCAAACCATTGCAATCCAGAGGGTTTTCACTGACTTTCAGAAGTAGTTTGCCAGGCCTTTCTTCCTAGTCCATCTTAGTCTGGCAGCCCCACTGAAAACTGTTCAGCATCATAGAAACACACAAGCCTCCACTGACAGATAGATGGTGGCTGTGCATGAGGTGCATTGGCCAGAAATCAAACCCAGGGCTCACGCATAGAAGGCAAGAATTCTACCAACAAACCACAGTTGTTTCCTTATACAGGGTCATATGTTGCATCCTAACTTGATTATCTTAAAAGTCACCAGTGCACTCACATTATTTTTCTGAGAACATCTTAGGACTCTTCTATGATCTCTGAGAGTCACCATGGAGGACATGGTGAAGAAGGAAATGAGGGGAACTTGGTTTTGTTTATGATCAACTGGCTGTTGCCTACACAGCACGTCTGCACTGGCATGCAGTGATGGACGTGTTAGATGGTCAGAGACTGACTAACGTTTCTGCTGTAAAGGCTTTCATTTGTTTTTCTTCACAGTGACACACAATTTTCTGCTAGTTCTATGCCCCTGGGGGGTTTTCTGTAAATAGAGAACATTGCTTTCGACTTTTAGCATATCTGCCCTAAATTAACCACATAAGTTCTCTTTGTTCTCCAAGACCAGGGGAGAAAGAGTAACAGAACAAAACCTAAAATTAAGTAGAGCCAACAAGTGCTGTGTTTTCTAGAGAAAGTCTCTGTAGAAGAACATTTAACCAGGCTTGGTGCAGTCCCCTAAGCTGACACCAATGAATATCACCAATTCCAACAGGTGTTCAAGAAGGAATTGGTGGAGAGTTTAGGAACCATACTGAAGACTCCAAAAATATATGGAAGTACACTTCGGCTCAAGGAGGTACATATCCCAAATGAAACTCCAAGAAACCAGAATAAAAAATGTCTTGTTCTTGTCAAAGCTCTTGGGACAGCATAGGCTTGAACGTCACCCAGGCCATCCCAGGCCTCACACAGCCACTTGCTGTTTGGTTTTGAACAAGTCACTTAACCTCTCCAAATCTCACTTCCCTAGCCTGGAAAATGAAATGGCTGATCTAGTTAATTTCTTTTCGTTCTAGGATCTTATGTACATACATCAGATTGGAAGTTCTTGTAAGCATTTTTCAATAGGAATGTGTGGGTTGGAGATTCGTCACGTAAAATATTTCCTCATCTTAATTATCTTACCTTTCATTAGATACAATACTAATCAATTTGACACTCTACTCTGCCTATACTGTCCTTCTGAACACTTCTCTTTCACCCACTCTTACTGTCACCATCTTTGCCAGGCTAAAGCCTCTCATATTGTTAAGTCTTTGCTCAAGCATTACCTCCTCCAGGCACATACTCCATTCACCTAAGTAGAATAATAAGGTGCACTTAGCACATTATGTTAAAATAATCTGTTTCAGGAAGCTCTTGAAGAGTAGGAGCCATATCTCTTTTATCTTTGTATTCCCAGTGCCTAGCATAACGCCTGGTAGGTTATAGGTAATTCGGGAAAAAAAAGTTTGGTGACTCTTGTTGAATCTGTCTGTGAATATATACCTCATCTTGCAGAAATAAGAACTCTGATCAGTGTGTTACTATGAAGAAAGTTGATTTTACCTGCTTTATACTGTATCCTAAACTAGGAGAGAAGGAGCCTTTGTGGTGCAAGCAGTTAAGCACTTGGCTGTTAACCAGAAGGTTGGCAGTTCGAACCCACCCAGAAGCTCTGTGGGAGAAAGACCTGGGGATCTGCTTCCATAAATATTATAGCCAAGAAACTCCATGGGGCCATTCTACTCTGTCACATGGTGTCACCAGGAGTCAAAAACAACTCGACAGCCGCTAACAACAATCACAAACTAGGAGAGAGGGACTATAGTAATTTTTGGAAGGTGAGCGATTATTCAACTTTTAGAAGAGAACTTTAAGTAAACATAAATTGTATAGCCAAAGTAAAAGACAAAGTTCTTACAAGGACCTGTAAAGCCTACATAGTCTGGCCCAATCCATACCGTCTCTCTCTATGACCATATCTGCTTACTCTCTACCTCCCTCCTTCACTACAGTTCAGCCAAAGAGACCAGTCACACTCCTGTCTCAAGGCATTTACATTTAGTATTCTCTCAACACAAAGCCCCACTTCCCCAGTTAACCACAGGAATTGATCTTCACCTCCTTTTAGATCTTTGCTCAGAAGCCTCCTTCTAATTGAGGTCTTCCCTGGCCACCCTACGTAAAACGGTAATAGCCACCTTCCTGCACTCCCTAAACCTCAGCTTGTCAGGAAGATCTTCTCTCAGTAGGTCCCCAGATTTTCCTCAGTCATGGTACCATGCTCTTTCTCCTTCATAGCACCAGTTAGTAATTGTATGTTCATATTTGTTTACTTTTTTCAAAAGTCAGTCTCTACTACTAATTATACGGTAAAACTCTACAAGTGTTGGGACCTTGTGCATTTTAGTCACCACTGAATACTCAGCACCTAGTATAGGTACCTGGCATAACATGGATGCTGAATAAATTATTTATTGAATAGATGAATATATTGATATAGCTTGATCACCTCTGACTCTGTCTGGAATTCATCATTTCCCTTTTCTCGCAGTACTACTTGTTCTTCCAAATATCACCTCATTCATAATTGTGGGAGCTTCATTTTTTTTTTTTTAACTTGCAGGCTCACATTCAATTTTATGTTATTTATATTTACAATACATATTAATAAAACAAATGACACATTTGACTAATCAATTTTTTTTTAAGAAATCAGTCTATCACAATCATTCTTATAACTGGATTCAAGATATTTTTCTTTTAAAAAATAAACATGTCTAACAAGAGAAAAATGACCAGCATAATCTCACTAATACACTACAAGAACTATTACTGTTTTCATTATTGTTGTTTGTGGTATGAGGAGATTTACAAAAGAACAGAGACTAGGGGATATATTTACTCTGTGCTGGAGTAAATTAGCCTGTGATTCCAGCAACCAGAGAAAGATGGATAACATGTATCCATAAAAAGGTTTCCCTCAGAACCTTTCCAGAAGTTTCCAAAAAAGTCATAATCCAGTGGCAAAGCCAAAATGGAATTTAGTCAGGAACAGAGTTCTTAGTAACAATGCACAGATTCTACCAAGGACCTTTCTTCTCATATTTTGATTTTGTGAATTTTTTTTCTTTTGATCAGCTGGGTTCCTTGACCTCAGATAACCTTTTCCTGTTACCTCTATCTACAACTGTATATACAGTTTACAGTCACAGGGTCATGAAATTTATATTCCATTGTTATGTTGCTACACAGGCTTTATATACTTTTTAAAGACTGAATAGTATTTCACCAAGTTGATATACTATTCCTGTGTTTAAAGCAGCAAAGCACAGAAGTTAAAGCTCCACATTGCCTGGGTTGAAATGTCAGCTCTGCTACTTACTGATCCTATGACCTTGAAAAATTACCTTATCTCCTTGTCGTTTTTCCCATGTTTAAATTGGGAGGAATAATAATACCTACTTCACAGAGAAATGATGAGGATTAACTGAGCTCTGAGTATGGAGATTTGTTGGCATAGTGATTAAGAACTCAGCTACTAACCAGAAGGTTGGCAGTTTGAATCCACCAACCGCTCCTTAGAAACTCCATGAGGCAGTCGTCCTCTGTCCTGCAGGGTCACTATGAATCAAAACCAACTCAATGGCAATGAGTTTGGTTTTTTTTTTAAGATACAAAGTATATAGATCAGTACTACACAAATATTTTTATTGTTGGACATGTATGTTCCTGATTTTTTTTTTTGTTTAGAATTCAGATAAAACTACAATAAACACCTTAAGCATAAAGCTCTTTTCCTTATCATTAACTACTCTCCTAAGAAATTCTTTTTATGTCCACATTTTATCCAAAAGGCTAAACCATATCCCTCACTTAGTAACTCTGTTTCCTTTAAACAACTGACAACTGAAAACCAGGCTCTGAACAAGCTGCCACTGGGTCAGCAGTAGGTAGCAGAGAGGCACTCATTATGCCGGGGTTTGAATTTTGAGGTTGGGCTCAAAGTAAACAGGCAGGTGAAGAGGTTGGGATGATGAAAGACAATAGACCATTACCTAAGACTAATGGTGTTGTAAAGGAGATAAATGTCTTTGAAGTAGCACCCTTAAAACCTGTGACCTTTGGGTTGACCTTTTCTTTCAGATTATGGTATGCAGGTTGTTTTGGAGTCTGTGCAAAATCAGCAATTAGAAAGATGGGCCTCGAGAGAAACAGGTCTTTGAGGAAGGTGCTACCCAGAGGTATGACTCCATTCCTTCTACAAACTACCCATTGGCTTCCAAATTCCCAATCACTTTCAAAACATTGAAACTCCATGGCTCACCCTTTCACAGGTGCACTTTCTCCCAGAGGGAAAATGCTTTTAGTCCTGCCCCATTGTGATGGTCTATGCTGTGAGCACAGAAAATAAACCAACAGTGGAATTTGGACAAATTGCCCTTTTCTTGTTACAAGTATGGTTGGTAACTGGAACAGATGATGAATAACGTGAAACACTAGTCATCTGCAAATAAAATGGTATCTGTAAGAATTATTCATTTTGTGTGTTAAGGGCATTTAAGAAAATAGAGGATTGATGACTTTCCCGGAAGGCACCAGAAATATACCTTTGAACAGAATTAATAATACTTTAGGTAATAAAGTACCACGCAGAAGCAAATCATATTTATGCAGCATGTTAAAGGTTTCAAAGAGCTTTCATTTATAATGACAATCTTTGCATAACATTGTGAGATACAAAAGCAGACATGATTATTATTTTTTAGCAGCCAAGGAAACAGAGAAGTTAAGAATCTTGCCTGAGGTCACACAGCTGGAAAAAACTAACTTCCACGTCTCCAGACTCCTGATATAATATATTATCTCTGAGGCCCTTATGTTAAGCAATATTCTCCCAATACCTAGAATATTTATTATTTGTAAGTTAAACAGTCCTATGCTGAGTCACATTGGAGCCTGAGGCAAAAGGAAAAATCAGTAATACTGATCCTGCCTGCCTTTATTTAAAATTTTGATATTTTGTTCATCATGTATCTTTTGCATTAATTTTGATTCTTAATATTTTGCATGAAAATTTTATTTATTTGGATTACTAAGTTTCTGTGGTACCCCCCCATCCATTAATTGTCCGTTTAAATACCATTACCCTTTTAAATGTTATTTTAAATATCATTACTCTTAAAATCCAACATTACTACTTAGTAAATTTAGTTAAATACTATGGGAGTGCTTCTAAATTTTATACTAAGGGCGTATTCTGTTTCACGTGCTACAACTCAGATGCCAGTGGACCAACTCTAAGGAATTGCCTTATCTTTTCCTGTCCTCAGCTGAAGTAGAAAGTAATAGGATACATGGCTGGTATCTGTCAAATTTATTTAATTTCTTTGGTAAAAAATATTTCATCAAAAAATACATGCATACAATTTCATCTTATTCAAAGACTAAGAAAACCTTATAATGGAGGCTATCAGTCTTCTGCTCTACCTTTCTCTATTCCCTTTTTCCAATCTAACTTCCAGAAACAACACTTAACTTTTTGAAAACTGTTTCTTCTGCTACTTACCATTATTTTAAATAAGACAGTATAGTCCTATCTCTTAATTTACCAAATACATGCATTATTTATTGCTATTATGATAAATAAGTACTAAATTCTCTTACATCATTTTTCTTCCCTTACACCCTCCCAAAACAGGTATCACATAATTTTTAGTTAAATCAGTAACTGTTGTTTCCATTATTATGACAACATAAAATAGTTTTCTCTGCAGAGACAAATAATGTAGTTGGTAATCATATAGATATATGATTATGCCTCTTACACAACTTTTCATTTTTACTTGAGTTACCTAATTACCTCCTATTTATCTCATAATTACCTATAAACATTTCCCTAAATGTTTAAAACCTCTTCAACTCATCACGTGGCAATATTAAAACATACCAGATGATATGTCAATTCTATTTTGTTCCTGGAGACCTCCCTCATGGAACCCTCCCTCCTCTTTCCCTGTTCTAAATTGGTTGCTCTCTGGGCCAACAGACATCTGGTTGCTCTCTGGGTCTGTAGACAGCTGTCATCTTAAACTTCCCTTTGACAAGATCTTGTGTTGGATTTCCTATTTCCTGAACCTCAAGTATTTCCCTTGTTTTACTCTGTAATTTTCCTGGAGTACATCCTTTTTAACTTCTTAGAAAATGTGAATGAAAAATAAATTCTGAGTGTGCTGTTTAATTCCCTCATATTTGTGGATTTTCCAGATTTCCTTCTCTTATTGATTTGTAATTTAGTTTCATTATAGTCATATTTTGACTATATGACATACTTCGTATGACATGAATTCTTTTAAATTTATTGAGGCGTATTTTATGGCCAAGAATATTGTCTGTCTTGATAGACTGCATATTGACTTGTTCCAGGTGTACTTGAAAAGAAAGTGTATTCTACTGCTGTTAGGTGGAGTGCCCTGGTGGTGCAGTGGTTAAGCACTCAACTGTTAACCGAAAAGTCGGCAGTTCTGACTCATCTACCAGCGGCTCTGTAGGAAAAAAGATCTGGTAATCTGTTCCAGTAAAAATTACAGCCTAGGAAACCCTACGGGGAAGTTCTCCTCTATTATATTGGGTCAGTATGAGTTGGAATTGACTCCACAGTACACAACAACAAAAACAGAGCAAGTTGGTTGATAGTATTATTCAAGTTTTCTATATCCTTCCTGGATTTCTTTCTCCTTTTTCCATAAATTATTCGGAGAGGGGTTGTCTTAAGGTTAGTTTTCTAGAAAAGCGAAACCAGTGACGCATATACATATATATAAAGGAAATGGCTCACGAAGTTGTAGTGGCTGGCAGTCCCAAGCCCATGGGTCAGGCACCAGGCTGGAGGCTTCTCCTGACTCACATAGATGCAGGGGTTAACAAACCCAAGATCAGCAGTTCAGACGGCAGGCTGCTGGCTCAAGTCTCAAGAACCAGAGGTCAGATGATGACAAGCCGATACAGGTTCCAGAGTGAACAAAAACCAGCAAGATTTGCCAGAACATCCGAATATATATTGGATGCAGGTGACACTGCTGAGGAAACTCCCCATACAACTGATAGGCTGATCACATCAGATCACATCATGGAGGATGACTAGATCATTACATAACTGCCAAACTACATCATTATATAATCGCCAAACCACTGAGAATCATGGCCCAGCCAAGTTGACACACAATCTTAACCATCACAGTCTACCCTCCATCAACTTGACACCTGTACACATCTCCTTAGACCATACACAATCTCTAAATAATGATAATTCCAAACTCATACTTGTGCCTAACATGATACAACTAATAAGCATACAACTAAAAATGTACTAGCACTGTTTACATCTTAGATTTTATCAGTGGAGAAAACAAAAATATTTGATGCACACATAAAAGGAAGACTTACTCATAACAATTACAGTCCTTGACTCTGCAACTGGCCAAATGGTCATAACGGGCATTTAGAACTACCTTCTTCCACCACCTGCTCCATATTCCCTTTACCCTCAGCAAGCACCTCAGCTGGTTGTGGTTCTTTGCCTGGTGGGGTGACCCAAACCATCATTCCTGAGGGTCTTGGCCGTTAGTAGTTGTGCTGGTTAAGGTCGTGTGTCAGCTTGGCTGGCCATGATTCTCAGTGGTTTGGCAGTTAGTGATGATGTAATTTGGCAGTCAAGTAATGATGTAGTCATCCTACATGATGTGATCTGATGTGAGCAGACAATCAGTTGTAAGGGAAGTTTCCGTGGTGGTGTCACCTGCATCCAATATATATACATGGATGTTCTGCCAAAGCTCACTTGCTTGGTCTGGATCTTGCATCTGGCTTGTCATCATCTGACCACTGATTCTTAGCACTTGAGGCAATGGCCTGCTTTATTGCCTGCTGATCTTGAGATTTGTCAGCCTCCACAGCCTGTGAGCCAGCAGCCTGCCATCTTACCTGCCAATCTTAGATTCGTCAGCCTCCACAGCCCGTGAGCCAGCAGCCAGCTTCTGACCTGCTGATCTTGGGTTCCTCAGTGCCTGTAGCTACTCAAGTCAGGAGAACCCTCCAGCCTGACACCTCAACATGGACTTGGGACTTGCCAGCCTTTACAACCACACGAGCCATTTCGTTGAGATAACTCTTTCTCCATATATATACATACACTTTACTGGTTTTGCTTCTCTAGAGAACCCAGCCTAAGACATTTGGTACCAAGAGTGATTCTAGAGAAGAAAAACCATACGGATGTTTTCTAAATTGGTTCCCAAGTCTGACTAGTCTTAATGGTGCTGATGAGTCTGCCTCCAGTAGTATAGAGGGTACTGTTAATCCACAGCATGAGGCGGCAATATTAATAAGCAAATTATCACCACCAACAGATCAAGTATTGGTGAGAAGTGAGGTTCTGAGTGATCATATTTTTGATACTTTTCTATCATTTTTCAGAATGAGAAGTATCGGGGAGCTGGTTGGTTGGTCCTACTTTTGCTAGACAAAGTGGTGAAAAAAAGAAACGAACCCAGGGCTTCAGGGTCACAGCTCAAGCACCACATAAAAGACGCAAATTTGCCCCTTGTGCCCTGAAAGAAAGCCTTATTTCTTGTAGTAACAGAGCTGATATTGCCAAAAACCAAACTCAGCCTCTTGTATAGTAGTGGCTAAATTACAACACCAACTGAATTCCCAAGCTCAAATGGTGTCCAAAGTAAAGTGAGTGCAATAATTGGGAAGAAATGGGATCCTGGAACTTGGGATGGGGACATATGGAGAGATAATCGGGAATCTGGGGACACTGATCCCCTAAATTCTATTGAATCACTCCTGCCAACAGAGCCAGCCTTCTTACTCCCATCTGAAGAGATTACTCCATCTTTGTCTACTAAGCAAACCTCCCCAATAAAACCATTATCCCCTCCACCCCCATCTAGTGAGATTAACTCAGCTGTGTCTAAAGATCATTTGTCTGAGATACCGCCTGGGACAGCATCTGAGTCATTGCCTGAGGCATCGCCTGGAGTAGATGCCTTAAAAGACATTGCTGAATGTTCCCAGGACCAATTGCCACCACCCATTTTTGCTTCTAGACCTATAATTAGACTTAGTCCTAGCAAGCCCCACACTTGAAGTACAAAGTGTGACCCATGAGGAGATACACTACACTTCAAGAGAACTGCTTGGCTTTTCAAATATGTACAAACAGAAAGGTAGGGAATATGTGTGGAAATGGCTATTAAGGGTGTGGAATAATTGTACAAGGAACATAAAGTTGGATCAGTCTGAGTTTATTGATATGTGCCCACTAAGCACAAATTCTTCATTCAGTGTCTCAGTTCAAGAGGCTAGAAAAACATGTAACAGTTTATTTAGTTGATTTGCTGAAGCATGAATTATGTGATGACCTACACTAAATCAAGATGAAATACTAGGCCTGCCTTGATATACTGTAGAAGAAGATATACAAAGGCTTGGGGAAATAGGCATGTTGGAGTGGATTTATCAGGTTAGACCCACAGACCCACACATGGAGTGCCCAGAGAACACACTTTTTACCACAACAGTTAAGAAAAAGTTTGTGAAAGGAGCCCCAGCATCCTTGAAGACTGCTGTGATTGTTATTTTATGTAAGTCACATTTGACAGTAGGAACTGACCTAACTGAATTTAGACCCTAACTACAATGGGGCTGATTGGACCCTGTGATGGTAGGGCCAAGTGGCATGATTCAATAGACAAAGACAAGGTGGGTGTGGTTACTGTAATGGACAGGGGAATCAAAGCAGTAATCAGAAATAGTCTGACTCCTATGAACTTATGGCTTTGGCTACTTAGTCATAGTGTCCCTAGGAGTGAAAAAGATGGGAAATCTACTAAATACTTACTACATCTGGACAAGCAGAACAATTCTAGGTCAAGTGAATGGCAGTCTAACTCAAATCACCAGAATACAGAGTCACGGACCCTCAATCAATTCCCAGACCTGAGCCAGTTTACAGACCCTTAAATGAAGAGGAGGCTGGATCCCACTACACTGCCAAAATTTATACTGTAAATCTTTCTCCCAGCTTTCCCCAAAGGGATCTATGGCCTTTAACAAGAGTGACTGTTCACTGGGGAAAAGGAAATAATCAGACTTTTCGGGGATTACTGGATACTGGCTCTGAAATGACACTAATTCCAGGAGACCAAAATGTCATTGTGGCTCACCAATCAGAGTGAAGGCATATGGACTTCAGGTTATTAATGGAGTCTTAGCTCAGGTTCATCTCACAGTGGTTCCAGTGGGTTCCTGAACGCACCCTGTAGTAATTTCCCCAATTTGAGAATGCATAATTGGAATAGATATGCTCAACAACTGGCAGAACCCCTACACTGGATTCCTAACAAGTGGAGTAAAGGCTATTATGGTAGGAAAAGCCAAGTGGAAGCCACTAGAATGGCCCCTACCTAGGAAAATAGTAAACCAAAAGCAATATTGCATTCCTGGATTCATGGTTCCAGGAACAAGGGGTGGAGATGGGAGTGGCACCCTTCACTATTACCCTTAGTGACCCACTCATAAAATTTTTTGCTTCCTGTCCCCGTAACCCTATGCTCTGAGGTTCTAGAGGTCTTAATTCCAAAGAGAGGAATGCTCCCACACCTGGAGACACAACACACATTCCATTGAACCGGAAGTTAAGAATGCCACCTGGCCACTTTGGGCTCTTCATGCCTCTGGATAAATAGTCAAAGAAGGGAGTTACCATATTGGCTGGTGTGATTGATCTTGACTACCAGGGAGAAATCAGATTGGTGTTGCATAATGGACGAAAAGAAGAGTATGTCTGGAATTCAGGAGATTCATTAGGGTATCTCTTAGTGCTACCATGCCCTTAAAGTCAATGGAAAACTACAGCAACCCACTTCTGATATGACTACTAATGGTCCAGAACCTTCGGGAATGAAGGTTTGGGTCACCCCACCAGGCAAAGAACAACGACCAGCTGAGGTGCTTGCTGAGGGTAAAGGGAGTAAAGAATGCTGGTAGAAGAAGGTAGTTCTAAATACCAGTTATAACCATGTGACCAGTTGCAGAAATGAGGACTATAATTGTTATGAGTAGTTTTTCCGTGTATGTGTGCAACAATTTTTCTTTTGTCTCTTCACTTATAAAATAGAAGATGTAAATGCTAGTACATTTTTGGTTGTATGCATGTTACTTGTATCATGTTAGGCACAAGTATGACTCTGTAATTGTCTTTATTTAGAGATTGTGTAGGGTATTAAGGAGATGTGTACAGGTGCCAGGTTGAAAAGGGGTGGACTGTGATGGTTAAGTTTGCGTGTCAACTTGGCTGGGCCATGATTCTCAGTGGTTTGGCAGTTACAAAATGATGTAATTTGGCAGTTATGTAATGATGTAGTTTGGCAGTTATGTAATGATGAAATTTGGCAGTTACATAATGGTGTAGCCATCCTCCATGATGTGATCTTATGTGATTAGCTAATCAATTGTAAGGGTAGTTTCCTCAGGGGTGTAGCCTGCATCCAATATATATGGATGTTCTGGCAAAGCTGGCTTGCTTGCTCTAGATCCTGCATCTGACCTCTGGTTTTTGGGACTTGAATCAGTGGCCTGCTGTCTTGCCTGGTAAGATGGTAGGCTGCTGGCTCACAGGCTGTGGAGGCCAACAAATCCCAAGAATGGCAGCTGGGTTAAGCTCATCAGATGGAGGTGGAAGGGTTAATGGTTTTACTGGGGAAGGTGGCTTAGCAGACAAAGATAATCACTTCAGATGGGAGCAACAGGGCTGGTTCTGTTGGCAGGAGTGAGTGATTCAATGAAATTTAGGGATTCATTGTCCACAGCTTCCTAATTATCTGCCCATATGTCACCATCCTAACTTTCAGGATCCCATTTTTCCCAGTCAATGGCCTCACTTTAACTTCAGACACCATCTGATGTGAGAATTTAATTGGCATTTAATTCAGCTACTCTTATAAGATTCTAGGTTTGGTTTTCAGCAATATCCGCTCTGTTACTACAAGAAATAAGTCTTTCTTTCAGGGCACAGAAGGAAACTTTGAGGTCTTTTATGCAGTGCTTGAGCTGTAACTCTGAAGCCCTGAGCTCATCTCTTTTTTTTCACCACTTTGTCTAACAAAAGTAGGACCAACCAACCAGCTTTCTTATATACTTCTCATTCTGACAAAATTGTGGAAAAGTGTCAAACATGCAATTACTCAGAGCTTCGTCTCTCACAAATACTTGATCTATTGGTGATGATATTTTGCATATTTCTATTGCCACCTCAAGCCATGGATTAGCAGTGCCCTCTTTAGTACTGGAGGCAGAGTCATCAGCACCTTTAAGACTAGTCAGATTTAAGAACCAATTTAGAAACTCATCCTTACAATTTTGTTTCTCTAGAACCACTCTTGATACCAGGTATCTTAGGCTAGGTTCTCTAGAGAAGCAAAACCAGTGAAACGCATACATACATATATATATACAGAGAGAGATTTATCTCAAGGAAATGGCTCATTCAGTCGCAGAGTCCAGCAAGTCCCAAGTCCATGGGTCAGGCATCAGGCTGGAGGCTTCTCCTAACTCATGTAGTTGCAGGGCCTGAAGAACCCAAGATCAGCAGGTCAGACGGCAGGCTGCTGGCTCAAGTCATAAGCACTGGAGGTCAGATGATGACGAGCCAATGCAGAATCCACAGCAAGCAAGCAAGCTTTTTCAGAATGTCCATATATATATATACATATATACACATATACCCTCGAGGAAACTCCCCTTACAACTGATTGACTGATCACATCAGAGCACATCATGGAGGATGACTACATCATTACATAACTGCCAAACTACCTCATTGCATAACTGCCAAACCACTGAGAATCATGGTCCAGCCAAGTTGACACACAACTTTAACTATCACAGAGGTATTGAAATATTTAACTATAATTGTGGATTTGCCTATTTTCCCTTGCAGTTTTTGCTTTATGCATTTTGAAGCCATATTATTAGGTGCATAAATATTTATATTTGCTATGTGCTCTTGATTTATTGACCCCTTTATCATTATGAAGTGACCTTTTTTAACCCTGGAGTTTACTTTGTCTGATATTGATACAACCACTGCAGATTTCTTTTGATTAGAATTAGGGTAGTATATCGTCTTCTATCCTTTTACTTTTATCATATTTGTGTTTTTATATTTGCAATGGGTTTCTGTGAGCAACATATAGATGGAGCTTGCTTTTTTAACTAATCTAATTATGTCTGCCTTTAATTAGGGTGTTTAGGTCATTTACGTTTAATGTTTTTATTAATGTGGTTAGGTTTAAATCTATCCTTATGCTATTTGTGTTCTATTTGTCCCAACTGTTCTTTGTTTACTTTTCCCTCGTTTTCATACCTTTTTTTTTTTTAGATTTCATTTCATCTCCTAATTAGGCTCAACTATAATTAGCCTCACTTCTTTGTTTTGTTATTTAGATGATTACTTTAGGGTTTATAGTATACATCTTTAACTTATAATAGTCTACTTTCTAGCAACATTATACCATTTCACATATTGTATAAGAACATTACAATAGTATACTTCTAACAATAGTATACTTCTATTATTCCCTTCTCAGACTTTGTGCTATTATTGTCATACATTTTACTTCTATGCACATTGTAAACCCCACTCTATATTGTTATCATTTCTGTTTAAGTAATAAATTCTTTTAAAGAGATATAAATAATTTAAAAATTTTATATATTTACCCATGATGTTACCATTTCTGGTGCTAATCATTCCTTTCTTTAGATCCATATTTCCATTCATTGTCATTTTCCTTCTGCCTGAAGGACTTCCTTTAACATTTCTTATAGTGTGGGCTTGTGTATGGCAAATTCTTTCAGTTTTTTGTATTTTTGAAAAGTTCTTTAATTCACTTTCAGTTTTGAAAGTTGCTATTTTTTTTTAGATATAGGATTCTAGGTTGAAATTTTTTTGTTTGCAGTGCTTTAAAAATATTGTTTCACTCACTTGCATTGTTTCCAAGGAGAAATATACTGTCATCTTTATCTTTCTTCCTCTATCAATAAGGTGTTTTTTTCTGGCTGTTTTAAGATTTTCTCTTTATCACTGGTTTTGAACAATTTGATTATGATACGCTGTGGTGTAATTTTCTTCAGGTTTCTTGTGTTTGTTGAGCTTTTTGGATCTTTAGGTTTCTAGTGTTCATCAAATTTGGAAAAATTTTGGCCATTATTTCTTCAGATATTTTTTTATTTCCTCTCCTTCAGTGACCAAGTTACCCATACATTAGTCCACTTAAAGTTGTCTCACTGCTTTTCTGTTCATTTATTTCGAGTCTTGTTTCTCTCTGTGCTTCATATGGGATATTTTTTATTGCTATATCAATAGGTTCATTAATATTTTCTTCTGCAGTGTTTAATATGCTAGTAAAACTATCCAGTGTAATTTTTATTTCAGACATTGTGTGGAATCTAGCTGTAAAAATTGTTTTAAACTCTTTGCCTGATAATTCTAACATTTGTTTCAGTTCTGTATCAGATTTGATTGATTGATTGATTTTTTTTCCCTTGTCAATATAGATAGTGTTTTCCTGCTTCTTTGCATGTCTGATAATTTTTGCTTAGATGCTAGACATTGTAAATTTTACCTTGTTGAGTGCTAAATGATTTTGCATTCTTATAAATATTCTTGAGTTTTGTTCTAGAAGTTAATTAGAAATAGTTTAATCCTTTTGGTTATTATTTTGAATATTTGATCATTCAACTAGAGTCACTTCTTTTAGTTTAGGGCTAATTATTCTCCACTAATGAGGTGAGATCCTTCTGAGTACTCTACCCAGTGAGGTTTTCCAGTCTGGCTAGTGGAGACTGAAAATATTCCCAGCCCTTGTGGGCTCTGGGTACTTTTCCCTCTAATTGTTTTAGGTGGTTCTTTCCCCAGCTTCAAGAAGTCTTCACATACACAAACACCACACACACACACACACACACACACACACACACACACACAGATCAGTACTGTACTAAATATTTGAGGGAGCTCTTCTGTAGATCTCTAGAATTCTCTCTATATGTAACTTTCTTCTCTCCAGTGCTGTACCTTGTAAACTCCAGGTGCCTTGGTTTCTCAAGACTCTTAGCTTACTCTCTTAACCCAGGGATCTCACTGGGCTCTGCTGGTATCTCCCCACCCTGCTTATGGCCTGTAAACTTTCTCAAAGCAGTAAGCTGAAGCAACCTTGTTTATTTCCCATCCCTCAGGGCTCACTGTTCTTTTTTGCCTGGTGTCCATATCTTGAAAATATGTGGTCCCTGTTACAATGTTTTAGATGGAAGCAGAAGTTCCTCCATTATTGCTTAATGTTTAATATTGAGAAATCCAAAGATTTTCTCATGTTTGTTTCTTTGTATGTAACCATTTGGGGGGCATCTTCTCTTTACTTCTAGTGTTTTAGAACTTCATCAAATTTCATGATGTATTTTAGTGTGGGCCTACTTTTATTCATTGTGTTTGGTTATCAGTGAAACCAAGTGGACCATGTCAAGCTAAAGATTCATAGAGTTAATCTTGAAGGTTTCTTTTAAAGTAATTTCCTTCTTTTGGTTTTTTTTCCATTGCTTTCTTCTGGTCTTCCAACAATTGAATGTTGGACCTAAGTCTCATCATTTTTATTTTAGTTTCCATTTTTTTCCAGGAAATTTCCTTGACTTTATCTTTTATCTTAGCTATCTCCCTCAGGTATTTTTGAACTTTCTGTGGTTTTCTGAATTATCTTTGTTTGCTTTAGGTTTCTCTTTTGATATCTTTCTTTTTCATGTTAGATATTTTTCTCCAATAACTGATTTTGAGAAGGAAATGTCAGAATAAACCTAGATCATCTTGTCTTTCCAGGTAGCATGAAGCTATCAAATGAATACTAATATCATATAAAAATACTCAGTAGTCAACCCCACTGACCCAAAATGTGACCATTAAACTTTCAATAAGAATAACAACATCAATGGATTGAAACACATTAAATACGTTTAAATCCATAAGTTCATAAAGATATGAAGCAAAACAAAACCTAAATGATCACAATTGAAAGATATTAGTGAAGCAAGACATCACTTAGAAAACTGTAAATAAAGAGTAAGAATCAAGTATTTATCATGCCTTTCCTATGTGTACTGCATTACTGAGTAAGCAAATAACAAACAAGGGAAAGTTTCTCTTTATGAAAACATTCCAATTAATAAATGAAGAAAGAATGATAGAATGAGAATACTATCATTTTTCATCTCTTGATAAATTAATGGATGAGCATCAATAACTGCTAACATCAGAGAAAAGAATGACACTCAGATATTATATGTTCGAACTGATAGAACAGAATACTACCTATAAAATAGTCTTTCTAAAATATTTCTCTAAAATCTGATGAGCTCTTTAAGTCTAATTGATGGGAAATACATAGAACAAAAGGAACATGTTAAACTATACCAAAGAGATACAATTAGTAAATTTTACCACATGGAAACTGTCTAGAAAAACTCTAACTTCTTCAACAAATACATTGCAAGCAAAAAAGAGAGACAGAGAGATGGAGAGGGACACTATAGATGAAAAGAAATTAAAAGACATATCAACTAATTTCAGTGAGTGAACCTAATTTGGATCCTGTTTCAAACAAACTGTTAAACAAAACTATTATATTTGTAAGACAATTGAAAATTTGAACACTGACTGGATAATAGATGATAAGGATTTCTTGTTTAGTTTAGTTTTGATAATCTAGTATCATGGTTATGTGGGGGTTTTTGAGAGCCAGTATTTTTTTTAGAAATACATCAGATACAACCTAAAATATCCAAAATTGAAATGATATGATGTCTTGGATTTGCTTCAAAAAAATACAGGAGGGTGAAAGTGGGTAAAGATATAAATGAAACAAGATTGACCATGAGTTGATAATTGCTGACACTGAGCAATAGGTGCATGAAGGTGTATTATACTATTTTTCTCTACCTTCATATATGTCTGAATTTTTCTATAATTTTTTTTTTTCATTATGCTGTTTGGAAATTTTGTAAATGAGCAGAACTTGTGAATTCCCACTATAGAGAGAAGAGGAGCTGTGACAGCGCAGTGGTTAAGCACTGGGCTGCTGACCAAAAGGTCAGTGGTTTGAACCTACCAGCTGTTCCATGGGAGAAAGATATGGCAGTCTGCTCTCATAAAGATTACAGCATTGGAAACCCAATGGGACATCTCTACTCCTTTCCATAGGGTCATTTTGAATCATAATCTACTCGACAGCAGTGGGTTTTGTTTTGTTGTGTTTTTTGTCTTGTGGGCGTGGGGGTTTGTGGGTACTACAGAGAGATAGGTCAGTAGCAGCCCAGCTGTTTGTTGGGGAGCTCCCAATTATTATGTGGACATCTTTTCTCTGGAGTTTAGTTTCTCCAAGGTGGAGTTTTCTCGTCCCCTATCGGAGGAGAATATCCTTAGCTGTTTACTTTTTCAGAGGGAAAAGGAGCTGTCTTAGTTACCTGGTTCTACCTTGACAAAAAATACCACGTATGGGTGGCTGTAAAGAACAAAACTGTATTTTCTTACAGTTCTGGAGTCTAAAAGTCCAAATCAGGGTCTCAGCCATGTCAATTCTTTCTGTGAGCCTCTCTCCTAATTTCTGGTGTCTGCCAGAAATCCTTGGTATTCCTTTGGTTATAGACATGGCATCTGTCTTCCCCTGTCTGTGTGTCTCTTTGTGTCTGGTTTTCCTTTATATAAGACACCACACAGAAGTGATTGGGTGGAGGACTCACACTACTCTGGTATGATCAATTAACATAACAAAAGAAAAGCCCTATTTCCAAACAGGGTCATATCCACAGGGGTTGAGATTTCAACATAACTTTTTTTTGGGGGGGGAGGACACTTAATCCTCTGTTTCAGTTTAACCTCCTCCCTACCCCCTTCTGTATTTAGTATTCCTGAATGATTCCAAAGGATAAATATTCAGCATCATTCTTGGTGACAGAATTCCATGTTTACTCAGAATCAGGGAGGAGACCTTGGCATCCAGTTGCTCCCTTTACAGAATTTCGGTCCAATTAGTCCCTCTGTTTTTAGTTCCACACCTCAGGCCCACATTGAGGGTTCCTTGTTGCCTCTCAATTCTTAAGTAATATAGGAGAAAGTTCACAGGGGAAAATTAATTTATCTGTTGTCTTAGGCTGGGTTCTCTAGAGAAGCAAAACCAGTAGAGCGTATAAATATATATATAGAGAGAGAGATTTATATCAAGGAAATGGCTCACGCCGTTGTAGTGGCTGGAACGCCCCAAGTCCATGGGACAGGATAGAGATTTCTCCTGATTCACTTAGCTGCAGGGTCTAGCGAAGCCAAGATCCACAGGTCAGAGAGCAGGGCACTTGCTTACAGACTACGAAGATCAATGAATCCCAAAATCGGCAGGCAAGACCAAAGGTAAGCTGTTAGCTAAAGTCCCAAGAACCGAAGGTCAGACAAATATGAGCCAGCTGCAGGATCCAGCACAAGCAAAAAGCCCTTAAACCTTGCCAGAATGTCTGCTTATATTCGATGCAGACCACTCACCCAAGGAAACTCCCTTTCAACTGATTGGCTAACCACAGCAGATCCCATCATGGGGGTGAGCACATATCAAATCTCAACCCCTGTTGTGATCACATTATACAACGCTAGAACACAGAGAATTGTGGCCCAGCCAAGATGACACACAATCTTAACCATCACACCTGTCATCAACATCCTTCTTGGTCCCTCATCAGCATCTCCTTTAATAGGTAATTTAGATTGTAACTTCTATCCTACTCTGTCAGGTACCACTCTTTGATCTGTTCTCCATCTTCCAAGAAATTTTTTAATATTTCAACCTTTAATATTTTGTCCTTAGTTTTGGGTATCAGGAGGGAGAGGGAAAGGAGAAAAATGCATGCAGTCGGTGAATCAATTTAACTGGAAGATTAGTTAAGACTCTCATTTAAAATAAAAGCTGCTTCATGGGAGAGTACATATCTTCTTATCTTGTTTACCATTACACCCACCACAGTGCCATGTGCAGGAGTAATTCTGAATAATGTCTACAACATTCACAAATTGTTTTTTTCTTTTTATATATTATGATGTGTGGCAGGAGGTCAAAGGCACAAGAACAGATGAAAACTCTTCTGCTCTACAAAGAAAACAGGAAAATGTCCAGAGCTCAGAAATTGATCAATGATGTATGTGCCATCATTCTTTCTAAAGCTACATTTGAAATATTTTTTTGGTTTAACTTTCCTTCCCTTATACCAATCATCTTAGTTGTTAAGTTTGTTTAGAAAGTAATTTTTAAAAGATTACACTGATAACCTCAAGCCAGCTTGAGACAGAGTAAGTCTGTTGATGTGGAACTCTTAAAATGTCCATTAGTACACTTCCCTTGTCACTTATCACCCAGGGGGTCAAGCCTTTGGTATGAAAGTTGTTTATAAACTGGTAGCTTTATTTTTAAAACAGAAAGAAAGGGCTGAGATGGAGCTGAGCAGATTGTATAATAAAAGATTTTAGAGACCTGCACACACTATGAACCGGCCCTGGGTTTGTGAGTATTTTATAACTCAGTCATTGGCCACTATTCTTCCTTTGGAACCTGATGCAAAAGGTCTCAATCACATTCTAAAACCATGAAATATTATTGAGAAGCCAATTCTTTTCTGTATAATCCTTCAACAAAAGGAGATAGTAAGAAATTTACTTAGATGGCACAATTTCATGAAGCTTATGATTATCTATTTCTCAATTGTTTTGGCATTATGGAAACCTGTGATGTTTTCAATGTTTTTGAGAGGTAGTGAAAGAGACTGAATTGATCTAATTTAACCATCCCTCAAAAGTCACACCTTCTTTCAAACAACTTCTTCCCGCATGGCTATGAGGGTATTAGTTATTTGTAGACCCATCATCCACCCACCTCCCTAAGATTTTCATTTGTGTCTTCTCTTTCCTACCCAGGGATCCTTCCTAGAAGCTGACTCCACCCCAGATCCAGCTTTGATTGGCCTAAACCAATCCGTATATTCCATTCCTCCGGCAATCATTATTAGTTTGGGGCTGGGCATGTGGTATATGTTGGACCAATCAGAGTGAATTTGAGGTTACTTGCTTTGTTTGGAATATTGAAGCCCAGAAATGCTACAGCCTTTTTTGCCACTATGATGTAGGTCAGTCTGAGAATTAAGCTGATACTTGATGGGGAGAAGAACCAACAAAATTACAAAGAAACAGAGCTAGGGCCATGATTAATCCACTTTTGAAAACTGACCTACTCTCAACATTTTCTGAGACAAAAATTACCCTTTATTGTTTATGCTGGTTTGGGTGGAGATTTCTGTCACGTACAACCAAAAAATATCTGGACTCCTCTCATAGTCCCCTTGGTATCTACAGTTGGGGAAGCACCATTTAAATTAATCTTAGCAATTTCTTTTGTGGGTGTGGCAAAAGTGAAGAAAGGTACGTATATGTTCAGAAATGGATGTGGAGAGGCTATAAAGAAAATGACCTTGATTTCTGGATGACTTTCTACATTCATGAATGCTCCCTTCTTCACACACACATGGGTTTCTTATATCTGCTACTGTGCAATTTTCCCTTTTCCAATAAAACTTTCTACTCCATGGATGTTCTAAAAATTCATGTAAAATGTTCAGATATCCTTCCCATACCAACCAGGCAAACTACTCTCAATACTGTTAGTTGTCATCAAGTCCATTCCAACTCATGGTGACCTCGTGTGCAGAGTAGAACTGCACTCCATAGGGTTTCAAGGCTGTGACATTTCAGAAGCATATCACCAGGCCTGTCTTCCGAGGTGCCTCTGGGTGGATTCGATCTGTCAGCCTTTTGGCTAATAGTCAAGCACTTAACTCTTTGTGCCACCCAGCAACTCCACTCTCAAAGGAAGAAAAGAAATAACATCTTCATTAGTAAATTTGGCTAGCACATAAGCTACAAAATTCTAGCATCTGTGCTATAAAACTTCTAGGACCATGTAGTAGACAAAATAATGTCCTCCCCCAAAGATGTTCATATCCTACACCCCAGAACCTGTGAATATGATGAAGTGGAATTAAAGTTACAGATGGAATTAAGGTTGCTAATCAACTGATCTTGAGACGTGAATACTATCCTGGATTATCTGGGTGGGATCACTGTAATAACAAGTAGAAAAGGGAGACGAAACAGGAAGAACCAGAGAAATGGCAGCAGGAAAAAGACTCCTCCCAACGTTGCTGTCTTTGGAGATGGAGGAAGGGGCCACAAGCCAAGAAACATAGGCAGCCTCTTAAAAAAAGAAAAAAAAAGTTGCCCTCAAGTTGATTTCAACTCATAGTAACCCTATAGAACAGAGTAGAACTGTTCCCATAGGGTTTCCAAGGCTGTAATCTTTAAGGAAGCGAAGCAGCTGGTGGGTTCTAACCACTGACTTTTTGTTTAGCAGCTGAGCACTTAACCACTGCACCACCAGGGCAGTCTGTAGCAGCTGTAAAAGGCAAGAAATAGATTCTCCTCTAGAGCCTCCAGAAGGAACACAGTTCTGCTGACACCGTGATTTTAGCCCAGTGAGACCTATTTCTGACTTCTTGTGTTGGTTTAAGCCATGAAGTTTGTGGTAATGTTTTACAGCAGCAACAGAAAACTAATGCAGAACACATCTCTGCTTTTTTACAACGGAGTTTTCTATTTACTAACACAAAGGAGCATTTTGGTCAAGAAGATGAGTTCAGGGAAGGTTACCAGGAAGTCTAATTTTGTCTGAATATTAGACAAGTCATTTGACACATTTTCTATACATCTTTTCAATGTGGCTTAACAAGAAAAACAGGAAGTTTTAAAAAAAATCAGAGAGACAACTTGTCTAAAATTTTCTCCATATTCTCCCTCACTATGTTAACACACAATGTCTGAATCTCTGTAGGAACCTGTCACTACATTATTTTTCTTTTTGATATTCCCTCGGGCTCCACCATATCATACTCAGATATTGTGACTGGTTTTTGAATGAAGCATTATTGTTGATAGTCTTTCAAAAATATCCGTTTTTCTGCTTTTAGAAATAGGGAATGCTGGACACAATCTAACTTTTGATATTTAGATGGAATTGTCCTAAATATTTTCACTGTTGAGATATTGTTAATTATAACTAATGCTTATGGAGAACTATACTAAGTGCTCCATAGATGTGTTATTTTAGTGTATTCTCATAAATAGTTATCATTGTTATCTCCAGTATACAGTTGAGAACACTGAGGCTTAGAGAGGTTAAAAAGCTTGTCCCCTTAAGCCCAGGTCTCCCTAACTCTAGAACCCAAATCTTTTAGTCTGCAGATGTCAAAGGTGTAAAAGTTTGAGCTAAACTCTGGACTGAATCTAACCAAGATCTGCAGGTTATTTTAGTGGTACTTTTTGAGTTTTGTTTGGTTGTTGATTGTGGTTTTATTGTTTAGTTTGTTTGTTTTTGTATGTATGTACGTGTGTGTGTATTTTACCAAAATTCTAAACTTGGTTTGGGCATTTTAATATTTACCTCTTTCTTTGGAAACTGAATTCCAAATCTTGGTTATTTTAGGGTCCAAAGTAGTGGGGGGTCTGGTTAATGGAGGTTTAACTGTACAAATCCAGTATAACACTGCCCTTTTTGAATGCAGAGAATAACGGCAGCTTGTAAACAGAGCCTTGGACAGGCTGAGCATTTGAGCAGCATCAGCCCAGGACCATCCACTGCATCTTCCTGGTAACAACAGGTCTTGCAGAAGACAGAAAAAAATGCCACTCTACATAATTCTATTGTACTGAATGGCTTTCGTGGGTCACGTGATGTGTCTGTCAATTGAATAGAAGGGTGGTTTTCTCAAGAAATTGTGAGTCCCAGTAACCCACAAGCACCCCTGTCAGTGAGAGTAGCTGTGTGAGTGAGTTGGGGCACAGTCCCTGTGTTATTCTGCTGATGTGGCTAGACAGCATGTTTGTGGCCCACCACAAGTTGCCCCGTCAAGCTCCATCTTTCACTCTTCTGCTATGATTCCTGCACACGGCCTTCTCTGCAACACACCCACTCTACTCTCATCTGATAAGAACACTGGCTAACCTCCACTGAGCCCCTTTCTCATGCAGGCACCGAACTTGGCACTTTATATTCACTCTCTTAATTTAATCGCTGCTGAAACCCTGCAAGAAGGTATTATTGTCCCTATTTTGCAGATGAGGAAGCTGAAGCTCAGAAAAGTTGACTCACTTTCGTTAATTCAGGCATTTTGCAAGGATGAAACATCATTGCCTTCAAGGAGTTATGGACACAGAAACAGATAATTACAGTCTATTGAGGGAAGTCAAATGATAGTGCTACCAACAGGGTTCTGTGGGGCAGAGGGGAGGTGTTGAGGGTGGGAAGGAGGAGAAAATTCAGGGAAGGCTTCCTGGAGGAGGTACACAAGAGATGATTCTCAAGTTTGCATAGGATTCATCTAGGTGAAGAAGGTGAGGGGAAGAAAAGAGATTCCTGGGAGAAAGCAAGGAAGTAGAGACATGAAGCAACTTGGGAGTTCAGTGAACATGAAGCAACTTGGAATTAAATGAAGCTGGAGTGTAAAGAGAAGGAAGGCAAAGGTGGGAGATGAGATAAGGCTGGAGAGGCAAAGAGAAGCCAGATTTTGGTGGGCTTCATATCCCGCTTTAGGGATCTTTGATTGCCTCCTAGGGTTTTAAAGCATTTTAAGGTAAGGGGCTGACAGGAATAGAACATATCAAACGAGGAAACATTCATCTTCAAGATGCTAATAGGGGATTTTATAAAAGGAAATATAAAGAAATCTCAGAGGATGCCCTTTATATTTGATAGCTCCTTTAGATTTACAGGGAACCTAGGTGAGAACTTGATTTGGTGTCTTTTGACAAGTCAGTATGTCCCTTTCGTGAAATACTACTCATGCTTGATTTTTCTGCATTGACTACTGTCAAAAACAGCTGCCTGAAGGGTTGTTCCGGGTCTTAGTGGTGCTTCTTCTCAGTCTTGCTCTTTGTTGCCACAACCTCTGCCTCTTTGTGCAGCCCGAAGAGAGATCCTAACAGGCACAGATGACAGCTGAGTCCTGGGAAGTGTACCCAAGCTACCAATTTGACACATTCTTCAAAGAGAAAATAGCTAGAAACAAAACGAGTCAGAAAAGGCAGGCCTCGTCAACACATTTTTCTGAGTCCCTTTACCAGGACAGTGGCAGAAAGAAGTCACTGGAGAAAAAAATCTGTGGCATAAAAAAGCTGATGTTAAATCTATCAATGGTTGTAAAATAGCTCCTGATTATGTAATTCAGATATAGGCCTGTGCTTTAAGAGACCTGAGAGCTATTTTTTTGTGCATCCTGTGTGCAGAATATATTCTGAAAGGACAAGGTACATATTTTAATTTTTTTTCTTTTTCTGGTGTCCAGCACATATCTGCAAAGTGCAAATGATAGTGGGTATATGAATGAATGAATGTTACAAATGATGTAGATGCAAAAAACACACTGTAGAACCCAAAGGGACCTTAGAGATAAAATTGTGCAGCTCCCTTCTTTACCAGCTTAGGAAATAGAGGTCATTAAAAGGTTTTATTATTCTTATCTATAAAAATCATCCCAGAGCTCACAGAAGTCTGGTGAACTAGAGAGTGTCTTTGCCAAGCCTCAAAAGGAAAGGATCGTGTGAGCAAAATGAGTCCTAACAATTCTTCTAACTGTGGGAACCAAATGGTAGCAGGTTATAAAAGGAAAGAGCAGTGCATTCCCATAAAACATGGGTAAGTCCTGGAGTTGGTGTGTAACAGGCTTGAGAGTATTCTCCTCTATCTTATCAACCATGGTGCCCACCCACCCTTGGGGAGTTTGTAGTCTAGTCAATAAGACAAAATATACAGTCCTAACAACGATTTTAAATCACTTGAAGAGCCGCTTTCAATCAAGAGCAAATTAATAGAATGCAAGCTATGAAGGGTAAGACTTGCAGGAACAAAAGAATGTTGTACCGCCCTTTGCTAGACAAACTGCCATTCATGGACAGGCAGGACACTTCCGACCACCCAGCAACTGGATGCTCACTTTGGCTTGTTTTCCCAGTAGGCATGACAGGGAAACCGTCCTCACTCTCTCATCTCCCCCTTGTGAACACTGAGTCACAAATTCAAAAGACACTACTTGGCCAGTGTTAGAGATACGATCCACAGCCATGGAACCATTTTCCTTTCTTCAAATCCATCTGTCCTTTAGAGATATCAACCATCGCCCTGGCTAAAATACCACACTCCACCCAACAAATCTTCCCAGACTAGATTAGAAGATAAATATAAAAGTCACACCAACAACCATCACCTTGAATTAGATCTCTCCTTGCCTAAGACTGTGCCAGGAGTTCTAATTGCTATCACAGGTAATGCTCAAAAGGATATTTTTCACTTTACTTGTTTACACACAGGATTGTCTTCTATGTTTGTCAGAAGACATAACTGCACCCATTCATGCAATGCTACTTTGTGCTGATCAGTTACTGTCAAGCTGATTCCTACTCATGGTGACCCCATGTGTGTCAGAGTAGATCTGTGCTCCATAAGATTTTCAGTGGCTGATTTTTCAGAAGTAGATCACCAGGACTTTCTTCCAAGACACCTCTGGATGGGCTCAAATCTCCAAACTTTTGGTTAGAAGCTGAACACATTAACCATTTGTACCACATAGGGACTTGACACTTTGTACGGGACTTTGTGTTATGCCCTAGGGATACAGTGTGAACAAGGAAGTCTTGATCAAGACCCACAGGGCTTGCTTTCTATGAGAATGATCCATCTGGGCATGGGCTGGGGGACTCAGCAGAAGAAGCATCCTGGGGTCCCCACTTCCCTCTGCCCATGGGATTAGGCTCTTAAAAGAGAAGTGCCACAGGCCTGGGATGCTATAATTATCTCAGCCATTTAAGGATTATGCTCCTGGGAGACTATAATTATCCAAATATTGTTGCATTCAGGGATGTTTGACTTACGAGGGAGTGCCTTCATTTTTACAGGATCTTTCCAGGGGGCCCAAAGGGTGTGTCTTCTCTAATGTGGTTCCTGAAAAAGCTAGAAATAAACAGCTGCGTCTGGCATGAGGGTGGGGCCCAGCTGAATCCAACCCATCCAAGGACTTTCGACGTGGGCCAAAAGGAACCAGCTTCCTTTAGTTGCCTTAAAAAATAGTTATCAGTCGCTGTAGGTCAAAATCTGGAGACTTTATTCTTTCTTAGTCCTGCCCTTCTCCTCCCCACCTACCCACAACTATGTCTGTCTGAAGTACCATGCATTTTAGGGAAACTGTTAAAGACAGTTCTGGGCATTTAAGATACAACTTCTTCCTGAGGTTTGCATATCATGTTATTCACATCATAATATTCCCCTCACCCAGAGCTGACCTTTTATTGCTCCCTCTAAGTCCAACACAATGCTACTTACCGCAAAACACTGTGTAGCCCGAAATGGGTGGGGTGAGCAGAGAAAAAGAAGAGCGGCACTTCAGTGAGGGAAGGAAACATACAGTTCAATTCAATGAACTTCCTTGATTAAAATAGCTAACATTTCTGCGTTTCTTACCACGCTGCGAGCATTATTCCAAGCATTTTCTGTGTCTAATTAATTCTGACAGCATCTTTGTGAGGTAGGTATGTTATCATACCCGTTTTACAGACGATGAAACCGAGAAACAGAGAAGTTGGGTAACTTGCTCGGTATCACACAGCTAGTAGGTGGCAGAATGAGGACCAAAACCAGGCAGGGAAATTTGAAAAGAGACTGTGTATCAGATATTATTTAGGGAACATTATTAATTGTGGTAGGCATACAGGCAATGATACTGTGATTAAGTTTTTTAAAAAATTATTTGGGTCAAATGATATGGAATCTGTTGTAAAACAATCAAGCAAAATAATGCCAAGTATATTCCTTTTTATTCATCTTCTGCATTGCCCTATATCCATCTCTTTACGAAATATCAGCTAGTACAGCGAAATGTAACACAGCGTGACCAAACACAAGTAGAAGGAGTCCTGCAGGATGTAATAGGAAGCACCAACGAACACTTCAGGAAGGATAAAGTTATTTTTGGATCAGATATGGAAAATCATTTTAAGCAACAGGCATCCAGCACAAATTCATGGCCCAGTTCAGCAAGCTGAGAGCCCTCAGACACAGATACATTACACTGAGCATCAGTGAACAGCTCGTGAACCTTAATACCTCCTGAACTTTGCGTGATGTCGTGTGAGCAGGCCTTCCTACCCGTCATTTTGAATTTTTTAAAAAAACTTAGTAGTTGTAAGCCATTTTTGTGCAACATGGCAAGTCTTCCCTGAAGAGAGTTTCATGAACATATCTTGCAAATGAACACATGACATAGAAACCAAAATTCCCAGAAACAGAAAATAGCTTTGGAAATCATTCCATCTCCAAATATATGAATTTCTTCAAAACGATAATGTGAAACTTTCGTATGATAGGATCTATTAAAAGGCAAGACCTCAAGAGTCAAATGGATGTGCAAGTATTTCAAACAGCCACTAACGCAATGTCTCCCTACATGCCTATATAATTAAGTTTTGTGACCCACTAAGTGTCCACAGATTGGAGGCCTTCCCAGGTTAAACTATACAGAGAAGACCCTTTTAAAGATCCAAACAAATACAGATTAAATAAAACTGCAGGTCCTAATCATCCATTTTACATAAACATGTTTCTTTCTATATACGCATTTTATCACAGTCATATTGCTATACTTTGAGCACTTGCCCATCAAAAAATATTTGTTGAATGAATGAATGTTAGCGTGTTTATTAGTTCATACTTTCTTAGTAAAAAGTCATTTAAAAAAAAAAAACTGGTTTATAACCAAAAAAAAACATTTTTTAAGATGGGGGTGGGGATTTGTTTCCTTGTGGAACTAAAAATTCCAGGGCTAACTGGTTTCAGGCCCAGATGAATCAGGTGGCACAAACAATGTCATCAGGGCCTGGTTTCTCTCCATCTCTCAGGGTGGCTTTCCCCTGAAAATCTCTATCTTCGGGCATGCTGTGCCCATGGCTGCCAGCACTCCAGGAAATATCCTCCTCTCTACAATCCCAGCAGAAGAAAGTATTATGCTCAAGTGTTGGAGTTCACTCGGATTGAATAGATGTGTAACCTATTCTCATCCTCCAACAGTCTCAGGCCCCCATGAGAATTTGGTGCTCTAATCCTGAGCCGATTAGGAAGACTGAGGGCATTTGGTTCTTTGATTGACCAGTCTGTTTAGCCCTGTATTGAGGAGTGGTCCAGAGTGAACCAGAGTAGTGGAAGGATTGTCTCAAAAAGGAAATTGGAGTGTTGTTACCAAAAACAGGGGAATAAGTGCAGGGCAGCTAATTAACTTTTTGTTATATACATAATTTCATAGTTTTCCATGGATGAAAAATCTTCTGCTAATGTCAACCTATTTTGCTTATCCATTACCTATGATGACTCTATATTATTGAAAAGTTTGGACACCAGGCAATGACAACACATTTTAGAAAGCTGACCCCCTGTTGGGTGTTGTTTGACACCGAAAGCACACTGTACATCATTAGCACTTCCTGGGGCACAAAGAGGTTTTCTCTGAGACTTACTAAGAGGTAAACTCAGTCCTGCTACCTCTTCCTACCACTTGGAAGCAAACTAGTGCAGAGGATAAAGAAAAGAAAGGCAGAAGAGGAGATATGACTAAAGAGTAACAAACTTTGAGAAGCTTAAGCCTCTAAATGAGTGCTCTCCTCTTCAAAGCTGCCACGTTGGATGGCTATGCCCTTACTCCAGCAGACTTGCCATTGGGAATACCTTCTGAAATTGCCTTCAGAGGCAAATCATGTTCCTGAAGGCAAGGACCTTGTTTGTCTCATTCTCTGCGGAAGCCCCGGAACGAAACAAAATGCCTGGTAGATATTAGGTGCTCAAGAGATGCTTTCGATTGGATAAATAATTGTTAAATGTCTTTAGATTAACTTTTAGTTTTGACCCTCGCAAAATGAACATTCTGTTTGACACTTTGTTTTCTAGACTTATTGCCAAGTGACTTTTGTATGTTTCTTCATAGTAAAGTAGAGAAAAGTCACAGGTCCTGGACTTTAATCAGAACACTTCACATGGTATGTTGCATAGTGTTTTCAACACGATATCACATACATTCTCATTCAAAATAACTCTAAGCTGGGGACAAGGCATTAATATTCTTACGATGAGCAAATGGAAGCTCCTAGAAATTAGGCACTAAGGTCATGCGGCTACTAAGTGGTCCAGCCAAGATCAGTATCTCATTCTTGCACTATCACACACTCTCTGATCTCCACATTGCTATAATCTGTTTGACCTGCAACAAGCTCTAATCCGTGGGCCCTTCTGTAAAATCATTAAACTAGATACAATGATTTTCAAATATTTTGTAGCAGCAGATCCTATTTTTCGAACAAAAAAAAAAAAATGTTAACTGGAGCCCAAATTTTAAATAAACAAACAAACAAATAAATAAATCACTTGATTAATAGTTTCCCTGGATGAAGGAGGAGTGGGGTGCCTGGAATTCTGAGGCACCCTCTGCTAAAACCTAAAGCCACTGAATAAAATCTGATAATCCTTAAGTTTCCTTCCAGCTCTTGGTGGAGAAGAAAGAGAAGGAAGAGAAGACAGGAGTTTTCCATGTGAGCAGAGGATAACACATTCCAGGCTCAAAGACTCACATGGGCAAAGGTATCAAGGTAGAAAAATGCAGAGACTTCATGGACAGCTGGAGTCCCTGGGTGGTACAAAGAGTTAATATGCTCAACTGCCGGCCAAAAGTTTGGCAGGTTCAAGTCTACCCAGAGGCACCTCAGAAGAAAGGTCTGGAGATTTATTTCTGAAAAATCAGCATTGAAAACCCTATGGAACACAGTTTTACTCTGACACATATGGGGTCACCATGAGTTGGAATCAACTGGACAGAAACAGTTGTTTTGGTTTTGGTTTTGGTTAGAGAAAGTTAAGCAGCCCTGGTGGTGCAGTGGTTAAGCACTCTTCTGCTAACTGAAAGGGGAGTGGTTTGAACCCACCAGCCATTCTGAGGGAAAAAGATGTGCCAGTTTGCTCTCGTAAAGATAACAGTTTTGAAAACCATATGGGGCAGTTCTATTCTGTCCTAAAGGGTCGCCATGAGTTGGAATTGACTTAATGGCAATGGGTAAGAGAAAGCTGGGAGGCTGGAGGATACAGCCTGGAGGTCCTGTATAACTTTTTAAAGAACTAAGACTTCATCCTATGACTCAGAATGTGGGATGATCTTATTCGCCTTTTTGTTTTTTGTTTTTTTTTAAGTATGGAAACTAACTAGGAATGGGTGGTGAGACCACAACCAGGGAGACTAGTTTGGATTGGTTTAGCCATGTGGTAGACACTGCTCGGGGTCACCCACATACAATTTTCCTCTACTTCCTGAACCCTGTGGCAGTTACACTCCATTTCCCAGCCACTTTGCAATTGAAATGAGAAGCAGTGTATGTCACTTTCTGCCTCTCTCTCTCCCTCTCTCTCTTTCGCTGCAGTGATCATGGAAAGTTCCAGTTGAGGAGGTGATGTCACAAGATGGAGGAAGCTTAAATCCTGAAGAAAGCTCTACACACACACACACACACACACACACACCACCCTGCCTCTGCAAACAGCATCAAAGTTTACATGAATAAGGAATAAACTTTTATTGTGCTAAGCCATTATGTAAAAGACTACATTCCTGCAATCCAGGACCTTATCCGTTGGGTTGTTATTAGTTGCCATTGAGTCCATTCCAACTCATGGTGGCCCCACGTGTGCAGAGTAGAACTGTGCCTCATAGGGTTTTCAAGACTGTGACCGTTCAGAAGCAGATCACCAGGTCTGTCTTCTGAGGTGCTTCTGGGTGGGTTCAAACCACCAACCTTTTTACTAGTAGTCAAAGGCTTAACCGTTTGCACCACCCAAGGACTCTGTCTATTGGGAAGATGAAACAAAAAAATCAAAACATCGATGAACCGGTTAGAGAATAACACAAGCCAATACACAGCTAAGTAAAACTAGATGCATAGGTTGCCATGGCAGAAGTAGTTTGGAAGGCTTCATGGACTAGGTAGCCTCTGTAAGAACCTTAAAGAATGTCAAGTAGAACTTGAAGAGGTCTTGGAGGTCATTAGGCAAGTGGTTGAAAAGAACATCACAAATATGCCTGCTTTAATTGGGAAATGCTTGACTGCTCATGATGTAGGAATCTATAAAAGGATAGTGATAGCTCAAGTTCCATCTGATTGTTTTTCCAAGTGAGGAAGATCGAGCCTGGTTTGTTTTTTTAACAAACCATATTTTTAGTGGAGTCCATTATGAATCTTACATTTTTCAAGCTGTCTCAAAGCTTATTTTATGTTGACATATTTCAAAGCTTGCAAAATTCTTGCACAGGCCAAGATGGGGAGTTCAAAATGAAAGGAAAGTGCGTTGACAAGAGCATTACTTCATAAACCATTTAAGAAAAGGGAGCCCGAGAGAGAAATGATCATTTGTGGAATCCCTCATGTTATCATCCTGCTATTTTAAAACACTCCTGTTTATACTAGGCCCCGTGTGGTGAGAATTCATTGCAGACCAGGCGGCCACCTTCTGCTCAGTCCTCTCCTGGGAGCCTGCCTCAAAGCAAGTCACCCATTCGGACTGCTACTCAGCAGACCCAGAACTACAGTGCACAGTGAGCTGTTATAGCCCCTTTATTTTACTGTGCTATGGCCTCATGTACTGTGGGCAAAAATATATACTCCTAGACTTCCTATGATTGTCTTTGGGTGGCACAAGTGGTTTGCGATTGGCTGCTGACTGAAAGGTTGGAAGTTCAAACCCACGCAGTGGTGCCACAGAAGAAAGGCCTGGAGAACTGCTTCCATAAAGATTACAGCCAAAAAAAAAAAAAACCCTATACAGCAGTTCTATTCAGTAACACATGGGGTCACCATGTGTCAGAATTGACTAGATGGCAATGCGGGTGGGTTTTTTTGTTTTTTTGTTTTAATGCTTGGCTTGAGACTTCGTGCTTTTAATATATTTCAGCTCTTAATACATGGTCTTAGTTTATTTAATCGTTCCTTCAAGAAATGTTCAATAGAAATTACCATGTTCTATTGTTTATGGTACTAATGCCAAGAGAGAGGAACATATGAATAAGACATGATTCTTATCTTCAAAGAATCCAGTCTTCTCTCTTCTTTTGCCTTTGTGGTTAGGCTTAGAAGCTGCTCCAGAGAGTTGTTCAGGTAAATAAGAGTTTTCCCTGGTTGTGGGAAATCAAACTATGGTATACCCCTGATTTTTGGAACTATGCCTCTAGACTAGTTAAAACCCGTTGCCATCAAGTTGATTCTGACCCATAGCGACCTTATAGGACAGAGTAGAACTGCCCCATAGGGTTTCCAAGGAGCACCTGGTGGATTCGAACTGCAGACCTTTTGGTTAGCAGCCGTAGCTCTTAACCACTACTCCACCAGGGTTTCTGTCGACTAGTTATGTCTTGGGAAAAAAACAAGCTAAAGCTTCGGCCACAGTCAAACTCATGAGTCTTTCCTCTTCCAGCCACAGTTAGAGTGCTGACGTGGGACCTCCAAGAGACGTGAAGACTATTCTGAATATCTAACCATCTCACCGGGCTGTTAAATTGATTTGGTTGCCTCTGATTTTCACACAGAAGTAACACAAGGGAGAAGCAGTTCTTCTGCTTTCCTGCTGGATGGAATTTTACTCAACCATCAAACAAGTCCTTAACAAAATTCATAACCAGGCTTGGCAGCCTAAACAGATTTTACCCAAAAAGAGTGTATGGTATCCAGAGTGAAGAAAAAGTTCCTCCTAAAATCTGATAACTGACAGTCGTAATTTAATAATCAGAAACAGCAGAAGCAATCACTCATTTCTGTTCCTTCATTCAGCTTCCTAATATACCCGGTTCTGATATTAACAGGAAGAAAGAATAAGGTTGCACTCAGCAGTAGAAACAAGCTACTGCTTAAAGGCATCGTTCAGCAAATCAAGGTACCAACAATAATCTCATCATGTGAAAGAACACTGGCTATTATTTTTTAGCTATTGTTGTTTTCTTGAGTTTCATAAATCCATATGTAATTTTTAACATAAGAATAGTGTCTTCCTCACCAGTGCGGCTACAACGGAAATACCACAAGTGGATGGCTTTAACAAAGAGAAATTTTTTCTCTCACAGTCTAGGAGGCTAAAAGTCCAAATTCAGGGTGTCAGCTCCAGGAGGAGGTTTTCTCTCTCCGTCGGCTCTGGAAGAAGGTCCTTGTCATCAACCTTCCCCTGGACTAGGAACTTCTGCGGGCAGCAACTCTGGGTCCAAAGGACACACTCTTCTCCTGGCACTACTTTCTTGGCGGTATGAGGTCTTCCTGTCTCTCTGCTCGCTTCTCTCTTCTATATCAAAAGGGACTGGTTTAAAACACAGTCTAATCTTGTAGATTGAGTCCTGCCTCATTAACATAACTGCCATTTATCCCATCTCATTAACATCATAGAGATGGATTTACCACACACAGGAGAATCACATCAGATGACAAAATGGTGGACAATCACACAATACTGGGAATCATGGTCTAACCAAATTGATACACATATTTTTGGGAAACACAATTCAATCCATGACAAATAGAATTCATTAATTTTGCAGAAAGCCTGAATTAGATGATTACATTTGACTAATGGTATAATGAGCAATGAATGTTACCCTCATGTAAAGGCTTCTTTCTTGGTTTTCTACCACATTTTATTTATGGCTGGTTCATTTCATGTAGAACCTGACTTATTTGTAGGCACTGTTTTCAAAGGCAGAAAAAATTTACTTTGTTTTGTTTGTCAAAGAATTGCCTTGCAAAACACTCTGTTGTTCTGGGACGTTTAATTGAGCCGCATAATCCTGTTTTAAAACATCACATTGTCAAGTAAACTTGACCTGTGGTGCCAAAGCATTCATTCCTCTCCAGCAGCATCGTGCCACTGACATGCATTTACGTATGTCACACTACAGCTTGTCCAGCTGAAGAGCAGGCAGAAACCCCCCTCTGAAAAATAATTAGGACCCTCTCCTCACCTACCAAAATCTCAAAATCTTACCCTTTTTCAAGGCAAAACTCTTGCACCAAAAATAACGCATTTTCGTTACTGCTCTCTGGGTGAAGCGTTTTCCCTGAAATTAGCTACCAAAAGCAAATGTCTGCCAATAGAACTGGACTCCCTAATGTCTTGTGGGATCATGTTAGAAATGGGGCAAGGTATTCAAGAGTTATAAAAATCAGACAAAGACTGATGCACAAACATGTTCACTACAACATTATCCATAATTGCAAAGGAAAAGAAAAACAAAATGCTCAGCATTGGGAGAAACAAAAAAAACCAAACCCATTGCCGTCGAATCAATTCCAACTCATGGCAACCCTATGTGTTACAGAATAGAACTGCTCCATAACGTTTTCATGGCTGCAGTCTTTACATAGCAGATCACCAGGTCTTTCTTCTGCAGTGCCTCTGGGTGGATTTGAATCACCAACCTTTAGATTAGTAATCAAGGGCAAACTGTTTGCTTTACCCAAGAAATATCAGCATTGGAAGACTGTTCAGGAGTAAGTTGTGGTGTAATTCCTATGATGGAATATTGTGCATTCTTTAAAATTATGTTACTAAAGATTTTAAATGGCATAAATGAACATTATATAACAAGTAAAAAATCAGAATGCAAAATTATATGTACAGAATGGTCTCTGCTGTGTATAAAAGTAGAGAGAAAAAGTACCTGAAATTAATAGGCTAAAATGTGTATTGTTGTGCTGGGATGGGAGTGGGAATGGAAATTGGGAGCTGGGAGTGATTATCCTGTTCTTTACTCTTTTTATATTTTCTACAATTAGCACATATTACCACCATGTTTGTTATTTATTAGATATTAAGGCAAGAAAAAAAATGAGGTCTACCAACTTTGGAACTCAGCCTATTTATCACCATGACAGCCCAATTTCTAGCTTGTTTTAAGATAGTTTTGTGATCCGAAGATCACGTAGTAACTTATGCACGAGGGAGACTGAGTTTTGGGGGAATTTAGAGACACGAAGTGCTTTAACTTAAGTTTTAAAATTCATGGAGGGTGGAGAGAGAAAGGTCTAAACAGGAAACGTTCCAGGGAAGAAGTAAGCAACAGTAGTTACGAGGACACCAGAGCACAGCCTTGTGTGGAGGCAGGACCAAAATGGCAGGTTTAGAATTCACAACAAACACATATGTGTCCAAGGAAAAAACACATCAAACTCACAGGCTTCACTCACACTCATCCAATTTTAAAAATCTTTTTTTTTTTTCCCTTTTTTAGGGTACCCGTTCCAAGATTTCCAAAGGTTAGTTCCCCTGTTATTAGTTGTCATGTACCGAATTTCTGACTCACGACAACCCTATGTGTGCAGAGTAGAACTGCTCCATAGAATTTTCAAGTCTGGACCTTTCGGAAGCAAATCACCAGGCCTGCCTTCCAAATCGTCTTTAGGTGGGTTCAAACCACCACCCTTTGAGCTGGTAGTCGACCGCCTAATCCTTAGCTCCACTCCTTGGTTCCCCTAACCCAATGTTCAAAATAATCAGCCAAAGCTTGACAAACTTCCGTAATGCAAATAACCCTTCCCGCCCCTCCCCTGTTGAGATAGGCAAATGGACACCACCAAGCAGAGAAAATTCACATCTCTAGGCCCCTCTTTAGGGAGATGAGAAAACTGGAAATAGAATCGAGCAAGTGAGTCCCAAGCCTTGTTCAAAATGTTCCAAGATACGAGAGAATTTCTTAAGAGCAAATATAATGAATGAAATGGAGGAAATAATGATTTAAAGAGAAATGTTTCGTTCTTAAATTTGGTGCACCTCTGGGTTGATAGGTTTTTCGTTTTTTTTTTTTTTTTAAAAAGGAGGGGGGAATACAGAAAAGAGCCCCTTGTGGTTACAAAAATCACATAGCTATGTTATGAGGACCAATAAAACTATTAGCCATTGGCCCAAAGCCAAGAATCCATTAATGACAGACTGGTATCTATCCAGGAATGTAAAATGTTTTACTAAATAAACACTAGAGCAGGAAACGTTCAACTTCTGTCATTATGTAAAACTTAAGTGTGATTCTATCCTAAAGTGGAACGGCAAACAGGCCAGCTGGAAAAAAAAAAAGAAGAAGCTCTTTGGTACCAGGAGGAACCAACAAATCCTCTACAGCGTAACCTACAACGTGTAGTATATAAAGTTTAATACTATTGTTTGCTAAAGCCGATAGTGGCATTAAAAAAAAAGAAGAAATGAAAGAAGGAACTTGTTTAGAAGGAAGTGGAGTTAGCCACCTGGGATAATGGTTAGTAATTAAACTGTAATGACTGATTTTTACAGCTTTTCAAGGCTATACAAATAAAAGATTAAGGCTAATTGAAATATGAGATTAAAATAACGATTACTATTTGTTACTTGAGGCTAACTACAGCTTTCTCACACGTATTTGCATATTTCTCCAATGTAATGAAATCTTGTGAAAAATTACCAGTAAATATATAACAAATCCCCTAAAAGCATACAACACCCAATAATAAAACAGAACAATACCTTTCATTACTCCAAAAACATTTAGGACTTTGTATGCCTCCTAAAACATTTAGGATTTTTTTTAATGTGTCCTGTAACATTTAGAATTTTTGATATGAACTTTATGTGCATTCCTATAGACTACCAAAACCAAAAACCAAACTTGTGGCCATCAAATTGATTCCAACGCATAGAGACCCTATAGGACAGAGTAGAACTGCCCCATAGAGTTTCCAAATCTTTACAGAAGCAGACTGCCACATCTTTCTCCCATGGAGCAGCTAGTGTGTTTGAACCGATAACCTTTCAGTGCCATCAGGGCTGCCTATATAGGGAATAGATTTCTATCTGATTATGCATAAATTAGCATTAGCTTTCATCAGGATTTAAAATTTGAACTGAAAAATCTGTTAAGGAGCTCTATGGGAGGAGAGGTTATGGAGCTCTTGTGGCAAAGTGGTTAAGAGTTCAGCTGCTAACCAAAAGGTCAGCAGTTCAAATCCACCAGCCACTCCTTGGAAACCTTATGGGGCAGTTCTACTCTGTCCTATAGGGTGGCTATGACCCAGAATCGACTTGACAGCAAAGGGTTTAGGGGGTTTACAAAATTGTCATTCAAATATTTGAAGACACATGAATGCTGCACCAAACAAGTCATTTTGACTAAAACAATCACATTTAATTAAATAATACACAGCTTGATATTCCCCCCTAATAATCTCTTCCCATCTTCTAACATGATTCCGTTGTGTAACTTTTATACCCTCTACACATCTTTCATCCTTGGGACGCCAAAGTAAGTGTTACGCGGGGAAAAAAAAATTACAAGACCCAAATATAGAATATACTCTTGAAAGCAACTCAGATTGGCAGTCAGTGATAAACCAGCTCAGACTTCTCTGTGTGTAAGACAAGACCATTTTCAGGATATAGTTTTTCATCCCCAGCTGTCAGATGAAAGCTCAATCATGCATTGTATGGCTCTGAGAGAAAAAAAAAAAAAAAGAGTGAATTTAGGTACAGCCTTCAGACCTGAGGATATGAAATAGAATCAGAAAACAGCCAGGGCAGCAGCTACTGCTACAACCTGACAGCCAAGGATGGCCCATTAAGGAGCTGGGAATTTAAGGGGTAGCTCTTCAGAATGCCGGGTCAAGTTAGTAAAGTAAGACCCTTGATCTTTCCAATATTGTTACCACCTGTAGATAACACAGAGGTAGGAAAAGCTCTACGTAAGGCCACCAACAAACTCACCAGAGCAACAGTGCTCACCCAAACCCTTCTCCTAACACTGTCTGTATTTCCATAATAAAGTCCAGTTTTCATGGGTTTTGGGGTTTTTTTGACAAGACACAAAAAGAGCAGTATGGAAAATGCTTACTTTTGAAATTCACTTACTAAAAGTGCTTTTCTGGTACAGTAATAATTCAGGCAACCTCTTCAATTAACAGGAAGAATAAATTCTGAATTAGGGGAAAGTCTAAATTATAAAATTTTAAAATAAATCTTTTATTTCAAATCCATAAATGGTTTGCCTTAGTAAATAATCTGTTTGAAATTAGAGAATCTCTATAAAGAACCATAATCAAACTTCTATGACTCTGAATCACCTATTGATTTTTTGCTGTAATCCACCTTGAGAAGAACTCACAAAACCATAAGGCTGCATCAGAAAGTATCTTTTAAAACATCCATAGATCCAATATACTCATTACTAACATCTACTGACTGACGCAGTGGCCACTATTGTCCAGAAGGATAGCTCTGAGGAACTCAAATATTCATAAGTCGAATTCAATGACCCTATTAGCTGAAACAGAAAAAGGGGAAATATTTTTACAATATGTAACCAAAAAAAACTCTGCTAGGCAAAAAATTGAAAGCCCTGTCAAGATATTACCATAGTATGCTAATGCTTTCGAAAGCAGCTCATTGCCTGAAATCTCCTTTACACTATTATTTGCTTACCAAACCCCTCATTCTACAGCAAACGCATATTTAAGACCAGCTCAGGATGAATCATCACAAAGTCTAAATTAGGGAACTCTTGATTAATGGGTTTTTACCGTATTTGGAAATCTCTACTCGCAACTTGTTTTATCAAAACAATGCTCCTTGCTGGTAGCAGTTATATCTGATGTGACCCCAAAATTGAGGGAAACATATTACCAAGTCCTGTAACATCAGTGTAACAGTAATTAAAGAAAATATTCTTCCATAGCTTCAGTGTGTTAAGAATGATTTTTAAAAACATAAACTCAGGAGGAGAGGAATTTTTTTATTTTGACATGCTACAACAGTACAGAATCAACAGTAATTAGTAAAAGAGGAAAGATTAGGTTAAATCTGGAAAACCTCAGGACAAAACTATCTAAGATTAGGAGCAGAAGCAGCTTTGCTATTTGAAATAACAAAAAGAAATAAAAGAAACGGGCTGCATATTATAGATAAAGCTTGGTAATCCAAATGGGTAGAATTTTTTAAATTCTTTTATATCTGTGACCTAATTATTGGATACGAAACAAAATGTGAGCTAATTAAGAAACCATTTGTAATATATACCAAGAAGCCACTAAAATAACATTATTTGAATGGGTTGTAATAGGCAGGTTTAATTTTTTAATCATATGCATAAAAGATTTTTGCTACTACCATAAGAACAGCAACTTCATTCTTAGCTTTTAGTGTCGATATGGACATGGGGGTGTGTGTACACACACCGACAACTGACAACAGCCTTCCACAAACAGATAAATGTTAACAGTAGGAAATGTGAAGGCGGAAAAGTGACAAAGTCCTTATGACTCTCTTAAATGGAGTTAAGACCTATTAGGTCAAACCCTGCTGAGTAAATAAAAACTGCTCCCTGGGGTCAGTTAGAAACTTTTGGAGGTGCATTAACTTTTTCAGGCCCCTAAGGTACTGTTTAGTAAATTACTGTTCCAGGGAATTAAATCATACCCTAGGGGCCTGAAAGAGTTAATACGCTTTCAAAAATGAGCAATTCACTCTCTTCTCACCAGTAGGATATCACACACCTGCACACCTTTGCCTCACCAGCTGAGTACTTCAGATAAAATGTATTCATTCATTCATTCACTCACTCATTCATCAACTGTTTATTAAGCACTGGCTCTGGGCTAGGCACTGTTCTAGGCACTGAGAATACAACGTCCCTCTTTCACAAAGTTGACATTCTAGTGGGACAAAAACAACACTAAACAAATAAAGAAAGAAGACTTGTCAGAAGTAATACATGAGATGAAGAAAATAAAACAAGGTAACATGCTAGAAAAGGAGTCTTGGTGCTACAATGGCTACACGCTTGGCTGCTAACCAGTGGGTGGTTCAAACCCACCAGCGGCTCAGTGGGAGAAAAGACCTGGAGATCTGCTCTTATAAAGATTACAGACTAGAAAACTCTATGGGGCAGTTCTACTCTGTCCTATAGGGTTGTTAGGAGTTGAACCAAGTAGATGGCTTTCTAAGACTGGGCTCCCTAGATAAGCAAAACCAGTAAAGTGTATAAACATGTAGAGAGATCGAGATTTATATCAAGGAAATGACTCAAGGGGTTGTAGAAACTGGAACATCCCAAGTCTGTGCATCAGGATAAAGGCTTCTCCTGATTTCATGTAGCCGCGGGGGCTGGCAAGGCCAAGATTGGCAGGTCAGAGAGCAGGGTTCTTGCTCACAGGCTGCGAAGATCAACGAATCCCAAGATTGGTGGACAAGACTGCAGGCAAGACAGCAGATAACCTGCTAGCTCAAGTTCCAAGAACCAGAGGTCAGACGAACAGGAACCAGCTGGAGGATCCAGAGCAAGCAAAAGCCCCTGAGCCTTGCCAGAATGTCACTTATATTCAGTGCAGCCCCACGCCCAAGGAACTTCCTTTCAACTGATTGGCTACTCAGAGCAGATCCTGTCGTGGAAGTGATCACATTATATCAAATCTCATCACGGAAGTGATCACAACATCATACAACTGCCAAACCGCTGAGAATTATGGCCCAGCCAAGTTGACACACAACCTTACCCATCACAGTGGCACACAATAACAACAATGTGCTAGAAAGTGACTGGAGAGCAACTTGTAATCCATGTTAGACAGCCTCCCAGGAGCAGATAGACATCTAAGCCAAGACCTGAACAGGGAGAAGGAAACCGAAGGGAACACCTCAGAGGGATATTGTTTCCAAGCATGGCAAACCTCAAATGCAAAGCCAGGAAGGGGTCTCTATAAGCAACAAGAAAGTCAGTCCCCTTGAAGTGAGAGGAAGCAGTAAGAGATGGGCAGAGAGTGAGGTGGAGCACCTACCGTGGACCAGACACTCCTGGCACTGTCAAGTTCACTCTTAGAAAACAACCTGGTGGAAAAAAGGGAAGTAGGGGATGATTTTAGCATTTTTTTTTTTTTTAATTTGAAAAGAAAAATACATTTGGGATGCTCAGTGGTGTTTGGACAGAGCTTTCTGTGGAGAAGGAAGTAATAAGCTCTGAAGATCCTAAAGGAAAAGTTAGAAAATAAATAACTTTTTTTTTTTTAACCATCACTCGTCGGTCAGTTTGTTATAGTGTGGTGGCTTGCATGTTGCTATGATGACATAAGGTCGCCATGAGTTGGAAGTGACTTGACAGCAACTAACAACAACATGACACTGGAAGCTATGCCACCTGTGTTTAAATACCAGCAGAATCACCCATGGTGGACAAGTTTCAGCCAAGCTTCCAGACTAAGACAGACTAGGAAGAAAGACCTGGTGATCTACTTCTGAAAATTAACCAATGAAAACTTTATGGATCACAACAGAATCTTGTCCAATATAGTGCTGGAAGATGAGCCCCCTAGGTTGGAAGGTACTCAAAATACACAATGGCACCAACAATGGACTTGAGCATACCAATGATTGTGAAGATGGCACAGGACTGGACAACGTTTCATTCTGTTGTAGATGGGGTTGCCATGAGTTGGAGCCAACTCGATGGCAACTAACTAACCTTTTAAAAGAGACTTTGTCGTAAACTGAACAGGTTCACAAGAGGAAGCGAGGACAGATGATCCTTGTCAGTGGTATGAGCCCATCTCGGCATTTCCAGGTCCTAGACCCACTTCTTGTCTTCACAGACCTCAATCCCCATACCACATGAGAGACTGAAGTTCTGAGATGATTCTGAAGCCCTTCAAGATCAGATATCTAAGAAGCATAGCGCCCACAGCCTCTGCCATTTGTGACATGAATCTGACTTTGGAGTCAGCCAGACCTGGGCTTGAATTCTGACTTTGTCATGAAATAGCTATATGAGCTTAAGTAAGCAAGTTAATCTCGCAGAACCCCAGTTTCCTCGTCTGTAACAGGGGTCAATATTCACAACCCTTTCATGAGACAATTTTGTGGTGAATACAAAAGGAGATCAGACAAATGGAGAAATGGAGTGCTTGCACTGTGTCCAGCTCATAGTAAGCATTCAATAAATGGCAGTTCTAATTTCCACTGAAGAGTCTTTCCAATAATGTCTATTCTACTCCACTGTGTGTGTGTGTGTGTGTGTGTGTGTGTGTGTGTGTGTGTGCAGTAGGCAAGAGCAGTGATACGTCCACAGCAAAATTTCCTTTAGGAGGTAAAGAAACCATGATTCCCTCATTGACCCAACATATCTCAACAACCAAGGAGAGAAGAAATTTCTTTAGGACATGTCCCATGTCTCACAGAAAGCAAAGTAACTCATATAACTTTCCCCTTTTTCTGCCTGTGTCCTCTGAATGTTCTCAAATGCTCCTTTTCTCTAAAGATCGAAGGGAATCGATTTTCTCAAGGTCACTGTGGGAAGTGGGTCTTTTTTGACTTAATCTGAAAGAAATTGGGAAGTAAAATAATAGCAGTTTCTAAATATTTCTAAATAATTTCACAAAATCATTTGCTAAATAATAATTTAATCTTGCTGTTAAACATCAACATGATCGAGTATTTTATCGGTAAGTCAGTAATAAAACCTAACAATAACATACCTGCAAAATCAACAGCTTACTGCAAACATACCATCAATAAATGCAATGGATTAAATCCCTGCTATTACCTGAGATATATCTGAATGAGGATGGGACCCTGGGTCTCTCCCCTCAGGTCACTCGCATATTTTTCAGTAGCCAGTGCCTTAAAAGAGAGAATCTCTTTGAATGAGGAGAGTAAATGCATCATGCAAGTTGTGTCAAGTTAGGTCAGGCAGCCCATATTTTATAGTACGAGCTGCACAGCTGAAAGCACTCCACACACTGCAAGGCAAATTCTGGCCAGGTTTTGTCATAATTGCTTTGCTGAATGTAAGGCAGTCCATTTAGAAGCTGCTCCACTTAATGGGACAGCTTTTTAAACAGGCCATCCCCATATAAAATTGAGAGGAAAAGACAATTACTCCCAAGAACTGAGTATTTAGCAATCACCGATGGGTAGGGCCTATTGAAGAAAGTCAGTGGACAGTCAGTCACTAAACAGAAGATAACCTGATAAGATTTTTTAAAAAATAGCATGGTCCAGTTCAAAAAATAAAAATAAAAGGTTAGTATCTAGGATCATCCTATACTAATAGTCCTACAACTCACTTGCACTTTGTTATAATTGCTAGATAGGGAGAAAGAGGTCCTGAGATGCCAAACCAGAAATGATGCTTTGAACTCTAAATCTCACCTAATTAATTGGATTTTGTGTGGCTTTAAATACTATAGTTTAGTGACTTATGCCATTTTTCCTATTCATTTTCTACTCACGTTCACAATAAACTCATAAGATAAAGGAAGGCCAAGCATGGTAATACTCATTCGGTTTGCCCAAAGTCTCATGACTGCTAAAGAATGGAATCAAACTCAGGCTCCTTATCATCTGACTTCAAGGTCAATACTTTTTCCATGAAACTGCACTGCAAATGGTCATACATTTTGAGCACCAGAATCTGTGTGAAATAAGCGTATGTGCCTGTTTGTGTGTGTGCTTCCTTCTGTACACATTATCAAACCCCTCTGGACAGCTCAAGAGAAGTAGAGTTAAACAATTTTTAAAAAGCACAAGTGATGTCCATATTTGATCTGAATTTTCTGGGCTGATACCTCAACCCCCATCCTCACCTTAGAAATAAGCTTGGCATTAATTTACCTGGTCTCTGTTAGTATTCCACCACCCTCCATCTTCCCATTCCCCAGGTTCCTGTCTGGACTCTTTGTACTGCTTGATTTTTTTTTTTTTAATGAGCAAGAATCATTTTTATAAAACATTAAAATTACATAAACCACACAAAAATACTGGCTTCTAATTCAATCAAAAAGCTATAACTGTGCGGGGATGGAAGGGGAGGGAGGGAAAATTACCAAATAGATAGAAGACATGTGTTAATACTGGTGAAGGAAAAGGCAATAGACAATATGGGAGAAGTCAGCAAAACATGACCATAATATGGGACGACACTGAGAGGAACACAAAAACCTATAACTATAGGTTAATTACTATGGTAATTACTAAAACATAAACAATCCTGCAACAATAGTAATAACAAACACTAATTTACAAATGGATACATAGGTAGATAGGTACACCAAGAGGTGTGGAAGTGTGTAAGGGAGCACACTTACCTTCAGATATAAGATTGATGGTGGATATTTCTACATACATAACTGTAGGTGCTGCTTATGTATTAATATAGACAACAGAGCACACAAGGGCCACAGTCAGGCCAACTTCTTAGACATAATCAAACACCTCATATGACAAAGTTCCTAGGCTCAAAGGCAAAGGACCATAGACTCGGTGGACATAGTCTTCAATTGGCACAACATAATTCATAAAGACAAAGTTCTGCATCATACTTTGGTGAGTAGCATCTGGAGTCCTAAACACCAGTGAGTGGCCATCTAAGATACAACTGTTGGTCTCTTACCATCCAGAGCAAAGGAGAGTGAAGAAAATCAAAGACTCAAAAGAGCAATTAGTCCAAAGGACTAATGGACCACGTGAACCACAGTCTACATGGTCCCAAAGCCAGAAGAGCAAGATGGTGCCTGGCTACCACTACCAACCACTCCGACTGGGATCACAAAAAAGGGTTCCAGACAGAGCAGGAGAAAATTTATAGAACAAAATATCAAACACACAAAAAAGACCAGACTTACTGTTCTGACAGAGACTGGAGGAACCCTCAAGACCATGGCTCTAAGACACCCTTCTGAACTGGAACTGAAGCCATTCCAAGAGACTATAGTTCAATCAAACCGTAGACAGGCCCATAAAATAAACAATAATACCTGAGGAGGACATGCTCTTTAGAACAATGAATTATACAAGATCAAAAGGGCAACATTTGCCCAAAAGCAAAGATGCAAAGGCAGGAAGGGATAAAAAATTAAGAAAAAGGCAACAGAGAAACTAGGACGTAAATAGGGAGAGAGCTGACACATTGTGGGAAATGAAACCAATGTTATTGAACAGTTTCTGTACAAACTATCAAATGGGAAACTAATTTGCTCTGTAAACTTTCACCTAACGCACAATAAAAAAAATTTTTAAAAGAGAAAGGGGGAGGTGGGGCCAAGATGGCAGAGTAGTCAGACGCTTCCAGTGGACCCTCTTACAACAAAGACCCAAAAAGACAAGTGAATAAATTATATATGACGATCTAGGAGACCTGAACAGCTAAGGCAAAGTTGAGGAACTGGACTGAGTGGCAGGGGGAAGAGAGATGGTTCAGAAGGAGCGAGGAGTTGCCAGACCTGACCCAGCAAGAGCCTGAGCCCTTCGGGCCTGAGCAGCTCATGGGTGAGTGGTGAGGCAGGCAAGCAGCAGTGCTTAGGAGGCGCCTTTTCCACACCAGAAGAGACCCAGCGCCAAAGAGTCTACTCAGCCACCCAGAACCAGTGAGAAGCAGCCTTGGATTGGTGAAAGATAAGTACTTGGAAACGGCCTACCATGCAGATCAAAAAAAACCCTCTTAGGGAAAAACCTCTCTCCCATTTACCTCCCCACTCCCTGCTCTGCACTGGGTCCTGGACCAGCTTCAGCAATTGCCAAGTCCCCTGGGCTGGAAGTAGGATCTTTCACATGCCCTGAGCCATTCTTCCAGCCTTGGAGAGTGAACAAATTAACAAAAAGGGGAAAAAAATAAACTGTCGACTCCCCCAAATCAGGAACCCAGGGTAGGCACAGCTCCTTTGCCTAGACACAGGCATAAGAGATCCATGGACTTTCAGCGCCTCTTCCCCTGCAGAAACTTGTCTCGGCCCATTTCAACAGCGTAGGCCCTCATTACGACAATACAACAGGGTATATACTGGAACTCTAACTTCAACTGTTTCAGCTGTGAAGTGGCCAATTCGTGACATTTGACACTGCTCTGTCCATTAAGTAGTGTCTTCACCTACCCACATCAGGGGCCTGAGGACTGGTGGCTCCACTCATGCCACCTAGCCACCTGCAATGGGGCCCAAGAATAAGAGGTGACCCCAGTCCTTACAGCCAACAGCACTGGGTGCTCATAGTCTGGCTGCAACACCCACCCACCTACGCACTCTAAGGAACAGGGACACGCCTTCCTCCTGAACACTCGGGGGAGACCATCAGCCCACTGCCTTGCTCAGAGTGTTTCCCCCTGGTGCAGCCAGATGTCTGTGCCTACACAAATCACCCATGCCTGTCTAGGACTGTGAGAGCCTACACCACACACTTGGTAGCTAGCTACCTGGGCACCTGAACTGAATCCATACAGGAGGAGTAGCGGACTCCTGAGCTCACATACCTAGTAACAGATCTAACAATCTGGTGACAGGACATTAGAGCTTCAAAGGTGCCAATAAGCAAACTAGCACATATGAGGAGCCTATCTGGGCATATCAAAACAAAACAAGAAGCTAGGACACAGTAGGCAAACATAAAATAAATAAACATAATAACTTATTGATGGCTCAGAGACAATAGTCAATATCAAAGCACATAAAGAGGCAATCCATGATGACTTCAGCAAGCTCCTAAAATGAAGAATCTAGAAATTTTCCAGATGAGGAAAATTTCTTGGAATTACCAGAGGAAGAATACAAAAGATTAGTATACAGAACTCTTCAAGAAATTAGGAAGGAAATTAAGCAACACGCAGAAAATACAATAGAGGAAATGAAAGAGACTAGAGAAGCACTTAATGACAAATTTAACAGGCTGCAAGAATCCATAGAGAGACAGCAATCAGAAATCCAGAAGATTAACAATAAAGTTTCAGAATTAAACAACTTAACAGAAAGTCACAGGAGCAGAATTCAGGTAATGGAAGTCAGAATTAGTGAGATTGAAGATAAAGCACTTGACACCAACTTATTTGAGGAAAAATCAGATAAAAGGATTTTAAAAAATAAAGAAACCCTAAGAATTATGTGAGACTCTATCAAGAGGAATAACCAGTGAGTGACTGGATTACCAGAGGAGGGAGGGTTAACAGAAAATACAGAGAGAATTGCTGAAGATATGTTGGCAGAAAACTTCCCTGATATTGTGAAAGATGACAAGGTATCTATCCAAGATGCTCATCGAACCCCACATAAGGTAGATCTCAAAAGAAAGTCACCAAGACATTATAATCAAACTTGTCAAAATCAAAGATAATGAGAGAATTTTAAGAGCGGCTAGGGATAAACGAAAACTCATCTACAAAGGAGAGTTAGTAAGAATAAGCTCGGAAACTCAGCAGAAACCATGCAGGCAAGAAGGCAATGAGATGACATATATAAAGCCTTGAAGGAAAAAAACTGCCAGCCAAGAATTATATATCCAGCAAAATTGTCTCTCAAATATGATGTCGAAATTAAGACATTTCCAGATAAACAGAAATTTAGGGAATTTGCAAAAATCAAACCAAAATTACAAGAAATACTAAAGGGAGTCCTCCAGTTAGAAAATAAGCAACATCAGACAACAACCCAAGACTAGAACACAGGACAGAGCAACCAGATATCAACCCAGATAGGGAAGTCACAAAAATAAATCAAAGCTGACACACTGAAAACAGGGAAACAAAAGTCAATAAGTAAAAGATGATAACATTAAAACAAAAAAGAGGGACTTAAATAATGTAGACATAGATTTTGCATATGGAGAGGAAGTCAAGGCAATATAAAGAAATAAAAGACTGCTATAAACTTAGAACAATAAGGATAAATATTAAGGGAACCACAAAGGAAACTAACAATGCTTCAAGTCAAAATCAAAAAGTAGAAAAATATAAAGACTCAGCAAACACCAAATCAACAATGAAAAAGATGAAAAGAAAATATATAAAGAAAAATGCCTCAGCACAGAAAATTAAGGAAAACAAAGAAACTGGGAGCAACACGCAAAAAAAGACATCCAAATGACAGCACTAAACTCATACCTATCAATAATTACACTGAATGTAAATGGACTAAATGCACCAATAAAGAGACAGAGAGTGGAAGATTGGATAAAAAAAACACGATCCATCTATATGATGCCTACAAGAGTCACACCTTAGACTTAAAGGCACAAAACAAACTAAAACTCAAAGGATGGAAAAAAATATATCAAACAAACAACACTCAAAAAAGAGCAGGAGCAGTAATAGTAATCTCTGACAAAATAGATTTTAAAATAAAATCCACCACAAAGGATAGGGAAAGACACTATATAATGATTAAAGAGTCAGTACACCAGGAGGACATAATTATAATAAATATTTACCCACCCAACAACAGGGCTCCAAAATACATAAAACAAACTCTTACAGCACTGAAAAGAGAGATAGACAGCTCCACAATAGTAGTAGGAGACTTCAACACACCACTTTTGGTGAAGGACAGAACATCAGAAAGAAGCTCAACAAAGATACAGAAGAGCTAAATGCTACAATCAAACAACTTGATCTCATAGATATATACCGAACACTGCACCCAACAGGAGCCAGTATACTTTCTTTTCCAACACACATGGAACATTCTCCAAAATAGACCACATATTAGGCCATAAAGCAAGCCTTAACAAAATCCAAAGCATCGAAATATTACAAACCATCTTTTCCAACCATAAAGCCATAAAAGTAGAAATCAAAAACAGAAAAAGCAAGGAAAAAAAACAAACACATGGAAACTGAACAACACCTTGCTCAAAAATTACTGGGTTAAGAAGAAATTAAGAATGAAATGAAGAAATTCATAGAATTAAACGAGAATGAAAACACATTCTACCAGAACCTTTTGGGACACAGCAAAGCAGTGCTCAGAGGTCAGTTTATAGCAATAAATGCACACATCCAAAAAGAAGAAAGGGCCATAATCAAAAGATTAATGGTACAACTGGAATAAATAGAAAGAGAGCAGCAAAAGAAGCCCCCAGGTGCCAGGAGAAAGGAATAATAAGAATTAGAGCAGAATTAAATGAAATAGAGAATAAAAAAACAATTGAAAGAGTTAACAAGACCAAAAGCTGGTTCTTTGAAAAGATGAACAAAATTGATAAACCATTGGCCAAACTGCAAAAGAAAAACAGGAGAGGAAGTCGATAACCCGTATAAGAAATGAGTGATATCTCATTGGTGATATCACAACAGACCCAACTGAAATTAAAAGAATCATAACAGAATACTATGAAAAATTGTTCTCTAACAAATTTGAAAACCTAGAGGAA
>NW_004443945.1:22230609-22241511 GCF_000243295.1 Trichechus manatus latirostris | reverse complement strand
AGAAGGGAAATTCCTCAGTATAATTAAGGGCATTTATATAAAGCCAACAGCCAACATCATCCTAAATGGAGAGACTTTGAAAGCATTCCCCTTGAGAACAGGAACCAGACAAGGATGTCCTTTATCACCATTCTTATTCAACATTGTGCTGGAGGTCCTAGCCAGAACAATTAGGCTAGAAAATGAAATAAAGAGCATCCAAATTGGTAGGGAAGAAGTCAAAGTATCTCTATTTGCAGATATAATCTTATACATAGAAAACCTCCAAAGAAACCACAAGAAAACTACTGGAACTAATAGAGGATTTCAGCAAAGATTCAGGATACAAGATAAACATACGAAAATCAGTTGGATTCCTTTACACCAACAAAGAGAACCTCAAAGAGGAAATCACCAAAACAATACCATTTACAATAGCCCTCAAGAAGATAAAATACTTAGGAATAAATATAACCAGAGAAGTAAAACACCTATACAATGAAAACTACAAAACACTACTGTAAGAAACCAACAGAGACCTGTGTAAATGGAAAAACATACCTTGCTCATGGATAGGTAGACTCAACATTGTGAAAATGTCAGTTTTACCCAAAGCGATCTACAGATACAATGCAATCCAGATCCAAATTCCAATGGCATTTTATAATGAGATGGAGAAACAAATCACCAACTTCATATGGAAAGGGAAGAGGCCCTGGATAAGTAAATCATTACTCAAGAAGAAGAACAAAGGGGAGGCCTCACATTACCTGATTTTAGAACCGATTATACCGCCAGTAGTCAAAACAGCCTGGTACTGGTACAACAACAGATACATAGATCAATGGAACAGAATTGAGAATCCAGACACAAATTCATCAACCTATGAGCAGCTGATATTTGACAAAGGCCCAAAGTCCATTAATTGGGGAAAAGACAGTCTTTTTAACAAATGGTACTGGCATAACGGGATATTCATCCGCAAAAAACTGAAACAAGACCCATACCTCACACCATACACAAACACTAACTCAAAATGGATTGAAGACTTAAATATAAAATTGAAAACGATGAATACCATGGAATAAAAAATAGGGACAATGCTAGGAGCCCTAATACACGGCATAAACACAATACAAACCATAAGTAAAAACGCACAAGCACTAGAATAGAGACTAGATAACTGAGAGCCTCTAAAAATCAAACACTTATGCTCATAAAAAGACTTCACCAAAAGAGTAAAAAGACAACGTACAGACCGGGAAAAAAATTTTGGCTATGACAAATCCGATCAGTGTCTAATCCCTAAAATCTACAATATACTGAAAAACCTCAACAACAAAAAGACAAATTACCCAATTAAAAAATGGGCAAAGGATATGAACAGGCACTTCACCAAAGAAGATGTTCAGGTGGCTAACAGACACATGAAGAAATGCTCACGATCATTAGCCATTAGAGAAATGCAGATCAAAACTACAATGAGATATCATCTCACCCCAACAAGGTTAGCATTAATCCAAAAAACACAAAATAATAAATGCTGGAGAGGTTGTGGAGAGACTGGAACACTTATACACTGTTGCTTGGAATGTAAAATGGTACAACCACTTTGGAAATCGATTTGGTGCTTCCTTAAAAAGCTAAAAATAGAAGTACCATGCGATCCAGCTATCTTGCTCCTTGGAATATATCCTAGAGAAACAAGAGCCATCACATGAATAGATATACGCACGCGCACCCATGTTCACTGCAGCACTGTTCACAATAGCAAAAAGATGGAAACATCCTAGGTGCTCATCAATGGACGAGTGGATAAACAAATTATGGTATATCCACATAATGGAATACTACTCAGTGATGAAGAACAATGATGAAGCTGTGAAACATCTTATAACCTGGAGGAAGCTGGAGGGCATTATGCTGAGTGAATTTAGTCAGTCACAGAAGGACAAATAGTGTATAAGACCACTATTATAAGAACTCAAGAAAAGTTTTAAACACAGAATAAAACATTCTTTGATGGTTACAAGTGTGGGGAAGGAGGGAGAGGGTTATTCACTAACTAGACAGTAGACAAGTTTTATCTTAGATGAAAGGAAGGACAACATACAACACACCAGAAGTCAGCACAGCTGGACTAAACCAAAGCTAAGAAGTTTCCTGAATACAATCAAACACTTTGAGGGACAGAGTAGCAGGGGTCGGGAGCTGGGGACCACGCTTTCAGGGGACATCTGGGTCAATTGGCATAACAAAGCTTATTAAGAAAATGTTCTGCATCCTACTTCCATGAGTGGTGTCTAGGGTCTTAAAAGCTTGCAGGCGGCCATCTAAGATGCAACCATCTGGAGTAAAGGAGAATGAAGAACACCAAAGACACAAGGAAAGTATTAGCCCAAAAGACAGAAAGGGCCACATAAACCAGAGACTTCATCAGCCTGAGACCAGAAGAACTAAATGATGCCTGGCTACCACCAATGACCTCCCTGACAGGGAACACAACAGAGAGTCCTGGATGGAGCAGAAGGATGGGGCACAGAACTCAAACTCTAGTAAGAAGACCAGACTTAATGGTCTGACTGAGACTGGAGGAAACCCAGAAATGATAGCCCCCAGATTCTCTATCAGCCCAGAACTAAAACAATTTCCGAGGCCAACTCTTCAGACAGGAATTGGACTGGACTGTGGGACATAAAGGGATACTCGTGAAGAGTGTACCTCTTAGCTCAGGAAGATACAAGAGACTAAATGGGCAGTTTCTGTCCAGAGGTGAGATGGGAAGGTAGAGAGTGTTAGGAGCTGGTTGAATGGATATGGGGAATCAGGGGTGGAAAGGAGGAGTGTGCTGTTACAGTATGGGGAGAGCAATTAGGGTCACATAACAATGTATGTATAAATTTTTGTATGGGAGACTAACTTGAAATGTGAACTTCATCTAAACTACAACAATAAAAAAAATTTTAAGAAAAAGAGAAAGGAAAAATGATATATATCTCATATTGGTATGAGATATATATTTTATACATATGTGTATATAATACATGGAGCCGTCGTGGCACAGTGGTTAAGAGTTTGGCTGCTAACCAAAAGGTTGGCAGTTCAAACCCACCAGCCACTTCTTGGAAACCATATGGGGCAGTTCTACTCTGTCCTATAGGGTCGCTATGAGTCAGAATCAACTCGACAGCAATGGGTTGGTTTTTGTTTTTGTATTTAATATATACATAATTGTTTTAGTTATCTAGTGTTGCTATAACAGAAATACCACAAAGTGGATGCCTTAAACAAACAGAAGTTCATTCTCTCACAGTCTAGTAGTCTAGAAGTCCAAATTCAGGGCATCTGCTCCAGGGCAAGGTTTTCCCTCTGTCAACTCTGGAGGAAGGTCCTTGTCATCAATCTTCTTGAGGTCTAGGAGCGTCTCTGCACAGGAACCTCAGGTCTAAAGGATATGCTCTGCTCCAGCATTGCTCTCTTGGTGATATGAGGTCTCCATGTCTCTCTGCTCACTTCTCTCTTTTATATCTCAAAAGAGATTGGCTCAAGACACAATCCAATCTTGTAGATTGGTACTGCCTCATTAACATAACTGCCGCTAATCCCATCTCATCAACACAGAGATAGGATTACAATACATAGGAAAATCACAGATGATAAAATGGTGGACAATCATACAATACTGGGAATTATGGCCTAGACAGATTGATACACATATTTTTGGGGGACACAATTCAATCCATGACAATAATATATACCAAAAATCAAACCTAAAGAAAAAAAAAACTATAACTGAGAATAATATTGATAAAAGGAAAATGTCTTAGGCTGTGTTCTCTAGAGAAGCAAAACCAGTGAAGCAGATGGATAGATAGACAGATAGATATAGATAGAGAGATAGAGAGAGAGAGAGAGAGATTTATCTGAAAGAATTGGCTCATGTGGTATAGAAACTGGCAAGTCCCAAGTCCACAGGTCAGGCATTAGGCTGGAGGCATTGACTCACATAGCTGCAGGGGCTGAGGAACCCAAAATTGGCACGTCACACAACACGCTGCTGGCTCACAGCCTGCAGAGGCTGATAAATCCAAGATTGACAGGTAAGACGGCAGGCTGCTGGCTCACAGGCTGTGGAGGCTGATGAATCACAACATCAGCAGACAATATGGCAGGCCACTGGCTCAAGTCCCAAGAACTGGAAGTTAGATAATGACAAGCCGGATGCAGGATCCAGAGCAAGTAAGCGAACTTTGCCAGAATGTCCATATGTATACTGGGTGCAGGCTACACCTCCAAGGAAACTTCCCTTACAACTGACTGGCTGATCACATCAGATCACATCATGGACATGACTACATTCTATTACTTCTGGGAGATCACAAAATGGAGGATAACTACATCAGATGACAAAATGGAGAATAATTACATAATACTGAGAATCATGGTCTAGCCAGCTGACACATAACATTAACCACCACAGGAAAGAAAGAAAAACTCTAAAATCAACACTCAGATACTTCAAAATCTAATGTAATGGTTCTCACCTTTTACAATATCAAGAAATCCTTTTATTAGTCCTCGCCAATTACCAAGCAAAATAGTGGTTTGAAACACTTTTTTCACCAATCTATCATTTAAAACCACTAATCTCAGTCTCTAATCAGTACAATGTGACCATGATATAAAATTTCTAACAAATGCAGAAAAACTATGTACTTTAGTAAGCTATCCAGTCTTCTTATTGCACACATGTACAACTTTTCATCAAGCTTTTTGAAACACTAAAAAAAAAAAAGTTAAAAAAACACCATTACCACTTTAATTGACCCCAAGAGGACCTTGAAATGGAAGTGACCAATTTAGAATAATTGCCATTCATGACTGTCTCAAAGGAATCCACAAAGTATTTATTTATTAGATGTCTCTGATATTACACAGAATCCTTTCTCTCAATGAACTGAGACTCAGAAGGAAAAGACTTTAAAAAGAATACTTAGGCATGCAGGTCAATGGAATAGAATTGAGAGTCCAGCAAACCACTTATCTATGGTCAGCTGATTTTCAACAAGAGTGCCATAACCATTCGATGGGGAAAGAAGTCTTTTCAACAAATGATGTTGGGACAGCTGGATAGCCACATGCAAAATAATAAAGTTGGACCCTTACTTCACACCATATACAAAAATTAACTCAAAATGGATCAAAGATCTAAATGTAAGAACTAAAATTATAAAACTCTTACAAGAAAACAGGGGTAAATCTTCATGATCTTGGATACCAAAAGTTTGAACAACAAAACAAAAAATAAATTGGACTTCATCAAAATAAAAAACTTTTGGGATTCAAAAGACATCATTAAGAAGGTGCAAAGACAAACCACAGAATGAAAGAAAATATTTGCAAATCATATATCTGATAAGGGACTTTGTATCTAGAATAAAGAATCCTTAAACTCAATAATAAAAAGACAAATAACCCAATTAGAAAATGGGTGAAGGAAGAGCCAGAGCCAATATGACACTACAGACAGAAGCACCGCAGCATCCCTTCACAGCAAAGACCTGAAAAACTAAGTAAAACAGAGACAAATGTCAATCCTTGAACCCTAAGCATCAAATGAAGAGATAAAGAACTCAACCAAGCATCAGGTGGAATAAGAAACTGACAGAGAACAGAAAGCAAGGAGAGTTATGAGCGGAGGTCCCCCTATCAGCTAATGTATCACGGATCCACCATCTTGGACTCCTGTCTGAGATTGGTGGACAGGGAGTATGGGAAAGCAAATTCACAGAACTCCTAGCAGGAGACAGAGCACCCAGGAACCAGTGAGACAAGCTTTCCCACTCTGCACCCTGCCTCCCCCCTGCTTGGCCTTTGCTGCTTCCTGGCTGGCTGATCCGCAGCTTCCCAGTGAGCCAACACCACAGCACGGGAGGCACCAGTTCCTTGCCGTGCAGATTCGCCCTGCCCACATGGGCCGGCTTCTTCACTGCCGTGTCTTTGTTGCTGGTATTGCTTTTTATGGCCTTTTTTGTTTTCTTCCCTGCCTCTCACCTCATCCCCCTCCTTTCTCTTGAACAACTGACTCCGTGTGCCATCTTTGCTTTTTCTTGACAGGCTGTGAAGCACCACTTGGCTGGGGAACTGCTTCCCTGGTCCTTGTGGCCACGTTGGTGGGATCCCTGGGGGCTTTTTTTTTCTTTTTTCTTTGTTTGTTTTCTCTTTCTATTTTCCTTTTTATTGTTCCTCATTTCTTGGTTTCTCATCTCTTTCTGCTTACCTTATTTTCCTGTCTCCTGAATAACCGGTGTTGTGTATCATCTCCACCCCTTCTAGACTGGCTGTACTGCGTAGCTTGGGAGCTACTTCCCCAGCATGCGGAGCCACTTCCCTGGTCTGTGCAGTCACGCCAGTGAGATCCCTCAGGACATTTTTTTTTCTTTTTGTTGTTCTTCATTTCTCAGTATCTTGTCTCTCCACTCCAGCAGCAGGCTCTCTCAGCACCTTTTCTTTTTTTTTTTCTTTCTTTCTTTTTTTGCTCCTGTTTCTGTCTCATCTCTCACTTCTTTCTCATACTCAATCTAGCTCCACACAAGAGCCTGCCCCTCCCCCTCCCTGCTGCCTATCTGCACCGTATGCTGAACATTGCACTCCTGAGCAGAACAGGAATGCCTTACCAGAACTTGCCCTGCACTGACCCCCGGCTCACCTTGTCAGCCCCAGTACGTGCCACAAACAACCCATTCCAGCCCCTCCCCTTCAGCTGGACCTGCCCTGCTGCACCATAGCTGAGGGACTGGCCCTGCCCATTGGACAAGGAGGTGAAAAATATCATGTCCACAGATGAGCTAACAACAAAAATGCACAGCCCGCCTGCTCAAAAGCAGGACGAAACAAACAAATCTACAACCAATAAATGACGAAAATAACTACTGAATGTCCCAAAGACACAAGACAATATAAAAACTTACATAAAAAAAAAAAAAGGACAGGATGGTTCCAGTAGGTGTCCAGAATAAAACACCGGATGATTTCCAATAGAAGAAAAGGCACTAGAACTACCTGATAGGGAATTCAACTCTCTAATATTCAGAGCTATCCAAGAGTTGACACAAAAGGCAGAAAAAAATGAGGAAAAACAATAGAAAAATTCATGGAAAAGGCAGACAAATTCATGGAAAACACAGACAAAAAAATGGAAGAATTCAGGAAAATAATACAGGAACAAAATGCCAAAATAAATCCACAACTAGAGAGCATAGAAAAACAAAAATTAGAAATCCAAAAGATAAAAAGATTTCAGAAATGGACAGTGTCGTAGAAGCGGTGAGGAACAGGTTTGAAATAATGGAAGACAAGATCAGTGAAATCGAAGACAAACACTTGAATACAACTTTGAGGAAATATCAGAAAAAAGAACAAAGAAAAATGAAGAAATGCTGAGAATTATGTGGGATACAACTAAAAGCAAAAATTTGCAAGTGATCAGAGTTCCAAAAAGGAGGAGAAAACTGAAAACACAGAGAGGATCATTGAAGAATTGCTGACAGAACATTTCCCTAATATGAAAGATGAAAAGCTGACCATCCAAGAAGCTAAACAAACCCCATATAGGATAGACCCCAAAAGAAAATCACCAAGGCATATCATAATCACACTTGCTAAAACCAAAGATTAAGAAAGAATCCTGAGAGCAGCTTGAGAAAAATAAAAAGACACATACAGAGGGGAAACAATAAGACTAAGCTCTCATAACTCTGCAAAAACCATGCATGCAAGAAGGCAATAGGATGACATATATAAAACCTTGAAAGAAAAAGATTGTCAACCAAGAATAACATATCCTGAAAAACTCTCATTCAAATATGATGGTGAAATTAGGACATTTCCAGATAAACAGAAATTAAAGGAATATGTAAAAACCAAACCAAACTTGCAAGAATTATTAAAGGGAATCTTTTGGTTTCAGAACAAACAACATCAGATGACAGCCTGAATCTAGGATGCAAGATAGCAACAGCCAGATACCAACCGAGGAAATGAACTCTCAAGGACTATTTAAAACCAAAAGATTTACAACAGGCAACGAGAGAGGTTAATCTGCATATGGTAAAAATGTCAGAGCAATAAAAGAGAGAATAAAAGGTGTAGGTATAGAACTCTCTAATGGAGAGGAAGGCAAGGCGATACCAAGTAACAATAGACTAGTTCAAACATAGGAAGATAAGGGTTAATTTCAAGGTAATCACAAAGAAAGTTAACAAACCTAGTCATCAAAATGAAGAAAAACATTAAGTATCGATAAAAACAAAACCTGCAAAAACAAAAGAAATTTTTTTTTAAATCCACAAATAAAAGGAATTCAGCACAGGGGAGTAAAAGGAACAAAGAAATCATCAAAACTACAAAAAAAAAAGCAATACAGAATAACAGCAATGAACTCACACCTATCAATAATTACACTGAATGTAAATGGCCTAAATGTACCCATAAAGAGACAGAGTGACAGAATGGATTTAAAAAAAGGATCCATCAATATGCTGTCTACAGGAGACACACCTTATAAACAAAGACATAAATTTATTAAAAATTAAAGGGTGGAAAAAATATAGCAAGCAATCAGCCATCAAAAAAGATCAGGAGTGCAATACTAATCTCGGATAAAATAGACTTTAAAACAAAATCCACCATAAAAGACAAAGAAGGGCACTATATCATGATTAAAAAGATGATCCATCATGAAGACATAACCATAATAAATATACATGCACCCAAAGATAGGGCTCCAAAATACATAAAACAAACTTTAACAGCACTGAAAAGAGAAACTGATGTTTCCACTATTAATAGTAGGAGACTTCAACACACCATTCTCGGTAAAGGACACAACACCTAGAAAGAAACTCAACAAAGATACAGAAGATCTAAAGCCACAGTCAGCCAACTTGAACTCAGAGACATATATAGAGCACTCCATCCAACAGTTGCAAAGTACACATTTTTTTCCAGTGCACATGGAATGTTCTCCAGAATAGACCACATTTTAGGCCAAAGAGCAACCTTTAGCAAAATCCAAAACTCTGAGATAATACCAAGTATCTTCTCTGATTACAATGCTATCAAAGTAGAAATTAACAAAAGGAAGCGCAAGGAAAAAAAATCAATTACAAGGAAACTAAATAACACCCTGCTTAAAAACCACTGGGTAATAGAAGAAATCAAAGATGAATCAAAAAATTCCTGGAACCAAATGAGAATTAAAACACATCATACCAAAACCTTTGGGACACAGCAAAGACAGTCCTCTGAGGTCAATTTATAGCAATAGATGCACACATCAAAAAAGAAGAAAGGAACAAAATCAAAACATTAGCTACACAACTCGAACAAATTGAAAGAGAACAGCAAAAGAAGCCTACATCCACTAAAAGAAAGGAAATAATAAAGATCAGAGCAGAAATAAATGAAATAGAAAATAGAAAAACAATAGAAAGAGTCAACAAGACCAAAAGTTGCTTTTTTGAAAGGATCAACAAAATCAACAAACCACTGGCCAAACCGAGAAAAGAAAAACAGGAGAGGACACAAACAACCCAAATAAGAAATGAAATGGAAGACATTACAACAGACCTAACTGAAATAAAAAGGATCATAACAGAGTATTATGAAAAATTATACTCCGACAAATTTGAAAACCTACAGGTAAAGGATAAATTTCTAGAAACACACTACCTTCTCAAACTAACACGAAGTGATGTTGAAAATCTGAACAGACTCATAACAAGAGAAGAGATTGAAAAGGTAACTTAAAAAACTCCCAATAAAAAAAGTCCTGGCCAGGATGGCTTCACTGGAGAATTCGACCAGAAGTTCAGAGAAGAGCTTACACCAGTACTACTCAAACTATTTCAGAACATAGAAAAGGAAGTGACACTTCCAAATTTGTTCTATGAAGCCAGCATAACCCCGATACCAAAACCAAGCAAAGACACCACAATAAAAGAAAAGTACAGACCAATAGCTCTCATGCATGTAGATGCAAAAATTCTCAGTGAAATTCTAGCCAACAGAATTCAGCATCATATCAAAAAAATAATACACCACCACCAAGTAGCATCTATACCAGGTATGCAAGGATGGTTCAACATTAGAAAGTCAATCAACATAATACACCACATAAATAAAAGAAAAGAATCACATAATCATCTCAATCGATGTAGTAAAGGCATTTGACAAAGTCCAACACCCATTCCTGATAAAAACTCTAAATAAAATAGGTATAGAAGAGAAACTCCTCAACATAATAAAGGGTATCTATACAAAATCCACAGCCAACATCATTCTTAATGGAGAGAGGTTGAAAACTTTCCCCTTAAGAACAGGAACAAGACAAGGATGTCCTTTATCACCACTCCTATTTAACATTGTTCTGGAAGTCCTAGCTAGAGCAATAAGGCAAGAAAAAGAAATAAGGCGCATCCAAATTGGTAATGAAGAAGTAAAACTGTCCCTATTTTAAGATGACATGATACTATATACAGAAAACCAAAAACACTCCACAAGAAAACTACTGGAAGTCATAGAAAGACTCAGCAGAGTAGCAGGACACAAGATAAATATACAAAAATCCACTGGATTCATATACACCAATAAGGAGAATGACAAAAAGGAAATCTGGAAAACAATATCATTTATAATAGCCCCTAACAAAATAAAATACTTAGGAATAAATCAAACCAGGGATGTAAAAGACCTATGCAAAGAAAACTACACAACACTACCGCAAGAAACCAAAAGAGATCTACATAAATGGAAAAACATACCATGCTCATGGATAGGTAGACTCAACATTGTGAAAATGACAATTCTACCCAAAGTAATTTACAAAGACAATGCAATCCCGATCCAAATACCAACAACATT
>NW_004443945.1:22183569-22230509 GCF_000243295.1 Trichechus manatus latirostris | reverse complement strand
TACAAATACAATGCAATCCCGATCCAAATACCAAAGACATTATTTAATGAGATGGAAAAACTAATCATTAACTTTACAGGGAAAAGGAAGAGGTCCTGGATAAGTAAAGCATTACTGAAGGATAATAATAAAGTAGGAGGATTCACACTACCTGACCTCAGAACCTACTATACAGCTATGGTAGTCAAAACAGCCTGGTACTGTTACAAGGACAGATACATTGACCAATGGAACAGAATTGAGAACCCAGATGTAAATCCATCCACCTACGGTCACCTGATCTTCAAAAAGCACCCAAGTTCCATCAAATGGAGAAAAGATAGTCTTCTTAACAAATGGTGCTGGCAAAATTAGATGTCCACCTGCAAAAAAATGAAACAGCACCCATACTTCACACCATACACAAAAACTAATTCAAAATGGCTCAAAGACCTAAATCTAAAACCAAAACCTATAAACATCATAGAAGAAAAAGTAGGATCAATGCTAGAGACCCTAATACATGACATTAACAGGATACAAACCATAACTAACAACAAACTCCAGAAAATAAGCTAGATAACTGGGATCTTCTAAAAATTAAACACTTATGCTCATCAAAACTTCACCAAAAGAGTAAAAAGAGAACCTACAGACTGGGAAAAATTTTTTGGCTGCAACAAATCCCACAAAGATCTAATCTCTAAAATCTACAGGAAAATCTAACACCTCTCAACAAAAACACAAATAATCCAATTAAAAAATGAACAAAGGAAATGTTCTACATTCTACTTTGCTGAGTAGCGTCTGGGGTCTTAAAAGCCTGTGAGCAGCCATCTAAGATACTCCACTGGTCTCACCCCTTCAGGAGCAAGGGAGAATGAAGAGAACGAAAGATAGTAGGGAAAGATTAGTCCAAAGGACTAACAGACCACGACTACCACAGCCTCCACCAGATTGAGTCCAGCACAACTAGATGGTGCCCAGCTACCACCACTGACTGCTCTGACTGGGATCACAACAGAGGGTCCTGGACAGAGCTGGAGAAAAATGCAGAACAAAATTCTAACTCACAAAAAAAGACTAGATTTACTAACCTGACAGAGACTGGAGTATGGCCCCCGGACACCCTTTTAGCTCAGTAATGAAGTCGCTCCAGAGGTTCACCCTTCAGCCAAAGATTAGACAGGCCTGTGAAACAAAATGAGACTAATGGAGCACAACAGCCGTGGGACAAGGACTAGCAGGCAGGAGGGGACAGGAAAGCTGGTAATAGGGAACCCGAGGTCGAGAAGGGAGTGTGTTGACATGTTGTGGGGTTGTTAACCAATGTCATAAAACAATATGTGTACTAACTGTTTAATGAGAAACTAGTTGTTCTGTAAACCTTCATCTAAAGTAGAACAAAAAAATTAAAAAAGAAAATGTTCTACATTCTACATTGGTGAGTATCATCTGTGGTCTTAAAAGCCTGTGAGCAGCCATCTAAGATACTCTACTGGTCTCACCACCTCAGGAGCAAGGAAGAATGAAGAAAATGAAAGATACAAAGGAAAGATTAGTCCAAAGGACTAACAGACCACGACTACCACAGCCTCCACCAGATTGAGTCCAGTACAACTAGATGGTGCCTGACAGAGACTGGAGAAACCCTGAGAGTATGGCCCCCAGATATCCTTTTAGCTCAGTAATGAAGTCACTACAGAGGTTCACCTTTTAGTCAAAGATCAAACAGGCCCGTAGGACAAAATGAGACTAAAGGGGAACACTAGCCCAGGGGCAAGGACTAGAAAGCAGGAGGAGACAAGAAAGCTGGTAACAGGGAACTCAAGATCAAGAAGGGAGAGTACTGACATATCATGTGGTTGTTAACCAATGTCATAAAACAATATATGTACAACTGTTTAATGAGAAGCTAGTTTGTTCTATAAACCTTCACCTAAAGTCTAAAGTACAATAAAAAAAAAAAAAAAAACAGAGTTAGAGCTAAAAAAAAAAAGAAAGCAAAAATAGGTGAAGGATTGGAATTGCGTAGACATTTCTCCAAGGCCAATAAGTTCATGAAAAGATGCTCAATATCATTAATTGTCATGGAAATGGAATGCAAATCAAAACCACAATGAGATACTACTTCATACCCATTACAATGGCTAGAATCAAAAAGCCAGTTCATAATAAGTTTTTAAACTGAAACCCTCATACAGTGAGGGGTGGGAATGTAAAATAGTACAGCCATTTGGGAAAACAGACTGGTAGTGTCCCAAACAATTAAACAGAATTACCGTATGACATAACAATACCACTCCTAGGTATATATCAAAGAGAAATGAAAACATATGCCCACACAACTGCCTTGAACATGAATGTTTATAGCAGCATTATTCATAATAGCTAAAAGGCAGAAACAACCCAAATGTCCATCAACTGATGTATGGATAAACAAAATGTGATACATCCACATAATAGAATATTATTCAGCCATTAAAAAAGGAATGAAGTACCTGTAACATGCTACAACTTGGATAAACTTTGAAAAATGAAAGGAACAATTCACAAAAATCCACATATTATATGATAACATTCATATGAAAGTCTAGAATAGAGAAATCTATAGAGACAGAAATTAGATTAGTGGTTGCTTAAGGCTTGTGTGTGAGGACTTGGAGGGATGATAAAGGGTACAGAATTTCTTTTTGAGGTGATGAAAATGTTCTAAAATTGTAGTGATGGCTGCACATATTTGTGTATATACTAAAAACCACTGAATTATATATAGATGAATTGTCTGGTATGTGAATGATATCTCAATACAGTTTTTTTTTAATACAAAACATGAGATATAACTAATTAGGACATGTTGGGAATTGGTCAATCTCACTGCTAACACTAAAGTTCTTAAAAACACAGATGCCTTTTTTTTTCCTGATGAAAGTGGCAGAGATGTTTAAATATTGTAATGCCCAATGCTTGCATAGGCACAAGGAAATGGATATTCTCATGCATTTCTGGTAAGAGCTGAACATGGTACAAACTTCCTAGAGGGCAATTTGATAATATCTTAACTTTAAAACACCCTACCATGGGTATAATTTTGATTCAGCATTTCAACATTTAACAATTTATCAGAAGAAAATAATGTGCATAAAATTGTGCACAGTGATAGTCCTCATGAAATTATTATAATGGTGAAAAATAGGAAACGATCTAAATATTAATAACTGGGGAACTGATAAAAACAAATTATGGTATATGACACATTCTTATAGTTAAATAATATAGAGTCATTAAAAATCATGTTTTAATGCCCTAGCCCATCCTCCCATTATTGGCAAGTCTGCCAAAAAACAAGCCAATCTGCTGTGGTCGAGTCGATTCCAACTCATAGCGACCCTACAGGACAGAGTAGAACTGCCCCATAGGGTTTCCAAGGCTATAATCTTTACGGAAGCAGACTGCCACGTCTCTCTCCCATGGAGCGGCTGGAGGGTTCGAACAGCTGACCTTACAGTTAGCAGCGGAGCGCTTTAACGAGTCCTCCTTAAGGCAAGTTTAGGACATTAAAAATTGTAAAAATTACTGTTTTAGAAAATTATTTTATGATATTGGAAAAAGTTCATGGCATTTTTAAATTAAAAAATGTACTTTGTAAGGAGCAAAATATAGGTGCATGTGATAGTGTGTGAGTGGACACGAATACTCACAGAAAGAAGACTAGGAGAACTATACCAGCATGGAATAGGGACCATCTTCGTTATGGAATTATAGGTGGGTTTTTTTTGTACTTTTCTATATTTTCCAAATTTTCTAAAATGAACATGTTTTACTTTTTTAATCAGAGAAAAGAAAGACATACATTATTTGTAAACCAATGAAATCTTTTCTTCAACTATAAAATATTAAAGTCATTTGATGTCTATATAATGTTTAATTCTGACAACTCTGATAGATGACTCATGAAAGTATATACATTTTTTAAAACTTTTGGAAAATAATTTGATGATACATGTCACGGTATTTAAAACCGATCATACTTTTGACCAATAATAACCTCACTTCTGGAATTTATTTTAAAACAGAAACCCTAGCTGTTTGTGGCTAATGATCTACCTTACCTCATTAACTATAATAGCAAAAAATTGAAAACAACCAACACTTTTAATAGGTGGGGATTGGTTAAGAAACTTATGACAGTCATTCAATGAAATATTAAGAATAATGTTCAGAAAGAAATCTTGAATACAGTGAAAATCGAGATATAAAATATGTGTATAGATTGGTCAATGGGTACAAATTTTAGTCCAAAAACCCAAGGGTGAAGAAGATATTTTTTCTATAATAATTTAACTTGTCTTTTGAGAAAAGTTCCTCAGAGTGCTGAAAACTTGACTTCAGAGTCCAGGGTTTCTTCCTTTCTCTTAGCTGGGTCTCAGTATCAACAAGTCACTTGGACATCTATGCAAAAGTCCATCCTCCAATCTGGCCATGAACCTCATTTCCAACTAAGGGCAACTTCCAGTCTTATGTCATCCTGGTGCTTCCAAGCCACAGTTGAATATATACACTGTGTGAGTCTGGGTTAGGCTTTGTTGCCTAGACACACTCACAGCCATTTCTTCTCTGTAATTTTACCACTTCCCTAATTGTGTGTGTCTGTGTGTGTGTGTGTGTGTGTGTGTGTGTGTGTTGAGGAGGTGGGAGTAAGGGGAAGGTCCTATACTCCTCAAAACCTATTCTAAAAACTCTGATCTATGATCTCTACATGCCTTAGCTTTTCAAACCCCAAAGCCAGGGACAGATTCTCATTTTCTCATCCTTCTCCAGATGGCAGTGAGCCCAGAATAGTCCAGCTGCTTAGAAAATATTAATAATCTAAAATATTGTGCCTGTATAATCATCAATAAGTAAAAAGGAATTAAGCATAAGGGGGAAAAACCACTGGAAATAAACACTTTAAAATGTTTATTGTGGCTATTTTTTTCTGAATTATGGTTTTATGGATAGTTTGGGGGTTTTATTTCTTACTTCTTAGAAGTCCGTGGTGGTGCAAATGGTTAATGAGCTCAGCTACTAAACAAAAGCCTGGAAGTTCAAGTCCCCTCATAAAAGCACCTAAGGGGAAAGGCCTGGAGATCTACTTCTGAAAAATCAGCCATTGAGAACCCTATGGAGTACAGATCTGCCCTGACTTGCGGGATCTCCAGGAGTCAGAGTTAACTCTACAGCAACTGGTTTTCCCTCTTGAGTTTTTCTGGAAGTCTGACTGAGACCATGAGGGGTGAGATATGGAACAAATATTAGGGAAAGAAGGAAACAAAAATAGATACATGTACTCTAGGGGAAAAAAAAATACAGTTGGGATGTCATTAAAACAGTCACTATATCATTTTTTTAATTGTGCTTTAGATGAAGGTTTACAGAGCAAATTAGTTTCTCATTCAACAATTAATATATGTATTATTTTGTGATATTGGTTGCCAACCCCACAACGTGTCAACACTCTCCCCTTCTCGATCTGGGGTTCCCCGTTACCAGCTTTCCTGTCCCCTCCTGCCTTCTCATCCTTGCCCCTGGGCTGGTGTGCCCATTTAGTCTCGTTTTGTTTTATGGGCCTGTCTAATCTTTGGCTGAAGTGTGAACCTCAAGAGTGACTTCAGTACTGAGTTAAAAGGGTGTCTGGGGACCATACTCTTGGGATTTCTCCAGTCTCCGTCAGGCCAGTAAGTCTGGTCTTTTTTGTGAGTTAGAATTTTGTTCTACATTTTTCTCCAGCTCTGTCCAGGACCCTCTGTTGTGATCCCTGTCACAGCAGTTGGTGGTGGTAGCCGGGCACCGTCTAATTTGCTGGACTCACTCTGGGGGAGGCCACGGTAGTTGTGGTCTGTTAGTCCTTTGGACTAATCTTTCCCCTGTGTCTTTGGTTTTCTTCATTCTCACTTGCTCCAAACAGGGTGGGACCAGTGGAGTATCTTAGATGGCCGCTCACAAGCTTTTAAGACCCTAGACACTACTCACCAAAGTAGGATGTAGAAAATTTTCTTTATAAACTATGTTATGCCAATTGAGCTAGATGTCACCCAAGATCATGGTCCCCAGCCCTCAGCCCCCTAATTTGGTCCCTTAGGGAGTCTGGATGTGTCTCTGAAACCTCCATGACCTTGCCTTGGTCAAGTTGTGCTGACTTCCCCAATATTGGCCTAGTTTATCTTTTTGAAGATAGTCTAGGCCAAGGCATAAAATGTAGTACGTTAAGAATGCCATTGAAATGGTAATGTATAAAAAAAACTTTTTAAGCCCCACTATGTTATTTATGGAAACTCTGGAGCTGTAGTGGTTAAGTGCTACAGCTGCTAATCAAAAGGCTGGCAGTTCGGATCCACCAGCCCCTTGGAAACCCAATGGAGCAGTTCTACTCTGCCCCACAGGGTGGCTATGAGTCAGAATCGACTGGACGGCAATGGGTTTCATTTTGGTTTATGTTATATAATATAGTGACTGTCTCAAAGTACAATTGCATCTCTCAAAGCTTCATTTTACAGATAACACCTGGTTGCAAAACACTGTTTATTCTACCTAGTAGATTTTGAGAATTTCTACAACATGAGTGTTCAAAACACTTCCAAGTATTCTGATGAGTCTGGTCGTTAAAAACAGTTTTGGGAAAATACGAAGCTTTTAATAAAGCAGAGCAGAAAATGCCTCCAAAGAAGCAGATTTGAAAGTCAAATTTATAACTGTATTTGTGCTGCTAGCTTGGTGATTGCTTAACCCCATGAAGTCAACCAAAATACACAGTTAACTTTTCTTTGCTTTGGCTTTGCTTATTGTATTGTCAGTTTTATAGCATTGATAATGTACCGTCTAATTACATGCTAGTCTAGATGAGCTTCAAAGAAAGAACTTCCCTATTTTACTGAAGGTTTGTTCCCCACCCCCATGAAAGTCAGGTTTTCTGTTTCTGACTCCCGAATCGGCATGTTCCTGTTAGGAGTACTTCTTTCCAGTTTGCCATTGACTGGCTGTGTGGCTTGAGTAAGTCACTTCTCCCTTCTGGGACTCAATTTTCCCTGATCTTCAAGATGCAGACTCACATGCTCCATCTGGGGGGGGTTTCTGTTTCTGCAGTTACTTAGGCTCTGAACAGTAACTCCTATCTGTGCTTCTCGGTCTCCTGTGCTGGTTCCTCCTTTTCTCTGGACTTGTTAACATCAGGCCAACCTGGGCGCAATTTAGAGCCTCTTCCCTTCTCTATCTGGAGTCCTTGGGTGGTGTAAAGGGTTAGTGTGTTTGGCTGCTAATCAAAAGGTTGGAGGTTCAAGTCTACCCAGAGGTGCCTTGGAAGAAAAGCTGGCTATCTACTTCCAAAAAATCAGCCATTAAAAACCCTAAGGAGCACAGTTCTACTCTGGCACACATGGGGTCACCATGAATCAGAATCGACTCAAAGGCAGCTGATTTGGTTTTTTGGTTTCCCCTCTCTATCCACAGAAACCCTGGTGGCATAGTGGTTAAGAGCTACAGCAGCTAAGCAAAAGATGGGCAGTTCAAATCCACCAGCCGCCCCTTGGAAGCTCTATGGGGCAGTTCTACTCCATCCTATAGGGCAGCTATGAGTCAGAATCAACTCTATGGCAATGGGTTTTCTCTATCTGCGCTGACTCTGAAGGTGACCTCATTCAGACCCATGGCTTTCAATCTATACCATTTGATAGCTCCCCAATTGACTTCTCCCGCTGAGATCTCACCTTGAATTCCAGACTCATATATCCACCAGTGACCCTGGTGAAGATGTGATTGTCATCTCTGACTTTACATGTCTAAATCGAATATCTGGTGCCCCCCCCAAACCTACTCCACCTGCCACTCTCCCTGTTTCATTTAACAGCAGCTCGATTCTTCCAGTTGCTCAGGACAAAAGTCTTGGGGTCATCCTTGATTCATTTTTTTCTTTCACACACCACTTCCAATTCATCAGGAAATTCAATTGACTTTATCTTCAAAATTTCTCTAGAATCTAGCCACTGCTCAGCACTTCCACTGCTCCCACCTAGGTCTAAGCCACCATAATTCTTTTGTTTGGATTCATGCTGTAGCCTCCAACTGGTCTCCCAACTTCCTTTCTTGCCCTCTACAGGCTATTCTCAGCATAACAGATGGAGTGATCCCATTCAAACATCATCCCATTCATGGGTCTTCTCTACTCATAGTCCTCCAGTGGTTTCCCCCTCACTCAGAATAAAAGCTAGATCTTTACAACAGCTTACAAAGCCCCACATAATCTGCTACATCTCTCCCCCTCGCTCACTTGACTCCATCCTCACTGGCCTCCTGTCCCTCAGACACAGCAGGTTATCTTAAGGCCTTTGCCCTGGATGCACCCTCTGCCTAGAATACTCTTTTCCCAACCAATATGGCTCATCCCCTCACCATTTTCAGGTCTTTACTCAAATGTCACTCTCTCCATGAGGTTTACCCTAAACACCTCATTTTAAGTTGCAACACCAAATCCATCCTGCAAGCCCACTTTCCCGTTTCATTGCTTTACTTTGTTTCCATAGAACTCCTCACTGTCCAACGAGCATTATTACTTATTTATTATGCCCTGTGTTTGTTGTCTGTCTCCCTTCTAGAACACAAGCTCCGTGAGGGCAGGGCCATGTTTGTTTTATCCACAGCTGAATCCCCAGTGCCCAGAACAGTGCTTGGCACTTGGTGGAATCTCAATAAACATTTGCCAAATAAACGAATGAGTGAATGGGCAGATCAAAGATGTGTCCAGACTTCTTGCAGTTTCTAGAAACCACATGCACTGTAAAAATAGATGAAATCTTAAGCACAATCAATAGTTATTAAAAAGAATAATGCTCTAAAACAATCATCTTCATATAGGTTTTCTGAATGAAGGACTTTTAAAGAAATTCTTCTCTCGTATTCAACTAGTTTCCCAGGCTAACTGGAGATCACGTCTGCCTCCTTGTTTGGAACCTATTAAAGTAACAACTCTGGATATGCGTGCACACAAACCGGGCTCTCCCTCACTCCATTTCCCCCATCTCAGATTATTGGCTCTCCCCACCCCCACCCAGCCCTTAATGCCTGGCCTCTGTCCCCTGTCATCTTCCCTTTTCTGTCCTGCTGCCTATGGCCCTCTCTCAGATTGCGAACCCTGGCTGCTCCCCCATATCTGCTTTATGTCCAAGGTCCGCAGCCCGCTCTGTCAGGGATTACTTAGCTTCCATTGTTCAGCTGAGGACCACACACTGGGGCAGGGCTCAGGTACCTTTCACTCTAAGGAGGCCTGTGGGAATCTCACAGAAAGGAATGAAAAGGGACAATGATTGAACAGTACTTAGGAGGGGGCAGTCAAATGTCAACCCCGATTAATGATAATGGTAATTTAGAATCCGCTTATGGTTTCCATTGCTACACTTTGCCAAGACTCTTCCAACGTGGTATTTCAAAGGATTCTGAGGATGGAGACTGGCTTTCCGCTGCAGGGGCATCAGCAAGACGGGGTGTGAACTGTTGACAAGGCAGTGGCATGCCTGACACAGTGCGCCCTGTTATTAATGTGGGTCTTGTCTGGTCAGGCACCTCTTCATTCATGTGCACCATGATCCACCCACACCAGTGGAGCTCTTTAAAGACAAGGAACTTTGATTATTCTCATGACAAAGACAACTTGTTGAGATTGTCCCTTCTCCTTTGCTCTAGGTTTCTATAATCTCTCAAGCCAAAAGAGAAAATTAACTACACTTCCAAACCGAGAACAATAGATTTGTGTTGTTCTCTGTTGTCCTGAGAAGTGGTGTAATGCAATGGTTAAGTGGATAGGCATTGGCCTTGAGTTGTTAAGGTTCAAATGCTGACCCTGCCACTTACTCGCCTTAGGACTTTCAGTAAATTAATTAACCTCTCCAGGACTCTTTCTCTTCATTTGAAAAGTGGTGATGATTATAGAACCTACCTTGTAGTCTGTTCTGAGAAATAAATGAGATACTGCCTGTAAAACTCTGAGAAAAACATAGTAAGTGCTTGACAGATGTTAGTTATTGTTATCATTGGACAATTAGCAAAAGGTCTGGTATCTCCCCATTTAAAGCAGGGTTTCTCAACCTTGGTACAATTGACATTCTGAGCCAGATAATTCTTTGCTGTGGGAGACTGTCCTGTGCATTGTGGGGTGTTTGGTGGCGTTCCTGATCTCTACTTACTAGATGGCAGTAACAAGGCCTCCCTACCCGTCATGACAATCAAGAGCATAGGACAAAGCCCTCCTCCCAGAAAAGCAAACAAGGACAGTGACAGAAAATGCTAATTTTGAGAGAGAAAATTGGGTTCATATTGAAGAAAGCTGGGTGAATGAGAAGACTAAGATGTGAGAGAGTCCTCCCTCAGGCATCCTTCTTGGCCTCTTTGCTGAAATTCCCCCTCTTCTTTCTTTGGCATTCTGGTACTGCTGATTTTCTAAGACAAAGGTGTTCTCATTGCTCTCATCCTCAGGGAATTCCCTTTCATCCTTTTCTTTCTCTGTATACCAGCAGTAGAAGCTTTCAGGCAGGACATAGCACTGAACTACAGAGAAGAGCTCTTGGATGGTGGGTTTTGCAGATGAAGGTGATATTGCTGGGGATCCATTCTTTGTAATGGCTGCTGCTCTTGTTCTTCAACTGAGCATCTATTTATCTACTTCTTTTATAGGCTTCTGTCTTCAGAAAATGGTGGTGATGGTGTAGGCAGCCATGGCATAGGTCACATGCTGCCATCTTGCTTTGGCATTGAGGACTTGCTGAGTGAACTCTGGCTCAGTTACAGCTCAGTACTTCTAGTTGGTTGGACTGATGAGTACAGAAAAACCCGGCATAAAGAAATGAGGTAAGGAATGAGGACCAGACAGACCACCAGCTTGTGAAAGTATTCATCTTACCAGGGAAATGGAGACAGGTAGACCAAGATGAGGTGGTTCAGATCACTGTATGTTACAGTGGTCAGCTTGAAGTTCCAAGAACAAATTAGAGCACCCCATTGTTAATGGTCTTCACCAACTGGTGGCCAGAGAACATGGTATTTATCCATAGTGTCTGAGACATTGGATGAGGGCACCATGCTGAGGGTTGTCATGAAGTAGTCCAGGTCCTGTTCACAGATCTTGCAGATGAGAAGGATGCCCTTAGCACATCCCATGCCCCCACCCATCCAGCAAGTCAGTAGGAAGCGCTGATCATAATAGAGTCCCTCAGCTCTGCTTCCTCCTTTTGTGGCCCTTGCCTGCTCCAGATTGACTAAAGTCAAAGTTATTTGGCCTGAAGATCTGACCAAAAGGACTTCGGCAAACAGACTTCATAGTCCTTTGTTGATAATTATCCAAGATGGCATAAGGAAAAGTCAACTACCTGTAACTTCATTGCAACAACCTAAGATCTGGTCTGGCTACAAAGGGCACTTGGTGCCCATGGGATTGCCACACTGGACAATTTCAATAGGCAAGTTTTCTCCAAGGTGTAGAATTAATTTTTACTTTTTACACACCTCAAGGTTTATGGGAAACATGAGAAGAGTAAATTTTCTGTGCTTATCACACACTTTAAGGATGGTACATGGCCTGAGAATCTACAGCCAATGGATCTGAGTCCAGAGATCTGAGGCTACTATAGCTCTGGTTCTCCATTTATTTTTCTAATTGCTCTTGCCCGTTTTAGGTTAGAAACTCCTTAAGGGCAAAAGAAAGCATCTTCTCCATTCTATTAACTGTCATTGTACCTAAAGAGTGTTCAAGACTGGCCAATGATTTAATAATCATTGACTAAAAGAAAAAAACTTTGCAGACTCTCAGCAGATACCCCTCATGCTCTTCATTTCTCAAACATGACACGTGGGTGGATTTGGCTTGAAAGAAGGAGAAATTTCGGTGGTATCAGGACAGCAATTCTTCAGAACTCCATTATTTTCTGTTGCTCTCTTTTCTTGGTGTCAGTACTGAAGAAGCACCAGCTACACATTTATCAAGATAAGAGCTGCGCTTCCATTAATGAAAGGGGAGGGTTCGCTGGGAATCAAGGAGTTTTTGACATTGCAAATGGTAAAAGGGAATTTGTTTCAGGGCTTTATCTGGCCTTTGATCATCTGGACAGGCTTACAGAAGGAGAAAAGTTGGTGTTTACTTTAAAGACAAAAACTGTTTTTTCATTGCGTCAGATATGTTTTGCAGCTGCTGAGGTGCGCTGTTCTGAGGCAAACGGTGAGCCTGTTCAGCCCAGGTACACAAGATAGTGGGTATAGTGATTTTTTTTTTTTAATTGTACTCGATGCACCCAGTTTGTAAAAGACAAGAGAACTTTCAAAATCCTTGTCTGACCGCCTAAATGAACAGCATCCTACAATAGCCAGAGGTTAACACAGTTAATAAGCAAGTGTCTGTCCACATTAAGAGAAACAGAACAGGGAAACAGAAAGAACTACATCATCTGGTTCCTCTTTTTCACTGTAAGACTAAGACTCCAAGAGAGAACAAAGCTCACCTAGACCGCCAGTGCCAAAACCAGCCGTCATTTCAGGCACCCATAGCTGCATAGCTTTTGCTAACTTTTCTGGCCATGTAGCTATCTCTCTGTGGAACCCTCTGAACTCAAACTCGTGGACCTATCCCCACCCAGCAGTATCATCACATCTGCCTACTGTCTCAATGAGGTGCCTCTAGGGTAAGAAAATCTTTTCACTTCCTGATTTTTAACACGATGCTTTGTAGATGCTAATAAACATTTTCTGAACAAATGAATGAATGAGCTTCTGTTAGTATTCAAGTTGCTCTCTTCATGTATACTAGAGAGAAAAAATTGAATCCCAAGGCGGCTTTAATCTCTAGGCTGATACCCACCAATGAAATACACTACAGTCCAAACATGTTCCTTCTACAGGTGCAAAATGTCTAGCTAGCCCTGGTCAGGTAGTCCTTTCCTTTCAGTCTATGAGCTTCATCTTTATGGATTCCAACAATCTTTTTGCCACTTTGCTTCTGCCCCCTTCCATTCCTATACTCAAACACCTCCCTTTCTCATTCATTCCCCTACATCTTTTTATCAGTTATAACTGTTTCTATGGCAATAAGAAAACCCAATCCAAATAGCTTAACCAAAGGAGAATCAGTCTATTGCTCATGTAGCTGAAAATCCCAGGGCTAGGGCTAGCTTCAGGCATGGGGCTCAGATGATGTCATGAAGACTCCGTTTCTCTCTACTCCATCTATTAATTGTGCATTCCACTGTGTTGTCTACGTTCTCTAATAGAGTCGTAAAGTGTTTGTAGCAAATCCACAGTAAACTCTAGAATAAAAGAACATACCCTCTCCCTATATAAAAACTTAAAAACAAAAACCAGTGGCCATCAAGTTGATTTTGACTCATAGCAACTCAGTGCGTGTCGGAGTAGAACTGTGCCCCATAGAGTATTCAGTGGCTGATTTTTCAGAAGCAGATCACCAGGCCTTTTTCCTGAGGTACCTCAAACCATCAACCTTTCAGTTAGCAGCCAAGTGTTTAACCATTTGCACCACCCAGGGACGTTGAGCCTCCCTAGCTCTGACTTGAGCTATATGCATACTCATGTGCCAATCACTACGTCCAGGGGGTCAAACACACTGTTAAGACAGGACCAAGTCACATTCCAATGTTGGGGCTCAGTGCAATCAGCTAGATGCTAAGCATTTGGTTCAAACATTAAGAAGGATGGTTTCCCCAAAACAAAACCGGGGTATTCTCACCCCAAGAAGGTAGGTGGCAAAAACAACGAATTTCTACTACAATCCTAAACTTAATTTCTGTTTTTTTTTTTTTTTTAATCTTTTCTGGCATCCTCAGGCACTCACATGATTCCATAAGTTCCTTTTCTTCTCTTCCATTCTCTACTGATAACTTTATTGATACCTTGGTCCCTACATCAAACACACATTGGTTTCAGTTTTGTCCCTGGCTGCTCTCTGCCTCTTTGTTCAGCAATGTATCTTTTTCTGCTTGCCCTCAAATTTTCACCTGGGTTTTAACTCACCACCATCATCTTCAAGAAGCCTTTACGAGTACCTGCTGGGTAATAGCATAGTACCAGAATTGTAACATCTGCTGGAACTGTTTGCTTTCTCTAGCGACCTCAGAATCTCCCTCATTTTTCATCAGCCTTTTCCTTCTGTTTCTATAACCCCATCAAAACCAAATATACCCAGGCTTCCCCATCCATCTTGGGAAGCAAGACAAAACCACTTTCATTTAGCCTTGGCAGTATGCCCGCCCCCACCCTTCTCTTTCCTGTTCTCTGTCTCCCCCCTCCACCATCAAACTATCACTCCATCTCAACCCTCCCCGCCAGCCTTAAGCTCTTTGAACCTGTCTCTACTTTCTTTCACCAAACTCATTTCTTACATCCCTGAAGTTCTGTTTCTGGGCCTGTCTCCTGTCACTACCCTCCCAAAGATTTCCTCATAGTCAAAATATTTGACTCCTCCCTCTCCCTCACCTTTCATACCCAAGCTGCCCTCAATACCACTCAAATAGACCCTTCAGTGTCCCTTAGCTCCATCCCCTCCCTTCTATTGCTTCTGCCTCTGTCATATCAGAAATTCTCTCATAACTCGTCAGTCTCTCTTGCGCTAGTCTCTCCATCCATCAATCTGTCCTGCCATCCTATGCTTGAAGTTAACTTGTGAAACACTCTCCCTTGAAAACAAGTCTAGATCTTAGCACCTAGACTAGCACATGTGTACATCGACTAACAATATCAAGAATGTTGAAAGTTTTCAAGCACTTAATGTACATTTGTGGCAGCTTCTGTATGTTTCAAAATGAAGTTGCCCAAAATGATACCTATAGGCTCAGTGGTACCAGGAAATATTGATATTTTCTGTTCCAAATAGCATGGTGAGCCTTGGGATAATATTCATATGCTCTGACATTGATATCAAGGCCTGCTCATCATGTGTTCTCATCTGCCCTCACAATCCCAGAGATACTCTGCACCCTAGTTGCGTCTCCCCGCGTTTGCTCACATTGATCCTTTCACCTGGAGTGATTTTCTCATCTATCTTGCCCCACTTCTGCAACTTTAAAATTCCTATTCATTCCTCAAGGCCCAGATCAACCATCTCTAACTCTTTGAAGGCTTTCCTCAAATCAGCCTTAGTCTTTCTCCTGCAGGACCCCAGTCTCCACCTTGAAGGAAAATTATTCCCCTCCTGTCTTATTTCCTAGGGCTGCTGTAACAAAGTACTACAAAATGGATAACTTTTGAAGAACAGAAATTTATTGTCTCACGGTTCTGGTGGCTAGTAATCCTTTCTCTGTCTCTCTCTCTGTCTCTCTGTTGGCTCTAGGGGAAGATCCTTCCTGGTTTCTTCCAGCTTCTGGTGACTCCTTGGCATTTCTTGGCTTGTAGATGCATCTTCACATGTGTCTTCCTGTGTCTGTTCTCTTCTTTTATAAGGATAGCACTCAGATGGGATTAGGACCCACCCTACTCCAGTATGACCTCATGTTAACTGATAACATCTTCAAAGACTCTACTTCCAAACAAGGTCACATTCACAGGTAGAAGGGTTGGGACTTTAATACATCCTTTGAGGGGACACAGTTCAATCTGTAATGCTTCCTAACTGCGCTCCTCCAGCATTTATCACTCTGATTTATAACTGTTTACTTCTGATTGTCTTAAACACGAGACCGGGAGCACGTTGAGAGCTGCCATCATGCATCACTCATCTGAGTCTCTCATCCTTGCTCAGTGCCTGGCACACACTTCAAATTAGATCTTTACCATCCCTCCATTCTTTGAGCTTCAGTCTGCTCTACATTTCTCCCATTCCTGAAACCAGTGCCTCTACATTTTCTCTTCTGTCGCCTTTATTCTACCCACTAGGAGCAAGAATCCACAGGGCCTTCTACACTTCTTGCTAGACATCTTTTCCTAGAAAATCAAATCTGCTTCCAAGTGCTCACCCCCAGGCTTTGATCCTGCCCTTTCCTCACATCAGGTTCTGCTTCCTCCATCTGTACACAATTTCATTCATCAAACAAGTATATATCTTTTGCTCAACATTTTTATTTAATAAAGATCTCTTGTCCCTGGGGATCTTGCTATCTCAGGGAGCAATGCATCTTCCCTCCATGGGTCCCCTCACTCATTGCCCACTACTCTTGTGACAGTGTATCCCCAGTTAGGTCATTTTTCACTGCTCTAATCATCCTGCTTTTTTGTGTGTATTTCAATAATCTCTCCAAAAGCTATTTTTCCTCTCCATACTCTTATCTAAGTATGTGATTTATTATTTGACCATCAACTATATGTAAACTAAGGTTAGGATGACTATGCAGTTTACCAACCAAACCAGACACTTTGACACAAACCAAATCAAAAAGCAACCGCCATCTGAGTCGATTCTGACTCATGGCGGCCTCATGTGTGTAAGGGTAGAACTTTACTCCATAGGGTTTTCAGTGACTGATTTTTCAGAAGTAGCTTGCTAGGCCTTGCTTCTGAGGTGCCCGTGGGTGGAATCCAACCTCCAACCTTTCTGTTAGCAGCCATGCTTGTTAACCATTTGCAGTACCCAGGGACTCCAAACAGGGACACTATTAATAGTTTTGCCTGGACAGCAGGTATGAAGTGGGACCTTCCTCAGCAAATCAGTACATCTGGCCTCTCTAACCATGAGGAGATGACTTAAATTTCTCCATCAGGCAGGATCCACCACTTTCAATGTTTCCACATTATCTGATGTTGTCACATCATCTTCTTACTCTTTCTTCTAACCTCCATACATTTCAGTAATTCCCCACTGCGTTTAACATCAAATTCATACTACTCCTGGAGTTTGCCACAAGTCTGTCTGATCCATATTCTTTGTTCCCATCTGCTATGAAGCAGATACTGGCAGCTTCTGATCTTTTTTTTTTTCTTTTCCCTCTGTCTCATCTTTCATCCAGTTCTTAGTCCTCACCTGTAGGAATCACCTCCCCCTTCGTAGTTCCAATTTACTTTTCTCCTCCTAATTAAAACCCAGCTTGAAGTTCAGCTTCACCACGAAGCCTGCCATGAGTGTGAAGAAGCAGGGGAAAAGGATCCTTATCCAAAGCCAAACACTAACCTCTCCATTTATTTGCTTTCTGCATTATTTACAAGAAGTAGAAACAGAGACAATAAAGGGGGAAGGGAGATAATTATGGTGTTTATCCACATAATCTCTGTCACATGTTAATCTACAAGTATCTCTTGCAGATAGATCCATGCCCTCTGCATGTTTCAAACACTGACACCTAGACTAACACAGTCGCTATGAGTTGAAATCAACTGGATGGTACCTAACAACAACATGCTGACAATGACAATATCAAGTGTGTTGAAGGTTTTCAAGCATTGAATGCACATTTGTGGCAACTTCTGCATCTTTGAAAATAAAGTACCCCAAAATGATGCCTAAGGACTGAGAAGTACCAGAAAATACTGGAATTTTCTCTTCCTAATAGTATTTCTTTATTTAACAAGTGTTTTCAGCCCTAAAAACCTGAGCATTTTTCGAGCTAGGTGTCCTTTCTTGCAAGTGCCTGTACATTTCCCACCTTCCCACCAAAGCGGCTCCCCCTTCTGGTCAACACCGAGGAAACCCAAACGCGCAGAAGGAAAGCTCCCCCTTCCCTTTGAGCGCGCTGAGGTGGAGTGTGAGAAAGACAGTTCATCTCACTTTGGCAAGACAAACACAAAGATGTGAGATAGGCTCGTCTTCAACTCAATTATCACATTTGGTTTAAACAGCTCTGTGAGGCTTTCACTCTAATCAGAGAGACAGAAAATGCCCACCGTCATTCCCAGTGATGCAGAGTGAGAACAATCCCTTCCTTTCTGCTCGGAGCCCGCAACCCTGCCAGCGCTGTGTATCGCGGGACTCATGGCCCGCCCGCTCCCGGTCAGCTCCACACCGGGGAGCCCTGCCAAGCTGAAAAGGAAGGAGACGGCAGTTCGGGTCATTAGAAAGAGTTGCCAAAAAGGACTCAGAAAATGAACAATTAATTTCGGCTGTCAAAACAGATACTAGAGGAGCCCAGTTAGATTTCAAGCATTTTTTTCTCTACCAGCAAATCCAAGCAGGGCTTTGTCCGTGATAAGAGATGGAACAGATTCTGGGGATGTTTGTGAGACAATGTTACATCCTGGTTAGGAACACCGTAGGCTCTGGGATCAAATTGCCTGGTGTGGATCCCAGCGTTGCCTTTTTCTGGCTGTATCCACAGACATTTCATTTAACCTCTCTGAGCCTCAGTGTTCTATGTATAAATTGGGGGTAATACCAGTGGTGCAAACCTTTAATGGGCTAGACTGCTAACTGAAAGTTTGAAGATGTGAGTCCACCCGAAGGCACCTCGAAAGAAAGGCCTGGCGATCTACTTCTGAAAAATCAGCCACTGAAAATCCAATGAAGTATAATTCTTCTCTGACACACATGGGGTCGCCATGAGTCAGAATGACTCTAAGGTAACTGGTTTTGGAGGGCAGTGGTGGTCCAGTGGTAGAGTTCTCACCTTCCATGCAGGAGAACCAGGTTTGATTCCCTCCCAATGCACCTCATGTACAACGATCACCCATCTGGCAGTGGAGGCTTGCGTGTTGCTATGATAGTGAATAGGACTATCTACTTCTAAAAATCAGCCAGTGAAAACGCTAAAGATCTCAACAGTCTGATCCACAACCAATCATGGGGAAGATGCAGGCCTGGGCAGGATTCATTCCATTGTAAATGGGATAGCCATGAGACAGGGATGACTCCACAGCAGTTGGTGTTGAGTTGGCTCCGACTCTTGAAGTGCTGTGGTGGCTTGTGTGTGGCTATAATGCTTAAGGCCAGGCCACTAGTATCTCAAGTACCAACAGGGTCACCCATGGTGGACAGATTTCAGCAGAGCTTCCAGACTAAGACAGACAACAAGTAGAGAGGAGGAAATGGGAGATGCATGAAAAGTACTTAGGATTTGAGCCTGTTGTGATGTAAGTAATCAATAAATGATTGCTAACTTTTGTTACTGTTGGTGGTGTTATTATGCAAAACCTCCTGCTTCTCTCAGAAGTTATTAGGTCTAATCTGTTTGTTTCCTCTTCCTGGATGACTAGTGCTTTGCCTAACTTTCAGGAAAATTTCTGGAGATCAACTCCTTTGGGACACACTTACTGGTAAGCAGCAATTTATTGACTCAGTAAAAACGCTCCACGTGAAAGTAATCCCCCCGCCACCCCGCAAAAAAAGAGAAATGTTTCTTGTTGTTGCTCTCCCTGGTGAGGCTGTACTATAGATGACACATACATAAGTAACATGGAATTTGAAAAGCAAGAAGCAGAGTATTTTGAAAAATTAAGTTTCTTATAAACCTTTAAGAAAATGCATCTGTGTCAACACAATAAAAATAATATCCCAGCCTACTGGTTTTCATCTTCTAGCTCTAGGTAAGCACCAGCTCATTAACCCTTTCACTGATGTTTAGTGGGATAGGAAAACCAAGGCTGCTAACCAAAAGGTTGGCAGTTCAAACCCATTTACCTACTCTGAAGGAGAAAGACCTGGCAATCTGCTCCCATAAAGATGACGGCCAAGGAAACCTTATGCAGCAGTTCTACTGTATCATACATGTTGCTGTGAGTCAACTCCACAACACCTAACAACAACTGCTCATTATGGGATATAAGTGAACACTCCACCCTCATCTCCTCCTGATATGAGCTTTCTCCTCTTACAGGGCCACAGTTTTCCAAATAATTAAAAAAAAAAAAACATATCTTAAAAGCACATTGTACAATAACAATAATATTAGAAATCTTCAGAAGTGAGAAAAGAAGGCTATTTTTTCTGGTCTGATTTTTAAAAAAAAAAAACACATTCCTAGGCTCCTCTTCCCTTCTCTATTTCCACTGGCATGTTCCATGCTACTAGGGAGAATTTAAGTCAACTCTTAAAAATGGTGCAAACTGGTAATCTATACTCAAGCCTAGTGTGTCAGAGAATGCCAATATCTTCCCAATATCCACTTCCTCCCTTCATCCGTGGTTACAGAATCTCAATTTTATTCGAGGCAATAACGTGTCCAGGTAAAAGCCTATGTTTCCCAACCTTCCCTATAGCCAGGTAAGGCCACATGACTGAGTTCTGGCCAATGAGATTTAAGTGGAAATGTTATGTGAGACTTCCAGAAAAGTTCTTTGAAGACACAGCTGGGATGGGGGTGCATCCTTTTTGTCTTTTCTTCTTCCTCTTTATTGCTCACTGGAACGTGGATGTGATGATCAGAGCTCCAGCAGCTATTTTTGACTACGTGGCAAACTTGAGGATGGAAACTAAGCATTTAATGATGAAAAAATTTTCTGATGATTAAGAAACTACCATACCAAAAAAAAAAAAAAAAGAAAAACCAACCTCATTGCCGTCGAGTCAGACTCACAGTGACTCTCTAAGACAGAGTAGAACTGCCCCATAGGGTTTCCAAGTCTGTAATCTTTACAGAAGCAGACTGCCACATCTTCCTCTCACAGAGCAACTGGCAGTTTCGAACGGCCAACCTTTGGGTTAGCAGCCAAGCGCTTTAACCACTGCACCACCAGGGCTCCTTAAAAACCAAAAAACCCACTGCTGTCAAGTTGATTCCGACTCATGCCAACCCTGAAATGCCAAACTCCAGATTTTTTTTTTTACAAAAGAGAAATAAGCTATCTTTTCAAGCCACTGTTATTTGGGGCTTTCTGTTTTAGGCAGGTGAATCTTATTCTAATTGACATCCCTTCCTTTTTTCTCTCTCTCTCTTTTGACCTCAAGTCGAAATACTGGTGCTCTGCATTTGGTCATCTGAATATCTGTTTCTTTTACCTAGGCACAGTTTTGCCACAAATAAAATTCTAGCAAGGTTGATCACAATGCCTACTGCATAAACTTTAAAATAGCTTACTACAATATGGAGTCCAGCTGAGTTTTCAAAGTAGAGTTAATGAGGTGTATCTCAAAACTCTGATTCATGAATGGCATAGTTCATTTTAAGTAGAGAAAAAATAATTTTGTAATCACATGTTGCGTACTAAACTTGGCAAAGCATCTTATCAATGTGAGCGGTTAACAATCAGGGTGGATGATTTACTAAAAACTCAGGATAATACCACTTTTGAAAGGAGGTTTGCTTCCTTCTCTTCAGCATATTGTTCAAATCTCTAATACCACTTAGCACATTGCGTTGTACTGATTTTAGCAAGTCTTCTCTTTTATAGACACTTTCTTATTTAAGTCTGTATTCTTAGCTCCAAACACAGTGCCCGGCTAATGGTAGATGTGGAAAAAATGTTCTTAACTATTTAATGAATGGATAGTGTTTCTTATTAAAGGCTGATTTGAACTACCACTTCTAGTACCAGTCAAAAATTTAACGGAGCTTTCAAAAACCTATCCAAAAATAATGTGATAATAATAAATAATAATTACGGAGTTCTTTCTATATACTAGGTCATTTGTTAAGCTTGAAAAAAATATGTGAGAGAGACATTCATATGTGTTCATCTATGTCTGTATTACATCTGTGTATGCTCAATGCCTCAGATCGCACATATTCTCAAAAGAAACCATATAATTTAGTGCCATGATCACTGAAATCCCCTCCTCTCCACCTACTACCATCATTCCTATACAGCCTGAATTGGCTTCCAATGTCTTATTTGGCACCATTTTTAGAAGAAATTTTTTGATCTGTACTATGCTTTTAGCGAGTAAAACAATGTATGAGGAAGGGGGCACAGTTCCAGATACTTCATAGGCACAACCAAGCACCTCGTGGGATTGGTTTTCTGGTTATGAAGGATTAGGACCATAGTCTTGTGGAATATCTCGGTCAATTGGCATAATACAGTTCATAAAGTTTTGCTCTACATCCTAGTTTGGTGAGTAGTGTCTGGGGTCTTAAAAGCTTGTGAGCGGCCATCTAAGATACAGCTATCAGTCTCTACTTTTCCAGAGCAAAAGAGAAAGAAGGAAACCAAAGACTCAAAGAAGAAACTAGTCTACAGGACAGTCTATACGAACCAGGACCTCATCTACCTTCGAGACCAGAAGAACTAGATGGTGCCCAGATACCACTAGTGACCGTTCTAATCAGGGCCACCATAGACGGACCCTGATAGAATGAGAGAAAAATGTAGAACAGAACCTCAAATTCCTCAAAAAAGAAACTAGACCTGCTGGACTGGTTGAGACTGGAGGACTCCCCGAGACTATGGCCCTGAGACACTCTTCAAACCTTGAATGGAAACTGCTCCCTGAGGTTACCTTATAGCTAAATAACAGATTGGCTCACAAAATAATGGATATAATCCTTAAGTACTGTGGTCCTTTAAAAAATCACCTATATGAGACCAATAGGACAACAATTACTTTAAAACAAAGATGAGAGAATGTAAGGGGGCAAGGAACCTAGATTGATGGAAACCGAACAACCAGCATGGAAATAATGAGAATGTTCATGCGTTGTGAAGAATGTAATGAATGTCATTGAACAATTTATGCAGAAATTGTTGAATGAGAACCTAAACTGAAAACACAATAAAATATTATTAAATATATATATATATATATATATGAGGATAATGGGTACTCAACTGTTAACATTCTTATAAGTTTATCAGGCTAAAGATCAGAGTGCTAAATAATGAAATATGGTAGAAAGTTATAGGTGTGGGGCAAAAGATGCCATTTTAATGCACATGCATTACTCAAAGGACTTCACATAACCCCACTGAAGCCATCCAAGTAGTGAAATTTTGCTTTTTGTTTTGTTTTATTCTCATAGAAAATGTCCCAAATATCACCGACACTATAATTGCTTGGAGTAACCTGGTCTTTTCATCTATCTTATCTAAAGTCTTTGGTTTGGAAGCTAAGAAATTTTCAGTTCTTAACTATGGTTAGCCTGTCCAGTCCTTACCACCATCCACTGATGGCTCATGGAAAGCCCAGTACAACACTGCGTGTCAGTCAAATTGTGTGTGGCTTGACGCCTACATCTAAGTGGAGTTTTTATTTACTTTCCATCATTGATATTGTCATGACACATACCATGAGATTGCCTAAAATAAACTAATTTATAGCAATGCTTTCCAACATTTTTAGGGCCAAAGCATACTTTAAAAGTGATAATGTTTGTGCAGCACACTGAGATAAACAGAAGAGCCTGTTTTTGGACGGAGGTGATACCCTGCAGGCTTTGGCTGACCCAAGCCCCACCCAATATCTCCGCACATCTGTAACACTTTTAGCATCCACTGGTTGCAGAGCTCAGAGTTAATAGACTATGCATTATAGTAGCATATGTAATACATAAAGTTCATATACATACACAGATATAGAATATATCTGTGTGTACATAATAGGATCTTTATACACTTATATGAATCTGTGTGTCTAGATACACATAGAACCTAATGAGAAAACCTGCAATAAGAAAGTAAAGGTTGAGGTGGGAACTTCTACCTTGCGCCCCTTTCCATTATAGCTCCTTCCCGCCAGAGGAGGAGTTCCTAATCTGACTGGAAAAAGTCACCCTTAACATGCGTTCACTCTTTTCTTTCCATTTAAAATTCTCTGTTCCTACAATTCAGTAGATAAGTCAGGCTTGTCTGCTCTATAGATGCAGACATTGTTGATTCTGGAATAAGGGAACAAAAGACCTCAATTAGTTGTCCAAGCCGCAGCATCATTTTCCAGTCAAGCTTTTACTGGAGCGCCTGCCCTGGTCTACCATCATTTTTGGAATACTTTGTTTCTCTCTGTCATGGATTGAATTGTGTCCCCCAAAAATTTCTGTCAGCTTGGCTAGGCCATGATTCCCAGTATGGTGTGGTTGTCCACATTTTGTCATCTGATGTTATTTTCCTGTATGTTGTAAATCCTATCTCTATGATGTAGATGAGGTGGGATTAGTGGCAGTTATGTTAATGAGGCAGGACTCAATATACAAGATTAGGTTGTGTCCTAAACCAATCTCTTTTGAGATATAAAACAGAGAAGCGAGCCGAGAGACACGGGGACCTCATACCACCAAGAAACAAGAGCCAGGAGAACAGCGCATCCTGTGGAACTGGAGTCCCTGGGCGGAGAAGCTCCTAGTCCAGGGAAAGATTAATGACAAGGACCTTCCTCCAGAACCAATGAAGAGAGAAGGCCTTCCCCTGGAGCTGACGCCCTGAACTTGAACTTCTAGCCAACTAAATTGTGACAGAATAAACTCCTGTTTGTTGATGCCATTCACCTGTGGTATTTCTGTTATAGCTGCACTAGATAACTAAAACACTCTCTTAGCTATTGTTTTCTGTGTGTAGGAAATATGGAATATGTAGGAAACCTCAAGGAAGAGGAGGCCCAAGTGATAGCACTGACCCATGCCTTGATACTATGGTGGCAGAGGCTACTTGTTGCCTAGCAGAAGACTAGTCACATGCTGTCTGGAGTAAGACTACATTGCCTAGTTTTCCTTGAAGCCAGGCATGGCTATGTACTAGCCAATGAGACATAAAGGGAAATGTTGTTTAGGATCTCTTGGAATGCTGCTTAAAGAGAACTGACTCAGCTGAGAGGAGCCCCTTTTGTCCTTTTGGCTCTCTTATTTCTTTTGGCCTGCAGCTGGGATGTGATAGCTGGACTCCAGCTGCTATTTTGGGCCATGAGGTAACCCTGAATATGGAAGCCATACGCTAGTATAAAACTGTACCCATTGTCATCAAGTTGACTCCGACTCCTAGAGACCCTATAGGACAGAGTAGAACTGCCCCATAGTGTTTCCAAGACTGTTTTCTTTATGGAAGCAGACTCTCACATCTTTCTTCCATGGAGTGACTGGTGTGTTTGAACCTTTAACATTTCAGTTAGCAGCCAAGTGCTTAACTAGTATGCCACCAGGGTTCCTTATGCACTAGTATAAACCTGTTGCTGTGGAGTTGACTCCCTCTCATAGCGATCCTATAGGACAGAGTAGAACTGCCCCATAGACTTTCCAAGGAGCGCCTAGTAGACTTTGTATCCTCCCCAGCAGGTCAAGAATATAAGCTAGAGGTAATTATGGCAGGCACTTTATGACCTCTTGCTGGGATGTTGGTGGATTTTGTGGCCAGTGGTAAGGTTTGATGCTGCACTACTGGTCTAATGTTAAATAGAAAGTGATGGAGGTAATGATGGTCATGGCGTCAGTCATCTTCTGTTAGAAGTTAGAGATAAGGTTTTTATAATAATAGATGATTATATCACTTGAGCCTTTGTTCAATTTTATTTAACAGAAACCCCAGTGTAAGAATGGCTTAAGTAAGAGAAGTTTAATTCTCACATAAAAAAAAAATTTCCATGATAGGCAGTCCAGGGTTGATGAGGGTGTACCCATGTGGACCACAGGAACATTGTCATAAGTGACCACCTGTAGCCTGGGTCATACCAAGAGATTGGAAGACACTAATGTGAAGGAGCTTCTGCCTTTACCTATACCCCACCCCTAGTCTAATAGCCCAAATTCAAAATCTCCTTGGCCTAGAATCAAAGATTTAGAATAATCTGGAGGAATTGTAAGATACAGTGGCTGTTCAGAGCATGCCTCACAGGGTCTCCTTTAGCCGTTATGCTGGCCCACAGATCAATCCAAGGAATTCTCACTGCCAGCCTTGAGGACCACTACCAATACACTAGCTAAGAAGTCACTTGCCAATACATGGAAACTTTTAGAACCAGAATATTATTTTTTAGTGAAACTATTGTCTGTTTATCTAGAAAAATCATTTGTTCACTTCAGTGTCATGGGTTCTTGGTCGCTGGCAACTCATTCTCAACAAACTAGTCATGTTTAGTAAAAGAGAAGACCTGGAATAGACATATACATTTTGTTTAAGCCTAAACCAAGCATCTTATAAGATAAATGCTGTCCATTTGTTCTGAAGAGCAGTTTTAAAACTGGCAAAATTAAAAGTTCTTTCTGATGTGAAGAACTTAACCTAACCAAGGGCCATGTATAACTTCAAATCTTCTACCATGATTTGAATGCTATCGGGAGTCCCTGGGTGGCACAAACAGTTAAGTGCTCGACTACTAGCCTAAAGGTTGGCGATTCGAACCCACCCAGAGGCGCCTCAGAACACAGGCCTGGCGATTGGTTTCTGAAAGGTCACAGCCTTGAAAACTCTATGGAGCAGTTTCACCCTGCATGCGTGGGGTGGCCATAAGTCGGAACTGATTTGGTGGCAACTGAGAACAGCAACAACAGTATTCAATCAACCTTAACCACTGGCGAGAGCAAAAATAATACTATAACTCAGAAGCTCATCCTCTTCCTGATTTGCCCAGCTTATCAGAGATTTCAGGTGGAAAGCTAGAGCTAAGGGAAATTCCAAAATACAAACTGAGGCTCTGAGACTTTCAAGACTACCTCAACATTAAAAAAAAAAAAAAAAACTGTTGCTGCCAAGTCAATTCCAACTCACAGCAACCCTATGGGAGAGAGTAGAACTGCCCATAGGGTTTCTAAGGAGTGACTGGTGGATTTGAACCACTGACATTTTGGTTAGCAGCCAAATACACCATCAGGGCTCCTATCTCAACATCGACGGGTAAATATTCCCCAGTGTAGATGACCAGATTAGTTTCAAAGGAAAGACGTGAAGATATTTGGTAGCCCCATGCCCTTTTCTTCCAACAAACTGGAGTCCATCATCTCCTTAGAATTCAAAAAAAGAATTCTAACAAAGTAGGTGTCAAATCAAGAATTTTTTTCTTTCTTTTTTTTTTTTTTACCTTTAGGGCTCAACAAGCTGGTATAAGTCACTTGGTGTTCCCAAGTCCTCAGGCTGCTGGACAGAGACATGAGATTCTCTGTTCCAAACAGGGGCAACCAAACCTGGGTTGTGGGCAGCCGACTCTCAGTCAGTTACTGCTGTAGGTCGAAGGTAAACCACTGGGTGATGGACAAATTTGGGAGCGGTTAAGGGTGATGGTTGAACAACATGATGAACATAATTAATGTCACTGAAGTGTACATGTGAAGATTGTTAAAATGGCAAATATGGGTGGCACAAACAGTTAAGCACTTGACTACTAGCTAAAAGGTTGGTGGTTCGAATCCACCAGAGGTGCCTCAGAAAACAGGCCTGGCGATCTGTTTCCAAAAGGTCACATCATTGAAAACCCTGTGGGGAACAGTTCTACTCTGTACACATAGGGTCACTGTGAGTCGGAATCAATTTGATGACAGCTAAAAACAACAATATTTACCACTAAAAAAAAAGTAAATTACCCTGTTTTGCTTGTTTTAAAATTCCCTGGACACATATTGTTGGTTTCCTAGCTGTTGTGAGGGGGAAAAAGTACGTTAACTAGTTTCACATTCTTACTACTGAGTAAAATAATTGTCATGATTAAGTGTACTCAACAGAGAACAATAACTTGGAAATAAATATGAATTTTCAAAAACAAAGTTGAATCAAGAAATTCTCATTTCCACTCACATGATTGTTGTCAGTAACATCTGGTAGATTCTGTCTCTACTCAGAGATACCACTAATATACAATATTTATTAAATTCTCTCTTATTTAAATCAAACACATTTTATTCCTAAGAAGTTTGGGCTTTTTGGAAGGATTAGCATTACACCTGGTTTGAACATCTGAATGAACAGAGAGCCCATGCCTACAAATGCTACCCTTCTCCCCATCCCTCAACTCCTAATCCTATCTTTCCTGCTTCCTCGACGATTATTTGGGGGGAGGGGGTCGAGATTAAGCTTTCAGGGAATTTATGAGTTAGAAACCCACTGCCGTTCAAACCCTTGCCATCAAGTCGATTCTAACTCACGGTCACCCTATAGCGACCCTGTAGGACAGAGGAGAACTGCCCCATAGGGTTTCCAAGGAGCACCTGGTGGATTCGAACTGCTGACTTTCTGGTTAGCAGCTGAGCTCTTAACCACTGTGCCACCAGGGCTCCATGAGCTAGAAAGGAAAGGAATAACAGAACTTAGGTAGAGGGGCCACTGGTAGTTCAGCAGTAGAACGCTTGCCTTCCATGCAGCACATCTGGGTTGAATTCTCAGCCAATGCATCTCATGCACAGCCACCACCAGTATGTCAGTGGAGGCAAACCTACGGATCACTATGGATGATCATGGGATGGCGCAGGACCAGGCAGCCTCTGGTTCCATTGTGCATGGGGTTGCCATGAGTCAGGGGCTGACATGAGGGCAGCTAACAACAACAACAAGGTAGAGGAAGCAGACTACACTTGTTGTTGTGTGCCGTTGAGTGAATTCTGACTGACAACGACCCTATAGAACAGAGTAGAAATGCCGCATAGTATTTCCTAGGTGGTAATCTTTATAGGAGTAGATTGCCAGGTCTTTTCTTCCATGGAGCCACTAGTGGGTTCCAATCACCGACCTTTCGGTTAGCAGCCTAGCAGCTGAGAGCTGAACCACCAGGGCTCCTTAGCCTGCCCTTAGGAGTCTGGAAAGTCATGGAGCTTCAGCTTCAATTTTGGAACTTCCTTTTTCTCTAGCTTTATATGTAAAGTTTCCCACAGCCTTGAATACCAAGAACCAAACCAAACTCGTTGCCATTGAGTCAATTCCAACTCATAGCGACCCTATAGGACAGAGTAGAGCTGCCCCATAGGGTTTCCAAGGAGCACCTGGTGGATTTGAACTGCCAACCTTTTGGTTAGCAGCCTGAGCTCTTAACCACTGAACCACCAGGGCTCCTAAGCCTTGAATAGTTCCTGCCAACCGATGAGAACTCTCTCAATAACTGCTGAATGGCTGAGAGGTGAGGATGTGCTCTGGATTTTACCAGATTAAATCCAAGCTTCTCCATTTACCCCAAGCAAGTTATTTAAGTTCTCTAAGCCTCAGTTTTATCATTTGTAAAACAAACAAAGAAACAGTCATGGATTGAACCACGTCCCCAAAAAATATCTGTCAACTTGGCTGGGTCGTGATTTCCAGTATTGTATAATTGTGTACCATTTTGTAATCTAATGTGATTTCCTTATGTGTTGTAAATTCAATCACTATGATCTAATACAATGGATTAGAGGTAGTTATACTGATGAGGTATACAAGACTGGCTAGGGTCTTAAGCCAGTGTCTTTTGAGATATAAAAGAGAGAAGTGAGCAGAGACACGCGGGAACCTCATACCACCAAGAAAGCAGTGCCAGGAGCAAAGCGTGTCCTTTGGACTTGAGGTTCCTGCACTAAGACGCTCCCAGATCAAGGGAAGACTGATGACAAGGACCTTCCTCCGGAGCCGACAACGAGAGAAAGCCTTCCCCTGGAGCTGATGCCCTGAATTTGGACTTGTAGCCTACTAGACTGTGAGAGAATAAATCTCTCTTTGTTAAAGCCAGCCACTTGTGGTATCTCTGTTACAGCAGCACTAGATGACTAAGACACACACCAAACCCCTTGCCATCAAGTAGTTTCCGACTCATAGCAACCCTATAGGACAGAGTAGAACTGCACCACAGGGTTTCCAAGGCTGTAAATCTTTACAGAAGCAGATTGCCACATCTTTATCCCAAAGAGCTGCTGGTGGGTTTGAATCACTGACCTTTTGGTTAGCAGCTGAGCACTTAACCACTGCACTACCGAGGCTCTTACCACTTGTAAAGCAGGGTAATAATAACCACAGTTGTTGTAAAGACAGCCTAATAAGATAATACTACTAATGATGATGATATATTCCTGTGAATTCCTCAAGGATGAGGTCATGTTTTTTTCAACGCAACTTAAGTGTTCTTACTATAGAACTGGGCAAGGAATAAAGGATGTTCGATTTCCATTAGATGTCATTTTAATATTTGTAAAAGTTTTGAATCTTCCCAACAGGAAGAATATAGGGGGAAAAAGCGTAAATTGGGCTACCAGAGTTCAGTGGTAAAGTTGAAAGAGTATATGAAAGAATTACATAGGGGTGGTTAATAAAGTGGCAGTGAAGTATTTTTAAAGCCGGAAGTGAAAACCGATAAAAGAAATGTCTTACTAGAGAGGACATTTCTGAAATCCAAATAAGCAGTAAAGAAAGTTATCTACAATTTTAATGGGGAGCATGGAATTCAATTCACTCAAATCGGAAAGAAAAATAGTTAATGGCATATCTTGAACCAGGAGAGGCCACCTCCTTATAAAAGATACGGATTTGTGGGTCTTCTTGTTACAGTGACGATTAAAAAGGACTTGACATGTTGGTCAGTGTCCCAGGGCGAATCCGTCTCCCTTCTTAAACGAAGAATCTGGTAGATTTGCAGCCCACCATCTGCTAGATGGTCACTTCATCTTGCTTTTGACACTACGGTTTTTCCTTAGTGGGTAAGTGCTTTTAACCTCGGGAAATTTTACAATTAAATATAGAGATGAAATTTTAAAAATCTAAATGATTAATACTTTATGTTAATTTAAAAAATAGATTTTGGCAATCATGGGAAAAATCTGTACATATTTGGTATCTAAAATGTTTGCAAGCTTTAAGAAAATGCAGGCTATTAAGGCATCTTACAGATTAGCCTTCTGACATCAATTTAAACGGGTAACTGAGTAATTAATTTTAGATTCCTGATGTTAAGTCAAAAGATATAAATCGTATTGGAATACTTACTAGAACTTAAGAATCACCATCGTTAGAAGTTTAACTTACTAGCTTTACTTGGAGTGATTTAAGTATATGAGAAGGTTTGGCCTATTAGAGAAACTTGAAGAGCTTTAAGAAGAAAACTAAATATATTAAATTTATAAAAGAAATGCACAACGTTTAAAGGACGTTTATTAATTAGATTTGTAACTGGAATTGATTAAGAAAGCTTGGTCCATTCAACTTGAGTTTAAAGGACCCCTTAAAAGTGGTTGTTAAAACTACTAGACTTATAAGTAGAATAGGATTTGTAAGTTTATTCATTCAGCATATTTGCTGAGTGTTTACTATGTGCCAGGCTCTGTTGTGGATGCTAATAATACAGCAATAAATAAAAACAAGGGCAAAAAATTGTTATCTTTATGGGGCATACATTCATTAAATTTAAGAGCTTAAAAAATAAGTTATTAAATGTTTTGATTTGATACACTGGATATTAATTTAAAAACAAGTTAGTCATAGTCTTTTCATTGTGCCATATTTCTCCTAATAAATACTAAAAGACTCATATTGACAAATGTCTCCATTTGTCCCTGTATCATTAATGCCCAGCTCACATAGAACTCTCAAAAAAATGTGTGGCTTGAGTGTTGAATCTTCTCCTGATGGTCTGAACTTTTTCACATCGCTCATAAGAAATCTGAGTTAACCAAGATTTTGTCCTCAAAATGCAAAGGTCTCAAGGAAGGCTAAGGAGCTGGAGATACTTGCATCTTTATATAATTCAATGAGATTATGTTTCTCCGAACCCCTGAGTTAGGGAAGAAACTTTTCGATGGAAGAAAGAGAGGAAAGTAACTTTGGACGTGGAAATATTTGTGGAAAATAGGGAAAGTCCTGGATTGGGGACATTAAGGTACGGGCTGGGAGTCCTCAGGACAGTTGTGGGGTTGGGGGAATTGCTGCAGGGTGCAGAAAGAGTGGTAGAAAAATACAAAGAATTCTCAACTATTTCAAAAAGATTCTCCATCCAGGAAAGAGAAAAAGTGCCTCTTTTTTACTCCCATGGGTGATTATCTGTTCCCAAAACCCAGAAGTCAAAATTGCTTTCTTAAAAAGTTCCTTTTGGGTAAATAAAGCTTTTGCGAAATGACCTGGAAACTCAAATGAACATTGTTTCTATGAGAAAATGTTTCTCCATTCTAAACAGCCCACTTACAACCAGTCTTTTGAAACACAACCTATCTGTAAATTGATCACAATTTTCATAACAAAAACTCACAAAAATCACACCAAGGTAGTCCCAGCAAACATCAGAGAATCTACTAAAGCCTTGCAATGACCTAAAACTATTGCTTTCCCGAAACTAAGAACTCACTGAATTTGCAACCCACATTTTGGATGCCCCATCCTAGTGGTCGCAACCCACATATTCCAAAACTGCAGGCTATGCTGGGGGTCCTCGTGGCAGGTCTTCCTCCACCAGCTGGCTGCTCCCAATAATCGTATTAACTGCAAATTTCCTACACTGATATTTAGGGACCAGTCAGAGAGTAGGCAGATTATCTGGGGGTTAGTATTGTATGCACTCAGAGGCACATCAGAAGAAAGGCCTGCGATCTCCTTCCAAAAGATCACTACTATTGAACTCTATGGAGTAGAGTTCCATTCTCAAACACATGGCATCAATTTGAGGGCAATTGGTTTTTAGTATTGTATGTATAGTGGTTAACTCCTCAGGCTGTGTAGTCTAAACTACCAAACCAAAACAAAATCCACTGCCTTCAAGTCGATTCTAACTCATAGTGACCCTATAGGACAGAATAGAACAGCCCCACGGGGTTTCTAAGGCTGTAAATCTTTATAGAAGCAGACTGCCATACCTTTCTCCTGCAGAGTGGCTGGTGGCTTCCAACCACCAACCATTCAGTTAACAGCTGAGCACTTTAACAGTCTAAACTAACTGGGTTTAAATCCTAACAACCACACCCTGACTGAATGACCACGGACAGGTTACTGAAACTCTTTGCACCTCAGTTTCCCTATCTGTGAAATGAGGATTATAATAATATCTATCTCAAGGAGGTTTGAGGGGATTAAACAAGAGAACACATGTATAACTACATTGTGCCTAAAATAGTGAGTGCTCAGACTTAACACTTCCAACGACCAATTTGTAGCAAGTAAATTAAAAAAAACAGTTCATATCTTGTTTCCAGTGTTCTATAAATGTAATCAATAATTACCAACTTCTCCAGTGATTTAAGTATCTTACTGCTTTCTTTCTGCAACATTAAAGAGACTAAGGAATATTCCAATTCCTATTTAGGCTCTTGCTATGCCGGGACAAGATAAAGGCTCACTGTTCTACTGACTGACAAGGATTTGGCTTTAATCTGGAGAATGAAAATTTCATGAAAGAGGAGCTATGGAAGAGTTGTGAAGAAAAAGTGCAGTGCTCTAAATGACAGATTTTAAAATAATCAGTGCCTTTTCAGACATCCATACTGGAACAAAATCCCACTGACAACAGTTCCTTGAGAAAATGATTGTTTCTAAATAGATCCATATAAACGAGGCTGAATTATTAGGGGGGAAATGAGTTTAATAATACAGTATTAGATAGAGTATCATCCAGGAAAGATGTACTGTAAAAAATGTTTTGAATATTAATTTACCTCTGATAACTTTAGTGCTGTAAATATTTGTATTATAGTGAGGTAGGCAGTTTAAAAAAAAAAAAAAACTCTCCATTAGACAGAATTAAAATTTTGTAATAATACTTAAGGAAATGATAACATTATGAAAGAATGAAATATCTGATTAATGCTTAACTTTGTACAACTCGAATATAAACTTTGAAAATATTAGAAATTATAACATTTGAGTGCATATAACATTTTGTACATTAAGATGAATTGCATGCTGTCCACTTCTTTGCACTTTCAGTCACCTTAAATAAACAAATATATACAGCCTCAACAGAACAACAGTGCATCCAAAGCAAATGTGCATTTTAAATTATTTTTCTTGGCCAAGTCTTTTTTTTACTTAGCATTTTATATTAGCATTCAATATCATTCCCACCCTTTCTTTGACAGTTGGTATTGGTAGTTCTCTGAACCAAACTAGCAACAGGTTGAGCTTGGGAGAGCACAAAACCACATAGAGAAAACAAACATTTTTTTTTTTTTTTTTTTAATGGTCGGTACAAGTTCCCTTGCTTAAACCATTTCATGGTCAAAGATAAGAAGGAAGTTCACTCATATTCCCATATGGGCAATGTTTGAAAATAATACTGGGCAGGTTGTGGGGAAAGGTCATGCTTTTTACTATCTGGGAATGGATATTTAAACTGGGTTGCGCCCTCTCCCGCTTCCTTCCGGAAGACGAACTACACCCTTGTCTCCTTTAGAGGTCCCTGGGTGATGCAAGTGGTTTGCACCTGACTGCTAACCTAAAGGGTGGCGATTCAAACCCACCTAGCGGCACCAAGAAAGACCTGGCCACCTGCTTCCATAAAGATTACACTCAAGAAAACCCTGTAGAGTGGTCCTACACGGGGACACATGGGGTCGCCATGAGGTGGGATCAACTCCATGGCAACAGGTTTTGGGTTTTTGTTTTGGGGTTGTTTTTCTTCCTTCTTTACTGCCGGTTCCCATCTCCCACCCCAAAGTCAATGTAACACTTTGCTCTTTTCACAGTTTTTCATTACTAAGTTTTAAAAACATTGCCTAACTGGTAATTACAATCTGAAACAATTCTGTTGGGGGAGCCCTGGGCTATTTCCAGCTGGTAATCTTTCAGGAATGTCAGAGGGGAGGGGAAAAAAGATTTTAAAGAAAAGAAACTTCAGAGATAGGCACTTTTGTCTGCTTTCATCCTTACCTTCCCTGTTCCTGGCCGGTCCCTTGGGCCCCCCCACTCCCAACCTTGCCCTCTCAACTTCTTTGGTCCTTTCCCCCTCCTCTGCTCCTCTGACCTTAGTTTTCCCCCATGGTTTTTGAAATTGGGAGATTGCCTTCCTCTTAAAATGGGGTGCCTGAATCTTTGGCAAATTCTGTTTTGGGTTTTTTTCTGTTTTGTTTTTGTTAGTTTTAATCAATTAGAAACAGACATCATGAAGGGCTTTTTGGTGTGTTATCTCCTGCCTGGGCACATTAGCCTCAGTGTCAGCCCCAGTAAGAGGCAGGTCTTGTGGTTTCTCATTATCCTTCAGGGGGTTCCATTTGGACTAATTCTTGTCATTCCATCCATACCAGCTCCCCTTTCCCCCACCAGAAAAAGCATAAAGGCAGCACCTAACCATCTTGCTCTGTCCCCTAACCCCTCTGGATTCACATGGGGGTTGCCAGTTACCAGTACTGGAAAGGCCAAGGCAGAGCTGGTACACTCGCTAGAGTGCACAAGTGGGTGGAAAAGGTGCTTGGGGCCACCTATCTTGAAGCTCTTCTAAAGGCAGGAACTGGCTTTCCTATTCAGTTTCCAATGACCCTATTCTAATACTTTCTGCTTGGGAGGCCACCAGACATGGGCTGTGACCTGGTCAGAAAGACAGCATCTTCTTTACATAGGTAGAAAACATCCAAACCAAGGTGTGGTCAAAGGTGATTCTCCCTCCCACACTGTTTCCCTTTTTAAATTATTTTTCAATCCATGGAATAGTTGAGAAACAGGTGTATGTCTCCCCTTCTCCCACCTCCTACCAAAACGTGTGAAACACACAAGGAAATCCAAAGCCATGATAATGAAGAGAAAAACAAAACAAAACAAATCCTCCTTGGCTTGTTTTTCCAGGGTGGCCAGGCGAAGTGTGAAAATCCATATATTCCCCTGGGCTGGCAGGTGGAAGGTTCTGGGAGGGCTGCGCTGTGCTCCCTCCTCTCCCATCCAGCTCACACATCTAGGCTGTTCCCCCACCCTCAGCCTCTTCCAAGGCCAGCTCCTCCTCCACCTCTCTCAGCAGTCAAGCTTCCGCAGCGGCGGGCTACGGCGACGGCAAAGGCGCCGCTACCTGCAGCCGCAGGACTCCACCACCATGTCCTCGTACTGCTTGTAGACCACGTTATTGCCTGCATCGATGTACAGGATGCTGATGGGAGTCAATTTGGTGGGCACGCAGCAGCTGGGCGGGGTGGAGCCGGGGTCCATGGAGTTCATCAGCGTCTGGATGATGGCATGGTTGGTGGGCTCCAGGTGTGAGCGCAGCGGGAAGTCGCACACGCCCTCGCAGTGGTACGCCTCGTACTCCAGGGGAGCGATAATCCAGTCATCCCAGCCCAGCTCCTTGAAGTTCACGTGCAGGGGCTTCTTGCTGCAGCGCAGCCTCGACTTCTTGCCATGCCGCTTGCCGTGACGGCTGGCAAAGGCCGTGCGCCGCCGCCGCCGGCCGGACGAGGACAGCCAAGGCGCGGCGCCCGACGGCGACGGCCATGACCCCTCGGCGCCCGCGCCGGGACCCGCAGCCTCGGCTGAGCCCAGCTGCTCGCGCACCTCGGCGAATAGGTTCTTGCGCTGGGATCTGGTGAACACCACGAGCAGGGCGCGCTCCTGGGGCGGCCGCACCCTCCGGCCGAAGCCCAGACTCCGCAGGTCCGGGGCTGGCGGCTGCTGGGGCCCCGGTGGGGGCACCTCGGGCTCCCCGGCGCCCGACTCACCCCATGCGGCCCGCAGCTCCAAGCACAGCTGCTTCCAGGGCTGGTGGCGCAGGCTCTGCCACACGTCGAAGACTTCCCAGCCGGCCGGGGGCGCCCCCTGTGGGTCAAGGGTCCGCGCGTCCAGCAGCAGGGGCGAGAGGCAGGGGAAGAGCTGCACTTGGAGCGGCCCGGCCGGCGGCCCCCAGGGCACGGCGAGCGCCTGGCGAAAGAGCCGCAGCTCCGCGCCCACCAGCTCTTCTTTGTCTGAGAGCGTGGACACATCAAACAAATACTTCTGTCTCCGGAGAGGAGTGTGCGAGAGATCGTCTGCGAGATAAAAAATAATTACAGTCAGTTTCACTTAAGGGGGAAATCAGCCCAGTGCTTGGCGGCCGCCCCCGGGAGGGAAAGGGCGGGGAGCCGAGCGGGCTGGCCAGGGAGGTCAGTTCGGCCGGCCCGCGGCCTGACCACCCCCAGCCTCCCCGCCCAGCCATCCAGCGGCGCGGGGAGGGGGCGCACCAGGACCTGTCCCCTCCTCCCCATCAGCTCCGGACCCCCAGGGCGGAAGTCGGTGGCTGCTGAAGAGGCGGAGGCGGCCTCCCGGGTTTCTCCCAGGAGGCTGTGTAACCACTAATGTGACCTTTGTGGTCGCAAGCCTGGGCCGTGCTTCCCCCAGACCTCCTCTCGGCTGGCTCCTTCGTGAAATCCTTCACGTCTGGGTTCAAATGTCACCTCCTCCAAGAGGCCATGCCTGGCCCCCCTACTCTAAAGTAGCCTCGCTCGGTCACTATCACAGGACCTAGTTTATTATTGTCCCAGCACTTGGCTTTATCTACAATTACCTTGTTTATATTTGTCTCATTAGTGTTCTGTCTTTCCAAGCAACATCCCACAGCCACCAACCCCATAGGAGCTGGAAGGATGTCCACGTCCATCTTGCTCACCACAGCGCCTAGGGCTGTGTTGGATCTAGAGCACACGCTGGTGAATAAGGGAGAAACTTCTGAAACTTCTGGCTGCACAATAGAATCATCTGCGGAACTCAAAAATACCAAAGACCCCCGGATTCGCCCCAGACCTATTGAACTATTGAATCAATATCTGAGGACAGGGCTTGGCAGTGGGCTTTTTGTTAGCCCTTTTTTTTTTTTTTAAGCTCCAAGATGATTTAAAGGTGCAGCCCTAGAATCACTGGACTGAGGGTAACCTTGCTGCCATCAGGCTGTTTTGCTGGGGCATTTAGGCTGAACACAGTGCAGACAAAATGAGGGCTGCCAAGTGTTTTCTTCTTCTCCCCCCCTCCCCCGATTTTTTAAATTTGCCAAGCCTTTAACATAAAGCAGAAGAGCAGTGGGGCTTTCAGAAGTCTGCAGGGGGCAAATGAGCACACACACACCAGGCATCTCTCTGGTGAGAAGATCCTGCAGTCAAAGAGAAATAGAGACACCTGGAAGGAGAAAAAGCTCAGCCATGGACGTTTAGACACACACTCACCAACAATGACATGTCCTGCCCCTCCCCTCCCCCAGACCCAACCTAAATCTTCTTGCTATACAATTAATCCTGGAGATAAAATTTTTGGTTACAAGTAGGAAAAAGAAATTTGAGGCACATGGCATGGGGAGCAGCAGACTTTTAAAATCCAAGGTGAATTCTTCGGGACCAAGGCAAAACTGGACTTCTTTTTTGATACATTTGTGCACGAAGACAAGCCCACTTCAGTGTGCAAGGCAGAAAGCTAACCAGATTTTCCCGGGCTGCTTTCCCATAAAATATTTACAACCCAGCAAATACAAAAATCCCCAAAGCCCCAGCTTTCCCCAGAAGCTAGTAAAGTTTGGGTCGATTTCAATAATAAAAGTGTCACTGGGCCCTGGGTCCGACCCTTGCTGCCTGTCCAGATGCAGCCCCAGGCCGCTGGATCTGGAGCCTCGGTCACACTCGGTCCCTTGTGGGCTGCCCACAGGGCTGGCTGCCTCATCCTAACACACAAGCCCCGACCTGAGATGGAGCTGTGGGAGGGGTTAGAGGTGAAAAGGGAAAGGCTGCTGGAGGCAGTTGATTTATGGAAGCCAATCCCTTCAAACTGGCCAGGGTCACATTAAAATCAGTGGGAGTTCAGCACACTTTCTACTCCTTTAAAGAAACTCATATCTGACAATGCTCAGCCACTGGCCAGATCTCAGGACTATGGCCTTAGGCTTCACTTTCCAGCCTCTTGCATTTCTGTCTCTCCAAACTTAGCAACGTGTTGAGAAGGACAAACCCAAGGCAATGGCTGTGTTAGCTAAATGTTTACAATAGCTAACATATTTTTAATCCTCACTTTATCCATGTACTCAGTTCTGTAATATAGGTGCTCATACTGTTCCCATTTTACAAAGGAGAAAACCAAGGCTTGCAGAGATTAAGTCAGTTACCCAAAGTTAGATAGCTAGTAAGTGAAGCTTAGGTCCATACCTGGGCTATTTAATTTCAGAGTTGGAGCTCTTAAGACCCAATCACCAATACCCTCATCCACTGCCTCTGCTGTAGTCCAGGTATTGGAGTCTAATAACCAAGAGCAGCAAAATATGGGCGAGGGAGGAATACAGCACAATCTGTATTTGCAAGGCTTAAAGCTCTCTGGGTGGCACAGGTGGTTTGTGCTGGCTGCTAACTGAAAGGTTGGTGGTTCGAACTCACCCAGTGGCACTATGAAAGAAAGTCCTGGTGATCTGCTTCTGTAAAGGTTATACCCAAGAAAACACTATGGAGCACAGTTCTACTCTGTAACACAAGGGGTCACCATGAGCAGGAATCGACTTGACAGCAATGGGTTTGGTTGTTTTGGTTTTAGAAATAAAACCTGGGTTCCCTTAGGAAATTATTTACATCTCTGCTTACATAACGTTTGAAATATCCTGTCACTAGCTGGAGAGCATTTAGGCAGGTGCAAGAGATAATGATTTATTTATTTCTCTCCCGTGGAACTTGCAGAGTTCAGCTTGCTTTTGCTTTCTTTTTTCTTTTTTTAAAAATGTGAGCTAATAAATGGCTACTCTGTACAGCTGATCCACATTTCTCTAGTCTTCAAGGGTGGTCAGAGGGAGCCCTACTGATCCTGCAGCCTCGGGGGTCTCTGATGATCTTTCTGCCAAGACCAGCCCATCGGTATCATTTCCAGGGCCCAGGGCAAGAGTGCAAATGGGAGCTCCGGCCTGCATCCTGGTCCTTCTCTTGCCTCCCCAGCTCCATCCCACATTTGTCTCATCTGCATGCAAGTGGACACCCCAGCCCACAGGTCCAGGCTTCCCAGGCCTACAGGTGCACATATGGGCAGTATGGTCCACTCTTGGGAGGACAATCCAGTGATGAAGGTGCACACACCCTGGCAGTGGACTTAGGGCGATTTGGGCAAGAACTCTGTTGTCACAGCCACGGGGGGCGGTGGGGGGGGCCTGATCTGAAAGAGTGGCCCTCAGAGCCACTAAACCTGCCAGTTGTCGTCGGTAGTTGTGATTCATGAAGGCCCCAGGTGTGTCAGAGTAGAACTGTGGTCCTAGGGTTACATCTGCAACATTGGCATCACAAAGAGACTTGTTAGAAATGCAAATTTTGGGCCCAGAGTTCTGGGGTGGGGCCCATAATTTGCATTTTTAATTTGTCCCAGGTGCTGTAGATTCTGCTGGCGGGGGAGGTGGGGTCGCACTTTGAGAGCTACTAGTCTAGAAGAAGGGGGATGCAGGTTCCAGGTGGACATGTTTCCTTGACTCCCTGGATTCCTTAACCACTGGGGAGGGCCACCACTGGAGTAGGGATAAAACAGGATCCTCCAAAGCATAGGGCCTAGGGCAGGGTCTAAGGCAGTACTGGCCAGAACCAATTCACTATCTCTCCCAGCCCCTCCCCGCTCCCCACAGCCACCCGCACATTTCTTTACCCTTGCAGCCACAGTTCTCTCACTGGGTGTCCAGAACCTCTAACCCCTAACCAGAGGGTCCAAGGAGGTAGATGCTCTGTGCTGCTTCCCCATAGCCCACATTCCCCACCTGTCTGGGCCTGCTCTGGAGCCAGGCATCGCAGAAATAGCCCAGGGCAGGCATCCGACCCAGGCAGTACACACACCGCCACGCGCTGTGAGCCTACACACACACTGCCTGCTGACCAGGCATCACAAGGCCACCTGTGGGCAGGAGGCCCGCCCTTCCCACTCCCCTCCACAAGCCTCTTCTCTCATAAGGTTCTTTATAAATAAGGGCTGTGGTCCTCAAAGGACCCTCTCTTCATCTCCTTAGCTAGAAACATGCACTTTTCATTTCAAAATCTCTTTGTGGAACTTTCTTACACTCCTGGAAGTCAACCGCCTACTTTAGTCCTTACGTTGAAATTAATCGGTAATACATGATGAGAGCTTTTTGTTTTGCTTTTCATTTGCATCAGCCCGATTTGTTATAGCTTAGCTCACACCCAGTTAATTCACTGTTGTTGACTGTGGGACATATAATTCTTCCAAGTTAGCATTCCTAGATGCGTGCCTATCCACTTTCCCTGGTAGGTGGGTAAAGAATAAAGGGGAGGAGGGAAGGAACAAGCCACCCTCGTATCTGAAGAAAATTCTTCATTAATAGGTCAACCTCTTTGGAGTTAGGGTGGCTATGAGTCAGAATCGACTCGATGGCAACTGGTTTCGTATGGTTTTCTTTTGCGTTAAGAGCAGGTCGGGAAGGGCGGAGGGCACCGCATACACGCGCTTCTGCTGTGTTGGGTTGTTGTTAGGAGCTGTGGAGTCTCCCGAGCAGGTTGGAACTGCCAGCAACCAAGGGCTCAGCCATTGCGTTGTGCCACCAGGGCTCCTTGTGTTATTCATTTTAAATTAAAAGGAAAACAAATAACGGAACGAGAAAACGAACGAAACACTTGCGAGGCAGGGGATAGCAGCTCTTTTTTAAAGCTGAGAAAACTGGCTTAGAAAGCTAAAGTCATCTGTCCACTGACACGGTAGGTAGCTGGAGGAAGCCAGAGAAGCAAACACCAGAGGACGCTAAGGCAGAAATGCAAGCAGGATGCCTTTCCACCGCACCACGGTCCAACGCCTGGAAGGTAACTTGAGGGAGGGACACTCAGCGACAGGAAACACGCCTCGCCCGGCCACTCCGTGACCTCCTCAGGGGGCGGCTCTAACCTGTATAGAGTTTCCGAAAACCAGCAACTTCATTTGGTTTGAGGAGAGAAGGGCCCAGGACTGCATTTTTACAAAACATCGCAGAGGTATGTTGGACAGCTGGAGTCCCTCTGGAGGGTCGTGGTCAGATTTGCGGTCACCCAACAGCCCTGAGGATGCACCAGCTCTCTCGACCTGCACGTCACTCCCCGCCACAGACTATGGGCTCCTTCGCGCGCGTCCTGCCCTGGTCCTCTGAGTCCACTACTGGTGACCTTGGACGGCTACGAGACAGGCGTCGAGCCGAACCCCAGCTGCCTGCTCTGCCCCACGCGTCCAGCCCCACGCCCTCCGAGAAGCACGGACTACTAGACTCCGCGGTGGCTGCGCAGAAAGCTGAGAAGACAGCGGGATTTCCCACCCGCCCCCACCCCCGATGGTGGAGGGAGGTGCGGGGTGAGCGATAGTCACACATCTTTGCAAAGGATACTCCAGACATCATTACAGCTAAACCGCTGCTCCTTTTAAAGCCAGCAGCACCCAGCCCAGTGGCTCCGCCGGAGAAAGACTTGGCGATCTGCTCCCGTAAAGATGGTTGTTGCTGCTGTTAGATGTCCAGTGGACTCCCATTGATGGCGACCCCTTGTGACAGAGCAGTAATGCCTCGTAGGGTTTTTTAGGCTAAACTGCTCCACAGGGATTTATAGGCTGTAATAAATCCCTGGAACCCTGGTGGCTGCAGTGGTTAAGAGCTAAGGCTGCTAACCAAAAGGTCAGCAGTTGGAATCCACCACCGCTCCTTGGAAACCCTATGGCGCAGTTCTACTCTGTCCTATAGTGTTGCTATGACTCAGAGTCCACTCACAGGGCACCTAACCACACAGCAGCACTAACGCTTACTTGACACCACCTTTGCATCAGCCACGTGCTCAGCGCTTTGAAGTCCTCTCTCAATGAATCCTCACCGCAAGGATCCGAGGTCCCTCCTACTGTTAAACTCTTTCATACACAAGGAAACTGAGGCTCTAGGAAGCCGCGAGTTCTGAAGGTACTAATTCCAAGCACCAACCCCAGTCCTGCAGCTGAATGCCTCAACCAGGGTCCTGATTTGATCAGGGAGCACACAGGACACTCACATTCACCATCAGTGCAGTCAATCCAAGGTAGGCTGGGTTCCCCCAGGAATAAACTCCTTCCTTCCTTCCCTCCTTCCTTCCTTCCTTCCATCCCGCCCTCCTTCCCTCCTTCCTTCCCTCCTTCCTTCCTTCCTTTTCTTCAATAGAGGATTGGATTTATGGCTGGATTCAGAGTCACATCTCTCCTAGGTCCCTCAGGTAGCCTCAGCACTAGCCTGAGGTGCAAAAGTCCATGAGGTTGGAAATAAAGCCAGGTGTGCTGGGTGAGTAAAAATGACCCACGAGCTCCTCTCCTCTGGGGTGTGAAGGCCTCTTAGGGTATCTGTGCTCCAATGATTACCATCCCCCTGGAACACAGTGATCTCCTGGACATGTCCCCTGAGGGTAAACCCTCATTGTACATCAGGTCTCCGTTGAGGTCTGAACCTTGCAACTGCTGACAAGTTTCTAAGCGTCATCCTCACTGGATGGATTCAAGAAGCAATCCATACAATCCACCCTCTCCAGGGTGCCAGGGCCCCAGTACTCTTGCTTGACCACCCAAAATAATTATCAAATAATAAACACTGGTGTGGCACTTACTTTGTGCTGGGTATGATCTAAATTCTCAACATTCATTAACTCATTTAATCCTTAAAACCATCTATGAGAAAGGCACCACTATCATCCCCATTGTATGGATCAGGAAGCTAAAGCAGAGAGTTTAACAGTAACTTGCCCAAGACAGGAGGTGGTAGAGCAGGAGATCTGGTTCCAGTTCCCATGCCACCACTCTAGATATCACAGCCCTTGATCTCTTGGCTGGTAGAAACCCTGATAAGGCCTCATCTCTTTCATGTCACCCATGACTGAAGGGCACCAACCCCTGGTCTCCAAGAGCCACTCACTTCCGAGTCAACAGAACTGAAGGAAGGGATGCCAAAAATTGGGCTTTTGAAAGAGAACTTACAAGGAAACTTAATTTTCTCATCTGCAAGATGGGGACAATAATACCAGCTCAAAGAGTCACTGAGGGGTTCAAATGAGATACAGTGTGGGAAAGACCTTTGAAGGCATCCTGCAAATGTTAGTTACTAAAGACAGTGAGGATTTCAAGTCAAAGAAACAGTTTTGAATCCTAATCTGTGACTTAGTGTCTGGGTGACCTTGGGCAAGTAATCTCTCTCCCAACCTCACATCCCTCCTCTGTGAAATGGGATAACTAGCCCTACCTTTCAGGGTCACCGCAAAGGTCAGAGTCAACTACCCAGGACACTGCATGGCACATCACCTGTAGAAGTCAAGTGGATTCTGACTCATAGTGACCCTATAGGACAGAGTAGAACTGCTCCATAGGGTTTCGAAGGAGCAGCTGGTGGATTCGAACTGCCGACCTTTTGGTTAGCAGCTGAACTCCTAACCACTGCACATAGAAGCACTCAAAATTACTACCTATATCTATAGGGTTGCTATGAGTCTGTGACTCAGGATCAACTCTACTGGCAATGGGTTTGGTTTTTTGTTTTTGTTTTTTATCCAGGTAGGGAGAAGGGGAACTTGTCCTCATCTTAGATTTATTTGAATAGAGATGGCTCTGTTCTCTCTACAAGATTTCTAGAAGTGAGTGAAGGAAAAGTGGTGGGCAGCAGAAGTAAAGTAAGAAACAGTCACTTCTACTTCCTGATCATCTGAGGCCCAGCAAAGGGCAAGGCCTCTCCCCCATTGCCTTGACCCTTCTCAGTCTTGTGGCGCCATAACCACCACCTCTCCCACCATGCCTGGTGAACGGGCGATCTCCACCCCATCCCCAGTCAATAATTAGGGCTTTCCCTGCAGGTTCCCTTCTTTGCTGAGAAAGGGCTAGTTCTAGCCCCTATGGCTTCTCCGCTGAACGGACACAGTCCATAGCAGTCTGGGGATTAGTTCCCCTGGACCCTCATTCGCCCCCTTGGTGCTCTTCTGTGGGGCACATCTGTCCACGGAATCCATCCAGTATGCAGGAGCAAAAGCGTTCAGTGGGCGAAGATACTCTCCATCTTCATCATCTACCAAAGGGCCACACACCTGGTGGGAGAGGAGCGGTTTGTAGCAATGAATGACCTCTCAGGCTGCAGCTCGAAGAGTCACCCAAGAAGATCCCATCGGTTTGTCCGTCTGTCAGTGTGTGTGCCACACACTCACCGGCCTAACTTCTCCCGGGTCTCTCTTGGCTTCCATATTTCCTGCCCCTACAGCTTGCCCTGCAGTTTTCAGCTTCTTTCCTCATTCCAAAGACCAGAGGGGCCCAAGGCGAGTCCTCCCAGGCTACGCGGGAACTATGCGAGACTATTCGGGTCGGTGACCAACCTGGACCTCTCAGAGAAATCCCAGTCTTAACACTGCCAGCTGACTCAGCGTGAGGCAAACAAGTGCGATCCCACCGGCCTGAATCCGCAACTCCGCTCGCCTTCGGAGACTTAGCACAGGTTTTCCAGCTCAGAAAAGCCAAACCTCGAGGGCGCAGATCTCTGGCCAGTCACCAGGACCAGGGGCCTGCCCTCCCCGCGAGCACTTGCGCCCACAGCAAGAGCCAGAAAACGCTTTAGGGAGACTACATTTGTCTCTCTAGGATGAAACAGATTCGTTTACAAATCAGTTCCTATGAAGATGAGCGAAAACTTTGGGGCCGCGCACTCTTGCTAAGGGCCAGAGAAGCAAAGGCGAGATCAAGAACACTTCACCGGGCGTCTTTTTACCTCAGATCACACGCTGGGTTCCCGACCAATTCAAAGAGGCTCAAACTTAATTTGACATCGCTGCAGATGAACCCAAACAGAAGCGCAGAATGCTCCCTGTGCGCCAGACCCTCTCTACCTGCCTCCCCGCGGCGCGCGCGCACCCTGCACCGCAGCGCGGCGCCGAGAGCTCGTCCTCCGCGGGTCGCTGCCCTTACCTTGGGGCCGCGCGTTTGGGGCTGGGCCTGGTTGCCTTCCTGCACCGTCGACCTAGTACGGACACCCGGGAGCCTGGAGCAGCGACACAGGCCCTCTAGTACGTGAAAGGAGCGGAGGAGGAGGGAGCTGGAGCCGTGAAGCCGCTGTCGGGGCTGGAACACTATCTGGCTGCTTGATTTGAGGGTTTGGAGGTCAAAAGTAGAAAACAGGTGCCTGTTTTATGCGGTTGCCCTTCCCCCGCCGCTCCAAATCCAACCAGTTCTGAGATCGCAGGGGAACGGGGGTCAAATTGGCGTGTTGCCGTGGGCAGGATTTGGAACCTTCAGCCCCCAGGGAGCCTATATGCAGAGGCGCAGGAAAAGTGGTAGTGGCCTGCTCTTTAAAGTGCGGAGCCAGGTGCAGCCTCTGAAGAAGGGATCGCCGCAACTGCAACTCCGCTGCGTTCACCTGGGTCTGACTTCCGAAACCACGCCGTCGCAAAATGAGATTCGAGGTGGCAGCTGCGGGCCGCAGTCTAGCAACGTTCAGTTTCTCTCCCGGTGGGACGTCGGAGCGGCAGTCAGCTGGAAAGTGGGGCAGAGGCTGGCCCAACTTTCCTGGAAGCCACGTTTACAAGACGGGCTCATAAGCTCGTATGTTTATTTAGGGATGCGGGGGGGGGGGCACGAAACCCCCCAAACCAACCCTCTGCGCTGCCCCACGCTCCTGCCATCTGAGTCCACCTCCCCCCCCAACCCAGCACCAGCCTGGCCCAGAATCCCGCCCCTCTTCTCTCCCGGACGCCCACAATCGGGTCCCTTAGCCTTGCCCCGCCCCCAGGCTCCGGGGCTACTCACTGCGCAGCGCGCGCTTCTTCGGGAACGCGGGCCTGCACCGCCCCCCGCCCGCCCTCTCCATAGAGCCTAAAGCCCCTCACCCAAGCCAACTCTAACCCCCCGGTCCCCAGCAGCGCTAATGGACTGTCCCGGAAAGCGGAGAACAGCAACCCTGGAACCCATTAGCCGGACGCGGACCTATTTAATTCCTGTAGACGGAGACACCATTTAACCCACTTTGAGCTTAAAAATAAACAGCCAGGGCTTTAAGCGGGGTGGTAGATGTCAAACAACGAGATGGCGCGATGGATCTACATTGCTGCCTTCCACGCTTCGCAGCCTCGGCTCGGACCGGTCCCAGGGTCCAGAGACCGTCGTTTGACCCGGTTTATTCTATACCTGAGGGGTTATCGAACTAATGCCCTTCATCTTACTTAACCCCCCCCCCAGGGATTATTGTTGATTTGCTCTGGGTCGTTTGATGCCCGCAGCAGTCTTGGCAAGAGACGAAAGTTCTTTCCTTCCTACCCTATGTCTATTGTACCATTTGCCCACTACACCTCGCATCCCGCCCAGGAAAGCGTCACCTATTTCAAAGAGGTGCACCGCCAGAACCCTGTAAGAATCTAGCTTGGACAAACACGTTGCGCTAGGGACTCCATCAATGCAGCGCCCGC
>NW_004443945.1:22156987-22183469 GCF_000243295.1 Trichechus manatus latirostris | reverse complement strand
TTTTTTTTTTTTTTTTTTAATGTGCAAAAACGATAAGGATTGACCTCGTAAACTTCCAGAAGCCGGAGAGCCTCCTGCGTTGGGAAAAGCGCGCAGCGTCCTTCTCAGATTGGCCTCCCCTGCCCAGGAAGTTCCCCAAGAATCCTGGCTTGCCCTGCGCTCTCTCAGCAGAAGATGCTAGGTGTTCTTAGCTTCTTGCTTTTCCCTGTAAGGCGACCCCCGAGGGCCTTAGGGATACGGGTGAGAACTGATATTTAGCAACCAGCCAATGGCTAACGGGTTGATATGTGGCCTTAAAAATGTCTTAATATTTCAGCCAGAAGAGCAGAACAACTTGTAGCTTAAGGCTTCCATCCTCTACCCCTGAGCTTTTACCAGGACCTTCCAGTTCACCGGACAGGAGGAGGGGCTTGAACCTGGACTGAGGCGCAAGCCCTTTGCTGACGCTCCAGCGGGCGCGCACGCACACGAGTACACTTGAACGCTCAGCAAGACTTTTCCAAGGCTGTTCCCCCTTTCCGGGGAAATACAGCCTAGATTGGAACCTTCTGCCCGGCTTCCTCACTTGGCCGTCTGGTCTGCATTAGCGTTTTTATAAGGGACTCAAACAAATCGAATACAAGGTCACCAAATAATTAACAGTTGTGAATTCCCTCCATCCCCATTAAAATACTTCCCTGCTTGTATTTCATTTTCCGTTTGCCAACGACAACAGGGTCCGGGCAAAAGCGCTGCTACGTTGATTACACCACTCTTCGGCCCAAGTCCACCCAGAAACCCGTTGTTTTGCATAAACGCGCTGTACCAGACGAACTTCAATCGTGAGGGAACTATGCAGCTTTCCAAAGGCCCGCCTCGCAGCAGGGCTATCCCCAGAATCGTCCTGTCCTGCCCCCTGATAATCGTGACCCAGAAGGTAAACCAAGAAGCCAACAAACAATCAATGGCAAACTATCTTGAGAGTCACTTCTGGCGTTTCAAGTTCCTCAAGAACGTTCCAAACTCGTTTTGTTTTGTTTGTTCCCAACTGCCTCCTTTCTAAGAGCGCCATTGTAACAACAAAATTTTTAAACTGTATTCTGATTTAAAAATCTTCTGGGAACCTAACTCACAGCAATATTCTTAGATTTATTTTTGGTTCCATCATCCTCGGGAACTCCCCCGCCCCCCACCGCCCTAGTTGGAATTGTGTGACACGTCTGACTACTTAAACTGAAAGTCCGAGTTTTGTTTCTCTTTCAGTCATTCTTCTGCCACTGTCGCTCTCCATGTTGAATGCATAGTTCTAATTGCTTGCCTTTCCCAGGCTGGGGGCGGGGGAGGGAGGAGTGGTTCAGGGCCCCAAAAATAGCGGTCTTTTAATGCGTTATTTCATGCACTAACTGTACTTTTTCTACGTCCATCCTGGTCCATTCTGATCTTGAGACTACACCAACAGACGCACACACACACACATTTTCTCATCTTCATGGATCCAAAGAAAATTTTAAAGCACTTTTTAAAATATGGAAACATTTTAAAAGATCAGGGATAAGCGGTTTGTTGTGCCTCTGCTAAAATAAGTAGAAGGAGAAAGCAACGCACAGCACAAATTCACATCCTAAATCCAAAGCCCCATTCATACCCTTCTTTCGCCATTAACGGCTTCTCCTCACCAACCCTTAGAATCCCCCTCAGCCTCTACCCTATCCACATAGTGCCATAGTTAAGCATGCAGGGTCTAGAATCAGATGGGAGCTTCACTTCTCACTACCTGTGAAACACTGAGCAACTTGGCTTCTCCTCTGTGCCCTCCCTAATTTACCTGTAAAACCGGGCGATTATAGCACCTTCCCCAGGGGTTGTTGGGAGAATTTAACGAGTTAATTCATGCACAGTACTTGGCACACAATAAATGCTCAATAAATCTTTCCTCTTATTATTACTTTTTAGATGTTTGGAAATCAGACCGAAAGGACATATTAAAAAAAATTGGCAATAAGGTCTTCTCCTGGCAGGGGGTGGAGTGCTACAGAACGCTCTGCCCTGAAAGACCTAAAGCGCTCTTCATTCATTTTGGACGAGTTTATCCCAGCTGCTCACCCTTAATCGCAGCCTTCAGGTATAACTTTTGGGGTTTCGAGGTGAGGAGGGCTTTTGCAAATACTGTATACGCGTAAGTTGCTCATGCCTCGTGAGCTGGCTTCAGGTTCCTTTCCTTTCCTTTACTCCGTCTGTCCTCTGAGGGAACCCTGCTCCTCGGAGCCTAGCCTGCCACACTCGATGGCGACTTAAACATCCCCAAGGTAAGGCGCCAACTTATCCGGGCTGGCCACGCACTAGACTGGTCACCTCTCTTTCGTCCTAGCCCCACAACTCCGGCAGGGGCTGGGAGTAACTGCTGGGGTGTTTGGCGCGGTTAAGAGCCCCCATGTGAGAAGGGCGGAAGTCCTCGCCTGCAGCCGGGGATGCGCGGCTGGCGGGTCCCTTCCATCACGGGAGACTAGACACCGTTTGATGTGTTATGACATGAACCCTCAATTAGATCGCTGAGTTGAAACACTCCAATCAGGGGCCTGATGCTAAGCAAGCCCCGGAAGGTCCAGCCCGAGGTCACCGCCAGTGACACATCAAATCAAAATCAGTGAGAGGGAAAGTGAGGCTTTCCCTTTATCAAGCTGGGGCTGCAGCCTGCAACTTGCCCCCTCCCCTACGCGCCCACTCTGGCCCGCGGCTTCGCACTCCCTCGCCCCCGCGCGGCGTGCGACGAGCTGCACCGCCTTCCCAACCAACTAACCGCCTTTCTTCGCGTTTTCTAGGAACCTGGGGGCAGGGAGAAGACGGCGCCTTTGAAACTACAGTCCAGGTTGTCACGCCGCGTCTCCTCCTCGTAAGCCCCAGCCCACGACGGCATTCCGGGGTGGAAGCCGGACGTCTGGAACTGAGTCCGGCCGGTCTGGAGACCTTGGCTCGGGAACAGAGTCCCCCGCCCCCCAGTCTGGGCGCGCAGCCAGTCCCTCCCCTAACTCCGGCGCCCCGGGGCGCACAGAGCGATACCCAGGGGGCGGCTGCAGGGCAAGCAAGGGTGAAGCAAGCCCGCGTTTCCACCAGACCTGGAGCCCCCAAAGACCACCCTATCCTCGCCTGTACCCAGCAGGCTTCCGTATACACCTCCGAACCGCCCACAGGGTCCTTTGGTCCTGTGCCAAACCCACACGGCGCAGCGAACGCTTAGGGGTGCCTGCTTGCGGGAGGGGAGGAGATTCTGACCATTTCTCTTTGGAAAAAGAAAATGCGCGCTCAACAGCCGGCCAGCCTGGGCCTCAGGGATATCTTCCTGTGGGGGAGGGCCTCTTGAGCAGTTTTCCCTGAGCCTCCTTAGTCTCTCCTTGGGAAGAGGGTTCTTCAGAAGGCGGAGGGTAAAAGTGGGGGAGGCAAGTGAGGTGGTGTTGGGGCGTGTGGCGAGCTGTGCTGGCGGCCCGAGGACAGGAACACCCTTGCAGCGCTGTAAAGAAGCCACGTGTCTTTGCAAAGGGGATTTTAGTTGTCCTAAAATACCATAAAACACACGGCGTTAATTTGCCCTCCGGAGCTTTCAGCAGCTCAAGAACTTCGCTGACCCCAGGCTGCAGCCGCGAATCCGGCGTTGGCAGGACCCTAGCCCTCAAGGAAGGCGACCTTCAGGAAGGAAGCCAGGAGCTGGAGCCCGGGAGGAGCCCGGAGCGGAGGGACCGTTAACCTACGCTGAAAGCTTCGAAAACATGCGAGCGCCCAAGGCAGCCAAGGGGAACAGCCTCCTTAGCCCGAGTCGCAGCGCTCGCCGCCTCCGGGACGACCCCAATTTCACTGATCTGGAAGCAGGAGGCTGGGGACCCGCCAAAGCCGCGGGGCTAAGTCTGGGAGGACAGAGAAGTGGATAGCTACCTAGATCTCTTTTATTCCCTCCTTTTTTTCTTACCTTGCCTTTCTCCTCTCCCCTTCCTTTCCCATCTTTTTCTCTCTTCCTTTTCCATCTTTCCTTCCACGTTATTGCCTCTCTATAGGAGTTGAGTTTCCGGAGCCTGTGGATCCCTCCGCAATTACTGGGACCAGGGCGACCGCAAGGCTTTCTACAAGGCACTGGCCACGCGGCGTGTGGACCAATGCTGGAGACAAGGAGCGGACGCAGGGGTTTCCGCAGACATGCACTAGCATCCTCGTAGAAGTGCAGGGAGAGGAGCGCTGCCTGGCTAAGAAAGTGGATGCGCATCCCATGCACCCAGGTGGATTAAGTACCAGCAGACGTCCAAATTTAGCCGCCCCTAGCCCGGCCCACTAGTTGCTGCCGCTGTAGAAACCACTCCAGCAGCCGCCTCCGAGCGGCCGGGAGCCGGACACTGCGCAGAAAAGTCCGAGAGCGCGGGGCTCCCGCCTGGCTGATGAGCTCTGCACTCAGCATGGTGACGGCGCGAAGAGACTGCGAGGCTACTGGACCAGGACTCTTCCCCGACGCTCACAGACGCTCCTCCGACGGCGGGACTCGCTTCTGCCGGTTTTCCCCCGCGCCGACCGGAGGCCGAGGCTTTCCAACGTTCACGCATGCCCGGGACCCGGTCCACCCAGGTAACTCAGGCCTTGCCTGGTGCATCCCGCACAGCCCGGGACCCCAAGGCACAAGTTCTTCAGTTCCGCAGCAGGTTGCTCCTGGGAGCGCCCTGATCCCTCTCCATCCCTGGCCATCTACCTGCCACCTCCCGTCCTCCAAGCTTCCGACACCACCCACCACAGGAGCGGCCACCACGCCGCTCTCTGCAAAAGACAAGAGGAAGAAGGTAGACAGAAAGGAAGGAAAGAAAGGAGGAAGCAAGGATGGATGGGAGGATTGCAAACGGAAATAAAATCTGCAGTCGTATTCAGAAATTTACTCGAGCTTGAGAAAAACAATGTAAGGAAAGAAAGGGAGAGGTGCACAGAGTGGGAATCCAGCCTCCTGCCGGAGCCGCAGCAGCGCCCTGGCTGAGGAGCTCCAGGGAGACGGGAGTCTGGCGTCTTCTCTGCCACTTACCTAGTCCCCTGTCTACAAAGCTAGTGATCGTATTCGCTGACTTGGAGGACTGGAAAAAACTGGCGTTGATGCCCAGCTTCTCGGCGATGGAGTATGTCCTGTAGATTGACAGCATGTACTCGTGAGGCACCACCCGCGGGCCCCTGCCGGGCGGCTCCTGTGCCTGGGGCTGCTGCGGCCGCCGCCGCCGGGGCTCGTCCTGCCGCCGCTGCTGTGGCTCCTGGCGCTCCGGGGGCGCCCGGTCCGCGGCACTCTCTCGCGGCGCCCGAGGTACCTTCCCTTCCTTGCGGCTTCTCACGTCCTTGGCGGAGCCCAGCTCAGAGGACGAAGAGGAGGAGGAGATAGACGCCTGCTGAAAACCGGGAAAATCCCACAGGAAACTGATGAGGAAGACGGCCGAGAGCAGGACCCTGGGAGTATCCATGGCGAGAAAAAGACTGCGTCTCCCGACGAGGCGGCGGCGCGGGGCGCGAGAGGCGCGGCGCGGCTGGACAGCGGCCGGGGCCCGGCTCCTCCGGCTGACTCCAAGTGCGAGGAGCCGGGTCCCAGCCACACAAACCCGGGCCGTGCCACGCCCCCTCCCGCCCCTAGCCGGGAGGGGAGGGGACGGAGGGTGGGAGGAGAGGCCGGGAGGTGTGGGCAGGAGGTGTAGGGGGAGAGGGGCCGCCGCGCGCCGGTGTGGCAGAAAGGCGCAGCGCCCCCGCGGGACGCGTGCGGGGTTGCCGGCCCGAGCGCTCAGCGCGGGCCGCAGGCGCAGAGCTGGGGAGGGCGGGCGCAGCTGCCCCACGGCGAGGGAGGAAGGGCCGCCAGCAGCGCCAAGGCCCCTCGCCCTCTCAGAGGCTCGGTTCCTCCGCAGCGCCGCGCCCGCCCTCGGTCCTCGCCCGCCCTCGGTCCTCGCCAGCGCCTCCACTTTCCTCCGATAGCGGGAGGAAGGAAGCGGCGGAGGCGCCCCCCAGAGACGGCTTGGAGCAGGCGCCTCTGCTGCAGGCTGTGTGCTGGCTCCGGTCGGTGGTTCCGTCCTTCCTGGGCCCCAGTCTCCAGGCTCGCCGTGTGCTGCCCTCGGGGGCCAACCCAGAGCCACCGAAGCCTCGCGAGGCGTCAGGCGCAGGGCCCAGCCCTGAACAGCCCCATTTTCTCAATGAGGTACCGCTCTCCACAAGGCAAGGGTGTCTGTTCCCGACCCTCGAGGTCAGGAAAAGGCCACGAGACTTTAGAATCTGGATCGATGCTAAAAGCTGCTGCGCTCCCGTGCAGGCCGCAGCCTCTCCTCTCGCAGTCCCCAACTAATTGTGACGCTGGCTTTAGCCGCTTCATTTCTCCTGCGTCTGCTCCCCGAGTCCTCTTCCCTCTGGCTGTCTGCCCCCCGCCTCCACTGCATCCCCAATTTCTCGCTCTCCCCCCCACCCCGCCTTCGGTACTTCCTCCCTCCCCACGTTCCTTCTGCATTCCAATCCCCTCTTTCCCCAGCCTGCATTTCTTCTCACACTGCCCTCCCATCTCTCTCCGCCTTCCCACCCTCTCCTTCCCCGGCCCCCTCCCGGTCCAGTACACCTCTGCCTTTGCAGCTCTTCCCCAATGTGTTTCTCTTCAGCCCAGCTCGCCCCATCACGAGTTTCCTTTATCTGAGCTGTGGTGGCACAGTGGTTAAAGCGCTGGACTGCTAACCGAAAGATAGGCGGTTGGAACCTACCAGTCGCTCTGCGGGGGAAAGATGTGGCAGTCTGCTTCCGTTAAGATTTACAGCCTTGGAAGCCCTGTGGGACAGTTCTACTCTGTCCTGTAGGGTCACTATAGGTCGGAATTGAACCCACAGCAATAGGTTTGGGTTTGGTTTGGGTCCCTAGATTCCCTGTGTCTGTCTTCCCCGCCCACTGTCTTGCTCATTCCGGGACCTGAACACCTGAAGATCAGGCGAAGGGCTGCTCTTCTCTCCCACAGTACTCTGTGCCTCTAGACTGCTGTCAACATAGAGTTTTCCTGCACGTTTATTCGGGCCTCAGGCACTGATCATAAAATGCCTTCTGTTAATCATCCCCAAAGTGACTATTTTCACTTTCACTGATGTAAAATAAATAAATAAACAAAGCTCAGAGAAGAGAAATGAATTTTCCAAGGCCACACAGCCAAGATGTCATACAGCCAAGGGTAGAACCCAGGGCTGGGACCCCAAACAGCACGGGCGAGCCCATACAGCATAGAAGAGTCCATCCCTGGCCCAATCTATTCTATTTCTTGCTCTTTTCATTACCTTATGGCTTTATTTGATCTCAGATGATTTTCCCCTTCCCCACACTGCTTTTTTGTTGTTGCTGCTGTTGTTCCCAGTCTGTCTATTCCCCTCCCTCTCACTTTCCTTCCCCTCTGTCTTTTGCTTTTTCATCCTTTCTTTTTTTTTTTGGTTCCTGCAGGGACCACTCAGCTAACTGCCTGCCAGGGGAGGGACTTTTGCTCCCCTGGTCTCTTCATCCCTCTCAGCACTTCTGAGCTTTCCTAAGTTCTGGGGTATGCCCTCCACCCTAGGCGCTGGTTTCCCTCAGGTAATGGCAAACACCCACAGAGAACTTGTGTGTCAGGCACAGTTCTAAGCCCTTTACATATATTATTTCATTTAATCTTGACAACAATCCTATGAGATAAGTGCCGTCATTATCCCCATTTACAGGCAGGGAAACTGAGTACCAACATCACACTGCTCCAGAGCCTGGGCTCTTTACCACTGGACTATACAGTTTGGCAGGAGTCCTTGGGTGGCACAAACAGTTAAGCGCTCCACTACTAACCACAAGGCTGTTCAAGTTCAAATCCACCCAGAGGTGCCTCAGAAGAAAGGCCAGGTGATCTACTTCTGAATAGTCAGCCCCTGAAAACCCTATGGGGCACCGTTCTACTCTGAAACACATGCAGTCGCCGGGCGTTGGAATTGACTCCTTGGCAATTGGCCCTATCCCAATCCTGGAGCCCTGATGCCACAGTAGTTAAGAGCTATGGCTGCTAGCCAGAAGGTTGGCAGTTCAAATCCACCAGCTGCTCCTTGAAAACCCTATGAGGCAGTTCTATTCTGTCCTATAGGGCAATTCAAATCTACCAGCTGCTTCTTGGAAACCCTTTGGGGCAGTTCTGCTCTGTCTTATAGGGTCACTATGAGTTGGAATCAGCTTGACAGCAATGGGTTTTTGGATCCCAATTCTACTTATGTCCCCTAGTTTTGGTTTCATGATTATCAAGTTCTGAGACCTTAAGTCTGTCACTCAAAGGTGCTCTACCATTCCGTTTACCTTTTCTCCCTTCCTCTCTCAGTGCTTTAAAAATAGTTTATTATTATTTACTGAAGTAACAACATAAAAGGAAATAGAACTAAAATAAAAAACACTGTTTCCCATATTTTTTTCACTACAACAAATCAAAGCGTTTTCACCTTTAGGGGTTCCCTTCCATTCCTTCCTTATATTGGTACACACGTCCTTTTCATATTATTGCAATCCAAGGATAGATACATCAGGTTATATTCTTCCCTTGTCACTTAACATTATATCCAAACATATTTGCTAGTTCTTCTTTCCATTTTTTTAATTTGGTTTTGTTTTACTGCCAACCCTATTTCACTCATCTCCCTTCTGTGTACCTCTGCCCTTCCCCACAGGCCTTCATTGCCCCTCTCCTGGCCTGCACAGGCCACTTCTACAAATCCACAGACTAAAAACTCCCCCATTTCTCACTTGCAGAAGCAACACTTCTCCTTCTGCCCACCCATCACCACTGTGATGAACACGGTTCTGTTTAGCCTGCTCTGCATCTCACTGTGCACATCTGCCTCTCCAGAAGCATCCAGGAAGACTTCCTCCTTGTGGTCTGTCTCTATTCCTCCCTTACGGAAATGAACACTTGTGGTTTGTGTTATCAGTATTTTAATTTCTATCAGTATGGAGTCTGGCTAATGATGATTCATGGTTTCAGACCCTCCATCCAATAAGAATGTTTCCTGCCTACAGCTGCAGCCCTGCTTGCTCTCCCTTCATTTTGCCCACAGCAATTATTATCTCCTGCAAGGTATCAATAAACAGTAAATAAAGTAATGAGCCTATTTCTGGTGGCTTCGGATTTTTTAGCACTAGCTGGAGTCACGTGGAGCAGTAAATGATACTGAGACAGGGACCACAACGGATGTGGTCTGTTGTCTGGGCTTCAGGATTCCTCCGGGGCAGATATTAGCCTTCTTTAGTCTTACCAGCCTCAGGTCTATGCAAAGAGAGGGGCTGTCTGCTCTGTGCTTGAAAGGGCTTCAAAGATCATTTTCCAGGTGAGGAAACTGAGGCACAGACTCGGTGGAGAAGACCTGAGGTCTCAAGCTAGTCAGAAATATAACCAGGAATAGGAACCAAGTCTTTCTGTATCCTAATCCAAAGTTTATCCTACAGTAAAAAAATCATATTTCAAATTATCATTGCAATGGTCCACAGTAATGTATAAAGCCTTATCTCTCCCTCCCTTGTGGGTTTGTTTCAAATAGAAATCCACCCGAATGTTAACAGGGCTATGCAAAGGCTTTTGCCGTGTGTGTGTGTGTGTGTGTGTGTGTGTGTGTGTGTGTGTGTGTGTGTGTGTGTGTGTGTGCGCGCGCGCACGTGCTTTGTAAAAATAAAGACACATAGAGCAAACTGCTGGTCAAAATCTCCCTTTGAATCTTCACTGAATGTTTTGAGTATTTGAAATCATGCTATAGAATTCAAACTTTCGGTCTAATCTCAGATCCCCTCGGTAATTTCCTCAGCAGTTTCATTCATGAAGAACACAAAACAGGGCGAGAGGTTCTTGAGCTGAAGTGAGAAGGTACGGTGTGGGCTCCTTTAGCAACTTGACCATGGCATTCTTCTCCTGGTTAAATTTTTTCTTTCCTTTCCAAAATAGATGGAAATACAGACAACTGTGCAGTGTGGTATGTCCTGCCCCCCTGTGGATGCTGCGGGAGTTACCTGTGGAAAACCAAAACCCAGGTTGGACAGGGGCAAGTTTATTGGCACTTTGAAAGTTGAGCAAGAGATAGTGGCATCTACTAAGATCATTTTAAGGAATTAGAGAGTCATACATAAGATGTGTGGAGCATTTGGCCACAAACATCCGTAAATGAGAGATCTGCCTGCTCAGATGGAGGACCAAAAGCAGAATTGTCCTGTTCCTATCTCAAAGCTGTGCTGTTATTGTTTTTAAATTATTATTTTCTTTTAACCTAGGGAGAGAGAATTCTGTTAAATAAAGAATTTTATCTCTTTGATTATTTCATTGTTCACTAAAGTGTCATTTGAAAGGCAGCTTTTATAAAAGTGTCTGGGGATATTTGATTTATAGTATGTTTATAGGACCCCTGGTGATGCAGTGGTTAAGCACTCAACTGCTAACCGAAAGGTCAGTAGGTAGGTGGTTTCAGGGGCAGATTAATCAGTAAGCACGGTATACAGCAGCTTACAGTAAGCAAGTTACACAAGGCTTAATTGTGCTTACTTACTAATCTGTAGTGTACAATTTCACACGGTTTTCACGTGGTGAATACTTTGCTTATTGGATAATCCATTCCTAGGCGGCTCAAACCTACCACCTACTCCGAAGGAGAAAGATGTGGGGTCTGCTCCTGTAAAGGTTACAGCCTTAGAAACCCCGTGAGGTTGCTCTACTCTGTCCTATAGGGTCGCTATGAGTCAGAACTGACTCAACGGCACCTAACAACAACAAGATGTACTAGTGCCTGAAATTTGCACAAATGTAGTCCCTTATTTAGTTTAAAGGACTGTCTCCATAAGGCCCCAGTTAAAACACAAACATTATCTAGCAGGATCTCCATTCACATTTTACTATCACCGTTGCACTTTGGGGGCCCTGGTGGCCTCAGTGGTTAAGAAATAAGGCTGCTAACCAAAAGGTTGACAGTTTGACTCCACCAGCCACTCCTTGGAAACCCTATGGGGCAGTTCTATGTTGTCCTATAGGGTCGCTATGAGTTGGAATCGACTCGCCTGCAATGGGCTTGGTTTTGTTTTGTTTTTTAAATTGTACCATTCTGAATAAATTGATAAACTGATAGGGTGATTAGATTAGCTAGCTGTCACCTATGTGGTCTAAAAGAACTGAGACTTAGGAATAGTTGGTTTTGATTAAAAGAAGCCTAATGACAAAAAAGGACTAGGGCAAGGGTTTTAAAACTCTGTGCCGTTGAGCCCTCGAGCCTCTGGCAAGAGGAATAAGGAGGAAACCAACCAACTGGGGCTCAAGTTGTCCACAATAGCTTCAGCCTGAGCAGTCCTGCTTTTGTCTGTTTTTGACATTTCATGCATGGAAAGGTCCCTCAAAAAAAAAAAAAAATCAAAAGCCATTGGCTTAGAGTACTTAGCCAAGTTCCTGAAATGGCAATCAATGGTGAAGAAGGTACAGAGTCTCGAGCAGCAGGAGGGAAGCTGGGAACTCTGTTTGCTTCAGCGAAGTGGGGGAAGAGGCAAAAAAGCATGAGGAGAACATGTTTAAGACAAAACTTGTATTCTTCACAACTCAGACGAAGAGGAACCAGCCCCTTTAGTTCCTCCTGCTTTGTCCAATTTCTTTGCTTGTTTTGTTTGGTTGTTTGGGCACATCCATTCTTTCACAGGATGATTTACAGACAAGTTAAATGAATGGAATGAAGAGCTGTACCAGATGATACAATACTCATAACCTCTCTGGCCTTCAAATTCCCACTCATCTCAGCTGAATGAAGTATGACTCAGAGATTCAGTAGGTCCGACCCAATGCACCAGTATAACAGCACTGAGGATGGCAGGAAATCAGAGTTCAAGTTCCAGATATTGAAAGAAGCATGAAGATTCATTGCAGGATCGTATCAGTCCAATCATTGTTCCCCGTCAGTTCAGAGGCTGCTCCAGTCATGCTGTAGTTTGCCAACATCAGCAGTTCTTAAAGTATGGCCCTCGAATCAGCAGCATGAGCATCACCTGGAAACTTGTTAGAAATGCAAAGTCTTAGGCCCCACCCAGGTCTACTGAATCAGAAACTTCAGGGTTGGAGCCCAGCAATCTGTGTTTTAAGAAGCCCGAAGCTGATTCTGATGCATGCTGAAGTTTGAGAACCACTGGCCTACATCATGAAATAGGGGCAAGATACTGCCAAGAACTTCAAGAAATGCTTTGATTTGTAAGGGAAAGCTGTAAAGAAAATGCAAAGTATGCAACTTTATTCCCAAATTAATGATTCTCATTCCTAATGAGCAAGTAATTTTCATTCCCCATGTGAACCAGGTGTACCTAATTGCCTAAGACATACCAGGCCAAATGTGGCTAGTCTGGCCTGGTCTTTAAAAATAAGTGAGTCAGACCTGCTTAGAATCTGGAAGGGAGACAGCAACCACATCAGAATGGAGGAGACTGTAGACATCCTTCTGTATACTATGGATGCTAAATGAAATTGGAGGGGCTTTAGAGCCTTGGGTTTGGATCCCAGCTGTCACTTACTAGATATGTGAATTTAGTGTCTTCTGATTTTAGTTTTATCACCTCAAATGGAGGTGAAAGTACTTCCCTCTAGGTTTTTTTGGGAAGATTACATGAAATAATGTATGTAAATTCTTATGACAGATCCAAAAAACCAAACCCGTTGCTATCCAGTCGATTCTGACTCATAGCGACCCTATAGGAGAGAGTAAAACTACCCTATGCGGTTTCAAGGAGCACCAGGTGGATTCGAACTGCCGACCTTTTCGTCAGCAGCTGTAGCTCTTAACCAGATAGTAATAATTAATCGTTGTTGTTGTGTGCCACTGAGTCGATTCCGACTAATAGCAACTGTTGTGGATTGAATTATGTCCCCCCAAAAATGTGTGTATCAACTTGGCTAGGCCTTGATTCCCAGTATTGTGTGGCTGTCCCCCATTTTGTGATGGTAATTTTATGTTAAAGAGATTCAGGGTGGGATTGTAACACCCTTACTAAGGTCACATCCTGATCCAATGTAAAGGGAGTTTCCCTGGGGTGTGGCCTGTACCACCTTTTATCTTATAAGAGATAAAAGGAAAGGGAAGCAAGCAGAGAGTGGGGGACCTCATACCAGGAAGAAAGCAGTGCCAGGAGCACAGCACATCCTTTGGACCTGAGGTTCCTGTGCTGAGATGCTCCCAGACCAAGGGAAGATTGATGACAAGGACCTTCTTCCACAGGTGACAGAGAAAGCGTTCCCCTGGAGCTGACACCCTGAATTTGGACTTGTAACCTACTAGACAGTGAGAGAATAAATTTCTCTTTGTTAAAGCCATTCACTTGTGGTATTTCTGTTACAACAGCTCTAGATGACTAAGATAGTGACCCTACATGACAGAGTAGAACTACCCCACGGGGTCTCCTGGGCTGTAATCTTTACCGGAGCAGATTGCCAGATAACAGATTGCCAGGTCTTTTCTCCTTCCAAGCCACTGGTGGTTTCAAACTGCAGACCTTTCAGTTAGCAGCCGAGCACTTAACCATTGCACCACCAGGGCTCTTACAAATTATTTGGATTCTTTAAATATCAAAGAATTCTCTGTAAAAGAAGCTCTCAGTCTTTATAGTTTTGCTCTGGAACTGAATTTAAAATTTCAATTTAACTACTTTTCATGTCCTCTTAGGAATTTTTTGTTGTTGTTATTAAATGTCTCTAAACACATGAGAAGAAAGGGCTAAGCTTGTTTGACACAGCGAGCTTTTACTGTATTTTACTGTGAATTTGTGGCAACACTTCTATAGTGATTCAGCATGTTTTATGCTTGCCCAAATATTCTAGATTAAAACCACATTGCAGTTTGCTAATAGGTACTGGGATACTTAAAGTGAGCAAAGTACCGTTCTCAATGAGGGTATGGATGCGCGTGAGAATGATGATGATTAAACTCTAGGAATGGTTTTACCCTTGTCAAATCTTGCATAGAAAATTACAGTTATGTAGGAAATTGTCTTTCCTGTTTAGGATCAGATTTGGTTTGAAAAATTACTACCAACTTTGTAAACATTAAAATAGAAGCAGTAAAGATGTGAAATTTCACACAGGGGATCTACAATGCTTGGATAATTATAAGCATATGGTTACTTTACATGAGATCCCAGTTAAAAGTGTATTTACTAGGACTCTGGGAAAACAGAGGTTCTCAAATTCAGGGTTATTTACATGCACTGAGAATGTCACATTTACCACCAATTTATCATAATCTATTTTACTAAATTGTATTAGCTAAACGATCGCAGGATCTGTTGTTTATTGCTCTCCTGTCTATTTGTTAACATACCAGGTTTTACTTGTCAAAGAAATTGCAAAGAGCAATTAACTACTTAATCAAAAGTGGAAAATTCTTTCCCAATTGGTGTAGAAGCAATTTCATAGCTTTTGTGTAAATATTTATGGCATGAACCTGAACAGATTGGCTTCAATACATTCTAGTCAAATAGAAATGATTGGTGTAACAATTACATTGCATGTGCTTTTTAAATTTGGACTTAAAACTATTCCATAGTTTATATTAATACTTCAATATGTGTGTTCCTAGGAATTACTAAAAATAAAAACAAATTTGTTGCCTATTCATTTAGGATTAATTAGATGAAGACTTTAAATCCAAGAAATGGTTAAAATTTCACTTCAAAATTGGTAAATACAGGATGTAGGAGTTTGAAAATTTAGTGTAAGCCCTGCCTTTTCTCGAAAGTCTTCTCTCCATGACTTTGCTTCTCAAATACTAAGATTATGAAATGCCACAGTTACAAGTTATAATGAATTGGTCTTAAAAACAAAGTACAAAACATTTAATAAGACAATTCAAGAAATGCCCGTTTGCAAAATAATGTGCCTAAAAGACGAAATCCTTCTAGACAGTTTGTTCATAATTTTTGGCTTTTTGACCTCTCCACACAGACTTTGTTAATAGGCACTGCTGACTGTGATTTTATACAAATGTGATTTGCACACAAATGTCAAGGGGAAACTTTTTATTAGTTCCCTGGAGGTTAAAATTCAACTCCTCTTCACCTCCTTAACTATATAGTGTGTACTATCCCCAATTCTTCTTCTTATTTTTCCATAGATAAAACCATCTCATAAATGACAGTTCTGGTTAGAATTTGCCAGGTGAATTCAATTCTATTGAAGGACTAATATGTGAAAGATTTTTTTAAAGTATTGTTGGAAAAGTTGATTCCACAACTTCCTGGTGTGTTTGTTTCAATGCTTAACAGCCCTCAAAGTAGGAAAAAAATTCTGAAATACATAAAATTTATTTTTGTCCCTTCTGCTTTCTCCTACCAGGATCTTCAAAGAGCCATGGCTGCACAACAGTTAAGCTCTTGGCTGCTAACCAAAAGATTGCCAGTTCGAACCCACTCAGTGGTTCCGTGGGAGTGAGACCTGAAGATCTGCTTCCATAAAGATTATAGCCTAGAAAACCCTATGGGACAGCTCCTCTCTGTCACGTGGGGTCACTTTGAGTCAAAAACAACCAGAGTCATTATTTTCCCAGTGTCTTCTTTCTCCCAGCTGTCAATGCCTAATGCCCACTCAAAGACTAAATTAATTCCAGGCTTAAGCTCTCAGAAGTATACGTATTTTAATAAAAGATTCTTGAATGCCCAGAAGTATTCATGTCAAAAACTATGTTTTGTTTTTTTTTTCAGTAACTGCCCAACCCTCTCTTCCCTCCCACCCCTTGTTGTTGTTGTTAGGTGCCAGGGAGTTGGTTCTGACTCATAGCAACCCTATGTACAACAGAATGACACTCTGCCTGGTCCTGTGTCATCCTCACAATTGTTGCTATGTTCAGTGGTTTGAACCCACCAGCCTTGGGAGAAAGATACAGCAATCTGCTTCCATAAAGATTTACAGCCTTGGAAATCCACCACTGGTAACCACTAATAAACTTTGTTTTCTATGCATTTGCATATTCTAGGTATTTCATATAAGTGAGATCATACAGTGTTTGTCCTTTTGTGTGTGGCTTATTTCATGTAGCATAATATTTTCAAGCTTTATCTATGTTGTAGCATGTCTCAGAAATTCATTTCTTTTTATGACTTAATAATCCTGGTTGCTTCAAGTGTTTCAACAGGACTCTATTTCAGGAGGTAGCATATGATCAAAAACTGACAGTATTGAAGGAAGAAGTCCAAGCTGCACTGAAGGCATTGGTAAAAAACAAGGCTCCAGGAATTCATGGAATACCAGTTGAGATGTTTCAACAAACAGATGCAGCACTGGAAGAGCTCGCTTGTCTTTGCCAGAAAATTTGGAAGACACTTACCTGGCCAACAGACTGGAAGAAATCCATATTTGTGCCCATTCCAAAGAAAAGTGATCCAACCGAAAGCAGAAATTATTGAACAATATCATTAATACCATACACTAGTAAACTACGCTGAAGGTAATTCAAAAATGGTTGCCGCAGTACATAGACAGGGAACTGCCAGAAATTCAAGCCAGATTCAGAAAAGGATGTGGAATGAGGGATATCATTGCTGATTCAGATGGAACTTGGATGACAGGAGAGAATACCAGAAAGATGCTTACCTGTGTTTTATTGACAATGCAAAGGCAATCAACTGTGTGGATCATAACATGATGGATAACATTGCAAAGAATGGGAATTCCAGAACACTTAATTGAGTTCGTGAGGAACATGTACAGACAAACAGGCAGTTGTTTGAACAAAACAAAGGGTTCAAAATCAGGAAAAGTGTGTGTCAGGGCTGTATAATTTCACCATACTTATTCAGTTTGTATGCTGAGCAGTAATCTGAGAAGTTGGACTAAATGAAGAAGAATGCAGCATTAGAATTGGAGGAAGACTCATTAACAACCTTCCATATGCAGATGATACAACCTTGCTTGCTGAAAGCTAAGAGGACTTGAAGCACTTACTGAGGAATATCAAAGACTATAGCCTTCAGTATGGATTGCACCTCAACATAAAGAAAACAAAAATCTCACAACCAGACCGATAAGAAACATCATTAATAAACAGAGAAAAAGTTGACTTGTCAAGGATTTCATTTTACTTGGATCCACAATCAACACCCATGGAAGCAGCAGTCAGGAAATCAAACAATGTATTGCACTGGGCAAATCTGCTGACAAAGACCTCTTTAGAGTGTTAAACAGAAAGATGTCACTTTGAGGACTAAAATGTGCCTGACCCAAGCCATGGTATTTTTGATCACCTCATATGCATGCAAAAGCTGGACGATGAATAAGGAAGACCAAAGAAGAATTGATGCCTTCGAATTATGGTGTTGGAAAAGAATATTAAATATAGCATGGACTGCCAGAAGAACAAACAAATCTGTTTTGGAAGAAGTCCAGCTAGAATGCTCCTTGGAATCAAAGATGGCAAGACTTCATCTCATGTACTTTGGACATATTATCAGGAGGGACCTGTCCCTGGAGAGGGATATCATGCTTGGTAAAGGAGAAGGTCAGAGAAAAAGAGGAAGACCCTGGATGAGATGGGTTAACACAGTGGCTGCAACAGTGGGCTCAAACATAGCAAGGATTGTGAGGATGGTGCAGGATCAGACAATGTTTTGTTCTGTTGTACCTAGGGTCACCATGAGTCAGAACTGACTCAAAGGCACTTAACAACAACAACAACAAGTATACGGTCAATGGCACAAATGGTTTGCACTTGACTATTAGCCAAAAAGTTGGCGGTTCAAACCCACCCAATGGTTGCACAGAAGAAAGGCTTGGTGATCTGCTTCTGTAAAGACTGCAGCCAAGAAAACCCCCTGGAGTGCAGTTCTAATCTGAAACACATGGGGTCGCCATGAGTCAGAATTGGGCTGTTTTTGTTTTGTTGACTGTGTGGCCAAAGCAGCGGTTCTGGAAGCACTGCCTTCTTAAAGGCAGAGGATGAAACCTAGACTCAATAGTTGTCAGATACAGCCATGTGTTCACTGAATCTAGTCTTCAGGAATTTTTTAGTTCTGGTCCCAGCCACTTCACCCTATAAAAAGCAGTCACTGAGATGGAACGGAGTGTATTTCCATTGATTGAAGAACTCTAACATTTTAATGTTAAAGAACAATTGAAGTTGCACAAACAGTGGTTGATCCACTCATTAGCAATCTAAAGAGAGTAATAAGGGCAAGGAGATGCTAAAGGCTGCTAATGAAGCCCGGAAACTTTAGGAGTTTACCTCCAGTCATTTCCACTTTCCTAACCCTCTGAGACTTTCCAGTCAGACCTTTCCCACCATATGCCCTCTTTCTGCTCCTCTCAGCTCTCATTGTTCCTGCTCCTGGCCTTTCTCTCTCTTTTCATTTCCACTCCCTCCTCTTTCTTCCTACCTTTCCTTCTTCTCTCCCTCATTCCCTCTCTCTTCCTCTTCCTTTAACTAGAATTTGGAACTGAAGCATATTTTAAGCTTTTACTTTCACATTGATCTTAATTTAAGCACCAGATGAATTGAACCATATATATTCCTCTTTAAAAAAAAAAAAAAAAAAAAAAAAAAAAACCTACCACTTGAAACTAATCTACTTTTCCTTTCATTAAAATGTGGCCCTTGATAGATTTATTTTCCCATAGTGACCCTGAAAGGAAAACAAAAAACAAAAACCCTATCTCTCCCATAAGGATTTTATCATTTGGTATTTGTTTAAACATAGCATCAAATAAACACTGATTCCTGTATCTGTGCTTTTTTATGGTGGGGTGGAGCTACCATTCCCTTGCTGCATTCTTGGAAGGTTTAAATGGCTGCAGTGTATTCAGTTTGATGCTTTCTTAGAAGTTAGTTCATATTTTAGCAATATTAGCCAGTACTCAACTTGCCAAGAATATCACTTTAGTAATATAATACAATAATATCTGAAATTATGACTTTAATGCCAAAGGTCCCTCTAGTGAGCAGTTTTGTTTCCTGGCATTCAAGGCTTGCTGCAATCTAGTCCCAACTTCATCTCTCATTACTCTCTCTCTCTCTATATATATATATATAGATGTATAAAATTTTAATAGTTTTTTATTGAGTTTTTGGTGAAGGTTTACACAGCAGTTTAGGTTCGTATTCAACAATTTCTATACAAGTTGTTCAGTGACATTGGTTACATTCTTCAATACACATGAATATTCTCATTATTTCCATTCCGGTTGTTCTGTTTCCATTAATCTAGTTTCTCTGGCCCCTTCTTTACATTCTCATCTTTGTTTTAAAGTAATCGTTGACTGTTTAGTCCCATATAGGTGATTTTTTACAGGAGCACAGTACTTATGGACGATATTCATTATTTTGTGAGCGAATTTGTTATTTAGCTACAAGGGGTTAGTTTCGATTCAAGGGTTGAAGAGTATCTCAGGGCAATAGTCTCAGGAAGTCCTCCAGTCTCAACCAGTCTAATAGGTCTAGGTTTTTTTTCTTTTAGGAACTTGAGGTTCTGTTCCACATTTTCTCCCATTCTATCAGGGTCCATCTATTATGCCCCTGATTAGAGCAGTTGGTAGCGGTAGCTGGGCACCATCTAGTTCTTCTGGTCTCAGGGTAGATGAGACCATGGTTCGTACAGACTATTTGTCTTATAGACCAGTTTCTTCTTTGTGTATTTGGTTTCCTTCTTTCTCTTTTGCCTTGGACGAGTAGAGACCAATAGCTGTATCTTAGATGGCCACTTGCAAGCTTTCAAGACCCCAGACAATTCTTACCAGACTAGAATGTAGAACATCACTTTATTAACTATATTATGCCAATTGACTGAGATGTCCCACAAGACTATGGGCCTAATCCTTCAAACCCAGAAAACCAATCCCACAAGGTGTTTGGTTGTGTCTAAGAAGTATCTGTAACTGTGCCTACTATGTGCTTTATTATACGTATGAACATATGTGCATACAGTCACATAGGCCCATTACTCTTGAGTACAAACCTGGTAGTTGGGCCATGCCGAGTTCTGAATCCCTCTGAATATACATACTCTTTCCCACCACCCACTTCCTGCACACACACTGCACCTCATCTGGAAGGCCTGCCGGCCTGCCTACCTACCTTCTTTCTGCTGGTCTGCTTGTAACTGTAATGTTGTTGTTGTTAGGTGTCGTTGAGTTGATTTTCGACTCATAACAACCCCATGTGACAGAATAGATCTCGCTCATAGGGTTTTCTAGGCTGTAATCTTTACAGGAGCAGATTGCCAGGTCTTTCTCCCGTGGAGCTGCTGAGTGAGTTTGAACACCGACCTTTTGGTTAGCAGCCTAGCACTTAACCACTGCACTTCCATGTCTCCTTTGTAACCACAATAGATATATTTTATAGTGTCTGCCTCTACCACAGCTCCTGATGTGTCCTGCAGTGGGAGTGTAAGCAGATCTGAAAGATAAAGAAGAACACCTCCTGTGGTGATTTCATTATCAGTTTTCCTGTGCACCTCCCATCCCCAACCACCTCCACGGTACATACACACACTTAAACACACCTCTTCCCAGAGTAAGAAACATTGTTAGGGTTTGTCCTACAGAAGTAGTATTTCTCTAGGGCGAAATTTCACAGGGATCCCTCGGTGGTGCAAACTGTTAACACACTCAGCTGCTAACAGAAAGGTTGAAAGTTGAAGTCTGCCCAGAGGCGCCTTGAAAGAATGGCCTGACAATCTATTTCTGAAAAATCAGCCATTGAAAACTCTATGGAGCACAGTCCTACTTTGACACACACGAGGTCACCACGAGTAGGGGTCAGCTCAATGACAACTGGTTATACATCACAGAGCTCACTCTCCCAACAAGCTACAGAGGTGATAACTTAGCGGGATGCAGGTTTGAGAAACTCAACCATCAAGACAAGGAGAATCACATAAAGTCAAACCTAGAAAGGCCTAAGAGATTACCCAGGTTAAAGTGCCCAAAATAGGCAGTATAGAATAATGTACAGGCAGCCCAGGCACAAAATCTTGGCTCTACCTTGAAGCTATGCAGCCTTGAATGTTACATAACCTTTTCTGGCCTTAACTTCTTCAGCTATAATGTGGGGGTCATATGGTATCTAACTTACAGGTTTGCAGTGAGGATTAAACGAATTCATGCACGTAAAACCCTTAGAATAATGACTGGCACATAGAACACATTTAATACATCTTAACTCTTCATATTATTGTTATTTTACAAATGAGAAAGATGGGGCTCAGAATTGGGTCTTGTGCAGACTCTTCCAGTTAGGGCCAGAGCTCAGATGAGAAACAGTGTCCCCTGACTCCCAGTCCAGTGCTCTCTCTGTTCACCAGGTAATAGACGTGTGGATGCCCCTTCATGATAGTTCAGGGGTCTCTAAAATAGAGAATTTTTTAAAGGATGACTAAGGTGGAGCCCTGGTGGCACAGTGGTTAAGAGCTCGGCTGCTAACCAAGAGGTCGGCAGTTAGAATCTACCAGCCGCTCCTTGGAAACCCTATAGGGCAGTTCTACTCTGGCCTATAGGGTGGCTATGAGTCAGAATTGACTCAGTGGCAAGGGGTTTGGTTTTGTTTTTTGATTTAAGGTGGCACAATGCTTAAAGCACTCAGCTGCTAACCAAAAGGTCCACGGTTCAAACCTACCAGCAGCTCTGAGCAGACCTGGCAATCTGCTCCCATAAAGATTACAGCCTAGGAAACCCTATGGGCAGTTCTACTCTGTACTATAGGGTCACTATGAATTGGAATCGACTGGACCACACACAACAACAAACGGATCAGGAGGAGGACCAATCAGAAAGCAGAGCTTCCAAGCTACCAACGCCTTTTTCTAAGCACTATCCAGGCATGCTGAATTAAAAATGAGGTGACAATTTCAATATTGTTAGCCAGTGCCAAATACTCTAGCTTACAGTGTTTTACAAACTGCCAGTTGTGACACCTTAGTAGACTATGAGATCGAAGTAATAAGTCATGATCAAAAGTTTTTGAAATGAAAGAATAGGGTAGAATAGGAAATATCAGAATGCCTCATGCATAGTAAGTTTAAGTATTACCTTGTAAAACTTACATTTGAGTTGTGCTCGTGTGTGTATGTTTGTATGCATGTGTTGTGGATGGTCCCATAAAATATACTTCTTACTAAGGGATATGATTAAAATTTTCTTTGAAAAACACCTCTATAGAAAGATGCTCTAGCACTTCTTAATGTGGCACACAGCTTATCAGTTTACCAGTTGCCGTCAAACTGACTTCAACTCATGATGACCCTGTGTGTGTCAGAATAGAACTGTGCTCCATAGGGTTTTCAATGGCTGATTTTTTGAAAGTAGATCACTAGGCCTTTCTTCAGAGACATCTCTTGGTGGACTCAAACCTCCAACCTTTCAGTTAGCAGCCAAGTGCATCAACGATTTGCGCCACCCAAGGATTCTCACACATAGCTAGAAAGTAGGAAATCGGTGAGAAACAATGTTATGGTTTGAATTGTGTTCCCCCAAAATATGTGTTGTAAATCCTAACACCTGTACCTGTGATTGGAGCCCTGGTGGCGCAGTGGTTGAGTTGGACTGCTAACCAAAAGATCGGCAGTTCGAATCCACCAGCCACTCTAGGGAAGAAAGATGCGGCAATCTTGCTTCTGTAAAGATTATAGCTTTGGCGTTATGCTGAGTGAAATAAGTTGTCATGGATTGAATTGTCTCCCAAAAATATACGTCAACTTAGCTAGGCCATGATTCCCAGTATTGCGTGGTTGTCCACCATTTTGTTATCTAATGTGATTTTCCCGTGTGTTGTAAATCCTACCTCTATGATGTTAATGAGGCAGGATTAGCAGCAGTTATGTTAATGAAGCAGGACTCCATCTACAAGATTAAGCTGTGTATTAAGCCAATCTCTTTTGAGATAAAGAAGACAGAAGCGAACAGAGAGATATAGAGACCTCATACCACCGAGAAAGTGGTACTGGGAGCGGAGCTCATCCTTTGGACCTGGGGTTCCTGCATGGAGAAGCTCCTAGACCAGGGAAAGATTGATGACAGGGACCTACCCCAGAGCCGATGGAGAGAGAAAGCCTTCCCCTGGAGCTGACGCCCTGAGTTCAGACTTCTAGCCTTCTAGTCTGTGAGAGAATAAACTCCTATTTGTTGAAGCATCCACTTGTCATATTTCTGTTATAGCAGCACTAGATAACTAAGACTTAAATCAATCACAAAAGGACAAATACCGTATGAGACGACTATTATAAAAACTCATGATAAGGTTTACACAGAGGAAGAACAATCTTTGATGGTTATGAGGTGGGGAGGGGTGGGGAGGGAAAAACACTAACTAGAAAATAGATAAGTGGTAACTTTGGTGAAGGGTAAGACAGTACACAATACTGGGGAAGTCAGCACAGCTTGACCAAGGCAAGGTCATGGAAGCTTCCCATAGATATATCCAAACTCCCTGAGGAACCAAATTACTGGGCTGAGGTCTGGGGACAATAGTCTCGAGGGACATCTAGCTCAATTGGCATAGAATAGTTTATTATAAAAAAGTTCTACATCCTACTTTAGTAAGTAGTGTCTGGGGTCTTAAAAGTTTGCGAGCTGTCATCTAAGATACTCCTCTGGTCCCACTGCATCTTGAGCAAGCGAAAATGAAGAAAACCAAAGACACAAGGGAAAGATTAGTCCAAAGGACTAATGGACCACAACTACCACAGCCTCCACCGGACTGAGTCCAGCACAGCTAGATGATGCCTAGCTACCACCAACTACTGCTCTGACAGGGATCACAATAGAGGGTCCTGGACAGAGCTGGAGAAAAATGTAGAACAAAATTCTATCTCACAAAAAAAGACCAGACTAACTGGTCTGACAGAAACTGAAGAAACACAGAGAGTATGGCCTCTGGACACCTTTTTTTTTTTTAATGTTGTGCTTTAAGTGAAAGTTCACAATTCAAGTTAGTCTCTCATACAAAAATGTATACATACATTGTTATGTGACCCTAGGTTCTCTTCCTATACTGTGACAGCACACTCTTCCTTTCCACTCCAGATTTCCCGTGTCCATTCAAACAGCTCCTGACCCTCTCTGCCTTCTCTTCTCACCTCTGGACAGGAGCTGCCCATTTAGTCTCATGTATCTACTTCCAGACACCCTTTTAACTCAGTACTGAAGTCACTCGTGAGCTTCACCCTTCAGCCAAAGATTAGACAGGCCCATAAAACAAACAAGAATACACGTAGCTCAACCATGTACATGAGACTAAATGAGCACACCAGCCCAGGGGCAAGTATGAGAAGGAAGGAAGGGACAGGAAAACTGGACTGCTCGAAATGGGGAACCCAAGGTTGAGAACGGGAGAATGTTGACACGTTGCAGGGTTGGCAACCAAAGTCACAAAATAATATGTGTATTAACTGTTTAATGGGAAACTAATTTGCTCTGTTAACCTTCACCTAAAGTACACACACACACACAAAAAGATTACAGCCTTGGAAACCCTATGGGGCAGTTCTACTCTGTCCTATTGGGTTGCATTGAGTCAGAATCTACTTGAAGGCCATGGGTTTGGTTTATACCTGTGGTTTATAACCCTGTTTGGGAATAAGTTTTCTTTGTTATGTTAGTGAGGCAGTATTCATGTAGGGTGTGTCTTAAATCTATCTCTTTCTAGATATAAAAGCAGATTAAGCAAACAGAGGAAGAAGCAGAGATGGGGGAAGATAGACGCCAAGCTACATGAAGATCTCCAAGGAGCCAAGGAATACAAGCTGAAGAGACAAGGACCTTCTTCCAGAGTGGACAGAGAGCCTTCCCCTACAGCTGCCGCCCTGAATTCAGACTTCAGCTTCCTAATAGTGAGAAAACAAATTTCTGTTTGTTAAAGCCACCAACTTGTAGTATTTCTGTTATAGCAGCACTAGATAACTAAGACAAACAACAATGTCCTTAATTCCTTTGGGATAAATGGTTGCATCAGAGAAGGCCTTTTCTGTTAATCCTCTTACCCACTTCAACCATATCAGTTGTTCCAGGAGAAAGGAGGAGCAAGGGGTGAGGGGTGGTGTGGAGGCACTCATCACTGCTGCAGTCCTCCGGAAACCTATCCCACTGGCCAGCCAGGCCCACAGCCCCGACCATAGCCTTCAGATTTCCACCAGGATGACTGCATTGGTCACATGATTGATGGCTGAAAAAACATGAAAAGCATCAGCTTAAATGAAAGAAGAATTAAAAGCTGGAGTCAGCGTCTCTGAGGATAGAGCTCACTCAAGGAAGTATGTTAACAAGCTGATGTTTCCTTAAAGGTTGTCTGCAAAATGTGCAAACTGACAAAATGTTTACACAATCCCTAGTACTCCCTCAGCTGGGTTTACCTTTACCAAATCACCCTGATTACAGTTACCACAGTACTGTGGCTATCTTTCTTATGTGTCTGGAGATGAAAGAAAGCCAATAACTGAGGGCAATTAACTCAAGTTGCCGTTCTCCTTCACAAAGAACTGAAAGACACCTTCACAGCAAGTGTTCAATGTGATGATTTCACTTGAGAGTCTCTGTTTGAGAACTCAGATACATAGGCAGCAAACTTCACCTCGTTATTCCTCTACTTCCCCCCCTACCCCATCAAATCACTGTTTTTGTAATTCATTAGTTTAGAAACTCAGTCAGTACTATTTAGCCTCAGGGTACACTAACAGGTGTTAGAACCAGGCGGCTGAATATCTATGTTGTTACTGTCGTTGTGTGTCATTGAGTCAATTCTGACTCCTAGCGACCCTCTGTGACCAAATAGAATTGCCTCATAGAGTTTCCTAGGCTGTAATCTTTATGGAGCAGATCGCCAGGTCTTTTCTCCCACAGAGCCACTGGGTGGGTTCAGGGTTGGATTACCTAGTAAGGAAGGTAAGCACGGGCTTACTTGGGCTTGCTTACTACTCTGTAGTGACTGATGTGGTGAAATCCATGTGAAATTGGTCACTACAGATTAATAAATAAGCACAAATAAACCCATGCTTACCTTGCTTACTAGGTAGTCTATCCCTGTCAGGGACTGTGAATTTGAAAAGAGAGTTTGATTCTGTAGAAAGGTGCTGTGGGGTTGGGAGAGAGATGCCAGCCATATCTAGAAGCATAATCTTTTATGTGGTGAAAAATGTGAAATTGTTCACTGCAGATGATCTGGTAAGCAAGGTAAGCACCATGCTGATTGGATAATCCGCCTGTTCTTTCAGTTAGCAGTCGAGTGCTTAACCATTGCACCACCAGAACATCTATAAGGAAATAATTCATAATAATAATAAAATCCTATTAGAAAATGCCTAGCTGAACACCTGGAAGTTACTAATGTGAGTCAAGGGTCAACTACCTGCATGTTGGTGAATCCTCCTGCTTTGTGGGGGCATTCGTTCTTTAACATTTAACTTTAAAACACCTGGAGCCGGGTGAGACAGTACACAATACAGGGGAAACTAGCACAACCTGTACAAGGAAAGGTCATGGAAGCCCCATAGACACATCCAAAGTCCCTGAGGGACT
>NW_004443945.1:22135270-22155966 GCF_000243295.1 Trichechus manatus latirostris | reverse complement strand
AAAAAAAAAAACACCTGGAGCCTCCACCCCACTTAAGGTGGGAAAACCAACCTCCTCCATGTTCCCCAGTATTTCTGAGTATTCTTGGAGGAGTATGTCTCCCCTAGTTTCCTCTTACCCCAATATCCTGTTTTCATTGAAGTCTCACCTTTATCTACCCTTCTGCAACTATCTCTTCATGCAATCTTGCCTTGAATGCAGTTATTACTCGTTTGACTTCCTGTTCCCCACAGCACACAAGGATGTCACCTACAGCAGGTGGGTACTGAAGGTGTAGGAAGGTTAGAATGCTACATGGCCCAGTAGATGACTTAAAAGGTAACATAACACATCTTTTTTTTAAACAGTTCTCATTTGGACCCACTTCTGGGACCTTCTTACTGGCCATTTCTACTCTCCAATGCCTTGGCCTCTGCCATGCTTCCTCGGTCCTCTTTCTCTACTGATTGTCCCGGGAATCTCAAAATCTCCTTTCTTTATTATATAGGTAAGATCAGCTCCCTGTTTCTTCCCCTGCTGCTGCCCAAGAGACAAGGCCCGTTTGAAGGCCTTACAAAACAACAGTCAACCATACTGGCCAGCCTCCATTCATTACATATAGAAGTCTGCCAAACATTTTATAATTGAAAGCTTATTTTTTCTTCGTTATCAGGTTAAATTCTTGTGTAAGGCATCCTTATCCTGATAGGAAATATGCTGCCCAATCTTTACAGGAAGAAACAGATTCAGTCAGATATTCTAAAAGTTTGTTTTTAACAGCATTTTTCCTCTTCTCACTATTATGGATACTTAAACTGTCTTGGCTCGGAAATGGATTTTTAAAATATGTGACATTTAGAGTTTGTACAAACCAACCATGTTGAAATAATTTTCTGAGCAAGGAAGTATGTGCTCAGACTTCCAGCACCTCTTAATGATGCATTTTGTTACTGCTGTTATTAATGATATTTACTAGCCAACCCAATGCATTCTCCAACCTCCAACATGAAGTTCAATGTAAATCAAATTGGGGCTCCTTAGTATCTAGCTATTTAGCCATCTACCCTACCCACTTTTCATCCTGGAAGAAAACCCCTTAAACAAACAACGATGATTGAGTCTACAGGCCTTTAGCTAAACTAGTCAGATGTACATTTCTACATTTGGCTGGCCTGATTAACTTCAAGGCAAAAAGTATAAACTGGCCAGGACAATGTGCTTTAATATACACACACGCATACCCTAAGCAGAATGCTGATATAGATACCCCAGCTTCTCCACATCTATTCTTGCATTGTTCTGGCTAGAGATTTTAAAATAAGCATTAGGAGATTTGGTTCCAAGTTTATTCTCTGTTTAATTACTTGTGGTCTATAAGAAGAGGATCCAGCAGCTAATCTCATCTTTTCACAATAGTTATGTAAGTATAACTTGGCATTAAAAGTATCTAGAGGCAATACCATAGGTTTCATATTGGGAATCTTATTCCTGAAAAATAATTATTTTAAAAGCCTATGCTCCAACTATTGCCCTGAGATAATCTTTAAACCTTAAACCAAAAATATCCCCTGAAGTCTTCTTAAAACCAAACAATAGTTTAGCTTAACTAGTAAAGGATGTCTGTCTTGAGCATTATGCTCTTTTAAGATCTGTTAATGGATCAAATTGACCACAGCAGCTTGAAAGATTAGATAGGAACTTTGGGGGGCAGTGAGTTTACGCTAATGGGGAAGGAATAACTCAGAAAAGGAGTGTGAGAATGGTTGCACAACTCAAAGAAAGTAATTAACGTCACTGAATTGTACATGTAGAAACTATTGGTGTATTTTTTGCTGTGTACTCTCAACAACAAAAAATAAATAAATTATTTTTTAAAAAGCCCGTACTCCAAATTTTAGGTAGACTATAAATCTCTTGTTTATTATAAGTCTTCATAATTTTATCCATTTCAGTGTTGCTGGTATGAATTGCCACATCACCTGATGTCCAGATAAGTTCTCATCTCTTTTTAGTACACAAGTAATCATTTGTACTACCACCTGCCCACATTAACAGAACATCCAGTTTCTCTTATACTCTACTCTTACCTCTCTGACACCCCTAGTTGAATGGTTTATTGGGACTTATTGGATCCAGACAATTTAGTACCACTCTCTCTCTCTTCCACATTTTACCCTCAACCAAGGTTGCTCCACATTTGGGTTCTCTGGTGTGAAGCATTTAGGTTTGTGCTCAGGCATTGTTCCCAACTCTGCCCTTTAACAGGATGTCAAGAGTGGCTCCCAGACTCAGATATAGACCAGACCAGGATAAACTGTTCCAATATGACCCATAGGCTCGTTTTTCTTCATGTGAGTCCCCTTTAAGGGCCCTTAGAGTTCCTTTGACCAGTAGACTTTAGGTGAGACCATCTCCATCCATCAGAAAATTTCTAATCAAGACCCAAGGGCTGTGTGTCTTGATCTCTTTTACTTCTAGGGAGACTTCTTTATTCCTACACATATTTTCCACCCTCCTTCCAAACCGCCAGATCTGTTTATTAAGGAGTATTGGGAAGAGCATCTTTGCTTGGTCACAAAAAGTCCTATTACACCTACCCCAAGGCCAGTGGATACCTACTTACATTTATGTAATTGAGAAGGACTATCCTAGTAACTCTTCCCTGGTAAACAAGATATGCTTCTCAGGGACAGGCTGTGTCCACTACATTCCAGAAGCAATAAGCAAGTTCCCTTGCTGAACAAAACATACTCATAATAAAATTTTAAAAATTAAGTTCCCTCTTTTGGTCTTCTTCTAGTAGGATCCAACTAAAACTCACATTAGAGTTTTAGGGGAGAAATTCTTAATAAATACATGTTGGTTTCAAACAGAAATGTTAATGTATGTGAGATATAATGCTTGTGCCTGGCACTTAATAAAACTTTAGCCAATTTGTCAATCTCCTCCCCAGTCTATTCCTCCAGTAGTAGTCCTATTATTTTGTTTACCTAGTGCTCTTTACCCCTTCTTCTGGTAATAGAACATTCCTTCTTTCAGGAAGTCAGTCTTCTTCCACTCCAACAATGTGGTGTGGTATGACAATTATTGTACCCCATCTCCCACCCTCGCCATGAGGATGGACACAGAACATAGGCGGTGCTAGTTATAGCTTACCCCAACCCCATCTTCTGCGATTGTCTTGGGTTGGGCAAAGACAGATGCTAAGCCAATCAGGAACTTTCACCAAGATTTTTCTAAAGGGAGTTCTCTCTGATGGCAAAGTTGAAAAGATGTCAGCAAGAACTGCCAGCAACCTTGGTTGACAGTTCGTGGTCTGAAGAAGAAGAATGGAGCCCATATCCCAGGGAGGCTGAGGAGAGAGGCAAGAAAAGAGTCTTGATGTCATAGAGTCCCTAATTCCTACTTCTGTCCATCTCTAATTCATCTCTGCCCTTTTAGTCTTAGTTGGGTTTCTGTCACTTGCAACCAAAAGGGTCTTGACTAGTACAGAAGTTGGTTCCAGCCTTGAGGAACCAACCCCAGAGGTGCCCCAGTTCTGCCCTCCTGAATTGGGACAGCCAGGTGCTCTTTCAGTTCTATAAGTGACACCAAGTGTCATTCTAATGAATCCCAATTTTTGCTTAAGTTTTTTCAAGTTGAATTTTCTGGATTCATTTCCTCTTTCTTCAATTTCTCCATGGATCAGAGGCCCTTATGAAGAAAAAATTGTTTCTACTCCTCCTTTAGAGAGACATATAATCTATTTGGGGCCCTGGTGGTGCAGTAGTTAAGAGCTACAGCTGCTAACCAAAAGGTTGGCAGTTCAAATCCATCAGCTGCTCCTTGCAAACCCTATGGGGCAGTTCTACTCTGTCTTATAGGGTCACTATGAGTTGGAATTGACTGGATGGCAATGGGTTTGTTTTTTTTTTTTTTTTTTTTTTATCTATTTAGTTGTATGACTACGGCCAAGGAGAAAAAAAGAAACACCTTCTCTTTCAGGACCAAAGGAAAAAAAGGGGTGTCAGCTGCTGGGGGCAGGAAGAGAGTCTGTCCTACGCGCTGCTGATCATACTCCCTCACACAGTCCCCAGCACATACAAGACAGGGGATAAATCTGTGCTGAATGAATGAGTGCATGATTATTCATAGAATTACTGAAGAGAGGGGCACCTCTAACCACTCCATGCTGAGTTAGCTCTCTTCTTATGTTTCTGTAGAACTGTTGACATTCCAGTCCTTATTCTACTGTACGTCAATCGCATTTTACATATGTTTATCTCCCACAAGACCATGACCAACCTCAGGGCAAAGAACCATGCCTAACTTATCTCTATATGGGTGCATATGGAACACAATGGCAAATGTTGCTGCTGTTGTTAGGTGCCTTTGAGTCGATTCTAACGCACAGTGACTCCATGTGACAGAGTAGAACCACCCCATAGGGTTTTCTTGGCTGTAATCTTTAGGGAAGCAGATTACCGGGCCTTTCTCCTGAGGTGCTGCTGGTTAGGTTTGACCCACTAAACTTTTGGTTAGCAGCTGAGTGCTTAACTGTTGTGCCACCAGGGCTTCTTCAATGGCAAATAGCCAGTATTTAATAAGTGATTAATTGAATACTGGATGAATGAATAGTCTGAATTAGGAATTTCTTAAAACTTCATTTTTATTATTTTCAAAATCATAACCACTAATAGTGTTTCCAAGTGAATGTCCTCCTGAGATCTGGCTTTTTGGCCCTGTGAGACACGTTGATAATAAACTCTATTTACACTCAACAAAAAAGTAATGCACCAAAACCTTATCACACCCCCTGAGATCTTGTTTGCAGTTTTCATTTGCTTACCAAGTGCTTTCTCCACAGCCTACTCTGGCTCAGCCCAGATTGAAAAAGATGACACATTCCAAACGGAAGGACCTCAGATGGCTGTTTATTAATCCCTGTGGTGGGCAGCCTGCAAACTGAAGCTCTGGGAACAATATAGGTAGTGGGGTGACTCCATGGAGATGTTGCGCCAGAGAGGGAGAATGAAGATTCTACCACTTGATTTTGAGATGATGAATGTGGCTAAAACGGGGGAAAAAATATTGCCATTGAGTTGATTCCAGTTCATGGCGACCCCGTGTATTACAGAGTAGAACTGCCCCGCAGGGTTTTCTTGGCTGTAATCTTTAAGGAAGCAGATCACCAAGCCTTTCTTTCACAGTACCACTGGGAGGATTCAAACTACCAACTTTTTGGTTAACAGCTGAGCACAAATTGTGCCACCCAGGGACCTCCAATCAAAGTGGCAGAGCCTGGAAAATTAAAGTGGCAGAGCACTGAAATGATTTAAAAGACTTCCCAACCCTTCACAGAAGATCCCGTTTCTCATTCCCAGAATTGCTATTCTTTGACCCTGATGCCTGGAATTATCTGTCCATCAGCTCCTTGAAAACGATTTAAACCAGCCTCCCAGTTACTTATTCATTTTGAGATTGGGCAGAAAGGAATCAAGGAGGTTCTAGCCTATTTTACAGCTAGTGACCTTAATTCACAAGAAAGAGCCAAGTTCTCTATGTCTGGATCAAAAATACTCGGTTTTATTTCGCTGCAGCCCACGTCTCAGGTTTTCATTCTGATAGGAGCCCACAAGTCTAGAATCAGGCAAGGAAGCAGGCTAATGGCGCCACCTAGTGTTCCGACAGCAACATGAGTCTTTCTAGTCCACCGACTCCTGCACCAAACCCGTTGCCGTGGGGTTGATTCCGACTCACTGCGACCATATAGAACAGAGTAGAACTGCCCCACAGGGTTTCCAAGGAGCGCCTGGTGGATTCGAATGCCGACCTTTGGTGAGTAGCCATAGCTCTTAACCACCACGCCACCAGGGTTTCCAAGTCCTGCACAAGGATGTGAATAAAGACAGCCGCCTGAGACCCGGTAGGTCTTATTCTTGTCTGGAGGGCAAGAGGCTGGGGCACTGCTGCCCTGGAAACTTGGTCTGGTAGTCCAGCATCGTCTTGGAAATTTGATGACTGTGAGGAGTTTGATCAATCTGGCCTACATTTATGTTTCAAAGCATAAAATGTCTGTCACTTTCCCCATCACACTGGGGAGAATAACATCTAACCGTGTCACACTTATGATTGTCTCTTATGTTCTGACTGAGACGTGGCTGAAGAGAATTTGTGTCGTGTGCACAACGATATTGGATGTAAAATGGTTAAACGCTGAAACGCTTTGGGTCCGGGGGTGGGGCAGGTGGGAAGAGAGGAACGCATATTGGAGATGCAGGGGGTGTCCTATGGCTTCTGTATGTCTGCATGAGGGGGACCCCATCATACAGCTGGCCATCCCTCCACTCAGTGATTCTACCCACCAAAATGTATCTAAAATACTTCCCTCTAGTACTACTAGCCAAAAGGTTAGTGGTTGAAACCCACCCAGAGGCATGTTGGAAGACAGGCCTGGCGATCTACTTCTGAAAGGTTGCATCCTTGAAAACCCTATGGAGCAGTTCTTCTCTGCACACATAGGGTCGCCATGAGTTGGAATCGACTCCACGGCAGCTACCAACAGTAATTAATAGAAGCAGAACGTAACCTGGCCTACTTCCAGAGCCTTCATTCTTAGTCTACATACACCATTATGGGAGGTTTCCCATCCAAGAGACTGAGTGGGAGTGGTAGGGTAGGAGAGCTGGACAGGGAGTCCTTTCTGATGATTCTCTCCTATCCCTCCTGTGGCCTGATGCAGCCTGATAAAAAACTCGAGTGCATGTGGAAGGAGATGGGAGTCTTAACCCAATCCTCTCTACCTCCTCCTGAAACAGGATATAGGGCAGGAAAGCAACATTCTTGCCAAGGTTCTCCAGGCCAAGGGAAAGTTCCAGCCCCATCTTTGCCCCACCCCCGCCCATGACCACTCACACTCACCTTGCACTTTGTGGATTAAAATGACTTTTAACACATTCATCATTTCATTTGCTCTCCCCACACCCTTGTTACCAGCCTCTGTTCCTGGGTCCCACCTCCATTCAGTGCCAGAGACCCCTATCTCCTGTAACCCTCCAGCCCTTTCACCCACTCTAAATGGCTTCCCTTGCTACTCCAGAGACGCCACACTCCTCAGAGTACCTGGAGGGCCTTTCGTGGTCTATCACTCCCGTCCCCACAACCTGCGCAGCCTCGTCCCGCCCTCCTCCACACATTTCACAGTTCCTCAATTCCTGCCATCTTCTTTAGTCCCCAACACGGCATTCCCTTTTCTAATTTCTGCCCTCCCACAAGTCATGCTTTACGCCTGGGATAACCCCAGAACCCATTCGCCATCAAGTCAGCTCCGACTCATGGCGATCTCATGTGTGTCAGAGTAGAGCTGTGCTCCACAGGGTTTTCAGTGACCGATTTTCCAGGTCATTCTTCCAAGGCTCCTCTGGGTAGACTTGAACTTCCAACCTTTCGGTTAGTAGCCAAGTTCGTTAACCATTTGCACCACCCAGGGACTCCATGCCTAGAGTAACCTGCCCCAATCTCCTTTTCTCTGTCTGGGAGTCTCTTTATCTTTTATCCAATGATAAATGATAAAGGCTGCCATTTCCTATGTACCAGGCACCATTTGGACCATTTCATTCATATTATCTGACTTCTCACCTATGGGGTGGATACTATCATCATTTCCATTTTTCAGATGAGGAAACTGAGGCAGAAAGACGTTAAATAACATCCCCAGTGTTCCACAGCTAGAAAGTGACAGAGCCTGAATTCAAGCTAGCTCTATGACTCCAAAGTTCATAGCTCCTAACCGTCATATTACACTGTCTCCAATACTAGTCATTAGTGGCTGTGTGATAGCACAAAGCCCACCTCTGTGACAAGTTCCCCAGTACTCCCCTGCAAGGTCAGTAGATTTCTTCCACTTCTCTTCCATGTACCCTTTGTACTTACCGCTATAACAGAATTGTGATGGGATATTTGGCTCCTTGAGTCCCTGAGTGGTGCAGTTAATGGGCTCAGCTGCTAATTGAAGGGTTGGTTGAAGGTTCAAGTCCACCCAGAGGCATCATGAAGAAAGGCCTGACAATCTATGACCAAAAAATCAGCCATTGAAAAACCCTATGCGGCACAATTCTACTCTGATAAATCAGAATCAACTCAAAGGAAACTGGCTGTAACCCCAAGCTCAGCTAGCACAGCACTAGAACTTAGTGGGTGTTCAATAAATGTTTGCTGAGTTAATTTTAAATGAAGACACAAGGCTCGGGAAGGTCAGGCAGATTGCCTGGGTTACACACCTGGTAAGTGCTCAAGCTTGAGCTCAAGCCCAGGTTCTGATTCTACACGGAATGCTCTTTCCTCCATACCTCACCCCTGTATTGTCCAAAAAAGGGGCTGGAATTTCTGTAGGAACCCCAGACCGCTTTGCAGACTTGCATTTTGGAGAAATGGAACCAAACTTGGATATCTCTTGCCTCCAAAGAATAGAGAGTGGCCATGATAATTTTAAAAATTCTTAAAAGCCTCTTTTCTGTACTGGCCTGATGACAAATGCCTGCAATTCTATTTAAAAAGTCCTTTCCCTATAATATCCTGCCCTATAAAATTGCAAATACCTTAAAGGGAAGACCAGCATAGTAAGCCTTTCTAAGTTATCCATTGTTGTTGTTAGTGTTGTCAGACTGGCTCCGTCTCACGGAGACCTTATGTGTGACGGAATAAAAAATTGACCGTCTTCATGGTTGCTGGTATGTTGTGCCCATTGTTGCAGCAATTGTGTACATTCCATGTTCTGTTTGCTAATGCATGTTTGCTCTTGTCACTTCTTGTTTTGAGTGGTACCACATCAGCAAAAAAAGTCCCAAAGGCTTTACTCTATCTGTGTCATTAATGTTGACTCTACTTTGCGGCGGCAGCTCTTCCCCAGTCATATTTTGAGTGCCTTACAACCTATGGGGCTCATTTTCCAGCACCATATAAGACAGTATTCTGTTGTGATCCATAGGGTTTTCATTGGCTAATTTTCAGAAGTAGATCACCAGGCCTTTCTTCCTACTCTGTCTTAATCTGGAAGCTCCACTGAAACCTGTTCACCATGGGTGGCCATGCTCGTATTTGAGATACTGGTGGCATAGCTTCCAGCGTCACAGCAAAATGCAAGCCCTCACAGTATGACAAACTGACAAATGGGAGTTGGAAGTTGTTCATACCTTGGTGTAAATTAGTTTAGCCACCACTTTCAACAGAAAAGTTTGCTGACTGCTGGTATTTAACAGACTGGAGAAGAGAACGAAGGGTCCTGAACAAGAGGCACGACATGGAGAGGACAGTCCCCTGTCAAGGGCCCTGATCAGAGCAAGGGCAGGAGGGCTTTGTCAGAGGTAGGGGCACCAGGAAGGATGAAAGATAGAGTTTAGTTTGAGATACAGTGGCTAAAGCAAAGTTGGAGAGGACTCCAGAAGGGTTCAGTCTCTATGGATAAAACCACTAGTGGCTTAAAAGAGATTGATGGATTGATAAAATCACCAGCTTCAGGTAGCTGAAATATCCGGAGTTTCAAAAGGCAAATAATGTTTAACATATCCATTAAAAAAAAAAAAATAGTTGCTGTCGAGGCGGTTCCAATAATGTCCACTTCACTCTGGCCCCTGCTTCCCCTACAAACGAGAGCATGTTGGTTCATTTTACCAGAATTACTCTAAGACCCCTTCTGTTTCTCTAGCTCCTCTAATCCTTATCTTCTGTCTTCCTGGTACCACAACACCCAGCTGGGTTTCCGCTCCAGAACCCTGGCTGTTGGATTTGCTACCCCAGCTTCAACTCTCTACTCGTCAAGGACACAGTTCTGAGTTTCTTCCCTCTAGCTTGACACATCACAACTTTGATAGATCTGCTCAACCTTGTGCGCCTTGATCAAGCCTGGCTGGTCCTACTCCCACCCCTCATTCCTGGGCAGAAGGGGGATCCTATAGTGATAAATAATAGCCATAATCCTGTAGTGGACTTGACTAACACTGTTAAACAGAAGACCACTAGCTATATGTGCAGTATGGTGCCACCTGGTGGCTTGGAGCAACCTCAGGGTGTTCTCAGAATCAGGGTCTCCCTCTTGATACAATATTCAGCTATTTAATGTTCTGGGAGAATCTGGAAATTGATTATAATGATTCTGTTTACACATATACATGCATGTGCACATGCACACATATACACACACACACATATATACACACACACAGGCATTTTGGTATTCCCAGGGCTATCTCTAAGAGAACATGCTTTTTAAGTATGTGTAGATCCACATATGGTTACATTTCTCTTCCTGAGACAGGCTTTGATAGCTCGGTGCAGGGAGCGGTGCCCACAGAGAGTTTAGGATTGGTGACTCCCAAGTGAGGAGTTGGCCAGCTGCTTGTGTGTCCTCTCTAGATGCCCAGCATCGTGAGCTGAGCTCACAGACCATCCCCTCGGGCTCATGGAACCAAGTAATGACGAGGCTGGGGAATAAGACTTCTCTACTGGGCTTCCTCCATGTGGGCACTGGAGCCTGATCTTGGCTTGGCCATTGCTACCGAGGATTTGTAAGCCACAAGAGGTGTCTTTAAACCACTAGTTCTCCATCCTGACTGTACATTAGAATTACCAGGGGGGCTATATTAAATATCCCATCACTCAGGGTGCACGTCAAACCATTTAAATCAGAATCTCTGGGGAGTGGAATCCAAGCATTTGTATTTATTAAAAACTACGCAAATGATTTTAATGTGTAACCAAGGATGAGAACCACTACTCTAAAGAAAGCTGTGGCTCCAGTGATTACGACCATTACTAACATCATCATCATCTCTGCCCTCATTCATTTAACTTCTTGCCCCATCCTCCAAAGTTACATGTTTTGACATAATAGAAAAATTACTTGGCTGGGAATAAGGAAACTGGGTTTCTTTAGATTCCATCGCTAACTAGCTGTGTGGTCTTAACTAATACGACAATTACTAATTTTACCGAAGATAATAACAACAACAATGATAATAATAATAACAACAACTTACATTTATTACAACTTTACTGTGTGCCAGAAGCTGTGCTAAGAGCTTTACACAATTTCACTTAATTCTCACAACCACTCGGTAAAGTCAGCATTAGTTTACAGAAAATGAAACTGAGGTTCAGAGAGGTAAAGTCAATTGTCCAAGATGGCAGAAAAAGTAGCAAAGTCAAGATTCAAACTCAAGCTGTCAGACCTAGAAACCCATGTTCTTACCACTCTTCAATCCCACCTCCTTAGATAACTTGCCCCTGATTACTGAGCTGGTAAAATAGAGAATACAAGACTTCCATCCAGGTCTGCCCAACTTCAAAGCTCACCCTTTAACTAGTGTACTGTACTGTCCAGGCCATTGACATAAAAGTTAAATCAGATTGGTATCTCCCCTTCTGACCTACTCACTTTCCAGAAAGAAATGTGGGCGACAAGGAGAAAATAAAAATCCTGGCTAAAGTAATTTAAGTGGCTTAATCCAGTGAAAATGGTCTCTGGGTTGAACTACAATTCAAGGGACAAGAGAGTGAGTTCCCTACCTAACTGTTCAGGGATTTCCATTTGTATGAAGAAAAACACAATTCATAGGTAAGATTTAAGACCAGAAACTGCAGGTTTTCAGACGGGTTAATTTTTCTCGCACTATATTCCATCTGGCAATAGCAAACGGAGTCTCTGATTTCTTTAGAGACCATAAAAAAGTATATATTTGCAAAATCAATGTTTCCTTTTCTGCCATTTCACCTGATAGATAAACACAACCCCCCACCCCAAAATAGAAATTACATGGTACTTTTAGATTGCCTCCAGAAATATGTACATAGCAATGTCTAAACTCATCAGGCACTTTAATTCGAAAGTGTTCTGGTATCCTGGGCCAGAATCCCGTGGAATGCACATTCAAATGGTTCCTGGGAAGCTTCGAGGACATCTAAAGCAAGGTCTGAAATTGATTAGAGCGAGGTATTCCAGCAGAAATGTTTTGCCTGACCTTCCTGGAGGAGACTGTCATCACGCTCGGATGAGACCTGCAAGCCCCCAGCAACTCACACCTGACAACAGGACCTGGTAGGCAGGGCTGGGCAAGAGGCCCACGGTCATCCCAGTGGTATGTGGCCAAGCTATGGGTGTCTCTCCCTTTGCAACCAGGTGAGGAAAGCACCTTCAAAGGCTGTGGTCCAGGGAAATGTCATTTAGACTTATTCTAAGCAGGACAGCGAAAGAGAAGTGTAGTCTTAGGAGGGGGGGTCCCTCAGGAGGTTTACCTCCTCCCTGTCCTGGATCATATCAGCTCTTTATAATGGCGAGGGGGCGGGGACAACAAGAGCAGGGTGTGGGGGAGGGAAAGAAAGAGATACCTATTTTCTTTACCTGCTTCATTATCACTACCAGGTAGAAAGATTGCCTCAGGTAATGAAAAAGAAGACTTCAAGCAGTGCTCCATTTAAGCCAAACTTGGGACTCAATTATTTATTCATGTAATTTACATATTCATACATATTACATGTATACATGTAATTTACATACTAGGTACCTATTTTGGAGGCATTGGGAGTACAGTACTAAACAAAAGACCCTGTCTTATGAAGTTTACAGCCTAATGAGGGAGGTAGACATAAACAAAGTAACCAAATAGATACGTAATAAGCAGCCTTGGTGGCGTAGTAGTTAAAGCTCAGCTACTAACCAAAAGGTTGGCAGTTCAAATTCACCAGCTGCTCTTTGGAAACCCTATCGGGCAGTTCTACTGTGTCCTATAGGGTCGCTATGAGTCGGAATCAACTCCACGGCAGTAGGTTTTTTTTTTTATCTAGTCAATTCTGACTCATGGCGACCCCACAGTTAGCAACTGAGCACATTAATCATTTGCATCACCCCGGGACTCCAAGTTAAAACAAACAATCAAAAAGCAGGGTCAGGGGTTGGAGAGTGCCAGGGCCCAGCAGGCAGACAATCTGAGGACATGAATTCTGAGCAGAAAGCTGAACCAAACAAATAAGTGCACCATGCTCTGGCATAAAGAACTTTCTAGGCAGAGGGAACAGTGAGGGCAGAGGCCTCGAGGTGGGAATGTGCTTGGCTCATTGAGGAACAGGAAGAAATATAAAGGGAAATCACTCCAATCAGGAACCAACTGGGCCAGCTCATGAAAGCTGATCACTTGGATCTAACAGCCAGGCTCTCATCATGGCTTCTTACTACACTATCAGAGCCATATTTTTTTTTTTTTTTTTTTTTAATTGTGCTTTAGGGGAAAATTTACAGCTCAAGTTAATTTCTCATACAAAAATTTATACACACATTGTTTTGTGACATTAGTTGCAATCCCCAAAATGTGACAGCACACTCCCCCTTTCCACCCTGGGTTCCCTGTGTCCATTCAACCAGTTCCTGTCTTTTCCTGCCTTCTCATCCTGCTTTTGGACAGGAGCTGCCCATTTGGTCTCATATATCTGATTGAACTAAGAAGCACATTCCTCATGTGTATTATTTTTTGTTTTATAGTCCTGTCTAATCTTTATCTGAAGAGTGGGCTTCAGGAATGGTTGGTTTCAGTTCTGGGTTAACAAAGCGTTCGGGGGCCATAGTTTTGGGGGTTCCTCCAGTCTCTGTCAGACCATTAAGTCTGGTCTTTTTACGTAAATTTGAGTTCTGCCCCACACTTTTCTCCCTCTCCGTCCAGGACTCTCTGTTGTGATCCCTCTAAGAGTGGTCATTGGTGGTAGCCGGGCGCCTTCTAGTTCTGGTCTCGGGCTGGTGAAGTCTCTGGTTTATGTGGCCCTTTGTCTCTGGGGCTAATATCTTCCTTATGTATTTGGTTTTCTTCATTCTCCTTTGCTCCAAGTGGGATGGAACCAACTGATGCATCTTAGATGGTTGCTCGCAAGGTTTTAAGACCCCAGATGCCTCTCACTAAAGTGGGATGCAGAACATTTTCTTAATAAACTTTGTTATGCCAGTTTACCTAGATGTCTCCTGAAATTATGGTCCCCAGACCCCAGTCCAGCTACTCTGTCCCTCAAAGTGTTTCGATGTGTTCAGGAAACATCTTAGCTTTTGCTTTGGTCCAGTTGTGCTGGCTTCCCCTGTATTGTGTATTGTCCTTCCCTTCACTGAAGTTGATCCTTGTCTACTATCTAGTTAGTGAATTCCTCTTCCCCTCCCTCCCCACCCTCGTAACCATCAGACAATGCTTTTTTCTGTGTTTAAATCTTTTCTTTAGTTCTTATAATAGTGGTCTCATACAATATTTGTCCTTTTTGACTGAATAATTTCACTCAGCACAATTCCCTTCAGATTCATCCATGTTATGAGATGTTTTGCAGATTTGTCATAGTTCTTTATTGTTGCATAGTATTCCATTGTGTGTATGTACAATAATTTGTTTATCCATTCTTCTGTTGATGGGCACCTAGGTTGTTTCCATCTTTTTGTTATTGTGAACAATGCTGCAATGAACACGAGTATGCATACGTCTATTTGTGTGACGGCTCTTATTTCTCTGGGATATATTCCTAGGAGTGGGATTGCTGAATTGTATGGTATTTCTATTTCTAGCTTTTTAAGGAAGCGCCAAATCGTTTTTCAAAGTGGTTGTACCATTTTACTTTCCCACTAGCGGTGCATTGAGTGTTCCAATCTCTTCACAACCTCTCCAACATTTATTATTTTGTGTTGTTTTGATTAGTGCCAGCCTTGTTGGGGTGACATGGTATCTCATTGTAGTTTTGATTTGCATTTCTCTAATGGCTAATGATCCTGAGCATTTCCTCAAGTGGCCACATTGCTATTTCGTCCACAGATCATATCATGGTGATTAAATGTCACTTGCAACTAAGGAGAAATGATCAACCTGTGGACATGCGCAACCAAAATGTGGTATTTTCGTATCACAGAGATACTGTGTATCTATTTAGATAAACAAACAAAGAAACAAAAAACCCAAGCCCATTGCTGTCAAGTCGATTCTGACTCATAGCAACCCTATAGGACAGGGTAGACCTGCCCCATAGGGTTTCCTAGGCTATAATCTTTACGGAAGCAGACTGCCACATCTTTCTCCCGTGGAGCCTCTGGACAGTTCGAACTGCTGACCTTTTAGTTAGCAGCTGAGCACTTAGCCTTTCTATCTAGATACTGTACATATATTTGTGCTTTATGCATAAAAAGAGTAAATACAAAGCTTACTCCTTTTACTCAAGGCAAGGTTAAGATGATTAAATAAAATGTTTAATTTAAAAGTTAAATTAAAAGTCTATTTAATTTAACATACTTTATAACCACATTTTATGAGTAACTTTTAATGTCATTTATTTACTTAAATAAATTGTAATATATCAGATTATGAATACAAATCAGCAACGCATATAAATACTTAATAATAATAGTAATGTAGTCAAAACTTTAAAAAACTACTAAAGACCATATTTCTCCAGCAAAAGAAAAACATTTGAAAAGTTAATTTCTTAAAAATTATTTTTAGTGAACTGAACTTTTAGTTTGATATGAGAAAATGACTTTTACCTTAACTAGCTGCTAAATAATCATTTGATAATGCAGGCTTTTTTTCCTTTTCAGCACTTGGCCTAGTTATGGGTTGAATAACTTTTGTAAAATTAGATAGCACAGTATCAACTATTTTTATTTAATACTCAAAGCCCAAGTCACACACAAAAACACTGAGGATCAAATGCAAATAACATTCTCCAGGCAGCTAATGGCAGCCAGCTGGCCACTCTCACCATATGACTGCAAGTTTGCTCAATCAATGGGGAGAAATGCCTTCATTCACAGTCATCTATTCACTGAAGTTTAGTAGCACTGATCTTGCATACATTTCACGTATCTTCCATGAACTCAATGTCAAGGCTATTTGGGAGATATACAAGAAAACCCACTGAGAGAAATCAAATACTAAGGAGTAAGATTTTGTCAGATAGAGTTAAACTTTGGAGGGCCACAAACCGTTGTACTGGCTAAGATATTTTTGGACCGCCAAGAAGTTGAGAATACAGGTCCTAGACTGTGAGCTCCTTAATCTTAAGATGTCCCTGTCATCTTTTTCTCGTTCATTCACTCTCCCTTTCCCCAAGACAACTATTTCATACCATCTCTTCTCTCCTTGGAGTCCATGGGCAGTGCGGAAGGTTAAATGATTGGCTGTTAACCAAAAAGTCAGCTGTTTGAATGTACCCAGAGGTGCCTCAGAAGAAAGACCTGGAGATCTACTTTCAAAAGATCAGTCATTGAAAACCTACGGCACATAGTTCTACTCTGACACACATGGGGTCACAATGAGTCAAAATCAACTCAATGGTAATAGTTTTTTGGTTTTTTTTCTTCTCCCCTTAAACCACTACCCCCTCCTCTTCCTCACTCTCACTGAAGATCCCTATTCTCATTTCATTGAGCAAAGAGAAGCAATCAGAAGAGAACTAGTTCATTTTAGTACTAGAACATCTTTTGGAGGTGGTGCAGTTATTGGTAATGGCAAGATTTAGGGTGAGATCATGAGAGTCGGTGGTTGAAAGAGGCTGCAGGAAAAGGTCACTGGAGGTGATGAAATCAAGAGACAGTGTGTTGGATGGATTATCTATGTGGATGCTGAAGCCACTAAACACGACAGGAGTTAAGACTCAGAAACTCCTACTTCAGAGATGCTCCGAGCTATCTTTGGACCCCTGAGTCCTGCTTATGCCACAGTACTTTATGATTCCCATGACGTTCTGGCTTCTTATAACAGCAATCCCCATTTCTCGAGCTAGAGATTCCATTCTTGTAACCAAAAAACCACAGCCAGAGTTCACCAGGATTTCCTCATATTTTCTACTCAGAAGTAAAATTTCTATTTTATTTCCCCTGAATTATGCTAGCTAAACCTGGAAGCTAGCATGAGAGGTGATGTTAGGTTGTGTCCTAGGAGTGGACAAGTAGGGAAGACTGCATATCCTCGCCTTGGTTAATTTTCTACAGTAGACCAGTCAGGTAGCACTGGAGTTGCCCTGAACATTATTGTTACAAGATACATGACATCTCCTCTATTGCACAGACAAGCTGTAGTGGCTACAGACCATGCTCTATACATAACGGTCAGCCACGTTGCGTTTTGCAAATTCTACTTTTCAAACTTTGATCTATGTCCTAGATTCCCAAACATCATCCTTTTGCAGAGGAACAACAGAAGGTTCAAGTCAGACCATGCATTTAACAAGACTCTCCTGACTGTGGGACACGATTTATGATGAGTTAAAACTCAATCAAATCACCTAGAAAGATTCATTTTTCAGGGAAAAAAAAAGGGAGAGAAAGGGAGTGAAGAAGGAAGGAAGGAAAAAATACAAAATAACATCATTTGACAAATTCTGCTTCATTAAAACTCATTAGCACATCATTGAAAGTGGTCTGAAATTTTCAGAAATTCCTACGTTTAGGCTGCCTTCAATAGAATATAACCTGCAAGGAGGCATAAAATTAGCTGTCCTTCCAAAATGAAAAGAAATCATTTTCAGAAATTAGCCTCTGAAACGATCATTTAGTCTGTGGCAGATGTATCCCACAGGCTAGAATATCACCAGAATGCTGGTCGTTTCTTCCGTTTCTGTGCAAGAAAACCATGCAACAGAAAGGAATTTATCAGGTGTGCTATCACTAATGTTCTCTGCATGCATGAGTGTCCCTGTGGATTGGCCCAGAGAGCTTAGGAACAGCTGCTTGCTAACAATTTGGACACATGGAACAGATGAACAAGTGTAGCCCATCACAACAAAGAGACAAAATCCTGAACGAAGGATCCCATCATGATCATCGAAAGGTATTTGGCATGTGGGATTCTTGCTTCCCTGCCCGTGATAGCACTAGCATTTGGGAGAAGTATTAGAACCTGAGACTCCTGTGAATTTGTCTGCTTTCCGCTCACCCAGGAGCCGTAAGGGGATTCTGGGCATAAGCCAGAAAACTTACTTATAGATTTCCCATTTCCTAGGACTAGCCATGCCGTAACCTATAGCTTTATGAACCAAAGCAGCCCCAGCCCAGTGAGATACCTGGACTGAGGAGGTTTTGTGGCTTATTTCCAGAAAGCATGTTTAATACACACACACACAAACCAGTTGCCATCAAGTTGATTCTGACTCATGGCGACCCCATGTGTGCCAGAGTAGAATTGTGCTCCACAGGGTTTTCAATGGCTGATTTTCCAGATGTAGATGGCCAGGCCTTGCTTTTCAGGTGTCTCGAGTGAACCTCAATACTACCAACATTTTGGTTAGTAGCTGAGCACTTTAACCTTTTGCACCACCCAGGAACATCATATATAGATATTACTATATATTATATATGATATACATATATACATGACATATATATTTATGACATACACATACATATGTGTATGTGTATGCATCATATATATACTTTTTTCATTCTTCCAGCGCTTGGCAAACATTTAAACTATTAGGTCCTCAGACTTTCTCTGGAGGGGAAGAAGCCAGAAAAATTAACCTCATTTTCTGATGAAAAATTGAGACATAAAAATAGAAGGAGTTTATATCTATAATTATTGGAAGAGAGTGAACACTTGATAGAGAGTTCCTTAACAATGTGGACTATGTCTTATCTGTCTTTGAATCCTTAGTGCTTTGAGGATTAAGAAATAATATATGACCTGAACACAAATTACATGTTCAAGGAATGTTTGTTGAAATTAAATATGTATGCCTACTGTGTGTCAGTCACACGTCTCATTTAATCCTGTAAACCAACGCTATGAGGTAGATGTCATTACCTCTGTTTCACAGATAGAAAAACAAATTCAGAGAGGTTCAATAACTTGCTCAAGGTCACACACAGCTCGTAATAGACCACAGTCTGTAAAGTCAAATCTTCCTCACTTACAAGCCCATGCTCTTTCTATTATGCCATGATACTTCCTTTTTTTTTAAAATTGTACTTTAAGTGAAAGTTTACAGTTCAAGTCAGTTTCTCATACAACAATTTATACACACATTGCTGTGACCCTAGCTGTTCTCCCTATAATGTAACAGAAAACTCCTCCTTTACACTTTGGATTTACCGTGTCCATTCAACCAGCTCCTGTCCCTTTTGGCCTTCTCATCTTGCCTCCGGACAGGAGTTGCCCATTTAGTCTCAAGTATCTACCTGAGTTAAGAAGCATTCTCTTCACAAGTGTCATTTTAAGTCCCATAGTCCAGTCTAATCTTTGTCTGAAGAGTTGACTTCGGGAATGGTTTCAGTCCTAGGTTAAGGGAGAGTCCAGGGACCATGTCTTCCGGGGTCCCTCCAGTCTCAGTCAGACCATTAAGTCTGGACTTTTTACTAGAATTTGAGTTCTGCACCCCATTTTTCTCCTGCTCTGTGAGGGACTCTCTGTTGTGTTCCCTGTCAGGGCGGTCATTGGTGGTAGCCATGCACCATCTAGTTCTTCTGGTCTCAGGCTGATGAAGTCTCTGGTTTACGTGGCCCTTTCTGTCTCTTGGGCTAATATTATCCTTGTGTCTTTGCTGTTCTTCATTCTTCTTTACTCCAGGTGGATTGGGACCAATCGATGTATCTTAGATGGCCACTTGCTAGCTTTTAAGACTCCAGATGCTTCTCACCAAAGTGGGATGCAGAACATTTTCCTAACAAACTTTGTTATGCCAATTGACCTAGATGTCCCCTGAAACCATGGTCCCCAGACCCCCGCCCCTACTACTCTGTCCCTCGAAATTTTTGGTTGTATTCAGGGAACTTCTTAGCTTTTGCTTTAGTCCAGTTGTGCTGACTTCCCCTGCGTTGTGTATTGTCCTTCCCTTCACCTAAGATAATTCTTATCTACTATCTAGCTAGTGAATACCCCTCTCCCTCCCTCCCCACCCTCGTAACCATCAAAGAATGCTTTCTTCTGGGTTTAAAACATTTCTTGGGTTCTTATAATAGTGGTCTCATACAATATTTGTCCTTTTGCAACTAATTTCACTCGGCATAATATCTTCCAGATTCATCCATGTTATGAGATGTTTCACAGATCCATTGTTGTTCTTTATCATTGGGTAGTATTCCATTGTGTGAACATACCATAATTTGTTTATCTATTCGTCCGTTGATGGGCGCCTAGGTTGTTTCCATCGTTTTGCTATTGTGAACAGTGATGCAATGAATATGGGTGTGCATATATCTATTCGTGTAATGGCTATTATTTCTTTAGGCTGTATTCCAAGGAGTGGGATTTCTGGATCATATGATACTTCTATTCCTAGCTTTTTAATGGGAGGCGCCAAATAGATTTCCAAAGTGGTTGTACCATTTTACATTCCCACCAGCAGTGTACAAGTGTTCAAGTCTCTCCACAACCTCTCCAACATTTATTATTTTGTGTTTGTTGGATTAATGCTAGCCTTGTTTGGGTGAGATAGTATCTCATTGTAGTTTTGATTTGCATTTCTCTAATGGCTAATGATCACAAGCATTTCCTCATGTGTCTGTTCCACACCTGAATGTCTTTTTTGGTGAAGTGTCCATTATGTCCTTTGCCCGTTTTTCAATTGGATTATTTGCTTTTTGTTGTTGAGGTTTTGCAGTATCTTGTAGATTTTAGTGATTAGTCTCTGATCGGATTTGTTGTAGCCAAAAATTTTTTCCCAGTCTGTAGGTTCTCTTTTTACTCTTTTGGTGAAGTCTTTTGATGGGCATAAGTGTTTAATTTTTAGAAGATCCC
>NW_004443945.1:22133705-22135170 GCF_000243295.1 Trichechus manatus latirostris | reverse complement strand
AGAAAAGAAAAAGAAAACAAACAAACAAATCAAAACAGAACAAATCAGAACAAATAAAAAAGCCCCAGGGGTCCCACTAGCGTGGTGGCACAGGCCGGGAAGCAGTTTCACAATCGAGCCATGTTTTGCAGCCTTTCAGGAAGAAGCAAAGATGGGACACAGAGCGAGGTATTTGAGAGAGAAGAGGCACAGGTGGTGAGAGGTAAAGAAGAAATCTAAAGAAGCGGAAAAAGCAACACCAGCAGCCAACAAATGAGTTTGGGAGTATTCCATCATTTTCTATGCTCTGAAATACCTTTAGTAGTAGTGGTGTTAACTGTTCTCTGCAAGTTTGGTAGAACTCTCTAGTGAAACCATCAGGGCCTGGACTTTTTTTTGGTGGGGAGTTTTTTAATTATCTTTTCAATCTCTTCTTTTGTTATATGTTTATTTAGTTGTTTTACCTCTGTTTGTGTTAGTTTAGACAGGTAGTGTGTCTCTAGAAATCTGTCCATTTCCTCTAGGTTTTCAAATTTGTTAGAGTATGATTTTTCATAGTATTCTGTTATGATTTTTTTAATTTCAGTTGGGTCTGTTGTGATATCACCCATCTCATTTCTTATACGGGTTATTTGCTTCCTCTTCTGTTTTTCTTTTGTCAGTTTGGTCAGTGGTTTATCAGTTTTGTTGATCTTTTCAAAGAACCAGTTTTTGGTCTTGCTAACTCTTTCAATTATTTTTCTAGTCTCTATTTCATTTAATTCCACTCTAATTTTTATTGTTTGCTTTCTTCTGGTGCCCCAGGGCTTCTTTTGCTGCTCTCTTTCTATTCGAGTTGTAGGGTTAAAGTTTCGATTTTGGCCCTTTCTTCTTTTTGGATGTGTACATGTATTGCTATAAATTGACCTCCGAGAACTGCTTTGCTGTGTCCTAAAGGTTCTGGTAGGATGTGTTTTCTTTTTCATTTGATTCTGTGAATTTCTTTATTCTGTCCTTAATTTCTTCTACAACCCAGTAGTTTTTGAGCAAGGTGTTCAGTTTCCATGTGTTTGATTTTATTCCCTTGGGTTTTCTGTTTTTGATTTCCACTTTGATGGCTTTATGGTCAGAAAAGACACTTTGTAGTATTTCTATGCTTTGGATTCTGTTAAGGCTTGCTTTATGGCCTAATATGTGGTCTATTCTTGAGAATGTTCCATGTGCCTTGGAAAAGAATGTATACTTGTCTGCTGTTGGGTGGAGTCTCCTGTATATGTCTATGAGATCAAGTTGGTTGATTATGGCATTTACATCTTCCATGTCTTTATTTAGCTTCTTTCTGGACGTTCTGTCTTTCACCGAAAGTGATGTGTTGAAGACTACTATTATTGTGGAGCTGTTTATCTCTCTTTTCAATGTTGTTAGAGTTTGTTTTATGTATTTTGGAGCCCTGTCATTGGATGCATAAATATTTATTATGGTTATGCCCTCCTGGTGTATTGACCCT
>NW_004443945.1:22131470-22132836 GCF_000243295.1 Trichechus manatus latirostris | reverse complement strand
GCATAAGTGTTTAATTTTTAGAAGATCCCAGTTATCTAGCTTATCTTCTGGAGTTTGTGAGTTGTTTGTTATGGTTTGTATCCTGTTAATGCCGCGTATTAGGGCCTCTAGGGTTGATCCTATATTTTCTTCTATGAACATTATACTTTTTGGCTTTATATTTAGGTCTTTGATCCATTTTGAATTAGTTTTTGTGTATGGTGTGAGGTAATGGTCCTGTTTCACTTTTTTGCAGATGGACACCCGGTTTTGCCAGCACCATTTGTTAAAAACAATGTCTGTTCCCCATTTGATGGACTTTGGGCCCTTGTCGAAGATCAGGTGACCGTAGGTGGATGGATTTGCATCTGGGTTCTCAATTCTTTTCCATTGGTCAGTGTATCTGTTGTCGTACCAGTACCAGGATGTTTTGACTACTGTAGCTGTATAGTAGGTTCTGAGGTCAGGTAGTACGAGTCCTCTTACCTTATTCTTCTTCTTCAGTAGTGCTTTACTTATTCAGGGCTACTTCCCTTTCCATATAAATTTAATGATTAGTTTTTCCATCTCTTTTAAGCATGTTTTTGGTATTTGGATCGAGATTGCATTGTATTTGCAAATTGCTTTGGGTAGAATTGTTCTTCTCAAAACGTTGAGTCTACCTATCCATGAGCATGGTATGTTTTTGCATTTATGTAGATCCCTTTGGGTTTCTTGCAGTAGTGTTTTGTAGGTTTCTTTGTATAGGTCTTTAACATCTCTGGTTAGATTTATTCCTAAGTATTTTATTTTTAAAAAAATAAAATGGAGGGACCCCGGAAGACATGGTCCCTGGACTCTCCCTTAGCCTAGAACTGAAACCATTCCTGAAGTCAACTCTTCAGACAAAGATTAGACTGGACTATGGGGCTATTATAAATTGTATTGTTTTCCTGATTTCCTTTTCATCGTTCTCTTTTTTGGTGTATAGGAATCCAACTGATTTTTGTGTGTTTATCTTGTTTCCCGCTACTGTATTCAATCTTTCTATTAGTTCCAGTAGTTTTCTCGTGGAGTCTTTTGGGTTTTCTATGTATAGTATCATCATCCATGAACAGGGACAGTTTAACTTCTTCATTAGCAATTTGGATGCCCTTTAATTCTTTTTCTTGCCTTATTGCTGTAGCTAGGACTTCCAGCACAATGTTAAAAAGGAGTGGAGATAAAGGGCATCCTTGTCCTGTTCCTGTTCTCAGGGGGAATGTTTTCAGCCTCTCTCCATTAAGAATGATGTTGGCTGTTGGTTTTGCCTGGATACCCTTTACTATGTTGAAAAATTTCCCTTCTATACCTATTTTATCGAGAGTTTTTATCAGGAATGGGTGTCGGACTTTGTCAAATGCCTTTT
>NW_004443945.1:22108097-22131370 GCF_000243295.1 Trichechus manatus latirostris | reverse complement strand
CCTATGACTTTCTATTGAGTTGTCTAATTCTGAAATTTTATTGTTAATCTTCTGGATTTCTGTATGCTGTCTTTCCATGGATTCTTGCTGCCGGTTGAATTTGTCATTGTGCTCTTCTATAATCTTCTTATGTTCCTCTATTGCTTTGTCTGTGTGTTCCTTGGCTTTTTATGCATTTTGACTGATCTCCTTCCTGATCTCTTAAAGAGTTCTGTATATTAATCTTTTGTATTCTACCTCTGATAATTCCAGGTTCTCTTCCTCTGGAAGATTTCTTGATTCTTTGATTCGGGAGCTTGCGGAAGCTGTCATGGTCTGCTTCTTTATGTGATTTGATATTGACTGTTGGGTGCATGCCATCAATAAGTTATTATATTTATTAATTTTATGTTTGCTTACTGTGTCCTAGCTTCTTGTTTCGTTTTATTTTGAAATGCCCAAATAGGCTGCTGTTACTTCACTTTTAATTGTAACTTAGTCAGTTCACTACTAGCATGCTTAATACAAGCCTTGATTATAGCATTTAAACATGTTTGTGCTTTTGTCTCCACAACCAGAACATGAGCTCCATGAGAACAGGGGCTTCTCAGGCTGTAATTTTAAAGGAGGACACGGTACCCTAGGGCTAAACATGCCGGTGTCTAGCTCAAAGCTTGGCACATTGTAGAAAATAATGTAGGTAATAATTATTAAATAAATCAGTAAGTAAATTAAGTTAGTCTAAATGAATCTTAACAGAAACCAAGCACTTGTTAGGAACTGTGTTCAGGAACTTCATATGAGTTATTTGATAAGGACTCTGTGAGTCTCACCATGAAAACTAGTGATTTATGCTTCCATTGCCCAAACAGTGTATTGTTAAGTAGCCACAACTGTAAGGAACAGCCTCTTTGTTGGGAACAGAACTTCCCAAAGATTTAGTACAGAAGAACTCTGGAAGGAGAATCTCCAAACAGATGTCTACATCTTCAGCCCCATCTCCTACTTTGCCATTCCAGATGTCCCAAACAACTTGTAGTCCTCCTCCCCTCTACCCTATAACACCCATCATCCTATTTCTTACCTTTTTATCTTTGCTCTTGTTGTCCCCTTTGCCCCAGACTCCTTCTCCCTGCCTGCTCTCACTCCTTCTGCATACTCACCCCCATTTCCTATTCATATCTTAAGACCCAGTTTAGATGCCACCTCCTTTTGGAAAACTTCCTGGATTTGTTCCCAGACTGGCAGATACACCTCTCTTTATTTTATGCTCTCATGCATTTCTCAGTCACCACACTCCCACCTTCCACTAGGGTGTGAATTTCTCAAGGACAAAAACTGTGATTTATTCATCTTTGTATCTAGTGCCTAGATCAATGTGAGCTGATAAAAAGAAGGGAAGAAGTGAGGGAGGGAGGGAAAGAGGGGTTTTCCAAAGACAAGGAGCTTGGAACAACAAAGCATCAGGAAGAGGGTAGAAGTTCCCAAACTGAGGGACACCTACACCTTAAGAAAAAACTACACGGGCAGGAACATGGAGAAAAAGTCAAAGATATCAGAATCAAAGATGTAATTACAATAGAGCCAACAGGTAGAAGCAGCAAGAGGGAACAAAATGAATCTCCCTGGTATTTGCTGCCCATAAACTCAGGAACAGGCAACAGTGGAAGCAATCCGATTCCTTAGGTATATAGACATTGCGAGGTGTTTTTATTCCCATTTCTGAAGTGATTCTTACAGTATGTGCTGGACTTTATAAGCTTGTATGGCTGGGTCAATTTGCATAGTACACATATTTTGTAGAAATGAATATTTATGCTGAGATAGTTGGACAAATACACAACTCCGAACTTTTTTCCATAAGAACTATCAAACTGAAAGGCAAGTTTGCATTCATGAGTAATGGGATTTGCTGAATTTTCATTTCTCTACCTGGCCCAGGGTTGCGCAAATGTAGGACTAGTAGAAGAGTAATTATATGTCTATTTAGGTGGTTAAAAAGCAGTTGCATAAAATCATCATCAAGTATCATTTTCATAGGGCCCCAATTCACTCTCACCAAGTAATTCTAGAGTTAGGAACTTTTCCAAGGAATTCTTGCAGAGCTATACCAGGACAAAATCTGGTCCATTGTGAATATAAAATTGCAATTTTATTTAAACAGTTGTAGCTCTTTGGGTCCCTTCTGACTGACTCTAATATTACTCCTTGTCTATATACTTTGGACACATTTTCACTTCCCTCTAAAAAGAGTTTTACTGCTGAATCATCTTCCTCTTGACACCTCCCCATTCTAGTGGGTCCTGTGTTGGAACAAGGAGTAACTTCTGCTTGACAGTCTGTTAATGAATTTTATAGGAAAGTTATCACTAATAATCTCCAACACATGTCCCTAAATTTGGTGAACTGACCCAGGCACTTAAACTTCCTATCCCATCATCCTTCCAGCTGTAAAATTCAGGTGATGAGTCTCAATGCTTCCAGTTTCTCAACTGCAAAGGGATCTGCTATGTATCCCTCCCACCATTTCTTTGCCCAAAGTGAGTAATGATTTTCAACAGCCAAGTTAAAAAGGTTGACTTCAGTTGTAGTCCCACCTGTGTCACTTCTCTGGCAAACATGGGCTAATAAAAATTCAGGTGACCTGGAAAATCTTTAGTAGTTTTTTTTTGCAAGGTATTTCTAGTTTAGGACCATGAACCTGAATCAGCTATGCATTGGCCAAAGAATCTCGTGATCAAACTTAGCCATCAGGATGAGTTCGAGCATCATTCAACAATATAATTTAATTTTTGGTTAGAGGAAACAATAGTGTGTTAGGCTGGGTTCTCTAGAGAAGCAAAACCAGTAAAGTGTATAAATACATATATAGAGAGATTTATATCAAGGAAACAGCTCACGCGATTGTAGAGGCTAGAATGTCCCAAGTCCATGGATCAGGGTAGAGGCCTTTCCCAATTCACATAGCTGCAGAAGCTGGTGAAACCAAGATCAGCAGGTCCAGGAGCAGGAGTCTTGCTTGCAGGCTGTAAAGATTGATGAATCCTAAGGTAGACAGGTAAGCTGCTAGCTCAAGTCTTAAGAACTGGAGGTGAGAAAACAAGAGGCAGCTGCTGGATCCAGAACAAGCCAAAAACTTGGCACGGTGAGCAGGAAGGAAGTAGCCAGTGGAGGGCAGAGAGATGAAGGCTGAGGGGGCAGTAAGCCACCACAGGCCCCGCCTCCACCAGTATCACTCAGCAGATTCCATCATGGGGTTGATCATATATCAAATTTTAACAGGGAAGTGATCACAACATTATACAACTGCCAAAACACTGAGAATCATGGCCTAGCCAAGTTGACATACAGTCTTACCCATCACAAATAGATTGATTTATATAGCCAAGAAATAATTATTGAGTAAGTACTATGTGCCAGGCATGGTGCAGCATGTTGAGAGTGTTGGTTGATTAGTTTTTTTCCTTCATTGGTGGAAATGAGCTGACTAAAGAGTAAAAGTCATATACTTTGGGACTATGGGTAAAGCAGTTTCCATGGCCATAGGTGTTGACCAAGCTGCTTATAGATGTAAAACAAGTGGTGTCTAAACAAAGACTCTGCCCTTGTCCCATCCATTGGGTACCAACTCAAGAAAGTCTTTACTTTGTCCTTTTTGACTATCACTCCTTTGACTGGGGTAGAGAACCAAACCCACCTCTCTGGGAGTTAACATGCCTGTAGAAAGACATATCATGTCAGCTGCATCAGGCTAGTTTTGCAATCTTCCCCAAAAAACTATCCTAAAAGTTTCCATCAAGCAATCACCAGTCTTTCCTTCCCTTCCCCACCAAATTTCTTGAAACAGAAACTTTCGTTTGCTGCCTACATATTGTACCCCCTGTTCTTCCATGTAGTTCATCTTTAACACCACTCACTGTTGGATCCAACCACATTCTTTACTGCTCAAAGAGCTTTCCTTGCTCCCCTATGTCCACCATACCAAGTTCAAACTGCTCAGTCTGAACTGCAATCATTTTGGTAGCACAGCGGTTAAGAGCTTGGCTGCTAACCAAAAGGTTGACAGTTTGAATCCACCAGCTGCTCCTCGGAAACCCTATGGAGCAATTCTACTCTGTCCTATAGGGTCATTATGAGTTGGAATCAACTCGATGGCAACGGGAGTAACGAGAAACAATGTAATAATAAAAATAGCTAATCTTTATTGAAAACCTAATATATGCCATGCATTGTGCTAATTGCTTTCTAAGCATTAACTCATTTTGTCCTCACAACAACACTGTGAAGTCGATACTATTATTAGTCCAATTTATAGATGAGAAAAATGAAGCCCAAAGAGGTTTAGTAACTTGCCCAAAGCCAGCCATATCAGTGTGGAGCTGGAAATCAGACCTAGATCTACTTGACTCACTGGGTTCTCTCTGTGCTTGCTGCTTCTACAACTTTCTGGGTGGACCCATCTAAGGCTTTCCCTCCCCGTCTCCTCACATCCTGTCTTAATGAGATAGCCCAGTGCAAGAGCATGTGTGATCACCCTGGAACCAATGTCCCTTTACACTCCCTTATAGTCCTCAGTGTGGCCAGGGACCTCCAGGCCAGCTTCCCAGCTGGAGGCCAAAATCACAAGGGAACCCAACTTCAATACAGAGGAGTAAGACCCACATTTCTAAAAGACATCAACAGCTCCACTCACCCACACTCCTGTGACAAAAGGAAGATTCTTTTGTTAGCTGCCGTCGAGTCAGCTCCAACTCATGGTGACCTTATGTATAACAGAACGAGACGTTGCCGGGTCCTCTGCCATCTGCATGATCATTAGTATAAGAGGGAGATGTGGCCTGTGTATATTGTGTCATGTTGGCAAAGACCTCCTTCGGACAAGTTAAAGGAAAGGTATTTTTTAATTAAATTCAGTAAATGCCAAACACTGGGTAGGCTGCCCCCATGCCCTACACACACCAAGTACCACTGACTTTTTGTTTTGTTTCCTAATCTCTACGTTGTAAAGCCTTTAAGGACAAATATCTCGCCTTCTGTCTTTGAACCCTGGCATTTGGCAATGGCTGAGCATCGGTTACAGGAGCCCTGGTGGTGCAGTGGTTAAGCGCTCGGCTGCTAGCTGAAAGGTCGGCGGTTCGAACCCACCAGCTGCTCCTCAGGATCAAGATGTGGCAGTCTGCTTCTGTAAAGATTTCAGCCTTGGAAAGCCCATAGGGCAGTTCTATTCTGTCCTACAGGGTCATTGTGAGTTGGAATCAACCTGAGAGCAACGGGTTTGGTTTGGTTTACAGGAGCATCTGGTAGATGGCTCAGCTCCATTTCCACTTCTCCAAGAAGGCTTCCTTAGCTCCAGCCTACCTGCCATTCTCTCCCCCAAGCAGAATTAACAAAGCCCCACTCTGTGTTGCCAAAGAACCATGTTAGTACCACCAGCAGTGTGCTCTTGTAGAGAGTTGATGTGTCTCTGTCACCAGCTGCCTGACCCCTGGTCATCTCTCCAAACTCACCTCCTCCATTGCCCCCATCACTTCTTCTGCTCCAGCCAGACTGGCCTCCCATCCACTTCTCATGCCTGCCTCAGAGCCTGTGCACTTGTCGAGAACTTTCTTCCCCTGGAGCCACAATGCTAGCTCCCTTGCTTAATTCACCTCCTCAGAGAGGCTGTCCGTGGGCACCCTATGTAAAATGGCAACCCCTCACTGTCATTCTCTAGCCCCCTGCCCTCCATTATTTCTTTTCATAGCACTGACCACTACCTGTTTGTTATTATCTATTGATTTGTTTACGTGGTTACTGTCACAGTAAAATGTAAGCTCCTCAAGGACAGGGACTTTGTTTACTAAAAAATAAATACCTGTTGAATGAATGGATGGACGTATCCCCTTAGAGACTTGGAGAGCCCCAAGAGCCAGGGTTGTGTCTTACTCATCTTTGCACCTCCAGCATCTGGTATGGTGGGCCCAGGACAAAACAGGAGCTTGTTAACTGAGTTATGATGCAAATTACAGGTGTGTGCAGTAAATGCAGTTGTTGGTTGCCGTTAAGTCAATTCCGAATCATGGAGACCCCATGTGTTACAGACAGAACTGCTCCACAGGGTTTTCTTGGCTGTAATCCTAATGGTAGCAGATCCCCAGGCCTTTTCTTTCACAGCACTGCTGGGTGGGTTCCAACCGCCAACCTTCAGACTGTCAATGGAGCACAAACTGTGTGCACCAACCAGGGACCTTGCAGTTAAAGCAACTGACGTTTACTGAGTGTCTACCCGGTGACAGGCACTCAGCTACATGCCTTATGTGTAATGCTTTGTTCTGTCCTCACAACTTTATGAAGTCGTTGTTACTGTGCCCACTTAAGAATGAGGGAGATTCAGGGCCAGAGAAGTGATGTAACTTGACCAAGGTCATACGGCTAGCGATAGTTGGGATTCAAACCTGATTCTGACACCAATGTCTATGTTCATTCTTCTGCCCCATTGCCTCTCTTGAGAGCTCAGCTGCATTTAAACAAATGAATATTTGATCCACATAAAGTCCTGTAATTAACGAAGTAAATCAAAGTAGAAAATCCTCAGAATTTTTCTCTAAGTTATTTTACTTTCCCTGATTTTTTAATTTATTTTCCCCCTATGTCAATGATCTTTTCAGGTTCTCTTTCAAGAGGAAACAGAAGTGGAAGTGATTATGATAATAAACATGCCGGTTATGGACACCGATTGTGAATGCAAAGTGCTATACAAAGCACAGCAACTGTGAGGCTCACGTCATTGTCATTGCAGCTCTTTCAACTTAACCTTAAGCATTCATAAATTTGCCTTTTGAAAAAACCGAGGGATTTGTGAATGTTCTCCATTCCTCAAGTCTCAAAAAAAGACTTTCTTTCCTTAGAGGGCTGCCGCTTGGGATTTGCTCTTCTGGGGTGTGAGGAACTACGCAGCACAGAACAAACTCTTGTTCCAACTGTTTTCACGGAGCCTGTTAGGGGCCTGGGGGTATTTTGCAAGAGGAGTTAAGCTTGGGCTGATTTTTTATAACATTAATGATTTTTAGATATTTTGAATTTTTGTAAGTCTGAAGTCGGTTTCCTCGCCAGATTACGCCATTATCTTGGTGCTTGTGTCCATATGCTCAGAGTCAATTATGGACACATCAGGAGACAACCACTGGGGATGTGGCCATCTGGAGACAAATGTTTGTATTACTTTGACCCAATAACCATGGCCATCGTGTTCAACCACGTAGGTTTTATAGCATGGTGGCCTTGTCAATTGCCACAAAACAAAAACCTGTTTAAGAGCTAACAACTTGTCTCAGCTTTAAATATAATCTGTGTGCTGTAGTTGTCGTGTGCCATCAAGTCGACTCTGACTCATAGTGACCCTATGGGACAGAGTAGAACTGCTCCACAGGGTTTTCTAGGCTATAAGCTTTCCTGAAGGAGCCTTGATGGTGTGGTGGTTAAGCCCTCGGCTGCTAACTAAAAGGTGGCAGTTCGAACCTACCAGCCACTCCATTGGAGAAAGATGTGGCAGTCTGCTTCTGTAAAGATTTACAGCCTTGGAAACCCTATGGGGCAGTTCTACTCTGTCCTATAGGGCCACTATGAGTTGGAATCGACTCGACAGCAGTGGTTTTTTTTTTTCTTTTTTTTGGTTTAATCTTTACCAGAGCAGATGGCCAGGTCTTTTCTCCCGCGGAGCTGCTGGTGAGTTCAAAACACCAATCTTTTTGTTAGCGGCCTAGCACTTAACCATTGCATCACCAGTTTGCATCCACTCCCCTTCACTTCCTGCCAAATTTCAAAAGAGAAGTCTCCACGCTTCTTTCTATTCTTGTTTCAGTCACTTGAAATCATCCTCATCATCAACATGTCCAATATAGATATCTGCGTGCTGATGACTGCTAATTTACATCTCCAGCTGGAACCTTTCTCATGGACTCCACATCCATATATCAGCTGCTCCTCAATATCTCCATCTGTATATCTAATAGGCAGCTCAGACGTAACATGGTCAAAACTGAGCACTTAACTGGCCCTTCAGCCCTGCCCAACCAAACCCGCTCCTATGGCCATGTTCCCCATCTCAGCAATGGCAACTCTTCCAATAGCTCAGGCCAAAATTTTTGGAGTTATCCTCCCTTTTCTCACACCATGCATCTGGTCTACCAGAGATCCTGTTGGCTTTACCTTCAAAATATATCCAGAATCTAATCCCTTCCCTCCACCTTCACTGCTACCACCCTGGTCTTAGCCACCCTCATCTTTCACTTGAACTGTTGCGATTGCCTCCTAACTGGTCTCCTTGCTTCTGCTCCTTGTGCCCCACACTCCAACATAGTTGTCAAAGTGATTTTTTTTCATGTCAGTCCACTGCTCAAAACCCCAAAGTGGTTCCCTATCTCCTCAGAAGATAAGCCAAATTCCTTAGTGTGAACCTACAAGATCTTTCCCCATCACCTCTCTGTTTCATCTCCTGCCCCTTTCCTCTTGTTCTCTGTTCTCCAGACTCGCTGCCTCCTTGTTGTGCCTTATGTTAAACCAAATCCATTTCTGCCACAGAGCCTTTGCACTTGCCTCTGCTGGAATTTTGGCTCCCTCACTTTCTTTAGGTCTTTTATTCAAAAATCACCTTCTCAGTGAAGTTTTTCTTGGTCGACCTATCTAAAATTTCAACACCCTCAACGTTTCATTTACTCCTTCCCTGCTTTACTTTATCACCTTAGCATTTATGTTATAGACTTCACCATCTTATCTAACATATTATGGATTTTACCTACTTATTTATTATCTATGTTCCCTACTAGAATGAGGGCTCCCTGAGGGCAGGACTTTTTGTCTGTCTAGTTTTCTACTGTGTCTCCAGCACCTACAACAGTGCCTGGCACATAATCTTTTGTTAAATATTTGTTGCAGGAATAAAGGTATTGAGTAGTTAACCATTTGCTAGACACTGTGCTAAGGGTCTTATATGCATGATCTCATTTTAGTCTTCACTACAATATAAAGAACATAGAATTATTCCCATTATGCATAAGAGAAAACTGAAGCATCAAGGTTTAGTTAAGTCACCCAAGATCACACAGCCAGAAAGAAGCCCAGCCAGGATTCAACTCCACACTGTCCTACTCCAAAGCCTGTATGTGCAAACACCACAAATACTACTTTCTTATCAGGACAGCTGACAATAGAAAGAAAGGGCTCCACTATTCTTGACGCCTTGGTCCATCATTTGTCTCTCTCTGACATCTTTAATCTTTCTATTGTTAGTGAATCCTTCTTTTGAATTCACAAATACGTATAAATCTACCTAGTTAAAAAAAAGAAAACTCTTACTCCCTCCCTTTCAAGTTTGCATCCACTCCCCTTCACTTCCTGCCAAATTTCAAAAGAGAGGTCAACATGCCTCTTTTTATTCTTGTTTCAGTCACTTGAAATCATCATTCCTATCAACATGTCCAATATAGAATCATCATCTTCTACCCCCAACCTCTTCCTCTTTTTTTTTTTAGTAAAGGCATCACTATCCCTCCATCTGCTAAAATTTACAACTCCAAAGTCATACCTGTGTCTTCCCTCTTTCTCCATCATCCCCCAAATTCCCTCTTACCTTTTTTGACCTGACTCAGACTTTGTCACCATTTGCTAGGCAAGAGCATAGCAATACAATTGCAATAAAAGTTTGTTGGCTGAACTGAATTTTATTATAACCCCTCCAACCTCCATCTTCAGCCTCACCACCCTAAAATTTTATTAAGTAATCATTCTTAAGGATCCCTTTAATATGGATTGTTGTCTACAAAGTGCTATACTTTGTGTTTCGTTGACATTTGCCTTATATCTTTGAAACGTATCTCAGTCAAAGTTCTTTCCTCCTTTTTAAAAACAAAATAAAGTTCCTAAGCCTTCAAAATGTCCAAAAACCCCATTGTCTAGAAGACCAAAATGAGCCAACTGACATGGTTTGGTTTTTTAAGGCCAAGTTGGAGACAGGGAAAGAAACATCCTTGCCGCTCAGAAAGGTGCTGATGGTGCTGTTCAGAAAAGGACTCTAAGAGTCCAGCTTTTAACAAACTCTAATAATAAAACACATTCAGCCAAAAGAGAAAGCTGATCTCCTGACATAAATGGCGCCAGCAATACCACCTTCCTGCCCTCAATGATGCTGTTGACGCTCAGTGACGCATCTTCTACCCCATTTGTAGAAGAGCCAATCAGTTCCCTTTGAATGAAATCTTTATTCAAATGTTTAAACACTCTAGGGGAAAGTGAGGAAGAGGACAAGAGAAGTATTTCAGAAACAAACAGGGACCCAAACGCCAAGTTTCTGTTCTTATTACTCTTCAGGTTTTGGCCCTGCGAAAACGGTCTCAATTCCCTGTTTTTCTTTAAGCTGGTTTGTTTGGCAAAATCCAATGATAAATACAGAACTCTGAGGTCAGTCTCACCTTACTCAGAAAGAAAGCTACAGCTGGGAAGCTCAGTTTTCTGTGGTTGGGAAACTTTGGAAGCCACACTGATCTATCGTTGACAACGGGAGGCGAAGATATGGGCCAGATAATTTTTTCTTTACAAATGCAAGAATCTAGGACTTTTCCCCCTTAAAAACCCAACGTACAAGCAACCCTTTGTTGATAACTTGGTGTCAGTGGTTAGTAGGGGAGGGGAAAGTAGGGTGGAGATTAGGGTAGAATGAACATGGGGAATCCAGAGAGAGGCCACAATCTGTTCCTCAGTTGTTAACAGCAAACACAGCTTATTCTTGCTGCTTTCCCTTGTTTCTTTTTCCCTCAGATGCTACAGTCGGTCTCACCCCTAAAGGGCAAAATGTTAAGAGAAAGTAGGAGGCAGCAGCCTAAGTATTCCACAGGCCAGCTGCTCAGTCTAGAACAGTTGATATCCACTTCTTGGGACCCAGATCCACTTTCCTGGTTTTACCTTCTGGGTCACATTTCCCTTAGTTTCCTTTACTGCAGGTATGTAAAATAAGCCCATTTTCTCCAACCATCATTGCGAGCTCCCCTCACTTAAAAAAAAAAAAAAAACTATTGCCATTGAGTTGACTGTGATTCAAGGGGACCCCATATGTGTCAGAGTAGAACTGTGCTCCATTGGGTTTCCAATGGCTGATTTCTCACAAGTAGATTGCCAGGCCTTTCTTCCAAGACACCTCTGGATGTACTGGAACCTCCAACTTTGGCTAGCAGCTGAGCACTTAACCATTTGCACCACCCAGGAACTCGCCACTTAAAGACAAAGGAGTCTGAATGTGAAGGAGAATCTGTTTTAGCACTGGAGATTTGAAAGCCAACATGAGTATTTAGTTTTGTGTCACAAACTGGGAAACCACAATAAGCATAATAAACCAAACCATTGCGTCTATTCTGACTCATGGCAGCCCCAGCTGGTGGTTCAAACCCACCCAATGGCCCCTCAAGAGAAAGGCCTGGTGACTTGCTTCCATAAAGATTATAGCCAAGAAAACCCTATTCTGTATCACATGGGGTTGCCATGAATAGGCATAATAGACTTGCATTAAATGCTCGTTAAGTGCCAGGCACTGTTCTGGATGCTTACATGATTAATTACAACAATCTTATAAAATGGGTATTATTATTATTATCATCATCTCAATTTTTACAGATGAGGAGACAGGGGCTAAGCAACTGGTCTAAGGCCACACAGCTAGTACACAGCAGAGCTAGGATTTGAACTCAGGCAGTCTGACTTCAGAGCCCCTGCTCCTAACCACCCACACACAGACCCTGCCTATCCCCTAAGTAAGGGCATGTGATAAATGGCCAAACACCCTGGGCAACACTTCTCTAACCCATTCCCATGGGTGAGGGACAGCAGGTGAGGGCTGTCTAGAAGAGTAGAGAGACCTACACAGGGAGAGGACAGTGGTGGCCTTGGCTTCTTGGAGAAGGTCCTTCTCAGAATATGGGTCTCACTGTGCTGAGCCAGGTACAGGGCTCTGATTTGCCAAAGTGCCAACGAGCCCATCAGAGAGGCCAGAGAGATGCCTTAGCATTCCATGGTCACTTACTCTGGTGAGAGAGAAGGCAATGCAGCAGACTGTCCTGGAATGAGGAGGAGACTGAGGCACCAAAGCTGGACATTATATATATCCAATGATCCCCTCCCCCACAAAGATACTTAGCTTGGATTCAGTTTGCTGACTAGAAAACTAACAGCTTGATGATCACAGCACAACCAAAAGATCTACTGGTGCCCGTTACAGTGTGAATCGTGTCCCATGGAAACACGTGTCGGAATCCTAACCCCTATACTTGTGGATGTAATCCCATTTGGGAATAGGGTTTTCTTTGTTATGTTAATCAGGCCCAATCAGTGTAGGGTGTGTCCTAAACCTCATCACTTCTGAGTGATATAAAGTGCAGCATAGACAGAGACAAACAAGCATAATGGGGGAGGATAGATGCCATGTGGAGACCACCAAGGAACTGAGAAACGTCGGGGCTACAGAAGCTGAAAGAGACAAGGACCTTCCCCCAGAGTCAACAGAGAAAGCCTTCCCCTATAGCTGGTGCCCTGAATTCATACTTCTAGCCTCCTAAACTGTGAGAAAATAAATTTCTGTACTTTAAAGCCACCTACTTGTGATATTTCTTTTACAGCAGCACTAAGAAACTAAGACAGTGCCAATCTGCAAGGCTCCAATGGTACCATAGATAATCACACACACACAGAAATGGCACAAATGTGGACCAAGTCCAGAGAGCGCTCACCTCCACTGCTGATCGACTCTGCCAACCCTCACGCAATCACAAAGTTTGATGAATTTGCCCCTCGTTCCCCTTGTTTTGCTTTTTCTAGTGACATTAGTTATGTTCATCCTGTTGTGTAACTGTCACCACTACCTGTTTCCAGATTTTCCATTTTATAGATACTCGTCACACTTGCATTGGCTTCTTTAATGTCATTGTGCCACAAGGGCAGATACTTATCTGTTTTGTTCACCACTGTATCCCGATGTTCCATTGCCCGGAACTGGTAGTATTGAATTCAATGACTCAGACTATCCCATTTCCCCATCAAGGTTTGTCTCTATCTTCTCCCTGAAATGTCCAGTGTGTTCAAACTTCACGCAGTGCCTCCAGATTCTGACTAGAGTAAGCTACCTCGGTCAGCTCACAGCAGAGATGGTTATCGCCTATGCTTACTGCGGATATTTTCATAGTTGAAAGGAAGTAAAGCTTCCAGAGTAAAGATAATTCTGGGTTGAAAGGAATTTAGAGATCCTCCACACTATCAGAGAAAAACCAAAAAATGCCATATCTCTGTTTATGTTTAACTCAGTCACAACCCCTAAACTTAAAAAATATATATGCATTGTATTTGTTTAATTTGGAAAAGGAAGGTAAGTTGCACAACTTGAAAAATGTAATCAATGTGACTGATTTTTACATGTAGAAATTGTTGAATTGGTGTACATTTTGTTGTGTATATTTTCAACAGCAACAAAATAAAACAAATTCTTCTTTAAAAATTATTTGTCAATTGAAAGCATCTCCTCAGATGTTTAAACAACTGCCTTCTCCAATCACTCTGCCTTCAACGCCCTTACTTAAATCGCTGAATCAAAGTTCATAGATCACTTTCTCCTAGGAAAAATTTTGCTATGGAATTGAGATTGTAATTTCAGTCAACCCCCAAGACCCAGTTCCAAGTTGAAGTGTTAAGGTCTCATGTTGATATTTGGCTTTTTAACTCAATCAAGTCATAATTTGAAACAGTTGTTCATTGGCAAATCCGTTGTCTTACTTTTTCCTGATCTTTGGATAACAGTGTCAACATTTAAAAGATTAAAACAGGAGTGAGCGAAGCAATGTGTTTAGGATTCAAACTTCAAGTGAGTTAGCTAACAAAATGTTATATCAGAATTTCAATATGGATTGGCAAGAAATACAATTTGGGGGTTAAAATTAAAGAAAAAATGAACCATTGCTCAACAAATGCCCTTCTTTGGCCTTCCCATTTGTTATCACCTTGTGCCGCAAATACATGAGCAAAGTAAAGATGTAATAAGGCCTCCTCTCTAACCCCAGAGAGAAGCTCTAACATGGAACTGCATGTTCTTTGCTTTCTCAATCAATTCCCAGTAGGAACTTCTCCCCTGAAAAAAAGACATCTGATGCGTTATTTTACACCAAGTTTGGATCACCAAGTTAAGTTACTGAGTCTTGCAATTTTTCATGTAAGAGCATAAGACTTGACAGCCTGCTCTGAAGAACAGTTTAGGACTTATTCTTTCTGCTATCAGCAAACAGCTTCCAGATCTTCCAAGAAGGGGCATAGAAAGTAACTTTTTGATAGTTGGGTATTTGTTGTTGTTAGGTGCTGTCGAGTCAGCTCTGACTCATAGCAACCTTATGTATAACAGAACGGAACGTTGCCTGGTCCTGTGCCATCCTCACAATCATTGCTATGTTACAGCCCATTGTTGCAGCCATATGTTAATCCATCTTGTTGAGGGTCTTCCTCTTTTTTGCCGATCTTCCACTTTACCAAGCATGATGTCTTTCTCTAGCAATTGGTCCCTCCTGATGACATATCCTAAGTAAGTGAGACAAATTCTTACTATCCTTGCTTCTAAGGGGCATTCTGGCTGTACTTCTTCCAAGACAGACATGTTTGTTCTCTTGGCAGTCCATGGTATAGTCAATATTCTTCACCAACACCATAATTTAAAGGCATCAATTCTTTGGTCTTCCTCATTCATTGTCCAGTTTTTGCATGCATATGAGACGATTGACAATATCGCGGCTTGGGTCAGGCGCACTTTAGTCCTCAAAGTGACATCTTTGCTTTTTAACATTTTAAAGAAGTCTTTTGCAGCAGATTTGCCCAATGCAGTGCATTGGGTATTTAGCATCATTTAAACGGTGGCAAAGCGGCAATGACCAGCTATGTGGGGAATTTTATTTGGAAGTGTTCTGCCAGTAAGTTCAATCCAAAATAGTTAATAAATAGTATCAATTACACAATACATATAAGAGGGTGAGACATCCCCGAGATATAATAAGTTAGCAAGCATAATGCTTTCTGGAAAGATATGTGCTATTAAGAAGGAAAAGGGAGGTGAAGACATGAAGAAGAGAACCTAAGACTCATCAGATATCTTAGTCAGGAAGAAATAAAGAGAGATAGGACATTAGGGTTGAGGAAGATTTGGAGGCGGCCTTTTAACATGAGACACACACACGTTTGGAGTTACATTATATTGATGATCCTTAACTGCAGGGGCGGGGTGGGGCGGAGATGATTCTGATGACTATTTTTGCATACTGAATCAGAATCTCTGGGGGTGGTGGGGAGCCTGGGTATGTATACTGTGAACGAAGAACCCCAGGGGTTCTAATATACACCCCTGGTTAAGAAAAAAATTATAACGAATATATGTATTTTTTTTTGACTTTTTCCTATTACCACAGCTTAATTTTTCCAATGCCATTACATTTTTTTAAAAAAGTGGTCTGATCGTAAAAACAATTAATTGAAGTGGTGATGGTTGCACAACACAGTGAACATAATAGTGTCCCTGAATTGTACATGCAAAAATAGATGAAATGGCAAATGTTTTGTTATAAATATCGTACCACAATAAAATAAAATTTTAAAAAATCATTGAAAATTTGGAAAATATGAAAAAGTGAACATAAAAAAGTTAAAAGTGTCTCTATCCCATAAGCTGAAGATAGACTTTTAGTCCAGGAAGCGGAAATCTTGTCCCCCTGGATGGAATCCAGAGGGTCCATGAACTGAACCTCTGAAAGCTTTTGTAAAATTAATGTTCATTGTTTTTTCCCTAAGTTCATAGATGGCTTTTATAATATTAAGATTATATGTTTTGTTTTGAAATTATTTTTTTCAATTAACAAGAATGCATGCACATTCCCTCGTATCCTTAAGTACCCATTGAGAATATCACTTTCAAAGGGTGAATAATATTTCATCAGCCATTGCCCCATTGTTGGACAGTAACATTCTCCATGTTTGCTACTATAGGAATCCCTGGGTGGCTCAAGCTGTTAAGTACTCAGCTACTAACCAAAATATTGGCAGTTTGAATCCACCCAGAGGCACCTCAGAAGAAAGGCCTAGTGATTGATTTCTGAAAAATCATCCATTGAAAACGTTATGGAGACAGTTCTACTCTGACACACTTGGGATAGATGTGAGTTGGACGCAGCTTGACGGCATCTGCTATGGTTGTGGTTTTTTTTTTTTTTCTTTTTGGTATGGTTGTTTTTGGTTTGCTACCATAAACAATGCTGCAATAAATATCCATTTACGTAAGTCTGCATTTTTGTGTGCTTCCCTTTTTTTCCCCATTCTGAGATGTGGAATCACCAGGTCAAGTGATACGCTGTTTTAAAGACTCTTGACATCTCTTGCCAAATTGCTTTTGAGTAAGATTTTTTTTTTTCATTTTCACACCCATCAGCAGTATATTAAAGTGTAAGTGACTCTAGGTTTCTCTTGTATGCTTTTAAAACATATTATGTCTTTCATTTCTTTCCAGATCCCTTGATTAATAAAGTTATTTTGGAAAATGACAGCCTAGAAAAGGGTCCAAATTTCCTTAAATGATCTATCTGAAGAAGGACAAAAGAACTCAACAGCATTATTCTAATATCCTTTATCAGGCCTCAGCCCAGGCATCCTTCCTCCAGGACAACTTCCTGATGATCAGTTTCACCCTGCACTCTATACTTGTTAGACATATCCCTATCTTGGCCCCCCAGCATTGCTGTCGAGTTGATTCCAACTCATGGCAACCCCATGTGTGCAGAGTAGAACTGTTCCATAGGTTTTCAAGGCTGTGAACTTTCAGAAGCTGAGGTGCCTCTGGATGGGTTCAAACCAACAACCTTTTGGCTAGTAGTTGAGCACCTAACCATTCACATCACCCAGGCACTAGGTAATCCTCCGTAGTGTGCCATCTGGTGGAAGGCAGCTCCTTGCCTCCTACCACCAGACCTTCCAGAGCTATACACCCCCTGGCAGCGAGTGTGTAGCACCTGAGCCAGGCTTCTCCAATTGGCTGTTTTAACTCACCATCCATGCCTTAAGAATCACACAGGCACCAGATACCCGAGAAATTCTTCCAGGCAGCAGCAGGATCTAGTGGCTGCAGGGACCAGTGCCTGTGCTTCAGCCTGGTCCTGGGCCTGAACCTCAACTGTGTGTGCTGCTGCTCAGCCAGCTTGAACCCATCTATCCACCCCTTTCTCAGAGGCTCCTCTTTGCCTTCTGTGGTAGTCTGAACAACAGCCCCCAAAATATCCACATCCTAACCCGCCGAACCTGTGACTATGTTGTCTTACATGGCAAAGGGTCTTTGTAGATGTGATTAAGCTAAGGATCTCGAGAAGTGTATCCTGAGTTATCCAGATGGGCCAAATATAATCACCAAAACCAAAACCCCTTGCTGTCCAGTCAATTTCAACTCACAGCAACCCCACAGAGTAGAACTGTGCCCCACAGGGTTTTCAATGGCTGGTTTTCAGAAGTAGATCGCCAGGCTTTTCTTCTGAGGTCCCTGTGGGTAGGCTCAAATCTCCAACCTATCACTCAACAATTGAGTTCATTAACCTTTTGCACAGCCAGGGACTCCTAATACAATCACAAGAGTCCTTATGAGAAGGGGTAAGAAGATTAAAGACAGGAGAACGCCATGTGACAAAGAAAGCAGAGATTGGCGTGATACAGCCATGAGCCAAGGAAGGCCGGCAGTCTCTACAAGCCAGAGGAGTCTAGGAAAGTATTCTCCTTTGGAAGCTCCAGAAGGAACTAGTGACAGGGCTTTGTAAGAGTCAGTTTGAATTTCCGACCTCCAGAACTGTATAGGGTCCCTATGAGTCAGAATCGACTTGATGGCAACAGGTTGGGTTTTGGTTTAGAACTGTAAAAGAATACATTCGTGTTGTTTTAAGCTACTAGGCTTGGAATAATTTGTTACAGCATCAATTGGAAACTAATACACTTTCCCACTGAGTTCATGATATTCTTCCAATATAAATTTCTGCTTCATTTAGCCAGAATCCATTTCAGTTGCTTATTACCAGCTGAATATCACCCACCTCTAACCCCCACCCTGGTCTTGGTTGGGTGCCCATCCTGCATCCCCTACTTCCCATAAAGAAGCTTTTCTCACCCTAAGTTGTGACCCTCTCTCTGCTCGCTTGGCTGTGTCTCCTCCAGCCTGTGAACTCAAAGAGCACAAGGACTGAATGAGAGTCATCTTTGAGCCTCAACACATAGCACAACATGTGAATAAGGAGTTGAGTGAACCAACTGAAACTTATTTGAGAAAAACAAGCACATAAAAAAGGTAGAAAAGGCTTAGGAAAAATAAATTCTTAAATAGAGGGAGACACATTCATACTAGGCTCCTTTTCCTTAGACAATGGAAATGATAAAAAAAAAATAGTACACTTATCTATCTAAAAGGAAAAGTCTACTGATTTATGACAGGATTTTTAAAAGCTGACTTTTATGTGGACATAAAATACTGAGCATACAATATGTTAGCTAAATCACTTGGAGAACTGGAAGCAGAGTAAATGCAGTCAATTTATGATATTATTAAAACCTAAGGGGAAATGAAGTGTCCATTTCAGTACTGCTGGGTGTGCCTGTGTTTCTCACACTTCAGTGTTATTGGAGGACACTCCAGTGGCTGGTTGCAAAATCTTGGTAGTCAGCTAACCCTGGCTTTATCCAGGCTAGTGTGGAGCGTGCATTTGAGACATTTGAGCTTAAGAGATCATTCTCCCTTACATGGCAGGGAGTCTTAGGTGATTTTCTGCCCTTCCCCCATCGTGTTCCCTGTCTAGATTTTTTAAGCCCTTGAACTCTATCCTATAAAGCTGCGACAGCACAAGTGCACAGGGAATGTCACTGTAGTCCTATTTGTAATAGCATTTGATTGGAAGCAACCCAGATGTCGATCAACAGCAGAGCAGTCAAATAAATGACAGTATATCCATAATCTGGAGGGTCATGCAGTCCCTAAAAAGAATGAGGTACTTTTTTGGAAGTACTATTTGCTTTGAAATCATGTTTTACCGTCCTGCTTAAAACTCTCCAGGGCTTCCAGTTGCATTTAAGTAAAATTCACACTCCTTCCCCTGGTCTAAGATGTCCCACCTGGGGTGGTTCTGTCTACCTTTCTGTGTTCATGGTTTGCACTCCAACCTGCATTGGGATTCAGCACAGCAGCCGAGTCTCTGTTGCTCCTCCACCTCCCCAGCTCATTCCCACTTTAGGTCCTTTACACTCACGGTTCTCTCTGCTGAGAAAGTCCTTCCCTAGATCAGGGTTTCTTAGCCTTGTTATTGTTGAGTGCCGTCCAGCTGATTCCCACTCACAGTCATCCAATGTGACAGAGTAGAACTGCCCCATAGGATTTTTCTAGGCTGTAATCTTTACGTGGCAGATTGCCAGGTCTTTCTCCCATGAAGTGGCTGGTGGGATCGAACCAGTGACCTTTTAGTTAGCAGCTGAGTGCTTAACTGTCATGCCACCAGGGCTTGTTTCTCAGCCTTAGTTACACATTAAAATTGTCTGGGGAGCTTTTTAAAAATTCCAGGTTTATTAATCCTGGGTTAATTAATCACAAAGAAATTAATTCAGAATCTCCGGGGGTGGGACCCTGGACATCAGGCTGTTTTTTTTTTTTTTTTTTGCTTGGTTTGTTTTAAGCTTGAGAACCAGTGTTGTTTCACTTGGCTGCATGTCTCCACCATTCGGGATTTGGGGCTTAGATCAAACGTTACCTCCTCAGAGACAGTATGAGTACAACTACTGTCAAAACTAGGGGGCGGTGGTGGTTCAGTGGTAGAATTCTCACCTTCCACACAGGAGATCTGGTTCAATTCCTGGCCATTGCACCACATGCGCAGCCACCACCCATCTGTCAACGGTGGCAAAAATCAGCCAGTGAAAACTGGCCATTGTTTCCTCCCATTGGGCAAAGGCTGACTTGAAGACAGCTAACAACTGTTAAATATTTAATTTAATTTATGTTGTTGTCATTGTGTGCCGTTGAGTCAGTTCTGAATCATAGTGACCCTATAGGATGGAGTACAACTGCCCCGTAGGGTTTCCAAGGCTGTAATCTTTAAGGAAGCAGACTGCCACATCTTTCTCCCATGGAGTGGCTGGTGAGTTCAAACCACCGACCTTTCAGTTAGCAGCTAAGCTCTTAACCACTGCACCACTAGGGCTCCTCAGAGTTGAAAAAGAAAAGTATAAGCAATAGCACCCCTTTGGAAGCAGACAGAATTTAAATTTGTTTCATCACTTGCTAACATGGATCTTGTACCAGTTACCTAATATCCCTGAGCCTCTGTGAAAACAGGATAACAGTACTTGCTTCATGGAGTTTTTGTAAAGAATAAATAAGGCCACTAGTGGCATATAGGTCTGGTTAAGCGTTTGGCTGCTAGCTGAAAGGTTGGCGGTTCTAACCCACCAGCCGCTCCTCAGGAGAAAGATGTGGCAGTCTGCTTCCATAAGGATTTACACCCTTGGAGACCCTATGGGGCGGTTCTACTCTGTTCTATAGAGTTGCTATGAGTCAGAATCGACTTGATGGCACACAGCAACAACAGTGCCGTATAGTGACCATAACATAAATAAGTGTCAAATGACTGGCTGAAGCAATAAATGCTTCAGAAATTCAAAGAAAACAGAAATGTCAAGTGTCTGGTGTGACAGAGAGAGCGTCGCTGAGTAAGTAGCATGTAATTTTTGTCTTAAAGTAAAGCTAGAACTTGGACAGAAAGAATGGTGGGGGTTGGGAGTGGCACTCCAGGAAATGGGGAACATGAGGAACAAAGGTTAGAGGTAGAATTCTGCATATTGTTCCAGGAAAAGGGAGTTAAGCAGGAGGACAGAGCTTGCCTAGAAAGACTGCACAGTGATATATCTGAATGGACGAATCTTCTGTTTTCTGTCATACAGCATCTTTTAGCACTGGCATTTACCTGAATTAAATTTTGTGGATGAGTAGGTCTCTGATGGAAGCAGATCCTTCAGGCAGAGAGGTGAGGGTGGTAGGATACAGGCTGTGGAAGCTCTTCCTTTCAACAGGAACTTGTGTAGTCTCTCTGAGGAGTGCATTAAACCAGTTGAAAGTCAATTCCAACTCATGGCGACCTCATGTGTGCCAGAATAGAACTGTGGAGGAGGCGGGGCCAAAATGGTGGAGTAGTCAGACACTTCCGGTGGACCTTCTTACAATAAACACCTGAAGAAACAAGTGATTTGACTATATATGGCAATCTGGGAGCCCTGAACATCAAAGGCAGAGTTGAGGAACTGGAATGAGTGGCAGGGGGAGGGAGAGACTGTTCAGAAGCAGAGAGTTGTTGCCAGAACTGACCCAGCGAGAGCCTGAGCCCTTCAGGCCTAATCAGCTCGGGGGTGAGCGGTGAGGCAGGCAAGCGGCAGTGCTTGGGAGGAACGTTTTCTGCACTGGGAGAGAGCCGGCGTCAGAGAGTCTACATGGCCACCCAGAACCAGTGAGAAGCAGCCGTCATCGGCGAAAGATAAGTACTTGCGTAAGGCTTACTGTGCAGATCCAAAACATCCCCCTTAGGGAAAAACCTCTCTCCCATTTACCTTCCCGCTCCCTGCTCTGCACTGGGTCCCAGACCGGCTTCAGAAATTTCCCAGTCCCCTGGGCCAGAATTAGGATTCGTCACATGCCCAGAGCCATTCTCCCTGCCTTGGAGAGTGGACAAATTAACAAACAGGGGAAAAATAAGCTGCCAGCTCCCCTAAGCCAGGAACTCAGGATAGGCACAGCTCCTTTGCCTAGGCACAGGCATAAGGGATCCATGAACTTTAAGTGCCCTTCCCTCTGCATAGATTTGTGCACACCCATCTCAACAGCATAGGCCCTCATTAACACAGTACAACAGGGGATATACTGGAAGTCTAACTTCAACTGTCTCAGGTTCTTGACACATGACACTGCTCTGCCCATTAAGTAGGGTCTTCACCTACCCACATCAGGGGCCTGAGGACTGGTGGCTCCACCCATGCCACCTAGCCACCTGTGAAAGGGGCCTGTGAATAAGAGGTGCCCCCACTCCTTACAGCCAAGAGCATTAGGTGCTTATAGTCTGGCTGCAAAACCCACCCACCTATGCACTCTAGGGAACAGGGACATGTCTTCCTCCTCGACACTCAGGGAGGCCATTAGCCCCCTGCCTTGCTCAGAGTGTGTCCCCCTGCTGCAGCCAGATGCCTGTGCCTACACCAATCACCCATGCCTGTCTAGGACTGTAAGTGAGAGCCTACACCACACACTTGGTGGTTATCTACCTGGGCACCTGAGCTGAATCCATACAGGAGGAGTGGGCAGACTCCTGAACTCACATACCTAGCAACAGATGTAACAATCTGGTGACAGGACATTAGAGCTTCAAAGGTGCCAATAATCAAACTAGCTCATACGAGCAGCCTATTTGGGCATATCAAAGCAAAACAAGAAGCTAGAACACAGTAAGGAAACATAAAATAAATAACTTATTGGTGGCTCAGAGACAACAGTCAATATCAAATCACATAAAGAGGCAATCCATGATGGCTTCAGCAAGGTCCCAAATCACAGAATCTAGAAATTTTCCAGAGGAGGAAAATTTCTTGGAATTATCAGAAGCAGAACACAAAAGATTAATATACAGAACTCTTCAAGAAATTAGGAAGGAAATTAAGCAACACGCACAACACGCAATAGAGGAAATTAAAAAGATTAGAGAAGAGAGTAATGACAAATTTAATAAGCTGTGAGAATCCATAGACAGCAATCAGAAATTCAGAAGATTAACAATAAAATCTCAGAATTAGACGACTCAACAGAAAGTCATAGGAGCAGAATTGAGGCAATGGAAGACAGAATTAGTGAGATTGAAGATAAAGCACTTGGCACCAACTTATTTGAGGAAAAATCAGATAAAGGAATTTTAAAAAATGAAGAAAACCTAAGAATTATGTGAGACTCTATCAAGAGGAATAACCAGAGAGTGATTGGAGTACCAGAGGAGGGAAGGTTAACAGAAAATACAGAGAGAATTGTTGAAGATTTGTTGGCAGAAAACTTCCCTGATATTGTGAAAGATGACAAGATATCTATCCAAGATGCTCATCAAACCCCACATGATGTAGATCCCAAAAGAAAGTCACCAAGACATATTATAATCAAATTTGCCAAAACCAAAGATAAAGAGAGAATTTGAAGAGCGGCTAGAGATAAA
>NW_004443945.1:22093896-22102507 GCF_000243295.1 Trichechus manatus latirostris | reverse complement strand
GCCCTGACAGGGAACACAACAGAGAGTCCCGGATGGAGAAGGAGAAAGGTGGGGTGCAGAACTCAAATTCTAGTAAGAAGACCAGACTTAATGGTCTGAGTGAGACTGGAGGAACCTTGGAAAGCATGGCCTCCGGATTCTCTATCAGCCCAGAACTAAAACAATTTCCAAGGCCAGCTCTTCAGACAGGGATTGGACTGGACTGTGGGACATAAAGTGATACTCGTGAGGAGTGTGCCTCTTAGCTGAAGTAGATACAAGAGACTAAACAGGAAGCTTCTGTGGGAGGTGAGATGGGAAGGCAGAGAGGGTGAGGAGCTGGTTGAATGGACACAGGGAATCAGGGGTGGAAAGGAAGAGTGTGCTGTCACAGTATGGGGAGAGCAATTAGAGTCACATAACAATGTATGTATAAATTTTTTATGGGAAAAAATTAAAAAAAAAAAGAGAATAGAATTGTGTTCCACAGGGCTTTCAATGGCTGACTTTTCAGAAGTAGATCACCAGGCCTTTCTTCCAAGGTGCCACTGGGTGGACTGGAACCTTCAGCCTTTTAGTTAGTTGCAGAGCACGTTAACCATTTGCACCACCCAGGTACTCCTGAGACATGCATTATAATACCAGTTGCTGTAGAGTCAATTCTGAGTCATGACAACCCCATGTGTGTCAGAGTAGAACTGTACTCATTAGTGTTTTCAATGGCTGAATTTTTGGATATAGATAGCCAGGTCTTTCTTCCAAGGTCACCTTTGGGTGAGCTCAAAAGTTCTCAAAGAAGCAAGCTTCTCAATTTCCCAGGGACAGACCGCAAACCTGTTCCCAAGTAGCAAGCAGCATTCCTTTTTCCTACTCTCTCCTGTGGCAAGCCAGTTACCCTTGCAGGACACCCAATTCTGTCTGAGTCAGTCAGGGTCCTGGCTGGAAAGGACGGCCCACCCAACCAGGCAAGTGAGAAACACCCAATGAAGGGGTATATTACCAAGGGCAATCAGGGTTAAGTGGCAGCAACAAAGGGTCGGTTAAGCTCCCTGGGGGATCTCAATGGGGATGAAGAGACGGGGAGGGCTATAGGACCCTCAGAGGTGCTGCCTGACAGGAGCTGTGAGGAACACAGCCATTGCCAACCCCTGACCCTAGAGGGAGTGGGCTGAGGGAAAAATACCCCAGTCTCTCTCTGCTGGCCTGCCGTCTCCTTCAAGTGACCCGCATCAGCCAAGCCCAAGCCAGAAGCCAGAGAGCAAGGTTGTCTGTTGATGGCGTTCATCCAGGTCAGCCCCCTGGGGTGCCGAGCAAGGTGGAGAAGGGTGGACTGTGGACCAGCACAGCCAACAGCGTTGTTGTTGTTAGGGGCTCTCGAGTTGGCTCCAACTCATAGTGACCTTATCTATAACAGAGTGAAAAGTTGCCCAGTCCTATACCGGCCTCACAATAGCAGGTATATTTGAGCCCAGTGTTGTAGCTACTGTGTCAGTCCATCTCATCGAGAGTTCCTCTTTTTCACTGACCTCTACTTTACCAAGCATGATGTCCTTCTTCAGGGACTGGTCCCTTCTGGTAACATGTCCAAAGTACATGAGACGATGTCATCATCGCTTCAAAGGAACATTCTGGATGTACTTCCTTCAAGACAGATTTGTTCATTCTCTGGCAGTCCATGGTATATTCAATATTCTTCACCAACACCATAATGGAAAGGCATCAATTCTTCTTTGGTCTTCCTTATTTATTGTCCAGCTTTCACATGCATATGAAGAGATGGAAAATATCATGGCTTGGGTCAGGCACATCTTAGTCATCAAAGTGACATCTTTGCTTTTTAAGATTTAAAGAGGTCTTTTGTAGCAGATTTACCCAAGGCAATATGTCAGATTTCTTGACTGCTGCTTCCATAGGCATAGATTGTTGATCCAAAAAATAAACTCTTTGACAACTTCAATCTTTTCTCCGTTTATCATGATGTTGCTTATTGGTCGTGTTGTGAGGACCAGCCTTAGGGAACGACAGACCCACATGAGGGGCTGATCACTAGCCTGAATCCCCCGTAGTGGATTAAAATCCAGACTCCCCTTCATACCATCCTCCCCGTCTTCCCCCACATCTGACTGATCTTCTAGCCTTGTCAATTGGACCTCCTAGTATCTCTCAAAAACATACTCTGCTCACACCATATACCTAAATTCCAGACGGATTAAAGATTTATGGTTTTACCTCTTACAGCTTAAGTACTGGACAAAAACCTCACTGAGTATTTATATAATCTTGGAGTAAAGGGAGAACTTCTCAAAGCATGGCCTCAAAGGCAAAAATGACAGAGGGAAAGACTGATAGATCGTACTCCATAAAAATTGGGAACCTCCGTTTGGCAGAAACCACCAAGAGGAAAGTTAAAAAGGCATCAAAAAATAATCAAAATGAAATTCAAGCAACAGAATGAGAAAATATTTCTGCAAATGTAAGTAAAAGGAGTACTGTCTAAATATATAAAGATCTCATACAAATAGATAAGAATGGACTCTAATTCGGGGAGTGGGGGATGGTAACTAAGGGAGAAACTAAACAAATAAGCAAAAAATTGTGAAAATGAAAGTAGATGAGTAGGCAAAGAACAGGAACAATATTTATTAAAGAGAAAAAAGAAGCTGATAACAGTGTATGGAAAATGTTTAACTGTTCATTCCAAGAAATGCAAATTTAAACAGGAAACTCCTTTTCCCCAACCAAGTTCACAAAGGTTGTTTTTAATGAACGCGCCCAGTGCAGTCAGGGGTGCAATGAAAACGGCCCTCATGAATTGCTTTATCAGTTGCCATGGAGTCGATTCCAACTCATGGGGACCCCATGTGTGTCAGAATAGAACTGCCATATTGTTGTTGTTGTGTGCATCCAGTCAATTCTGACTCATAGAGACCTTATCAGACAGGGTAGAACTGCCCCATAGGGTTTCCCAGGCTGTAATCTTCACAGGAGCAGATGACCAGGTCTTTTCTCCTGAGGAGCAGTTGGTAGAATTGTACAGCTGACCTTTCGGTTAGCAGCCAAGTGCTTAACAGTTGTACCACCAGAGCTCCTTAGAACTGTGCCCATAGGGTTTTCGATGGCCGATTTTTTGGAAGTAGATCTTCAGGCCTTTCTTCTGAGGGCCTCTGGATAGACTTGAACTGCCAACTGTTAGGTTAGGAGCTGAGTGCATTAACTGTTGCACCACCCAGGGACTCCTATGAATTGCTTAGAAGAGTATAAATTATAATAAACTTTTGAAAAATAAATCAGCAGTTAAGTATTGAGAGATTTTAAGTATTTATTCCCTGTCTTAGTTACCTAGTGCTGCTGTAACAGAAATACCACAAATGGGTGGCTTTAAATAACAGAAATTATTTTCTTGCAGTACTGGAGGCCAAAGGAGCCCTGGTGGCATAGTGGTTAAGAGCTTGGCTGCTAACCAAAATGTTGGCAGTACGAATCCACCAGCTGCTTCTGCGAAATTCCATGGCGCAGTTCTACTCTGTTTGGTTTTTGGTTACTGGAGACTAAAATCCAAATCTGGGTCTCGGCCCTGTGGATTCCTTCCTTGTCGGTAGTCCTGGGCTTTCCTTGGTTCCTTGGCTTGTAGAGGATCCTCACATGGCGTCTCTCTTCCCCAGTGTGTACGCGCTCACCTGTGTGCAATCTGCTCTTTATGTAACTCAGAGGTGATTAGATGTAGGACACACCTTACACTGAAATGGTCTCATTAACATACAACAAAGAAAACAGGATTACATGTACAAATAGAGAGGTTAAAGGGCATAAAAAATGGCCAAAATAAAATAGGGGTTAGGGCCCCAACACATGTCTTGAGGGACACAATTCAATCCATAACACCTCCCCTTTGATCCAACATTTTTACTTCCCAGAGTCCATCCACACACTTCCTTGCTCACAAGCATGATGTTCAAGCATCTCACAATGGCAAATACCTTCCTAGTTTCATCTCCCACATCTCCCTGCTGACATTGGCAAGTCCGTCAATGCCAAACCGCCTGTTCCTTCCTGCCTTGGAGTATTTCCTACTGATTTTCCTCTGATTGGAAAGCTCTTCACCACCTTCTTTGTTAGCTAACTTGGCTCATTCTTCTGGAATCAACTCATTTGTCTTCCCTGATCCCCATTCAGGTTGAGTTCCCTTCGCCATGTTTGCATAGCACCCGGGGGTATATTTTTTACAGATAATTTACACATTTATTTACATATCTGTTTCCATAGTATGTATCTATTTACATACCTGTCTTCACCATCTCAATTTCTCTCTTTGTATCCCCTAACAAACAAAAAACCAGACCCACAGGGTCCAGTTAGTTCCCACTCATAGCGACCCTGTAGGACAGACTAGAAACCCATGATGTTTCCAAGGAGAGACTGGTGGATTCGAACTGCTGACCTTACACACCAATGATTTTCAACTGGGGACAATTCTGTCCCTCAGGGGACATTTGACAATGTCTGGGCACATTTTGGGTTGTCACAAATAGGGGAAGGGGTGCTACTGGTATCTCATAAGGAGAGGCCAGGGACACTGCTAAACATCCTACAGTGCACAAGACAGCACCCCACAACAAAGAATTATGCAACCCAAAATGTCAATAGTGTCAAGTTTGGGAAACTTTGTCTTACACCTAGCTAAGTGCCTGGACTATAAAAAACAAAGCACACACAAAAATACCCCAAGCTATATAATGAACACGGGTAAAATGAACTCTTTAAGTTCAATTTCTTTTTTTCACACAATAGGCGTAATACCTATGCCAGAAGATTGCTGTTGTTAGGTGCTGTCGAGTCGATTCTGACTCAGAGTGATCCCATGTGACAGAGTAGAACTGTCTCATAGGATTTCCTAGGCTGTAATCTTTATGGAAGCAGATTCACCAGGTCTTTCTCCTGCGGAGCCGCTGAGTGGGTTCGAACTGCCAACCTTTTGGTTAGCAGCCTAGTGCTCAACCATTGTACCACCAGGGCTCCTTTGCCAGAAGGTTACAAGGAGTATTAAAAGAGACAACATCTGAACAGTGCAAAGTTGGTATGCCATCAATATTACAGTAGTTCATTCTAACAATAAGCATGTAAATTAAATCACAGACCCAGAATGTTCTGGTGCTGAAATGAATCTTATAATCAAGCCTCTTCATTTTATAGCTTCTGGTGTTGTTGTTAGGTACCATCTAGTCAGTTGTGACTCATAGTAACCCGATGTACAACAGAACGAAACACTGCCCGGTCCTGAACCTTCCTCACAACCATTGTTGCAGCCACTGTGTCAATCCGTCTCGTTGAGGGTCTTCCTCTTTTTCGCTGACCCTCTACTTTACCAAGCATGATGTCCTTCTCCAGCGTCTGATCCCTCCTGATAACATGTCCAAAGTATGTAAGATGTAGTCTCGCCATCCTTGCTTCTAAGGAGCGTTCTGATTGTACTTCTTTCAAGACAGATTTGCTCGTTCTTCTGGCAGTCCATGGTATATTCAATATTCTTCACCAATACCATAATTCAAAGGTGTCAATTCTTCTTCGGTCTTACTTATTCATCGTCCAGCTTTCGCATGCAATTTTATAGCTGAGGAAGCCCAAATCCATAAAGGCTAAGTGACTTGCTCAAATTGTTGTAACAGATCTGAGTTTCCAGTTTAGCGGCAAGCCACATTTTAAATGCATGCATAAGAAAGGAATTGTAGGTTCTTTTGTAAAAATAATTATCTTTTGGGCAGGGGGATGATTTGGCCTGTAAATACAATTTGCATATATATACAGAATTTTCTTACGAATAGTTAGAATACTAACAGAACAAAGAGCCGATTGAATAATGTTACCAAAAGTTTCACAGGGATTTATTTTAAAACTACATTTGTGCCATTTATGCAAAAATGAGCAATTGTATTAAAGTACAAAGTTAAACAAATAATACATTCCTTCAAAAATATGAGTGATATAGTCAGAATCCAAAGTGACAATTTAAATAGTTTTGTCATAATAATACTTAAGCCCTGAAATATTAACTGGCTTTCTGAAATCTGTGCTAAAAAGTAACTAACTTGTAATCATCCAGTTCTCCTTCCTTGCTAAATTGTTAATGTATACAATGAAATTTCTTAACAAAATATAACACAGAGGCACAATCTGATCTGAGAGCTCAGATTCTAACATGGTATGGCTTTTAATATGAACACCCGTATAACAAGAATTTAAACAAATTTATGGCAAATAAATTAAAACATTTATATTTTAACATCTATAGGCTTTATTAGGTGTTCCTTATACAGTCATCTGGTATGTTTAAAGAGTAAGCAATCATATTAAAGAAAATAGGGTCATAACTGATTGAAGTAATAAAATCCTGAAACTAAATAACATCTCATAATTCATTGCACAGCATATATTAGATTTCATTACGTCAGTATATAGCTTAGTAGTAAATTCTCCTGATGGCCGTAAACCTCTAAGGTGTTGTCATTCTGAAAAATGAAGGGGAGAGAGTTGGTGGAACAGAGTGGATAAATCTTCAAAAGTGCTAGTGCACTGTGCTTTAAGTTGTAAAGTTGTAGTGCATCGCCACCTAGTGGCGGGATGTAGTATTTCATACTAATTAAGGAACCCTTTCCTTTTCCCTCTATTAGGAGCCCTGGTGGCTGTAGTGGTTAAGAGCTTGCCTGCTACCCAAAAAGTTGGCAGTTTGAATTCACCAGCCACTCCTTGGAAACCCTATGGGGCAGTTTTACTCTGTCCTAGGGTTGCTGTGAGTCAGAATTGACTCGACGGCAATGGGTTTGGTTTGGTTTTTTGGCTTCTTTCTATTTTCCAAAGAGCTGTGTGTCTCATTCACTCTCCAACTGTATTCATCTCTGATACTGTAGTTCCTAAAACCTGTGCTTCCAGTCTTCTCTTCACCCACCCAACTGTCAAGAATTTGGCTAATACAGTTATGTTGACCTGACTTTTTAATTTCCAAGTACTTTGGTCATTTTCAAAGCCACACACAGGATGTCTACATTAAGAAAACGCCATCTTGTTTGTGAATATGGAAGGATTATGGATATAGGAACTTTGGGCTTTGGTCCAATTTTTATTCTTATTTCTGACCCTTTTAACAAGTCAGAATTAGTACAGAGTCAGTACTTTAAAAGGGTGCCCTTTATTATTTATTTTTTTATTGTACTTTAGGTGAAGGTTTACAGAACAAATAGTTTCTCATTAAACAGTACACATATTGTTTTATGATATTGGTTAACAACCCCACGACATGTCAACACTCTCCCTTCTTGACCCTTTTTTTTTTTTTTCTTTTTAAAGGGTGCCCTTTTTACCTTTAAAGAAACAGCTACATGAAATCATTAACCAGTACATACACACTGGATTTTATTCAGCTTCTAGGATATAGAAACAAGCAATGATGCTATCTTAATAAAGACTCCTCCACTAACATTTTGGTACCATTCATAGAGCATCACATAAACATTTAGGTCTTGAGAGCTCAGTTCAGGAATGTTAGCAAACATTTCTGTGCAGCTTGGGATTGGGACCAGAGTCAGCATTTGGGGATGTGAGGCCCCAACATCCCATACTCTGCTTCCTACACCTCGACAAAGTGAAGGCTGAGTGATGCTAGGTAGTGATGCTTAGCTGTGAGCAAAAGCCAGCTATCTGTTTTTTGGATGGAATTGTTTTAAGTACAGTAAAATAGAAAAACAGAAGGTAGAGCATTTCAGAGTAAGCAAATCCTTCATCAAGCTCTAGGAGAACCATATGGAGCAACAGTTAAGTGCTCAGCTGCTAACTGAAAGGGTGGTGGTTCCAATCCACCTAGTGACTCTTCAGGAGCAAGACTTGGTAATCTGCTTTCATAAAGATTACAGCCAAGCAAACCCTATGGAGCAGTTCTACTCCGTCACATGGAATCAGAATCAACTCAACGGTACCCAACAACAACAAATCAATCTCAACTTCGAACAATAAAAGATACCAACCATTTTAAAACTGTACAAAGCAAACAAACAGGATTTGAAATGTTGGAAGTTTCAAATGAATATACTGACAACCCACAAGGCAAAACAAGGACAGCAAAGTCTTAGCTGGGCTTCATCCTAATCAAAGCCATTGTACAGATCCACTTCTCCTCATCTTATGATGATTGGTAACAGGTACTTCTTCCAAGGAGGTCAGACATCCAAGGGTAGAAGACGAAAAAGACACGAGAGTGCCACATAGGAGATACAGGGAAGGGGCAGAGGATCCTGGACCTCAATTACTGGTCAGCTTTTAGACTTGATGATACTCAGTGTTTCTCCCAAAATATTTATTTTCCCTTCTCTTCATGTAAAGAAGCTAACTCTTACATAGTGCTTACAGTGTGCCAAGAGCTATTCTAAACGTTTGACATATAATAAAGACATTTCATTTCCACAAAAACCAAAACCAAGCCCATTACCATCGAGTCCATTCTGACTCATGGTGACGCCATGTGTTACCGAGTAGAACTTCATAGGGTTTTCTTGGCTATAATCTTTATGGAAGTGGATCACCAGGGCTTTCTTCTTCAGCACCACTGGGTGCGTTCAAACTGCAAACCTTCATGGCAGTAGATGAG
>NW_004443945.1:22086686-22092463 GCF_000243295.1 Trichechus manatus latirostris | reverse complement strand
TGATGGTTGGACAACATGATGAACATAATTAATGCCACTGAACTGTACATGTGAAAATTGTTAAAATGTCAAATGTTTTGTCACACATATATTTACCACAATAAAAATAAATTTAAAAAAAAAGGGGGGGAGCTTTTGACAGTCCATCTTGTCAACCTCCTTTGCCAAGTAGCACCACATTGAAACCCCCTCACTAGTGATTAGCTCCTTTTCTGAAAGACCTCCCCCGGAAGGTGCTCCACTGTGCCAGGGAACACACCAGCAATGGGAAACACAAGGGCACAGACCACCACGGCTCTTCAGTTCAGTCTTCCTTGTTCACTCTGAAACCGTTTTAACAAAATGGTTCTGTTTTACTGCTAGCTACCATCTCATCGACAAGAGCCTCTAGGGTAGTGGGCTCATGCAAGGCCAGGGATCCTATGACCTAAGACTTTGGGGCCCAGGACATAAACATCTGGCATTACTTTTTCATTTTTAAGGTGACTCATGCTCAATTATTAAAAAATTGAGTATCAAAGAAAAAGAAAAAGAAAGTAAGCAAACCCTTGCTCACTAAAAAGATCACCATCACTGCCATTCTAGTGTGTTTCCTTAGACTTTCTTTCATAAATTGAGTTGGGAGTTTTGTTTCGTACCTAGTGGCACTTTTCTTACCAGTTGCCATCAAGTCCACCCCAACTCACGGAGACCCCATGTATGTCAGAGTAGAGCTGTGCTCCACAGGGTTTTTAATGGCTGACTTTTTAGAAGTAAATCACCAGGCCTTTCTTCCAAGGAGTCTCTAGGCAAATCTCCAACCTTTTGGTTAGCAGCCTAGCATGTTAACTGTTTGCAGCCCCCCCTCCCCAGGGACTCCTGCATCTTTCTAGTTTCACTTAACTTCAATATCACAAGAAATTCCCAAGTTTTAAAACTATCTTTATAAGCATGCTTTTTTCACTTACCATAGCTTGGTTCATCATGTCCTATTGTTGAAATTTTACATTGCTTATTGTTTTATATGCTTATATATAATGCTGCAACTTCTTTTTCATTAAAGCAGCATTGCACTGTGGTTACTAGCTTAAGTTTTGAAGTCATATGCTATTTCTGTAGATGCACAACCTTTGACAGTTGCTTGACCTCTGCAAGCCTTAGTTACATTGTTAACTGTCCTTGTGAAGGAGAGGTCATAGTACCTATCACACTGCATTGTTGTGAGATCAAGTGATTGTAAAGTGCATAGTGCCTAATATAAAAGAATCATGAAATAATCACTCCATGAGTGGTGGCTAGTACTGGAATTATTTAGAATAATTTTGAGGTTCTTGATAGATATTGACAAAACATTTTCCAGATGGGTTATATGAATATAACACCCATCAGAAATGTATGATATTCAAATTCATTTCAAAAGGTCTAAAAGAAAATAGAGCAAGACTAGTCTGTGCTGAAACTATGGATGTCCTTGACTGTCTAAGAATTTATCACCTTAGTGCCTACAGTTAGATCGGGTAGGGAAGCTTCATAGCACCTACCTATTTACTAATTAACTGGCCCTTAAGCAAATAATCCCTCCCTAAAACATCTCTTAACACTACCAAAACAAAACCAAACCTGTTGACGTCAGTTCTGACTCACAGCGACCCTACAGGACACAGTAGAACTACCCCATAGGGTTTCCAAGACTGTAAATCTTAATGGAAGCAGACTCCCACATCTCTCTCCTGCAGAGCTGGTGGGTTAGAACCGCCAACCTCTCAGTTAGCACCCGAACACTTAACCACTGTACCACCAGGGCTCCTTTTCCTTAACATTAGCATCCATTAACATCTTTACCAGTTTCTCTATGATTTGGGATACTGTTCCAACAATATAATACAAATGGAGTGCAAAGTCAAATCACAGATCTTACAAAATATTGAGACTGTTAAAGGATAACTGCTTTTACAATGTGCAAAACCATCATCGAATGAGGATCTGGCTGACTTAGGCTAGTCAACTAACAGAAAATCAATGATTTCAAGATAGGTGTTTTAGAAAATAATCTGGATGTCAAAGAGGAAGGAGGCCCTTAGAAAATTTAGTAAGGCTTTCTAACATCTTGGAGCCCTGGTGGAGCAGTGGTTAAGAGCTCGGCTGCTAACCGAAAGGTCAGCAGTTCGAACCCATCAACCGCTCCATGGGAGAAAGATGTGGCAGTCTGTTTCCATAGATTTACAGCCTTAGAAACTCTATGGGGCAGTTCTACTGTGTCCTATAGGGTCGATAGAGTCAGAATCCATTCAATGGCAGTGGGTGTTTTTTTATATACTAAGCACTTTTGATTAAGAAAAATGTTTTTCCTACTGTTTTGTGCTTCGAGGTAAGGTCCCAATCAGATCCTCCTGCCCCATGTAGCAGTTGCTTTTTGCGGACCACGGCAGAGGCTGCAGGCTCCACACAAGTCCTTCCCTGCCTGCCAGGGTTCCAACCCTTTCACTTCCACCAAAGAAAGCATTCCAGAATTTAGGGGTAGGAATGACATTACTGAATGGTTCTAATTTATATAAAAATTAATCTATAACCTTAAAATTTTTAACTATTATTTGTATCCAACCATTACAATATACATTATAACAATGGTTTCCAAAGTAGAAGTCACTGGGATATGGGGATAAAGTTATCTGTCTTTACATTTTTGTCTTCTAATATACATATTATCACAGGAGTATATATACGTAACTTTCACATACTCATATTCCATGTTAAGGCTGCATTTTTTTTCAATGATAGAACGCAATATCAAATATGTTTAGAGACCAGTGGTTGAAAAGGGCTAAACTACATCCTGGTTCCCAATCTCAGCAAATTGGGGAGGAAATTCTTTCATCTGGTACTATGAGAGCCAGTCTGCTGAAATGCTGTTTGCTTCAGGCGAAAAAAAGTCAGTAGCACCTTTTCTTGCTCCATTTCACACCAGCAAGTTAGGCCCTGATGGGGATTCCTAGTACTTTGCTAATCTACAAAGGCAACATAAAGGTGACTATCCCACTTGTAATAATGTACAGGTAGCCCCCAGGAGATGAAGGAGATCTGTTCCTAAGTGTCTTTAAGTTAAATTTGTAGGTAAGTTGGACCAGGTGCACATTGCTCTTATTTAGCCTTATTTTATTGCAAGAAAAGGCTTGATGCCTTTCCGCTGATTTAAAAGCTGCACGTGCAGCAAGTGAAGGTGACTGTGATGAAGAATTTGCTGAGCAGGGGCTGGTTCAATAGTTTCAAAGCGAGGGAAAATTTACATAACATTAAAGGGCAAGTATGAGTTGTTCTTAAGTCGAACAACTTACTGTATAACCCAGGGACTTACTGCATATCCTTCAGAATACTGAGAGCTTATCCACTAGTGAAGAGAACTGATTAAACTGGCCTCTCTGATCCCTAGGAAGCAGTTAAACACTGACTCTAAATATATCTTAGAAGTTTGAAAAGAACTGAAACAGGTAAGTGAATTCAGTAGTCAAGATTTTTATAAGGTTTAGAATTCAAAAAGTCCAACAAAGATTACAATAGATATTTATTTAAAGTAATACAACTGCAGCCCCAATGGTTCTTAACTTATACATTTCAGGTTTAACCGACTTCATAAAAATACTTTGAAGACAGCTGCATCCACAGATTTCAATCACACACTTATCTCTTTGCCCATTCTTCTCTCTCTTTTCTTTCCCGAATAACTTCTTTCAGATATGGTTCAAGGTAAAATTTATCCTGAAGAACAAATAACAGTATTACATGCCACCATCATGTATGGATATACCCCAAACACTTAGCAAGTCTTAAAAAACAGAAGAAACCCATCAAAATTAATTGCTTTCTATTTCTAGTTTAAGAAGACATATTCTCACCCAGACTGAGGACTGTCTGCTTTCCTAAAATGTAAAAACCCACAAAAGATGTTGTAATAAGTTGCTTCGATAAGTTATGAGAGGGAAGTCTGTCAGAGGAAAGAAAGAAATGAGAGTCTACAGGCTTTGGTCTAGTTTACACAGTTCAAAGTGTGAGGGTTAGAGGGCCACTCAATGGGCTGATCACATGAACAACATGATCTTTTAATCTACGGAAGCACAGTGTAGAGGGGAAAAAAGCAATGGCCTGGGAGACAGAAGACCTGACTCTAGTCTTGGCTTTTTATATTAGAGACTTGCTTAGTGTTGTGGAAGAGTCACTTCACCTCAATTTGTTCATCTCTAAAATGGGGCTAATACTTGCTCTATTAACCTCTCAGGGCTATTGTTACGAATACAGAATCCTTATTCGCCAACACTGTCAGATACATAAAAGCAGCTTTACCTCCTCGTATTTTGTCCACTGCTCTTTAGGCAAGATCTGCTGCCTCATGGTCAGGTCTAGTGCTCTCTTAATGCGAAACATCCTGTCATTATAAAGGTTCTCAGGAAGCCTTCTTATGGCTTCTTTCACATCTTCATCCTCATATATTGTATCATCTCGCATTAACCCTATGATAGAAAACAAGAAAGTTAGATTGAACATTCATCTCTAAAATCAGGATTTTTTTTAATGAGTAAAATATATTATCTATAACTTAGGACTTGGGTGAAATATCAAGAGAGAGTTCATATTACTAAGTACAATCGAAATCTAGCAATGAATGTTATACACAATAATGGATTATTTGTTAAACAACGTATGACTCTTAAAATCCACTGCCACAATATTCACAACATTTTACCTAACCAATTTTAAAAGTATGTAAAACATCTACTTTGTTTTTAAACACACATCAATAAATCGTAACTGTATTTTCTTATACTTTAAATCTGAGATTAAAGAACCTTACAATGGTAGTACACTAAGGAGTCAGTAACATTTACTAGAGCTTCCCTCAAGCTTCAACAGCACAAGATGAAGTTCACGGCAAATTACAAAGTTCTGAAATAGTTGAGGAGTCAGATAATTGTAGAGATGTCAGACAATTTTAATATTTGAAAAATCCCTACTTTCAATGTTCATATAACTTAAAATTTAACATTAAGTGGAGGAGATGGAAGGGGGGAGTGTATTGTAAGGAAAATGTCCTAATACCTTATTTCAAGAACATAAATCATTTCCACCTTAACCACCAAGACGATTCCATTCCTCTTCTCTCAAAAGAATAATAGAAACGAAAATGGATTTCATTTCACAAAAAAATGTGACCTAATTTAAAAATTGTCTGATGTACACAGGAACAGTTACTTTTTGGAACCATAATGACTCTTGCAAAAGGATCACTCTCAGAAAAGAGAAAAAAAAAGAAAAGGAAACAAAAGGAAGCACAGATACTCACCGAGTTTATTGAACCCTGCAGCATTGTAATACCATTTTCGAATACCCTTCAGCCACCGGCCTGATGCTGCAACTGATGTTGTCACACTGTTAGTTGTTACAATTGACTCATACACTTATACTCTATGAACACTGATAGGCAAGCAACCCGTACTCTTAGAGAATTCAAACACAGGAAGTGGTTTCCTTTTGTAAGTTTACACACTGCAGGTAGTCCCCAACTTATGATATATTTCAGTTATGACAAACTGCACTTATGACCATCTGGTTTTTTTTTTGTATACCTCATTGTTAGTAATATGTACTACATACAATGTTGCAGCACGTAATTTGCTGTTATCATTCTCAGATGTTCATTCGCAGAAACATCACATATGAATTGAAGGTGGATTCTTGCCCCCCAACAAAAAAAAGAAGGGAGAGAGGTGGGGAGGGGCCTCAGAACTTATCATTTGTAGTTTCAGCAA
>NW_004443945.1:22079464-22085657 GCF_000243295.1 Trichechus manatus latirostris | reverse complement strand
GCTGGTTAGCCCACTGAAAGAAAGATGGCGGCAGTGGGCTTCCCAGCCCACAGAGAAAGAGTGGGGTACCTGCTGCTAAAGAATTTGCCTGATTCTCAAGAGCTGTAACACTTGCCCATGCAGGGAAGAGGCCTGAGTGTGCCATGTGCAACACGCCTCCTGCCTTGGGCAGCATGGTGGGAGCCATGCGGGCCCTTGGGCAGTGCAGCAGTGAGAGAGAACCACGTGGGCTTGGGTAGCATGGTGAAAGCCAGCAGCAGAGGAAAGGCCCAGGGGCACAACAGAAGCCTCAGAGCCGTGGTGGTAGCCAGATGCAGCGATGATGTGAACACAGTATCTGACCTGAACCATGGTGTGCCTGCCCAGTGACATAAGAATGCACATGGGTAATTTTGAGAAGGGTAAGTAGGTCCCCTTTGAGAATTTGTTGTTACTGTTTCCTGTTTGCTTTCTATAAATAATAATGGATTTCACTTAGCCAACACTGTGTCTCATGTGTTCAACTCCCTCACAGATGAACGTAGCACCCACGGAATGGATGATGCCAGTGGGTGTACACGTCTCTTTCCTAGCAGTCTTAAGGGTTCCTGGAAGTTTGAGGCACAGCCTGTCTGCATGTGCAATGCAGACAGGCAGACAGACAGGCATGCAATTATGTATATCAATATTAGATATACATTTATATATCACATATGTATTACAAGGATTAAATGATTTAACAATATATTAAATGAGATCCTCTGAAAAGTGCCTAGCACTTTCTAAGCACCTTGTAAATGTCAGCTACCATTATTATGATTAAGCAAAGGGGACAGCATAAGCAAAACTGAGAAACGTATTCTTTGGGTGTGAAACTACAAGCAGTTAAATATTAATGGCAGAGGGAGTGATTAAACTCTCTACCATATTAGCACATCACACTTAGTAGAGGGTCAGCAAAAAAGAGGAAGACCTTCAACGAGATGGGCTGACACAGTGGCTTCAACAATGGGCTCAAGTATAACAATTGTGAGAATGGCACAGAACCAGGCAGTGTTTCGTTCTGTTGTATGTAGGAGGTCACCATGAGTCAGAACCGACTGGACGGCACCAAACAACAAAAACCATATATTCAGAATTTACCCAGATTGGAGAAGGCTGAAATTTACTATTACTTCCTAATTTAACCCAAACTTATTCAGGAAACAAAAATTAATGGCGCTATCATCATCATTTGAAATACTTGTTATAATTTTCCAATATGAGTTAGATACTAGGAATGCTCTTTGCCTTCCAAATTAAACATACAGGCAGTCCCCAGGGTTTTTAATGTCTGACTTATGGACAACTTGTACTTAAGAATGGACTGCCATAAATCCTATTACATTAAAAATTTGAGTTAAACACAATGGTTCGTAGTAACGAACCCATGCAGTACTTTGTGACCCTCATGAAAACACTGCGCAGTTTGGAAGTGTTTGTTTTACATGCATAGAAAGGTAAAATATGTACTATATTCTAAGACAAACATTTGACTAACTGATAAATAAGAACGGTATGTACCTGTTCTGATTTAGCTACACATTCCACGTAAAGACAGACTTAGGAATGGATCTCATTTTTACTGGGGGGACTGCCTGTATTTACCAATGATGATGATAATATTCACGAATCACTTTTTGTGTGCCAGGCAGGATTGTATTTGCTTTACCCACAGTAGCTCAGTTTATTTACAACACTTTTGTGTTGCAAGAGGAAGTAGGCTTACAGAAGCTATCCTACCCAAGGTCAAAGAGATACATAGTGGTAGGGTTGAGCTCAGGTCTGTTTTCCAGACAGAGCAGAGAAGCAAAGTGCCTTAAACAAGACTTCAACACTCTCAAATTAATGAAATAACAAATTCTTAAATGTCTCTCTCAATCCCCAAAAGCTCAGTGTCATTTAGTTTAACGGATTTTTCTGGCAATCTGACGTTTCCTAATAGTTTCTCAATGCGGAAGGGGAGGACTTGTTTTTGAAAAGCTATTCCAATTTAAAACGCGAGAGGGCAGAGATGGGGGGGCGGAAGCTTACTCGATAGCCACGTTCTATTTTAAATATTCGCGCAATTTCTGCATTCTATTCCAAAATAAAATCCACAGATATTATATTCCAGATAAGCCAAGTTTAACCCGAAGCTTCGCTGTAACCCTTGCTCCAAACCCAAACCATCGCCATCAAGTCGATTCCGACTCATAGCAACCGTGTAAGACAGAGCAGAACTGCCCTCTAGGATTTCCTAGGCTATAAATCTTTAGAGAAGGAGACTGCCCCATCTTTCTCCCTTGGAGCCGCAGGTGGGTTTCAACCGCTGACCCTTCCGTTAGCAACCGAGCGCTTAGCCACTGCACCACCAGGGTTCCTTAGCCCTTGCTCCACTGCCTCTAATCCCCAGTTTGAGAAGCGGGAGTGGATATAATAAAGGTTCCAATCCTATATTCTAGGGTCATTTTGCTTCAGTTACCAGCGAATAAGGGAAATATCTCTCCCTTTGAAGCGTTGGGCTGCTAACTGAAAGGTCAGCAGTTTGAACCCACCAGCCTCTCCACAGGATAAAGATGGGGCAGTCTGTTCCACAAAGATTTACACTTTTGGAAACCCTATGGGACAGTTCTATTCTGTCCTATAGGTCGCTAAGAGTCGGAATAGACTCCACGGAAGTGCGTTTGGCTTTGGTTTAGTATCTCCCTCGCGGCGCTGCTAGGTGAATTTAATAAGCTAATCCATACGGAAGCGCTTGACCCACTGTGAGCACTCAGTGCATTCTGGCTAAAAGTCGCGCACTATCTCCTTGTGTCTCTGAACGCTTTAAGGGTTTCGGGCCGCACACTCTTCTAAGACCGAGGGGAAGGACTGCGGAGCACAGGCAGCTGGAATGCAGGGCTGTCAGAGACACCGCGAGCACCTTCATAAAACAGCAGGTCCACATCCCAATCCTCTACGCAAGCCCGGCCTGGGGACAGCAAAAGGGAGCGCGAAACACGTCCTCTGACTGGGCCAGAGCCGCTATCCCCTCTTACGCCGCAAACCTGGCCGCTTAGAGTGACCAGAGGACGAGGAGCAAGTTGCTGCGAACATAAAAGGCTTAGCGCAGCAATGCCCACCAGGAACGATACAATCCACTTACCCGCAGGCCTGCTCGCCATTTTGACCCGAGAGCAAAGCGTTGCCTACTGGGTAAGTCCTGGAGGACGCCCTGGGCCCAGTGCGCAGGCGCTTAACGTCGCAGCCGGAATCATCGGTGGCCACCGCGTGCAGACGCCTGCGCACTCTGGCGGCCCACGTCAGGCACCTGCTGTGCGCGGGTCTCTGCGAGGGTCAGACCAGTGGGGTAGTCTGCGCGATTTTTGCAACCTGTTCTAAGAAGTATTCCTTGTGACGTGGGGACAAGATGACTAGGCAAGGAATTAGGAGACCTGGGCTTTGGCCCGGGTTCTCTTACTTACTAGCTGTGAGAGCTTGGGCAGTATTGAGACTTTTGTGCCAAGCAACACGCTGAGCTTTTTACAGGGGTTTTCAGATTTGATTTCCCAACAAATCTGTGAGTTAGGTATTGTAATTATCTCCGTTGTAGAGAAGAGGGTCCTGAGGCGCAGAAGGGTTGAATAGTTTGTCCAAGGGCACACAGTAGGAAATTTAAGAGAACCCAGATTCTAATTTGCTGCTCCTTGATTCTAGAGCTATGTGCTACACTATTAACCCAGAAAAGACACTACACCTCTGCCGTCTCCAGCTGAAGATCAAGCTACTTCAGTGGACGATTAAGTCCGAAGAAAAGTTTAAAAATATTAAAGATACATTGCAGAATTTGTGTACAACTTTAAGATAAAACAAGCAAGTACATAGTGGCCTCCCCAACATGTTAAGTCTAAGACATAAAAACCTAGGAACAGAAAACAATTGGGGAGTTAGTATGACCGATACTCAAATCAGTTACTGCTAGTTATACAAGTAGTTCTACAACAACCCACCAATATATACCTTTTTTTTTTCCCCCTTCAGTCTTAAAGTTGTGGTCTGGGACAGTAAAGGGTTAGATTTAATGGTCTAGTGGACTCCGATTCATAGCAACCCTATGAGTTAATGGTCTTTGTCCCATTCTAGTTCCAAAATTATGTTAATTGTCGTCTCTTCTTATTCCATCTCTGTGCCCCCACAACTTCCTGTACTACTGTCCTGTATAACCAAAAGCAAAACCCACTGCCATCTAGTTGATTCAGACTCATAGGGACCCTGTAGGACAGAGCTGCCACATAGGGTTTCCAAGGCTGTAAATCTTTATGGAAGCAGACTGCCACATCTTTCTCCCTCAGATCCCCTGGTGGTTTCTAACAGCCAGCCTTTTGCTTAGCAGTCGATCACTTTACCCACTGCCTGCAACACTAAAAACTAATGAATGGCTGCTCCCAGCCTACACTAAACCAAAACAAAAAACAAACTGGTTGCAGTCCAGTCCATTCCAACTCATAGTGACCCTATAGGACAGAGTAGAACTGCCCCATAGGGTTTCCAAGGAGCACCTGGCAGATTCAAACTCCAGCCTACACTAGCCAGGGTGAAAGCTGAAAGACGTGAAGAAATACATTTGCACATTGGTATAGTGCCTTGCTAAGTGTAGGTACTCAATAAATTCTCCCTTCCTCCTCACCCTTAAGTTCCAGCTTTCTGGCTGCAGGGTTAAAAGGTGCCAACAGAATACCTACGTCAGGGATCAGATGTCCACAACTATCACAAAATCCAGCTCCTATGCATTAAGCCCAGAGAGCTTGAATGTTTCCTGGTAGTCAATTAGTGTTGATTCAAAAAATATTTTTGGTTTTCCTCCTTCTGGTACATGGTAGGACTGCACTTCCCTGCTCTCTTAGACATGGCCATGTGACACTTTGCTCAAGAGAATGTGAGAAGTTTTTAAGAGCAATTCTTCTTATCCTTTTGTTCTGCCATGGACTGGCAACACTCCAGAGAGGGTGGAGGCTCCATCAACACGTGTCACTAGATGATATGGAGTACGGCCCTCATGGTCCCAAGATGGACATATTTTAATGATATAAACTTTTGTGGTTTTAAATCATTGTTAGGATTGTTCACCACAGCAACATACTTAGCCTTTTGTGATGAGTAGACTATTAATAAAGGCAGAATGTTCTGAGCCATAAAAGACCAGGCAGTGCGGTTGCATGCTTGATCTCACAACTGTACCTTCATCCTTGTTGTATCCTGTTTACTGATTTCATCCATTAGAGAACTCCATGAAGGCACATATCTATGCCACACTCATCACTGTATTCTAGAACTTGAGTATCTATTGAGTGAATGAACAAAATATGCAATCGGAGGGCCACTATACTTGCCTCTGACCAATTACATATTCATTTTCTCATTAGTTTTCAGGATATCCAGCACATCACAGAACCCTGGTGCACGACAAACTACTCCAATGTTAGTGGCTTAAAATACTTTATTATTTCTCCTAGTTTCTGTGGGTTGACTGAGCTCAGTTAGGTGGTTTTTCTGCTCCATGTGGAATCTGCTAGGCTGGAATGTCGAATGGCTTCTTCACTTACATGTTTGGTGCTCAGCTGGCACAGATGAACAGCTGGGATTTGGCCAGCTATCTCTCGCCACCATTTCTCCGATAGGCTATTTAGACATCTTTACATAATGGCTCAGGGTTGCAAGAGCAAAATGTTCAGAGAACAAGCACCAATGTGCAAATGCTTTTCAAGCTTCTGCTTAATAATGTCCAATGGGCCAAATCATGTTGGCCCAGAATCAGTGTAGGAGGGGACTTACACAAGAGTACAAACACCAGGTGTGGTTCATTTGGGGCCATCAGTGTTAACAGTCTACCCAATCTGGTGATCCTAAGGCAGATAAGTGAAGTCATTTGAAAATAAAAACCCTAAGCTTCGGAGATTAAATCATTTGCCCAGGATTACATTATCTGGTAAATGGAAAAAAAGTATAAATTCATGCTGTAAATCTTGTACACTGGTAGTAAGTTCAATGTTTGTTATGGCATTTTTACTATGCCTTGCCCTCTGCTTACCTTCAAACTTTATTTTCTTCCCTAGCCTTTTTCCTTTCCAGATCCTCAGCAGCCAATTGTGGGAAACTCTGAATATCCATGCTCAGGTAGATGAGTTAACAGTGTAGATAATCCAAAATGGAATGA
>NW_004443945.1:22078127-22079364 GCF_000243295.1 Trichechus manatus latirostris | reverse complement strand
CTTTCCAGATCCTCAGCAGCCAATTGTGGGAAACTCTGAATATCCATGCTCAGGTAGATGAGTTAACAGTGTAGATAATCCAAAATGGAATGAGTTTTGTGGCATTATTTAAATGAACAGCAGATATTAGAAGAGTATGTAGTATGCCCCAGAAATTCATAACACTTCAAAGAAAATAAAGCCCTTTTGTGATGAAACCACTTTGAAAGACCTGTGAATGTAAGGGCAAGAAAAGTCCTCCAGTGGGCTCATCCTCACCAGAACTTTTACAAGGGAGATGGGAAAATCAATGACAAACCAACTCTCTCCATTCTCTGAGTTGGCTATGATTTTTAGTTCTCCCCTCCCTGAGAAGGCAGGCAAGGGTTGAGCCAACGAATTAAGTTATGAGGAACTTGTATGAAAGATCTACCAGAAGTATACCCAAATTGATAATATCCAGAAATTGCTTTCAATATCAATTGAGACTTGAGGCATTTATTTTAAATATAGTCATTTGTTTACATATACATTCACTTTATATTATTACATTTTAACATTTATCAAAAACTAAAGAGTCTTTAAGAATTTTTGAAAGTCCTGTACTGAGGCTTTGGCAACCTCTTCACTAAATATTTCATCAGGAATAGATACTAATTTGTCCAAAGAGATGTAGTTAGGTTTTGCTGGATCATACTGTGCTCTTCCTAAGTAGGTAAGAAACAAATGTCTTTCTTTGACTTTAAACAACTTTGTATTAAATACCTAGAAAAGAAAAAGAAAAATTTTTTAAAGACATTGTGCACTGAAAGATGAAATATTAAAAAAGTGTATTTCGTTAAAAATTTTAATAGGTTAACAAATTTATAAAGTATTGACCACATGCTGCATAAGATGATAAGTGCCATAGGGTTTAATTCCTATAGCTCCTGCTAAGAAATTATCATTAAAAAGGGACACAAAAGTAATAGAACAATTATAAAATAATTAAGGGCTATACTGTTGACAAAGAACATTGACTACTCCTGAGATACAGGGAGATCTTTTTAGAAAAGCAAATCCTCAGACCTACTTAGTAAGAAATTTGGAGAGTGGGGCCCAGAAACCTGTTTCACCAAGCCCTTCAGACAATTCTGATGCCTGCCAAGTTTGAGAACCACTGTTAGAGATCAAGGTTTATGGCATCAAAAAATCTATAAGATTTCATAATCTGAAGCTTCCTACTGTTATTTTTTAATTCCTGCTGTTTTTAAAACCA
>NW_004443945.1:22076983-22078027 GCF_000243295.1 Trichechus manatus latirostris | reverse complement strand
ATCAAAAAATCTATAAGATTTCATAATCTGAAGCTTCCTACTGTTATTTTTTAATTCCTGCTGTTTTTAAAACCACTGTTTTTAAACACTAGCCAAAAAATAAAGAAAAGCTCAGTTTCCTTAAAGCCCTATTGTCAGTTAATATATTTTTCAATTAATGAGCAATGGATTTTTCTGTTTTGTTTTTCAATACTACGACCCAGATCCCTAGGAGGCTGAGAATCCCAGTTTGGAAGCTGCAGTTCTAGGACTAGGCTTCCCAGAAGCTGGGCCTGAGGTGCCTAAAATCTGTGTTTTTAAAAAAGTGATTTTAATGTATCTGTTCAGTTTATAGTTTCCTCTCCTTGGAAAGTTTCTGTGTTTTAGATTCCACTCATTCTTCTCGTGACAATTCAAATGTCATTTCTTAGACTGGAAGGATTTCCTGGTGGTTAAGAGCATGGGCTTTTAAAGCTGACTGCCAGAGTTTCAATCTTGGCTCTGGGTAACCTTGGACAACTTAATCTCTTTATGCTTAGTTTTTTCATTTGTAAAATGGGGGATAATAATACAGTAAAAACTTGCAAAAGCCAGAACCTGTATAAGGCAGAAACCTGTCAGAGAAGGAAAACGCAAATGTTTTCCAGTAACAGAATAGAAAAGTGGTAAGTCTGCACCATGTTAAAGGTGGGAAACTTGTGCGATCTGGAAAAACAAGGCAGTCTGGGCGAGTTCCGGCTTGCATAGGTTTTACTGTAGTACCTATTTTATACGGTTGTTGTGAGGATTAAATAAATTAACACATGTAAAGCAGTAAAGACAGGACTGGCACAGAGTAAGTACTCAATATGTGTTATTACTATTTCTATCATTTTCTTACCTCTTCTGAATTAAACAAGTAGCTCTGTTAGACTTTCGGTTAAGACTCTTTTCCACTTTGTAAAGAAATTACATTTTAAAAGCCTGTCTTCCATACTAGATTACAAGTCCCACAAGACACTGGCTGTGTCTGATTTTTGCATCCTTAGGGCCCACAAGTGTCTGGCATAGGGTGGATGCTAAATT
>NW_004443945.1:22075469-22076883 GCF_000243295.1 Trichechus manatus latirostris | reverse complement strand
TCATCTTTATATCAAATACAGGAACACGCCTAGCAAACAGAGTAAAGGGATCACTTCAATGACATTCCAATGAATACTTACTGAGTGCCTATTTACATGGAAACAAGGAAACAGAAAAGAAGGATTACTTTCATGAAATTCCATCAATCATTTGTTCAATAACTATTAAGTGGCTATTAAGTGACAGGTATAGTTTCAGGCACTGGCAAGTCAGCAGTGAATAAATTAGACAAGGTCTCTGCTTTCAAACATTCTTGTGAACAAGCAGATAATGTTACTCATTAGGTAAGGAACAGGAAAGCCTGATTAACTTAGAGAACATAAGTATGACTTTTGCATGGGTGGCAAACTAAAACTGTTTATGATTTGGTGGGAGATCACCAAATCTCAAGAGCCTTTTGGATACAAACTAAACAGGCTTGTTAATTCATATGGACTGTGGATAAAAAGTATATGTAGCATTGAAAGGAGCTATAAGGGACATGATCTGTTTCAAATTTAAGTGCGGAAAAGCACAAGAAAGAATACATTACATTTGTTCTGCCTGATCCCAATAGGCAGAACTAGGAACAATAGGCAGAAACCACAGGGAAGTAAGTTAATCACCTATTTCTCCTCAGGATATGTACATGCGTGTCCTGGAAGTCATACACTTGTCACAAATGAATGAATCGCACTATGTAGCTGGAGAGCAGCTTGGATGAACAGCAGTGACAGCTCCTACCCTGAGAGTTGTGAACTGCATTACCTGCGGGAACCTGACAATGATGTAGTGGGGGATGCCCATCACATTGTGCACATAGTCAAACGTCTCGGTGAGTTTCCTTTTATTTGCAGTTAACATCTTTGGGATTCTGGTGATCATATGTTGAACCTCATTACGTTTAAAACCAAATTCAAGGTGATAAACCTAAAAAAAAAAAAAAGTAGAGTTGCTATGAATCATGAATAGAAATAGTCATTTTGGTACTAGGCCAGAGGACATACTGATTCCTTTAAGTTTAAAATATTTTAAAATCTGAAAGATAGCTATGCCAATGCCCTCAAGGGATCTGACTTCCTGCTTCTGGGGTAACCTAATTTTGAAGCCTTCTCCTGAGAATGAGCTACTCACAAGCATGGTTACCATGAAGATAACCAAGTGGAGCTATCATAAATTATGAGACAGAAAAATGATGGGCATGGTAGGACGGGTTAAGTTATCTGTATGGGCCCTACACCAAACAGACCAGCAGTAAAACTTTCCTAGTGCCGTTTGAGCCTCTACTCCCAATGTAACCCAAACACAAGCTATCTGAAAAACTACATGTCAAAATGCCATGCAGAGATGATAAAACTAAACACCTAAACATGGGGTAGGTCCATAGTATCCTATGCTTCCCACCACTCCATTGCTCTCATCATCAGTATTTTA
>NW_004443945.1:22073989-22075080 GCF_000243295.1 Trichechus manatus latirostris | reverse complement strand
CTGCAAGGTAATTTACTCACTAACACCTGGTCAACACGTGAAAATATCAATAAATGAAACAAATTGCTTGTTACATATTTATTATTCCCTACTTCTGTCTTTTTGGCAGTGGTTAAGAACTCAACCACCAACCAAAAGGTCAACAGTTTGAATCCACCAGCCACTCCTTGGAAACCCTATGGGGCAGTTCTACTCTGTCCTATAGGGTTGCTACAAGCTGGAATTGTCTCGATGGCAACGGGTTTGGTTTTTTGTTTTTTGTTTCTATCTTTTTAGAAGCTATTTCTTTTAAAATCTAGTTTTCTTTACTATGACAATAGCAACATCTGTTATTTTCAGAGGAAAACACTTAAGAGAAAGAAGTGGACTTTGCAAAAGCTTAAGATACAGTCGTCCTACCTTCATATTTTCTTTCACAGGCTCCAGACTTCCAGTTAGTAGCCTTGGGAGACGAACTACCAGATCTCTAGTCTATAGTTATGAACAAAGCAATGTATTATTATTACACATGACATTAAACTAGCTTGGAAAACCACATTACTAGAAATATAAAGCTAAAATTTAAGATATGACCCAGTCAGAGAAATGCTAGGAACCCCCAAAATAGATGAACTTAATATTATTTGAGAAAAAATCAAATACTGAAAACAAGACTTAAAGAACCAAGTTGATGGAATGTAATAAAAAGCAGCAGCTATATGTTTAACCTAGCAGGGTAATTCATGCTTACACAAAAATACCAGGCATTTATAGGATTCATGTAGGCTAGCAATACAAAATTTAACATTTCCAAAAGGTACCTCATATGGAAATATACAAATTCTTCCTTTTTCTTTACCTTCTTCACACTAAGTTCAAGTTCTTTCTGAAAAAATCCCAATCTGTTATCCAGCCTTTCCACTGAAAAATTCAGCAAAAATGGTGCATTTCTGACCATCTGTGCAATATCTGCCTTACTGAAATTTTTTGACTGTAGATAAGTCACCCTAGAGAAACAAAAAATATATGATAAACACACATTAATGTCTGCTGCTTTCCAAAGTAACAACTGTTTTCAAAGTTAAAAAGGCTACCAAACCAATAAAAAAAAA
>NW_004443945.1:22070409-22071382 GCF_000243295.1 Trichechus manatus latirostris | reverse complement strand
TAACTTTTTTGTGCACCCTCAGATAATTTACCTATTTGTTAATGGATTTTTAAAGCCACTTATTCCAGTTTCTGAAGAAAAACAGTTAAATGGCTCAGTAATAAGCTGAAAGCAAAAAAATGGAGAGTTGAATAAAGAGCTCTGTTTTAGATATTTAATCTGTATCAAAGAAGGTCCATAGCAAAATAAATAATATTCACATTCATTATCTCAGTACATCCTTGTACCAAAAAAAAAACAACAACAAAAAAAACAAACAAACCAACCCGATGCCATCAATTCCGACTCACAGGGAACCTGTAAGAGAGAGCAGAACTGCCCCATAGGGTTTCCAAGGAGCAGCTGTTGGATTCGAACTGCCGAGCACAGGCTTAATAAAATAATTTAAAGATATATTTCCTCCGTATATTTCGGTTATATGAGAATCACTCTAAAAGCCCTACCTGGTCCTAAGATTTTCAAGGTCTTCAGAGAAAATTGCATAATTCTTAGTCAGGAATGATCCCAGCTGGTTATCCTCTATACCCAAATCCTTAAGAAACAGGAGTATCTGCTTAATGTCTTTTTCAAAATCCAGTCTCAAAAGGAGGTTGGCTGCATCCGAATGTTTTTCTATCTTGGACAAATCCACTCCTATAAAAAATTACAAACACCACTGGAAGATAATTACATAGGTCAGCCATTAAACTTCATACATAGTCAGAAGAAATTACTAATGTAGATCAACAACCTATCCAAAGGAGAACCTAGATACATCAATCCCAATATAGTTCTAATTATTATTAGATCCAAATGTAATCCCAAATTCAAATTTCTCGATATTAAACAGGTATTTATATAAGATAGCCAGGAACAGAAAAGAGATTAAATACATACATGCTGGAAGAAGTATAGAAACAGACCCAGAATGAACTAAAAATTTAGTATACAATAATTTCAAATCATGAGAAAAGACGATTCCTTAAAATATATT
>NW_004443945.1:22068623-22069985 GCF_000243295.1 Trichechus manatus latirostris | reverse complement strand
TATTGGATAGATAAATAAGATGGAAACCAGTCCAAAAAATCTGTGATAAATGGAGAAAGGGGGTACTTTAAAAAATAACATGTAAGGTACAGACTTCAAATTTAACCAAATATTACAGCTTACATGTGTTGAAGTGCCTTGCTCAGCATGAGCTGTCATACCCTGACTGTGCCGAAACAGGAATCCTGGAAAACTTCTGTTTAATAGCAATAGTGGAGCAGAATCTCATCAGAAAGGACACCGCTGTCAGTACAAATCACTCGGCTCACTAGTGATTTTATTAACTTGAAGAAACATTCATTGAATGCCTACTGGGGACCAAGCACTTCTTCCATTAGGCACTGGGGATATAAAAAATGAATCATACACGACTCTAACCTCTGGGGGATCACAGTCTAAGTTGGCTTTATCTCATCAGTTCGGTAACTACAAAGACTACCACTGTATTCAGTTACAGTTACACGTATTTAGCGTCTCCATCAGGGTTCTGGTAGACAACAGAAATTGCCCCAGAAAGTTCAAATGAAAAGAACTTTAATGAAGGGACTCTATTCCGGAATACGAACAGCGTTAAGGAAACAAACAAGGGCACCCCTAGGACTAGAGAGACAAGGGAGGAAAAAGTGTTACCAGAGCCCAGAGGGAGCTGGAAGCTATTAAGGAAGGGCTGCCCAGTAAGAGCTGTTGTCATGGAGCAAGGATGTTATATGACCCAAAGCAGGGAGGGAACAGGTGAAAAATACCCCTACCTGCCCTTCTATCTCTTCCTGCAAGTGCCTCCCACTGGCTGAGTCCAAAAACCAGCTGGCAAAGGAGCCCTAGTGCATAGGGATTAGCCTCCTGGGATACAGAACAGACAGAAAGAGGTGGAAAACAAATCTGAGAAGCAAACAGAGAATAATCAGAACATTTGGGTACTGAAAAATATTGCCTGACAATGCAATCATGGTCCCTCTAAGGTACTGTCATTTAAGTTACTTCTAAGATGAGTTGTCAAAGTGTCAGATATGGATGAAGAAATATACTTCACAGCTCTTAGTATACTATACATTATTTAAAGGTAGGGACCACATCTTATGTTTATCTTGTGTCACCCACAAAGCCTTTTGGGAAAGCTGCTCTGAAAGGACAGGTGACTGGCTCTCCTGCTCTCAGCATGTCATCTTTCTCCCTCCTTTGAACCCATGTAACACTTTACCTGTATCTCTCATGTGAGACTTATCACATTCTACGTTTCATCTTTGCATTCCAATTATTCTTATAAATGTCCATTTAGATACTTCTGAAGACTCGAAGCTTCTTGAGAACAAAGGCCATTCCCACACTTTTGAGTAACTTGCACAAGGATAGATGAGTAAACAA
>NW_004443945.1:22064187-22067357 GCF_000243295.1 Trichechus manatus latirostris | reverse complement strand
CTATTGTAAGTTATGGGAAAACTAATCAAATGAAAAACAAGGCAATTATTAACTCCAGGAAAATGCAAAGTTGTACCGCAAGGACAACAATAATAATGTACTTCTTGGTAGAACAGCGAGCAATATTTCTAGTCATAATGTAATCACTAATGATTTATAAACAATTACTTAAAAATTAGGAGGTTAAATACAAACAAAAACAGCTATAAAAGTTAAGCAGATACCTCTGGGGAATGGGATGCAAGATCAGGAAGGGTGAAGCAGGACATTTTTTCACTAGAAGCCTTTCACACTATTTGACATTTGCTCACGTGTATGTATTACTTTGTATTACAAAGATCAATTAAAAATGTTAATTTAAAAAATAAGGCAAAAAAACAAGAATACAGGCTCAAGAAGTACTTGGAGGTTGCTTACACTTACCTAGAAGCACTAACTTCTGCAGAGTCTCAGAATGATCCACATAGTCTCGAAGTGTGAATGAAACAGGGGGCAATGGAGGGTCTGCAATAATTCGAATAGCCTCCTCCTCGGAAATTGGCTGCAATGGAGACAATGGAGGCAGATCTTCCAGTCCTTTGAAGCCAGTCATGCAGAAGGACAGAAGCAAGTTACCTCTCCAATCTGCACACTTAATTTCTACAATCTCTTCCCTAGTTTTGCTTCTTTCACTGCTCAAGTCTTGGGATCATTTCAGAATTAAATGTCTAAGAAGACCAAATATTTTCTACTTTTTAAGGGGTAAGGTTAAGGCGGTTTAGAGGCCAACCATTGTTCCTCTAAGACAGGAAATTTGTTGGTAAGTTTCAAGGCACACAACTCCTTTCCTTCACTTTTTTTTTTTCTTTTTAGATTTTATTGTGGTAAATATATGTAACAAAAAAACTTGCCATTTTAACCAGTTTTAAGTGTACAATTCATTAATATTAATTACATCCACCACATTGTGCAACCTATCCCAAAAAAAATCGTTGCCGTCGATTCTGACTCATAGTGACCCTACAGAACGAAGCAGAACTGTCCCATAGGGCTTCCAAGGAGTGGCTGGTAGATTTGAACTGCTGGCCTTTTGGTTAGCAGGCAAGCTCTTACCCACCACACCACCAGGACTCTGTGCAACCATCACCACTATTTCCAAAACATTTTCGTCACCCAAAACGGAAACTCAGTAGCCCTTATGCAGTAATTCCCTACTCCTCTTTCCCCCTGGTAACAACTAATAAACTTTTATCCCTGTGCATTTGCCTAATCTAGATATTTCACATAAGTGGGATTATACAATATTTGCCCTTTTGTGTCTGACTTATTCATCTAGTACGTTTCCAAGGTTCATCCATATCATAGCATGTATTAGTATTTCATTCCTTTTTGTGGTTGAATAGTATTCCATTGTAGGGATATACTACGTTTTGCTTATCCATTCATCTGTTGATGGACACTGGGTTATTTCCACCATTTAGCTATTCTGAGTAATGCTGCAATGAACACTGGTGTACAAGTATCTGTTCAAGTCTCTGTTTTCAATTCTTTTGGGTATGTATCCAGGAGTGGAATTGCTGGATCATATGGTAATTCTATATTTAACTTTTTGAGAAACCACCAAACATTTCCACAGCAGCTGCCCATTTTACATACACTATGGGTCCAATATCTCCACATCCTTGCCAACACTTGTTATTTACTATTTTTTTGATAACAGCCATCCTAGTGGTTGTAACAACATTCTGCTGCTATTCAGGTTTTCAGTGGCTAATTTTTTCACAAGTAGACCACCAGGTCCTTCTTCCTAGTCTGTCTCAGTCTGGAAGCTCCACTGAAACCCATCCACCATGGGTGATCCTGCTGCTATTTCAAATACTGATGGCATAGCTTCCAGCATCACAGCAACACGCAAGCCACCGCAGTATGACACACTGACAAACACAGTGAGCATTAGTTCGCTGAAATGGACGGGTATTGGTCATTTTGAATCAAACAATCATATGGTCTACTATGCCAGGAATGACAAATTGAAGAGGAATGGCATCACATTCATCGTCAAAAAGGGCAAGATCTATCCTGAAATACAACGCTCTCAGTGACAGGATAATACACATGTGCCTACAAGCAAGACCAGTTAGTACGACTATTATTCAAATTTACGCACCAATCACTAATGCCAAAGATGAGGAAATTGAAGATTTTTACCAACTTCAGCAGTCTAAAATTGATCAAACATGTAAACAAGATGCATTGATAACTACTGGTGGTTTGAACGTGAAAGCTGGAAACCAAGAAGGATCTGTAGTTGGAAAACATGGCCTTGGTAACAGAACTGCTTCCGGAAATCCCATGATAGAACTTTGCAAGACCGACCAACAACTTCTTCATTGTAAATACCTTTGTTTCAACAACATAAACGGCAACTATACACTTGCACCTCACCAGACGGAAAACACAGGAATCAAATTGACTATATCTGTGGAAAAAGATGATGGAAAAGCTCAATATCATCAGTCAGAACAAGGCCAGAGGCCAGGTGCTGAACAGACCATCAACTGATTGTATTCAAGTTCAAGCTGAAGCTAAAGAAAATTAAAATAAGTCCACCAAAGCGAAAATATGACCTTGAGTGTATTCCATCTGAATTTGGAGACCATCTCAAGAATAGATTCAACGCATTGAACACTAATGACTGAAGACCAGATGGCTTATGGGATATCAAGAACATCATACCTGAAGAAAGCAAAAGGTCATTAAAAAGACAGGAAAGAATGAAAAGACCAAAATGTATGTCAAAACAGAATCTGAAACTTGCTCTTGAAAGTAGAGTAGCTAAGTGAATGGAAGAAATGATGAAGTAAAAGAGCTAAACAGAAGATTCAAAATGGCGGCTAGAAAAGACAAAGTAAAATATTATAATGAAATATGCAAAGACCTGGAGTTAGAAAACCAAAAAGGAAGAACAGGCTTGGCATTTCTCAAGCTGAAAGAACTAAAGAAAAAATTCACGCCTCAAGTTGCAATTTTGAAAGATTCTAGGGAAAAATATTGAACAACTCAGGAAACATCAAAAGAAGATGGAAGGAATACAGAGTCACTGTACCAAAAGAATTGGTTGATGTTCAACCATTTCAGGAGGCAGCATATGATCAAGAACTGATGGTACAGAAAGAAAAAGTTCAAGCTGT
>NW_004443945.1:22060667-22061739 GCF_000243295.1 Trichechus manatus latirostris | reverse complement strand
AAGTTAGTTTCTCATATAAAAATTTATACACACATTGTTATGTGACCCTAGTTGCTCTCCCTATAATGTGACAGCACACTCCTCCTTTTCACCTTGGATTTCCTGTGTCCATTCAACCAGCTCCTGGCCCTTTCTGCCTTCTCATCTTGTCTCCAGACGGGAGCTGCCCATTTAGTCTTATGTATCTACTTGAGATAAGAAGCACTGTCTTTACGAGTTATCATTTTATGTCTTACAGTCCAGTCTAATCTTTGTCTGAAGAGTTGGCTTTGGAAATGGTTTCAGTTCTGGGCCAACAGAGAGTCCGGGGACCACATCTTCCGGGTTCCCTCCAGTCTGTCAGACCATTAAGTCTGGTCTTTTTACTAGAATTCAAACATGTCTTTAACAGAGCCTCTATGACTGCTTCTACCACCTGTAGTCCTTTCCTAAGGACATGACCCTGGTTCCTTCAGTAATATAGCCTTGATTCTGCAATCAATTTTTTTCTTAATCTTTGTTTTTAATCAAACACAGTATGGAAGACACAGGGAACTGTAATGGAGCTTAAGCTAAGGAATCAGGACTGCGATCTTCTGTTCCATTTTTGCTTCTAATCACTAACCTTCCTCATTTTTTATAGCCAGTCTCCCCTCCCTGCCTCCCTTCCCTTTTTTTTTTCCCCATTTCTACTTAACCTAATATTATCTCCTTTGTGGTGAAATACTCCTTTCTAAGGTACTGTGTGCGAGGCCCTATAGTTCAGGGGTTAGAGCACTGGTCTTGTAAACCAGGGATAGTGAGTTCATGTCTCGCTGGGGCCTGTGAGTATTTCTTGGAGCCCTGGTGATGCAGTGGTTAATGAGCTTGACTGCTAACCAAAAGGTTGGCAGTTTGAGTCTACCAGCTGTTCCTTGGAAACCCTAGGGGGTAGTTCTACTCCGACCTACAGGGTGCCTATAAGTGGAAATCCACTTGACAGTAACAGGTTTTTTTTTTTTTTTAAGATACTGTGTAACAATGTTTCTTGCTGTGGACTTGATCCTTACTCATGCCCACACCACATGTGTTTCAGAGTAGAACTGTGCTCCAT
>NW_004443945.1:22054552-22059342 GCF_000243295.1 Trichechus manatus latirostris | reverse complement strand
GCAATTGACATGGTTCTTTTTCTAGCCTGGTACAAAATATGACCTGGATTGGTTAGCAAGATGTAGACAGATAGGCATGTTTGTTCAAACTACTAAAGGGGAGAGGGGAGAGGGGAGAGGACTTTTCTGAAAGTTCAGAATTACCTTCTAGAGACAACTCAGAATCACTGTTGGGTATCTTTTGTGGCTCCTGTGGCTGTTCATTCACGGAAGGAAGCAGAGTGCTTTGTACAGAATTATTGTCTTCCCTACTTGAGTTGGTGGACTGGGAACTATTCCATAAGGAGGAAGTCCTGTAAGTCTTAATTCTCCGCTGGACCAAACAATTGTCAGAGGACATCTGAGGCTGAGCAGAAAAGCCATACAGCAATGTATACCTTGGTCTCAGAAAAAGTCTTCTGATTTGTGTAGCATTAATGAAGCTACTCAACTTAATTGCACTGAACCATCTGGGTACCCGTTGGGCTGACAGGGCCATTTTTCTTAAAGTTGCCTACAATGGAAAAATATAACCATGAAAAGAAAACAAATTTAATTTACTTAAATGTTTAAAACAGTATTCAAATAAAAGAGAAACCTGAAATTATTATTTTCTAAATGAAAGGTGTTGAGTCAGTTTAGACAACTAAAGTAATCAGGCGTTACTTAATCACATGAAAAGCCCAAAACAAGGCAGCCTAGCTTACAAATCAAAAGACAGGGACTTCTGGATGGGAAAAATAAAGATATGCTTTACAATTTGAAAACAAAAGCGGAATCACCAGTGTAACAAAAAACATTTAAAACAAAAATCTGTAAATGTTCAAATTATGGTTGAACTCCATCATCTCTCTTAATCATTTAAAGAACCCAGGATCGCTATGAGTCAGAATTGACTCAACGGCAACGGGTAAGATGATGCAATTCAGTGTTCTTGAAATTTGGTTTGAAGGACATTTAAGAAGCAGTTGCTGATCAAAATAACATTATTCAAATGTGTTTTATCTACTATTGATTAGTCACAAAATAAAAGCAGAAAATAAAATCCACTGTCTTAAACGAATCATCAAAATATTATCATTGTTATACCAAACTGTTTCTTGATTCATCTTCAGAGCTGAACACTTGATTATTTCATAAATAAAGCTGTTCCTTAAAGGGAATTGAACAAAATCAGTTTTGTCAAATTCTGTTTCACTGTAGGAAAAAATAAAAGCCTTTGAAAAGAAAAGGTCAAAACTAGCAAGCAAAATGAAGTGACAGAAATACATAAGCAACTGGTAATGAATATGCATATTTAGACAGAAAAAGTAGCCGTTTTTAAAGATGTTTCTCAGGAAAGTCTGTCACTACTTTAAGCCCCATAAATATGAAGGAATTTTACATCTAGCCTGACTTAATTAGAAAAGTAAATATGATGCAAATATTTTACACAAAATAAAATAATCCATATACAACACAATGTGGAGTCCAGCATATAGAAAATGCTCAATAAGCATTAGCTAGTATTATTATTGATTATGCAACCAAATACAAATGAATTGTTTAATTAATTTTTCCATATAACTTTTTGTTTTGTTTTCTTACCTAATGGAATTCAGCCTGGTTTATGCTCTGAATTAATCTGACCAATTATTTGAGGGACTAGCCTCCTGTTTGAGATTTGTAGTTTAAGGAGGTTTGCTGAAAGAGATTTTTAAGAGTGAAAATCTCACCCTGAAATAATTTTAAAAAGGAAATAAGTATTCACAATAACCTTGTGGGAGAGGTGATTTCTTGTTAGATTTTGGTAGGAAGTGAGCCTCCAAATCTAACTGGCAAGTTTCTCTCAAAGCTACATTCGTTCTCTGCACAGCAAAGTCATAAAGGCACTAAAGTGGAAGCCAGAAAACCTCAGTCATGCTACCTTGACAAAATTAGGTTTCTTGTGGTGGTCTAACACAAAACCTGGCCCATGATGGGGGCTTAATAACTATTCTGTAATTTTTTTTTTTTAAATCATGAGTACAATAAGATGATTTTCAAGGTACCTGGCAGCTCTAACATTTCTTGACTCCTATGTTGTCTAAGCAATTCGACCTACTTTGAAACAAACTCCTGAAATCCTGAGTTCACTGCAAACCCATTGCTGTCAGTCAATTCTTACTCATAGCGACCCTACAGGACAGAGTAGAACTGCCCCACAGGGTTTCCAAAACTGTAATCTTTATGGAAGCAGACTGCCACATCTTTCTCCCATGGAGCTGGTGGGTTCGAATTATCAAACTTTCAGTTAGCAGATGAGCTAACTATGGCTTTTGAAGCTTTTCCAGATTCAAGTTAATAACCTTCCTACGTTAGGCAGATAAACTTTTGAATTCCATCCATATACATTAAGACATTGTGCGTACAACTAATGTCTATCCTTCTCTTTCTATTTCCAAGTGCACCATTTTCTTTACATCATCATTTCACTGCTGTTTATTCTTCTTAACAATTGATTGTTCGTTCACTAGAGTAGGGTTGGGTCTCATCTCTGGATCCATCTTCACAGTGCCTAATCCCCACTAGCCCAGAGCCTCTAACTGCTCGAGTGTTTGTTGAATGAAAATGAATCAGTAGCAACTACGGTTAACTCACTTGCCTATACAGTATTCAAAAGCAAGCAACGGTATTTGCAGATGTATATAAAAGCCCTGCGTAGTGATGAAAATAAGTCTTCTAACACGATTCTGTTACTATGAAGATTAAAGAAAAAACCTTTAAAACACTCTTAAATCCATTAAAGTATCATACACAAGTTTTCAACTGTGTGCCTAATACAAGTAACTTCGCTGAGAGGCACTGAAATACATTGTTTCTCTTTTTTCCCCCAAAAGCTCAGGATTTCTGCTTCTGTACCGGCTGCTAACCAAAAGGTTGGCGGCTGGAACCCACCCAGCAGCTCTGCGGAAGAAAGACCTGGCAATCCATAAAGATTACAGCCAAAAAACTCTGTGAGGGCAGCTCTACTCCGTCATATGCCGTCCCTGAGTTAAAATCTACTTGACGGTACCTAACAGCCACAAAGGCTAATAAATGAAATCAGTCTATTAAAGGGGTAGTAGGGGCTTGTAATAAAGAGCCTCCCAAATAATGTGTCACGCCCTCCCCAGACCACATTTTAACAAGTCAATGTTAGTTTCCAAAACCGAACGTGAGCGGGAAGGCAGTTTAGACGCTGGGCTTCCTTCAGCGTCCTCTGCAAAGCTCGCTAATAAACAAGCATGGTTACGTTTTTGTCATATGAGCCAGAAAACAAAAAACAAAACCAATTCTTCTCGATAGAGCCGCGAAGACCTAAAGGCCTGGAGGGAGGTCCAGGGGCGCAGCCTAGACGCGGGTGTGTCTAGGGCCCGAAGGCGTCGGACCCCAGCCCGAACCGTGCCGCTCCGCTCCTGCGGCTCCTACTTTACCTGTGGCGAGGCCTGCCCCGCGTCGCGACAGCCTAGATGGCCGGCCCCGCGCCCACTCCAGACACGCAGCCCGCCGGCCGGTCCGCGGCTGAGCCCCTGCGCCTCGGTGCTTCGGCGCCCACGTGGGCTGCGGCCGGAGTGGGCGACACCATCTGCAAGTCTGCGCGGGGGGAGCGCGGGCGGCATTTGGGGCACAGAGACCGCCAGGGGTCACAGATTTCCGTCCTCTTCTCGCTTTTTCCCTCGGACCGCGTCCATTAGGAGTCTGAAGACTTCGTGAGTACCCAGAGACGCCTCTTCCAGAGCGCCAGTTTGGGAACAGCCCGCGGCGCACCCCGCCCGGGGCCTCGTTGGCGGCGCCGCGACCCCGCCCTCCTGCGCCTGCCCTTTCTTCTGCGCTCAGCCTTTGCTCCGCGCCAGATCCGGCCCAGCTGCCGGCCGCTTTTCCGCTGCGGTTCTCCACCTCTGAGGTCCCAGCCTCCGGGCCGGGGCCGCCACCGCCGCCGCAGGACGGGGAGGCGGGCCATGGCGTCCTGCGTGGGGAGCAGGACCTTGAGCAAAGACGATGTGAACTACAAGATGCATTTCCGGATGATCAACGAGCAGCAAGTGGAGGACATTACCATCGATTTCTTCTACCGGCCGCACACCATCACCCTGCTCAGCTTCACCATCGTCAGCCTCATGTACTTCGCCTTCACCAGGTGAGGCGAGCCAGACGGCGCGAGGGACGCGCCCGAGGGCGCGGGTAAGAGGCGGGAGGGAAGCGGTGGCAGGAAGGGTGGCCCGAGGTGGCTCTGGGGTGAGGAACCAGACCGGCTGCTCCACGAACACACTCTCGCAACCCGCGCAGACGCGCCGCCCACGTAGCTCCACCACCCGCCTAGTGTCTCACTGCACACCCCAGCCCCCTCCCCTCCAGCTTGTCTGCACTAGCGTACGCCCTTACCCTCTCCACAGCCTTCCCCCCGCCCCACCCAGGTCTCAACATCACCCTCTCCCGAGCAGCGTCTCCGGCCCACATTGCTAACATACGCGGGCCACCGAGCATGAGCCCCTCTCTCCTACAGCACTCAGCATAGCTCCCCCAACATATCACGACGCAGCCCCCTCCTCTGCACCCCGTCCAGCCCCCGTCCCTACCTAGCATACCGCATGAATCATCTCTATGCATCACTTTCAGCACACACACAGTACTACACACATAAAACACCTCTGCCGACAGCGCCTGAAGACCACAGCACCTCAAACCATGCACTTACCCAGGGCACAATGCAGACCCTTCCCGTGGAACTCCTCCAGTATTCAGCACGACGTGCCGAGCACACAGAATGTACACGAGGCACAGCACACATTCCTTTCCCATGCAGCAAATCC
>NW_004443945.1:22053160-22054452 GCF_000243295.1 Trichechus manatus latirostris | reverse complement strand
TAGCATACCGCATGAATCATCTCTATGCATCACTTTCAGCACACACACAGTACTACACACATAAAACACCTCTGCCGACAGCGCCTGAAGACCACAGCACCTCAAACCATGCACTTACCCAGGGCACAATGCAGACCCTTCCCGTGGAACTCCTCCAGTATTCAGCACGACGTGCCGAGCACACAGAATGTACACGAGGCACAGCACACATTCCTTTCCCATGCAGCAAATCCCAGATACATTGTAGCATGACCCTTCCCCCATCCTCAAACATAACCCAGCTGTATACCACAACACAAACTGCAGCTCTAGACACACACACCACAGCCGACCTTTCCCCATCCAGCACGGCTGATAACCCATCACTTCTTGCAAACATGACTAAAACACACCATACCACACAGCCCGCCAGCACTCACATCACAGTGCACACCCTGCCCTCTTCACCACCTAAAGTATATGACGAAATGAGATATTGTAAAGTAATTATAGCGGTGTCTGGTGCGTAGTAAATGGTATATACCGTGTACGTATAAATAAAACTCATAAACCTCATGCAATGTTCTAGTCCCCCTGAAAACATGCACACACATATTCAAAGCACTTCTAATGCATACCTGTTCATAGGATCTACCCATCCCAACTCTTGATTTTTGGTGAAAATATACTCAATGAAACATGCACGCATCCAACAATTTTTACACGTACAGTTCATTGACAATCGTTATAATTCTTCACATTGCGTCACAATTCTCACTATCTCTGCCCATATTGTTTCACCACTGTTAATTTATACTGTCTGCTCCTTAAAGTTCTCATCTGTGTTGTAAGAGTTTTTGCTGTCATTTCAGTCTCATAGTTAGTTCTTCAGTAGGGTGCAATGCTCAAAACAGACATTATTTATTGATCTAAATTGTTCTTTGGTTTAAAGATGACTTAATGGGATTGTTTCATGGGCTCAAGGTTCAAAAGTTGTTTCCAGGCTATAGCTTTGGGGGTTCCTCCAATTGTGTCCAGTAAGTCTGGTTTCCTCCTTTTGATCAACATTCATCTCTGATCAAAACATTCAGTAACGGTAGGCGGGCACCAGTCGTTTCTTCTTCTCTCATGTCAGCCCAACTCCTGGCATTACGTCATATAGCTGTAATATATGTCACTAAACGTATTCCCCCCCGCCCCATTCTCAGTCCAGAAAACCAGTATATCCGTGGCTCATAACAAGCACACACACCATGGTTCTTTACAAGAATTTATGTTTTTTGAATGAACCCCTTTAAGCAAAGAAAGGTATG
>NW_004443945.1:22036256-22049015 GCF_000243295.1 Trichechus manatus latirostris | reverse complement strand
CAAGTAGAAAGAGAGCAGCAAAAGAAGCCCTCAGGTGCCAGAAGAAAGGAAATAATAAGAATTAGAGCAGAATTAAATAGAGAATAGAAAAACAACTGAAGGAGTTAACAAGACCAAAAACTGGTTCTTTGAAAAGATCAACAAAATTGATAAACCAAACTGACAAAAGAAAAATAGGAGAGGAAGCAGATAACCCGTATAAGAAATGAGATGGGTGATATCACAACAGACCCAACTGAAATTAAAAGAATCATAACGGAATACAAGAAAAACTGTACTCTAACAAATTTGAAAACCTTAAGGAAGTGGACAAATTTCTAGAAACTTACTACCTACCTAAACTAACACAAACAGAGGTAGAATAACTAAATAAACGTATAACAAAAGAAGAGATTGAAAAGGTAATTAAAAAACTCCCAACAAAAAAAGCCCTAGCCCAGATGGCTTCACTGGAGAATTCTACCAAACTTTCAGAGAAGAGTTAACACTGCTACTACTAAAGGTGTTTCAGAGCATAGAAAAGGATGGAATACTCCAAAACTTATTCTACGAAGTCAGCATAATCCTGATACCAAAACCAGGTAAAGACACCACAAAAAAAGAAAATTGCAGACCAATATCCCTCATCAACATTGACACAAAAATCCTCAACAAAATTCTAGCCAATAGAATTCAGCAATATCTCAAAAAAATAATTCACCATGATCAAGTGGGATTTATACCAGGTATACAGGGATGGTTCAACATTAGAAAAACAATCAATGTAATCCATCCCATAAATAAAAGACAAGAACTACCTGATCTTATCAATTGATGCAGAAAAGGCATTTGACAAAGTCCAACACGCATTCATGATAACAACTTTCAATAAAATGGGAATAGGGGGGAAATTTCTCAGTATAATTAAGGGCATTTATACAAAGCCAACAGCCAGTATCATCCTAAATGGAGAGACTTTGAAAGCATTCCCCTTGAGAATGGGAACCAGACAAGGATGCCCTTTATCACCACTCTTATTCAACATTGTGCTGGAGGTCCTAACCAGAGCAGTTAGTCTAGAAAAAGAAATAAAGTGCATCCAAATTGATAGGGAAGAAGTCAAAGTATCTCGGTTTGCAGATGATATGATCTTATACACAGAAACCCCCAAAGAATCCACAAGAAAACTACTGGAACTAATAGAAGATTTCAGCAAAGTTTCAGGATACAAGATAAACATACATAAATCATTTGGATTCCTTTACACCAACGATGAGAACCTCGAAGAGGAAATCACCAAATCAATAGCATTTATAACAGCCCCCAAGAAGATAAAATACATAGGAATAAATCTAACCAGAGACATAAAAGAGCTATACAATGAAAACTACGAGACACTACTGCAAGAAACCCAGAGACCTGCATTAAGTGGAAAAACATACCTTGCTCATGGATAGGTAGACTCAACCTTGTGAAAATGTCAATTCTACCCAAAGCGATCTACAGATACAATGCAATCCCAATCCAAATTCCAGCGGCATTTTTTAATGAGATGGAGAAACAAATCACCAACTTCATATGGAAAGGGAAGAGGCCCTAAGTAAAGCATTACTCAAGGAGAATCATTGGAATTTTCACATTTTCCTGAAACAAATAATATCCTCCCCTATCACACTTTTTTCTTCCCTCCGTAATCCATTTGACTCTTGGTTCTTTTTTTTTTTTTAATTGTACTTCAGATGAAGGTTTACGGAACAAATAGTTTCTCATTAGACAGTCAGTACACGTATTGTTTTATGACATTGGTTAACAATCCCACGACATGTCAACACTCTCCCTTCTCGACCTTGGAGGACTTTTTTTTTGGTGAAAATATACACAGCCAAAGTTACACCATTTCAAAAGTTTCTACATGTACAATTTAGTGACATCGATTACATTCTTTCAGTTTTGCTACTATTCTCACTTTCCTTTTCCAGATTATTCCATCACCATTATCTTCAACTCACTGCCCCCTAGGCTTCCCATCAAAACTTTTGAGTTGCTGTTGTCAATTTGGTCTCACATAGATAATTCTTTTTTTTTTTTTTTAATACCTTAGATGAAGGTTTGCAGAACAAATAGTTTCTCATTAAAGAGTTAGTTTACATATTGCCCTATGACAATGGTTAACAACCCCACGAGATGTCAACACTGTCTTTTCTCAGCCTTTAGTTCCCTATCACCAGCTTTTCTGTCCCCTCCTGCCTTCTAGTCCTTGTCCCTGGACTACTGTGCCTCATTAGTCCCGTTTTGTTTTATGAGGCTGTCCAATCCCCAGCTGAACGGTGAACTCCGGGAGTGACTTCACCACTGAGCTTAAAAGGGTGTCCGGGGGCCATACTCTCGGGGTTTCTCCAGTCTGTCAGGCCAGTAAATCTGGTCTTTTCTTGTGTGAGTTAGAATTTTGTTCTACATCCTTTTTCCAGCTCTGTCCAGGACCCTTTATTGTGATCCTAGTCAGAGCAATGACCCTTGGTTCTTTTTATGTAGGTGTCTGTTTGTATGAATCTGCCTGAAGGTATCAAGCATATGTAATGATTATTTACCCTTAATGATTGAGGGATCCTGCTCCTATTATATGCAGTGGGATAAGACCAGATGTTCCCTTGGTATCTGAACAAGAATGCGTTTCTAGCTTTGGAGATAAGTAAGTCTTATCCCTAATTACGAGTACCCTCAAATATGTCATGTCATCTGATTTTACCATTTAATTGCTGTTTGGCCACTTAAGTTTGTTAAGCCTTATTTTCCTGATCTGTAAAATGAAAAATATCAGTAGTACTACTTCATAGGATTGTTCAGTGCATGGCAGATAGTAAGTGCTCAGTAAATGTGAGACTGTTATTGTTACATAATTTCATTGTATGCTAATGCCTTTTGAATTATATTTGTCACTGAATGAGGAAGCAGTATGTTCTGAAATAGAGAAAAAGGATAAAGGCATTGGAGAAATGCACATTGTTTTGATTGGATTATAGACATGCCTGTTTCATATTAACTCAGCTTAACTTTATCTCATATAGGTTGGCAGTGATGAAATTAGTGAGGGTGTTTCTTTAGAAATTACAAACTATTAATTTTAAGTAATGAGAAGCAAGAATAGTTGGTTTCAACTTTTTATCTTTAATATTATTTGAGTCCCTTTCAGAGTAGACCTCTCTTCCTCTTTTCTAACATGGAAAGTCACATTCTTACCGAATTTCCTCTTTTACAACATATTCTGCCAAAGTAGTTGATAGATTGTTGTGGTGAAAGTATAAGAAATGAATATGAATTATGACAACTTGTCAAAAGTAATAGAAAAAGCATAATCTGAACCTCAGATTATGGCCTTTATTAAGAATGATAAGTTTTATTTATTCCACTAATTTCACAAAGAGACAAATACCGTAATGAAGAGCTAATTAACAATAAGTCTTACCTTATATAAAATCATACTAAACCAAACTCAGTGCTGTCAAGTTGATTGCGACTCTTAGTGACCCTATATGACAGAGTGGAATTGCCCCATAGGGTTTCCAAGGCTGTAAATCTTAATGAAAGTAGACTGCCATGTCTTTCTCCTGCAGAGCAGCTGGTGGGTTCAAGCCGTCAAGCTTTTGGTAAGCAGCTGAGTGCTTAACCACTGTACCATCAGGGTTCAATATATAAAATCATAGTCACCATTAATACCTTAATACAATTAGTACTTACTGTGTCTTACTGTAGGGTTGCTATCTTACTATAGGATCACAATGAGTTGAAATCGACTCCATGGCAGTGGGTTTTTTTATATCTTAAAGTTTTTGTTAACGATTTAGGACCCTTAGGATAACTATCTCCCTCCATAAAAATTGTGGGTAATGACTTCATAAATAAAAATTACTCATTCTGTGCTCTTTGCAATGATTGTCTCCAGTACCTTATTCTTATTTTTAACAGGATTTTAGTTGACTAGGTGTGCAGTACAATTCTTTCAATAAAACTTTTAAAATATGTCTTAAAGTTTGTTTTTCAAAGACTAGTAGTCTAAGAGAACAAGAGATAGAATACTTTGGGGTATCATTTTACCAGTATGTGAGAAACAGAACCTGGGTTATAATCACATGCTGCAGAGACCCAGCAAGAATTTAGGATTGAGAAGGATTAGATACCTCACCCAGATGAGACAAGTTTGGATTTGTCAAGTAGTTCTTTTGTTAAATAGCAACTAGGCCAACTCACCGTTAAACCATGGTGTTTAAATCTTCTGTCCTTACCACCTTCATTAAAAATAAAATCAGATGCTACGTAATCTTTGTCACTAAGATTTGAAAACGCTCACTTTGCCCCATCTTAGGATAAGAGTTTTATAAGTTAGATGCTTTGATTTCTAAGTTTGTTCTTTTAAGTTTGTTCAGCCAAAGTAGGGCAAGGAGAACCTTTGTCTCAAGCTCAGAGTATAATAATTACTGAGATGTCTTTGTATTTACTCTGTTTTCAGAAGTTGGTAAAGTTGGAAATATTGAATGGCCTTAGTTTCAAACACTCAAGCTTTGGATTTGAAAAGACCAGAATCTACTGAATCACATTGACGGCAGTCTACCCTCTCCTCAAGAGATACCTGTCAATGAAACAGTGAAGTCAGCCTCTGTTAGCACTTGATCAAGAAAAATCATGACTTAGATCCCTGGCTACTAACCCAAAGGCTGGAGGTTTGAAGCCACCCAAGAAGTGCCTCGGGAGAAAGGCCTAGCCATCTGCTTCCAAAAAGTCACAGTGATAAAAACCCTATGGAGCACGATTCTACTCTGAAAATCATGTGGTCAGTATGAGTTGCAGTTGACTCAACTGGTTTCAGCTAGTTTACCTTTAGTAGATTGCCTTGTTGCAGATGTGCTGTGCCTACAGGGTTATCAACTTGCGTATACTAGGTTTCTCTTTGATAAAAGACTAAGGAGACAGAGGCAGGGGAAGGGACAGACTTTTGGTGTCTTTGTTTGTTAATAATGGTTTTTACTTAAATTTCCCTTAGTGACTTTGGAGCTCCAGTTCTCCATCATACCGTTGAGCCATAGTCTGTCCTTTCATGTGGCTTCCCTCTTGGATACCTGCCAGACTTCCTTGTTCTTTCCCTTTGTTGTTGTTAGGCACCTTCAAGTCAATTTTCAACTCGTGGCCACCGCATGTGACAGAGTAGAGCTGCCCCTACAGGATTTCCTAGGCTGTAATCTTTACAGAAGCAGATTGCCAGGTCTTTCTCCTGCGGAGCAGCTGGTGGGTTCAAATGGCCAATCTTTCCGTTAGCAGCCGAGCACTTAACTGTTACACCACCAGGGCTGTTTTCTTTCCTTAGACTGTATGAATTTCCGTTAGAAAAAGTCTCCTGATAATGCTGATTCAGTTGTCTCAGGGCTGGTTCCTTTATGTACGTCATGTTCTTTTTCTCCCAATAACAGAAGGCCTTGGTTGTCCTTGTTCCCTGACAGCAGCAATATTAAGTAAATGATCATCTATAGCAACTGTGTACTGGGATTAAACAAACACTGGAGGTGAATAAGGAGCACGTTATTAAGGTCACATTTGAGGGGGGCAGTTAACATTGATCTTTAACATTTCTCTTCCCCAGATACTACTTGAAACGTATTTTTTATTTTATCTAAACATCTTTTTTTTATATCTTTTCTTATACTTTTGTCTGGCATTTATATCCCTAATAAGATTGTAAACTTATTGAAAGGAAAAATGTGTCATGTATTTCTTTGGAGCCATCTGTAGTAAATAGGTACTTGGGTGACTCATATATTTATTTGGTTGAGATGGTTCCTGACCTCAGAGAGAAATGCCTAGAAATTGCTACCTCTCACACTCCTCTTTAGTAAGCAGTCTTAATTCATGTTTGTCTAGTTTTAAATAATTGCTTTTAGCATTTCAAATATAATTCTGTCACCAGAGGAAATATCAGTTTATTTTGTGATATAATACCTGGGTGGTATAAATGGTTAAGCATTTGACTGCTAGCTGAAAGGTTGTTAGCCGTTTGAACCCACCCAGAAACGCATCAGAAAACAGGCCTGGTGATCTGTTTCTGAAAGGTCACAACCTTGAAAACCCTGTCGAGCAGTTCTACTCTGGACACATGGCGTCACCATGAGTTGGAATCAAATCAATGGCAACCAACAACAACAACAATAACATAAACCCCGTCACCCCAGATTTCTGTAGGGAAGTTAGGAGTTTATCACTCTCAACTAATCCAGAAACCAGGGAGTCAGGCTGGATTGCTTCCTCAACCCTCAGCCCTGGCATCCCATGAAATTCCACGCGGCAGTTCAGCAGTCCATCTTCCATCCAACCCAAGTCTCTGCCGACCTGGAGTTCACCATCTAGCATATCCTTACCAGGTATCATAAAAGCTTTAATAGCTTTATAGCTGTCAGAGCTGTTGTATCCTTTCCATTTCCTGGCCTCTTCTCCTCACAACCCTTTGGAACAGCCTGGCCTTGATTCCATCTCCCTCCAGTCTGTTCTCCACCCTGCTACCCCCATGACCTTTTCAAGACAAAATTGTGATCTCATGTGTCGTTTGCTTACAGTCTAGATTCCTGTCATCTGTAGGAAAGCACTGGCTGAACTCTAAGGTCTTTCGTTATAGTCGGCCTGCTCTTCAGTTCCACACACAGCAGGCCCAGACAGCTCACCGGCCTATGCCCGGTGCCAGGCTGCAGCTTTGTGCCAGCTGTTCTCTGTGACTGGAATGCATCTCGTGAGTCCTCCTGTCCTCCATCCCCCCTCGAGCTCCTGGCCATATTGGATGGTCCCCTTCTATGACACCTTCCTGGATTGTTCCAGGAAGCACAGAGGAAGGAATGTTTATATACCTCCAAACACCTTTTATTATTGTATCTCTCATATTGTTATACTTGTTTCTATAGGGCATATATTATCTTAATCATCCAGAATTCCCTGTGCATGTTGTTGTTCCATCGAGTCAGCCCCTGACTCATGGTGAACCCACGCACAACAGAACAAAACATTGCCTGGTCCTGCACCACCCCTGTGATCAGTTGCGGATTGGGTGGTTGTGATCCATAGGGTTTTCACTGGCTGATTTTCAGAAGTAGATCACCAGACCTTTCTTCTTAGTTCATCTTAGTCTGGAAGCTCCACTGAAACCTGTTCAACATCATAGCAACATGTGTAAGCCCACAGTGACAGATGGGTGGTGGATGCCCATGAGGTGCACTGGCTGGTAATCAAACCAGAATCTCCTGCATGGAAGGCAAGAAGTGTACCACTGAACTACCACTGCCCCCACTTCCCTGCATAAGGCATCTGGTAAATCTGAATGAATTTAATACAAGAAATTCTTTATCCATTTATCCAAATTAAAAATAATATTCTTCTTCTTTAGTTGATATCAGTTATAGTACTTGAGAAGGGTCACCACATTCTATAAAATGGAAGTGAACTGAGTATTCAAATACCAAAGCTAGTTAACATTGCTTCACTTTGTGACTTGGGATTGAATTTTCCATTGGAAGACAGGATCCTTAACAGTGACTAGTCTCATAAATATGACCCTTTTGGATTCGATTCAGTGGCACTGGTTTGGTTTTTTATTTGGTATGTGTCTCTGTTTTACGGACTCATATTAAAGGTAAATTAAGGAGAGGATGGGAGGGGGAGGGGACAATCACTTTAGCAGCCTGGGAGCAGAATGATGATAATGGCTAAGCACTCTTGCTTGCCTGGCCCCAGGGAGAAAGCTCCTCTAAAGATTGTGTGCGACTGAATGGAGTTTTATTGTTTCCCCAAGACTCCAGGCCCACTGCTTGTAGTCAGATATTAAACTGACACAGAATCTGAGTCAAAGTTTTTAAGTCCAAACTTTTTTTTTTTTAACCTCAGGACTTACCTTACACTTTTCCTGCTTTTAGGACATTCTTATACTTCTGTGGGTGTTTGCTGGCGGAGTTAAAGTGTTTAAATACCTTATTGGGCTTTTAGATACTTGCTGATGGCCTCAATAGGCCTCTGTGTAACCCTCCCCATGGGGACAGGAAAGTCGCTGTTGGCAGACCTTGTTGGTTTGGGCTGTGATTCCCCTTCAAGGTACGTGAGTTGCGTGGCCCACTCAGCTACGTCATCTCACTCAATTGTTTTTTTTTCTTTTTAAATTTTATTGTGGTAAAATGTATATAACAAAAAATTTGCCATTTTAATCACTTTTAAGTGTACAATTCAGGGACATTAGTGACATTCGCCATGGGGTGCTACCATCACCACTATCCATTTCCACAGATTTTTTTCTCACCCTAAACACAAACTGAATGCCCATTAAGCAATAACTCCCCACCCCCTTCCACCACTAGTAAACTTTTGTGTCTATGCATTTGCCTATTATTGTGCTCATTCTTGGAACAGCTATATTTAGAATGCCTGCTGTGTGCCAGGCACTATGCTGAGCCCAGGAGGGTGGTGCTGGGCAGGACACGAGATGGGACCTGTGCCCTCTAGGAGCTTAAATTGTAGTCTTGTTGTAAGCTGTAAATTAAAGTATGTTCTCTGTTAGTGGTCAGGGCTATGCCCTTCAGCATGCTTCAGGAGAACATCCTAGGTTTAGCAGATAAGGAAGAGGACCTGCTTCCCTAAGCTTGAATGTAACAGTCCTGAAGTGGAGCCAGCAGGCTCAAAGTCCTGCACCTGCTTCCTTCCACTTTGCCTCTATTCGTGTGTAACTGTGGGCAGGATAAATCAAGAGCTTTACTTCCCTCCATCAAGTAAAGGTTATGCTCACGCTGCGTTACCCCCACAGAATTGTGGAGCAGTTACATAAAATACCAGCTAGGAAAGTTCTTGGAGAGTTCAGAGCACTGTAGATCAAGATATTTACTGTTAGTAGTGGCAATAGGCCTAGGAAAGAAGCCAGGAGCTATCACAGCATCACAACTGAAAGGTAATTTTTTTTTTTTTTTTTGCTGCTGTAAAGCAAAGTGTTGTTGTTTAGAAAGAATCCAGAAAAGTCCAGATGGGGATTGGGCTGCTTGGACCACAAGTCCTAACCTTCCCTGTGGAGTGGAACCATTCTGCACCCTTGCAAACTCTTTAGGAGATAGTGACACCTGCAGAAACAAGCTAATCACTTGGGAAGACCCCAAGTAGTACTTGTTTTTGGTTTGTCAGGCTAATCAGACAATTACAGCATATAAAACAACGTACCTTAGGCCAAGAATATACCGAAATGGTGGTTTGTTTTTATGCCTCATTGTCCTGTTTATCATGATCCTCTCAAGAATAAGGGCTGTACCAAGGTACAACAATTGGTCTCTATTCGCCTTCAGCAACAGAGGAAAGAGGAGAGTCGGGAGTAGGAGGAGGAAATGGAATGTGTGACTAATTGCCTGTATAGACAGCTGCTCCTTTGCTCTGAGACCAAAAGAACTGGATGGTACCTGAACATTTTGATCAAAGATCTTATAGAAGAATCTTGATCAAAGTGGGGAAAATGGAGAACAGAATTTAAAATTCTAAAGGAGTCCAGTCCTTCTGGAGCCATGGAGGCTGGATGAACCCCCAAAACTATGAACTTTAAACTTAAACCAAAAGTATCTCCTGAAGTATTCTTTAAACCAAGCAACAGTCTAGCTTAACTAGTAGAGAATGTCTGCCTTGAGCATTGTGTTCTTTTAAGAACTGTCTATAGGGGATCAAATTGACAACAGCAACTTGAAAGATTAGATGGGAACCTTAGGGGGCAGTGAGTTTATGTTAATGGGGGAAGGACAATTCAGAAAAGGAGGGTAAAGATGGTTGTGCAACTTGAAGAATGTAATTAGTATCACTGAATTGTACATGTAGAAATTGTTGAATTCTGTTGTGTATATTCTCAACAACAACAAAAAACAAATGAGTTAATTTTTTTAAAAGTCTAAGAGAAAAAAAAAAAAAACAGGAATAAGGGCCATGGCTTGTTTATCTTTGTGTTCTTGGCATCTACCTTAGTACCTACCGAGTGATAGGCTTCAACTTGTTTACTGAAGAGTGAGCGTAAGTGAAGTGCAGTCAAGCATTGTGAGTGAATAATAACCGCTACTTCCTTTGTGCCACACTCTGTTCTAAGTACTTTACATGTGTGAAGTTATTTCATCCTCACAGGAACCCTGTGAGGTGGAACCATAAATATCCTGTTATTACAGAATAGGGAACTGAGGCATAGAGAGGTTAAGTAATTTGCCTCAGGTCACACAGACTAGTGAGTGTTGTTTCAGTCTAGCCCGAGAGCCTGTACTCCTGGTCACTGCACTGCAGACCTCCTGCAAGGGGAAGGGGTAGGGGGGTGCAGGGCATGGACTTTGGTGCCAGGCCCAAACAGTAAAATGCAGATTATGATCATTTCCCTGTCAGAGTGTTGTGGAAATTAAAGGAGCTATCGTGCAAAGCAGCTAGCATGCTGGTGAGGCACAATATAGAATAGCTGTCCGTAGATACTAATCCTTGTCTTTTTCCCAATTTGAGCTTTCTGGAGTCACTAGTTTGGCCTTATGGCCTTTGCAGCCAAGTTCTTTTTTGTTATTAACTCTGGAAAATTTCTGTATACTTCCAAAAAAGAAAAAACGAAACCCGTTGCTGTCGAGTCGATTCCATCTCGGCGACCCTATAGGGTAGAGTCAAACTGCCCCGTATAGTTTCCAGTGAGTGCCTGGTGGATTCAAACTGCCAACCTCTAGGTTAGCAGCCATAGCTCTTAACCACTATGCCACCAGTACCTCGATGCATGGTTAAATCTCTGGATTATTGGGAGTTTAGAGGGGACACTCACACCAGGTCTTACAGAGTTGCCCTGTGTGTTCAGGTTGTCCTGAGGCCTGAGGGACGTTGGGCAGCCTCATCAGTTGTGCATTGTGTTCACCCATTTGTCATTTGTCAGGGACTATTCTAGGTGCTGTGGGTACACCCTGTCTGCTCTCTTATCTGATATGACTCAAATTTCTTCATAAGCTCACCTGCCCACCCACCCTGCATCTTTGGTAGCAGACATTTGTTCTTCCTGTTCGGTATGTTTGCAGTTTATCTAAAGACCTCGCTGTCCATCTTTGATATGTTTTTTTCTTCTTTTTTTCCTACTTAGACAAATGTAAAATTGCCAACTTTTGAGACCCACTGCTATTTTATTCAGTTTTTTTTTTTTTCTGCCACTAGGCCATCCATTTGATCCTCTCTAATAAAATTGCTCAAATTTTTTAAAATTGCGGTTTCGTTGGTCTCATATCCTATACTTGTTATTGATCCCACATTCATATAAAGTTATTGTTGATGCAGTTTTCAAGCACTTCAACTAGTAGGTAATTTTAAATAGAGGCTGATTTACCATAACCATTTACTTAATTAAAATTTTTATTAATCTGTTTATTTGAAAAGAGTAATATATTCGCATTTGCTTGGAATCCAAGATACCAAAGGGTATATAGTGGAAAGTCTCCCTTCCGCTTCTGTCACCCAGCCCCTTGTTTCCCCTCATTGGAGAAAACCATCGTCACCATTTCTTAGGTGAATTTCCAGAGATGTTATATGAGGTCATAAGCGCGTCATATACCTGTGTCTGTCACTTTTTTGCACAAATGGTTGTTTAGTATATCCACTGTCTGCACCTTGGCTTTATTCACTTCACAATATCTATTAACTTATTCTGTATCATCTATTTCACAAAACACTTCATTATTTTTATGCCTGCCTACTTTGCCATTGTGAGATTGGATCATAATTTACTTAATCTGTCCTCTTTTGGTGGACATTTAGCTTGTTTCCAGTCTTTTGCTAATACATATAATGCTACAATGAACAGTGTTGTACACGTGTCATTTTTGCCTAAATGAAATTGTGCTTATAGCATAAATTCCCCAAAGTGGAATTGCTGAGTCACAGGAGATATGCATTTATGAATTTAATATATTGCCAAATTGCCCTCCATGAAGGTGGTTTAAATTATTACCACCACCAGTAATGTAAGAGTGCCTATTTACCTGTTTCTTCAGATCTTCACCAGATCAGTTATTAAATATTGTATCTTTGTCCATGTTGTTAGGTGCCCTCAAGTCGATTCTGACTCATAATGACCCTATGTACAGCAGAACGAAACACTGCCTGGTCCTGCGCCATCCTCACAATCGTTGTTATGCTTGAGCCCATTGTTGTAGCCACTGTGTCAGTCCATCTCATCAAGGGCCCTCGTCTTTTTCGCTGATGCTCTACTTTACCAGACATGATGTCCTAATCCCTCCTGATAACAAGTGCTATCATTGCTCCTAAGGAGCATTCTGGTTGTACTCCTTCCAAGACAGATTTGTTTGTTCTTTTGGCAGTTCATGGTATATTCAGTATTCTTCACGAACACCGCAATTCAAAGGCATCAATTCTTCTTCGGTCTTCCTTATTCATTGTCCGGCTTTCGCAGGCACATAAGGTGATTGAAAACACGATGGCTTGGGTCAGGTACACCTTAGTGTTCAAGGTGACGTCTTTGCTTTTCAACACTTTAAAGAGGTCTTTTGCAGCAGATTTGTCCATTGTAGTGCATCATTTGATTTCTTGACTACTGCTTCCGTGGGTATTGATGGTGGATTCAAGTAAAATGAAATCTTTTGACAACTGCAGTATGTTGTCCATTTATCATGATGTTGCTTATTGGTCCAGTTGTGAGGATTTTTGTTTTCTTTATGTTGAGGTGTAATCCATACTGCAGACTGTGGTCTTTGATCTTCATCAGTAAGTGCTTCAAGT